>NC_138773.1:235690376-236437876 GCF_965119305.1 Pelophylax lessonae
TCTATGCAATCCTGTACATCCATGTACCTCCCCTATATATTATTCTGTACATCCATGACCTCTCCCATATTCATACATGTACCTCTGTAGTTAGCGAAGGTAGAGGACTGCAGAGTGTATGACAGTGGGTAATTAGTGGGGAGGCCAGGGGGGTGGGGTCTGAAGGGGACGACAGAGGGGGGGGGGGAGGTTGGCAGGGTCCGAGCAGGAGACTGGGGAGGTCGGCGGAGTCCGAGCAGGAGACTGGGGAGGTCGGCGGGGTCCGAGCAGGAGACTGGGGAGGTCGGCGGGGTCCGAGCAGGAGACTGGGGAGGTCTGCGGGGTCCGAGCAGGAGACTGGGGAGGGGTTTGAGGAGGAGGCGGACGTATGAGGAGGTGAGAGGTCGTCTGAATAGGGGAAATGGGAGGTCTGAGGAAGTGGGGGCCTGAGGAATAGAAAGGTAGAAAGTGAAGGTGTGGGGCTGAGTTGCCCCCCTCTTTTCCCTTGTGCTTACAGACCACACTGTGAAGCATCTTCTTCCTCCCTCCAACCATGTGACAAGGTGTTAGAGGAAGAACGGTAGCCTGCCTTTACTGTACAGCGGCGCTATGCTAAGACTGAATGACTGAGTCTCAACACCTGCTCTCTATTTCCACATGCAGGCTGGAGAGAAAACCTAATCCTCTCTCCAGCTGCAGCCATCAGTCGCTACTCTACAATCACTCCTGTCAATGGACAGCGGGATAGCAGCCACATTGCCAGTATGCCTCCCCACCATGGCGCCAGTGCCTGCTTGTTCCCACCACCACAAGCCTGCTCTCAGCCCTCAAAAGGAGCAAATCGTGATATCACTCCACAGGGCTTCCAGACAGTGGCTGTGGGTGGCGGCATCCAAAACTATAATCATAGAATCTGCAAATGCAGCAGGCTGCGGCTACCGCTGCTGCCTTCATGTAAGATGGAAAAAAAGTCCTGAAGCTCCAGATGCCTAGAAACAATACTTTACTCACCTGGGGCTCAGGGAAATGTTGGATGTTGATTTATTTTATGTAATCTATTTGTTATTTGTGCAGTGTGTCAGGGCACAGTGGGCGCCCCCCCCCCCCCTTTTTCTCTGGGCCTGAGTGCAACGCACACCCTGCGATATGCCATTGACCTTGTGTGTTATTTAGCAAAGAAAACAAAAACTGGAACAAAAAGCTGAGCAGTTGCCCACAGGGACCACTCAGGTGTCATCATCAACTCTCTTGCAAAACAGCTTGGCATGTTAAAGTTTAGGCTCAAGCAGAAGGATAAAGTTAGTTCACAGCCAAGTAAGCACCATATCCTCTGATGTATGCCATGTTCACATTAAAGTTGTTATGCCGTTAAGTTTTTGAGAATTTGTATTAAATACTGTATGTAGAACACTCATCTTAAAGCCGGATATCAGATTAGCATGCTTCACTGTAAATATAGGACATTTAACTTTATAGAGAGTCAGGATTTTTCAAGACTTGCGTCTTTCAGTTAACGCCACAAAGTATGCAGCAGATGCCAAGAAATCCTGGAATTTTAAGCTATAACAAAGGTCTATTTGTCAGGCAAAAAAAAACATGCATGCATGCACGCACATTAGTTGCATGTTTACCTGACAGTTTAAAGGAGAACTACAACCAACATATCGAACCCTAAACTTACAGAAGTCAGTGTTCCATTTGTATTTGCTGGTATACAAGGGGTTTACTGCTGAACAAAGTGACATACATTATTTCTTATTTTGTTGTCCAAAATTCACAGAAGCAGGCCACTGCCCAATACAGACTAACAGTACCTTCCGCTACCAACCTAAAGATTTTTTTCTTCCAATCAGTGCATTTAAAGGTTGGGTTCAAACTTTGTGCGAACACAACTCACAGCAGGGGTCCCTGTTCTCCGTTTCAGGGACAAATCAGGCCTGAATTTTTGTCTGAATTCAGACCTAAAAAAGAGCCAAAGATGCACAGGACCCCTGTGCAATCCGCTCCGCAGCCACCACGGAGATGTGTGAAGCGGCTCCATCTCCTGTCATGCTAATTGGATGCGGGGAAACCCGCATCCAATTCGCACTAGTGTGAACCCAGCCTAAACGTGGGGAAAAAAAGCAGGCATAGATGAACAGCTTTTAATTTTGTATATATTGAACTGCATTATTGTGTTTTACCTGGAATTCCTTCTAAAAACAGAGATATAACTAGGTAAGCATATGAACATGAAAAAAGGGATATACAAGCTAAATGGAAAAAAAAAACGGTCTTACTTGTTAAGGCAAAATTGGGATTCTCCACCTCCAGACGCTGCATCTGTGCATTTAAAAACACTTTAATATCGATCCCATGGGCGAAGGAGGAGTTGTTGAAAAACCTTGGTGGTATTTTAGAAGCAATGTCAGGCTCATCTCTACCAAATCCTAGATTATAAAGAATTTCCTCAGGGTCTTCTTCATACAGGTCTAACAACTCTGATACACTGAAAAAAAAAATGAATTAAAAACATATTTTACATATCTCCTCACACCAGGGTCTTTACAATCAAGTTCTTAAAGGGGATACCATGTGTTTATTTAGCCAACTTTCTTTGAGTATACCCCTCCATCAACATTAACGTTTTAGCTGTTATATTTTTTATTGAATTCTCAGCATCTCATGTTTTTCATCCTATAAAGATACTTTCAATGTGTACTTGTGGGTATCGGGCACTGTACCCAAGGCTGATCCCTTCTGCTTGTACTCCTGGGTACAGCTTAAAAGCATCAACTACCAGTGGATACACATTCACACTGATCGATGTGTATTTTATAAACTTTGTGGTACTGCCACTTGTGTCACTATTTAAAGCTGAAGTTATTTTTTTTTTATATTAAAAACACAGCCCAGAACAGTACATGCAATGAATGAAAAGTGTCTCGTGTGCTGAGGTCTGCTATGCTATCTTTATTCCCCGCAGCTGTGATCTTTCGGTGCTGCTGGGAATAATCAGAGTGGCACTTTTCTAAAGTGCTCACTAGGCCGACCTTTCCACCCCCTGCTCCATTCATAAAAGCCATACTACTGGTTTCTACAAAGAGAGGAGGCGGCAGACCTTTCATTCATGCACCCATCCCCCAGTCACAGAGCACTTTTTACTGTGGGACTGTAGGAAAGGATAGTATGGCTTCTATGAATGGAGCAGAGGGGGTGGAAAGGGTGGCCATAGTATGCACTTTTGGCAAGTGCCCGTCAAAGCTGCAGCTGCTTATATTAACATTGTAGCACCATAAGATTACAGCTGCGGGGGTGTCCAAGAGCAGAGGAATCAAACTTTCAACTTACCACAGCAGCCACCAGCACATTGAACACATTTCACTCGTAGGTGCTGTTCCTGGTTCTGTTTTGAACTCATTAAACTTCAGTTCCCGCTTTAGTGGTTCCCTTACACATTGGGGGGGATCCACTAACACTGGAGAGTGCAAAATCGGGTGCAGCTCTGCAGAGAAACCAATCAGCTTCCAGGTTTTATTGTCAAAGCCTAATTGAACAAGCTAAAGTTAGAAGCGGATTGGCTACCATGCACAGCTGCACCAGATTTTGCACTCTCCAGTTTTAGTAAATCAACTCCATTGTGTCAATGTTCGTTATTTGTAAATATGGGTCTTACCTGGGTTGATTTAAAGAGGAAGTTAACCCTCCTCTGACACTTTTACCTTAATATAGGCTTACCTATAGGTACTGTAAATATCTCCTAAACATGCACCGTATTTAGATAAATATTTACCTTACATGCAGCCAGTGACGTCACTGGCGCATGCGCTCTGAAGGAACGGCCGCTGGTGCCGTTTCTTCAGAGCCCCGTGCTGTGACCGTTGGCTCCCGCGGGAGTGACGTCACCGCGGCTCCGGCCAATCAGATGGCCGGAATGCCGCGATCCAGGAAGACGGGCGACTGGACATGTCGCCCGTCATACAGGTGAGCGGGTGGCACGGCGGGGGCTCGTTCTTAGGTATTTCATAATGAGCTAGTATGTGATGCATACTAGCTTATTATGGGTTTCTCTTTCGGGTTGCAGCAAAAAAAAAAAAAAAACATTTTTTATGGATTTACAACCTCTTTAAAGTAGGTTTATAAGTAACGTTATAACCTTTGTTATACTTAAACCTTGGGGAAGCGACTCTTGCACAAAGTAAACATAACATTCTATTGTCTTTCTAGATGGTGTCCCTTTGACTACATGCAAACTGTACTAGAAGGCATCCTAAGTTGGCAGTACATATCCTTGACATGTGGATGGTCTTCTCCAGCACACCACAGGAGACCTGAACCTCAGGCAAACTGTTGGCAAATACCAACTTCTAATTTATAAGTCAAATCTCAGCCATGTAGTCCTTAGGCCTCATGCACACTGGACGTTTTTACAGCTGCTGTTAGCAGCGTCAGACGTTTTTTTTTGCAGCTGCAGAACGCCCATCCATGTTATTCTATGGCCTCATGCACACATAGAGCTTTTAGGAGCTCCAAGTGGCATGGGCGTTTTACAGCTCCAAAAAAAAACCCAGGAACTGTGGGTTCAGGAGCTCCAGCGTCAAGCTGCAAAAAACGTCTGACGCTGCTAAAGGCTCCATAAGGCTCCATAACGTTGCTTAACGTGCGTTAAGCCACGTTATACGTTTTTTTTCTTCCATTCAAAATCAATGGTTCCCTATGGGAGCCTATTGATTTGAATGGAAGTCACACCGCAGGTCGGATCGGGGTGATCCGACTTGCGGTGCGACCTGCACTGTGAGAATCTTGAGGGGGAACTCCACGCCAAAATGGGGAAAAAAACGGCGTGGGGTTCCCCCCCAGGTTCCAAACCAGGCCCTTCGGATCTGGTATGGAATTTGAGGGTAGCCCCGCGCCGAAAAAGCGGCGTGGGGTCCCCCCCAAAATCCATACCAGACCCTTATCCGAGCATGCAGTCCGGCATGCCAGGAAAGGGGAGGGGACGAGCGAGCGGCCCCACCCCCCCTGGATCATACCAGGCCACACGCCCTCAACATGGGGGGGGTGTGGGTGCTTTGGGGCAGGGGGGGCTCTGCACCCCGCACCTCAAAGCACCTTGCCCCCATGTTGATGAGGACAAGGGCCTCATCCCCACAACCCTGGCCGGTGGTTGTGGGGGTCTGCGGGCAGAGGGCTCATCGGAATCTGGAAGCCCCCTTTAACAAGGGGGCCCCCGATCCCGGACCCCCTCCCTATGTGAATGGGTATGGGGTACACTGTACCCCTACTCATTCACCCCATAAAATGCAGTGTATGGAAATAACGACAGGAGACGTTTTGGAAAATTTATTAAAAAATCTTCATCCGGCTCTTGTCCTCTCCGGGGGTCTTCTCCTCTCCGAGGGTCTTCTGCTCTTTTGCTGTCCGCCCTTCTTGTCTTCTCCTCTCCGGGGTCTTCTGCTGTCCGCCCTTCTTGTCTTCTCCTCTCCGGGGGTCTTCTGCTGTCTTCTCCTCTCCGGGGGTCTTCTGCTGTCCGCCCTTCTGCTGTCCAATCTTCTTGTCTTCTCCTCTCCGGTCTTCTGCTCTTTTGCTGTCGGCTGTCCTTCTTCCTCCGGTCCTCCTCCTCCGACGTCTTCAGCGATTATGCCGGCCTCTGGTCTCTGCAGCTTATTATATAGCCATTAGGGGCGTGGTCGCCAGATGACGTCATCGGGAGACCACGCCCCCTTGTGTCACAGATGACGTCATCTGTGACACAAGGGGGCGTGGTCTCCCGATGACGTCATCTGGCGACCACGCCCCTAATGGCTATATAATAAGCTGCAGAGACCAGAGGCCGGCATAATCGCTGAAGACGTCGGAGGAGGAGGACCGGAGGAAGAAGGACAGCCGACAGCAAAAGAGCAGAAGACCGGAGAGGAGAAGACAAGAAGATTGGACAGCAGAAGGGCGGACAGCAGAAGACCCCCGGAGAGGAGAAGACAGCAGAAGACCCCCGGAGAGGAGAAGACAAGAAGGGCGGACAGCAAAAGAGCAGAAGACAGCAGAAGACCCCGGAGAGGAGAAGACAAGAAGGGCGGACAGCAAAAGAGCAGAAGACCCTCGGAGAGGAGAAGACCCCCGGAGAGGGCAAGAGCCGGATGAAGATTTTTAATAAATTTTCCAAAACGTCTCCTGTCGTTATTTCCATACACTGCATTTTATGGGGTGAATGAGTAGGGGTACAGTGTACCCCATACCCATTCACATAGGGAGGGGGTCCGGGATCGGGGGCCCCCTTGCTGAAGGGGGCTTCCAGATTCCAATGAGCCCCCTGCCCGCAGACCCCCACAACCACCGGCCAGGGTTGTGGGGATGAGGCCCTTGTCCTCATCAACATGGGGGCAAGGTGCTTTGAGGTGCGGGGTGCAGAGCCCCCCCTGCCCCAAAGCACCCACACCCCCCCCATGTTGAGGGCGTGTGGCCTGGTATGATCCAGGGGGGGTGGGGCCGCTCGCTCGTCCCCTCCCCTTTCCTGGCATGCCGGACTGCATGCTCGGATAAGGGTCTGGTATGGATTTTGGGGGGGACCCCACACCGTTTTTTCGGCGCGGGGCTACCCTCAAATTCCATACCAGATCCGAAGGGCCTGGTTTGGAACCTGGGGGGGAACCCCACGCCGTTTTTTTCCCCATTTTGGCGTGGAGTTCCCCCTCAAGATTCTCACAGTGCAGGTCGCACCACAAGTCGGATCACCCTGATCCGACCTGCGGTGTGACTTCCATTCAAATCAATAGGCTCCCATAGGGAACCATTGATTTTGAATGGAGGCAGAAAAAAACGCTGCTAACAGCTACTGTGGCCAAACGTGCAATAACGCTAGTAGAAAAAGCTACTGAAAGCACGTTTTTACAGCTGCTGTTTCCCGGCGTTATGTAAACAGCTTTGGAGCACGTTTTTATGACGCCCTGTGTGCATGGAGCCTTAATGTAGTACAGATGCTCCAGAGAAGCTCTGCTTGATCTTGCAGTGTTTTCACAGTTTCCTGTTGTGTATTTCAGCAAAACCAATCCTGAGGCCTAAACAAAACCTGTGTGGAAAGCAAGTTGCCATTGCTGTCATCCTCTTCTGAAAAGGTTAGTTGCCTAGCTATCATTCTAAATTGAACGACTAACACTGATTTGAAACAGGAATGGAAATTAAACATGCAGCCAGTTAAGCCAAAATTGCTGTTTCAGATCACTGGCACATAAAGAACTGAATTAAAAAAAAAAAAAAAGAAAAATGACAAACATCCAGACCACTATCATTTTCAGAAGGTTGACTGCAATATCAGCACAGGTTTCCATTTCTTACAATGCAGGGCTATCGCATTTGTTACATGTAGTATCACAGTTTCACAGACTGCTCAAAGTTTTGAACCAGTTCTGCCTCTCCAAGCATCAATGATCCGATCACATGGCTAGAAAATGTCTAATTGTTTCTATGTTACAGGACAAAAAAGCAAAAAACTACAAAAATTTTGAAAAGAAAAAAAAAAAAATGCTCTAAACTGATCTTTACTAAAACGGCTCATCTCACAAATCAGCCTTAAGCTGGCCATGCACTATACAATATGATTGCATAATCTCCTTTAGCTCTACCATCAACTATGTAGTATACCTGCCAGACTGGAAACTGAAAGGATGGTTTAGGTTTGTCCCCATATTACACTATTATGTTTTGATAAAGCTAAAGCCTAGTACACATGGGCCGAATGTCGGGCGACATCGGCCAGTTCAATAAAAATCGGTTGACATTCAGGCCTGTTTGTATGGCAACCGGTTTGGCTGGCTTCTGTTGGACGAGCATGCTGGAAAACCAGCAGCCGACTGGCTCCAATCAGTGCTCTCAGCCAATGGCAACGAACGAAAAAAAAAAACAAGTGGTGTATGATTGATGTACAACCAGATGTACAATTAGACTGCATAATGTAAAATCAGCCTAAAGCTAGATACACACATTATGAATAGTTTCTTGTTCAATTTAATTTAACTATGTAGTGTAAGAGCCCACATGATTGCATACAATTTAAAAGTGTTTAGGTTTGACCTCATATTATATGGTTTTGGTAAATGTAAAGGAAAATTGTATAATGTGTAGCCAGCTTTAGGATTACTGACATCAATATATCATAAATCTTTCAGGGAACATAATACTCTTACATAAAGTATGCCAGAAGGAAATGGTATTCATTCAGAAAACAAAATGTTACTTGATCTATTCATACCTGTCAGGTCTGTAAAATTATAAAAATAATGCCAGTACCCTGCAGAAGACTACACCTTCCTCAGGCCTGAGGAAGGAGCGCATGCTCCGAGAACGCGTCGCCGGCGCCCTGACGTCATCACGCTACCGGAAGTGACGACGGATCGGCTTCCGAGTGTCCCCGGGACCAGGAAGAGCAGCCAGCTACCACTTACAGCCTGTCGACCGTCACCGGTCCAGCCATCCTGATCCGACCGGAGTGTTTTCATGAGCTTTTATATTTATCTAACTTGTGATTACCCCTTGTTCCATTGATTTTATGCAATAAATCTCAAGTTACTGCACTCAGAGTGGCGCCTGTGTTTCCTCCCTAGTTGGCTCCAAGCAATCTTCTACTTGTCACTAGAGCTGCCTCAGGAGTGCACCTTGGGATATTTTATGGACTCCCTTTATGGACTCTTTTATATGGACCTTTTTATATATGGACTTATGTATTGTCCTTTAATTCCATTGACAACCATTTGTATTGGTTGTTGTGTTTAGTGACACTTGTGAAGTCCCTGGTGATACTTTCTTTGCCCGTTGTGCGCCAGCTGTTTTTATTTTTACACAGTACACTCGCCTCTCTAGCGGCCCATGTGTCTTTCCTCCCCTCCATCAGACAGTATTTAGCACATCAGACAGTATTTAGCATTCAACACTTCTGAAGTGTCACATGCCCATGTTTTCCCTGCCACATGACATGTTTACATCCTCTGAATCCTGTAATGACTTAGGACTAGGAAGAAGGACCTAGACTCAAAGAGAGACATAAGGACAACCAACACTTCTGAAGTGTTAAATGCCAGAGGCTTACATAGACTGCAGTGCTGGAATGAAGGTGAGGTAGGGTATACATCAGCTGCCAGAGAGGCGAGTATTCTGTGTCTTCCAATTGCGGTGCACTCCCATATTTAAATCTTTAGAGACTTGACACGTTCTCTTTAAAGTGGCTTTCAATGTCTCTAGCTGAATTACAAATATACATTGATGAGAAAACTATTCACTCTCAGATTAATGCTATCTTTGCTCCAATTGCACTTTTTGGTCTGTTGACTGGACAGACTTTGGTCTGTTGTCAGCCCTAAAAAGACTGAGAAAAATAAAGACAACAGCATCAGCACCAAAAAAAGTTCCAGTAAACATAAGTAGTCTTGTGATCCGAAATAAGAACATCTGAGAAAACGTGACAAAACTGCCATTGTTATAAGGGAGTAGCAGCTTCTAACTACCAACACTTCCTGCAGAAGGAGGCTGCACTGGCAAACAGCACAGGAGTGTAAAAATATAAAACAGGAAACAATGTACTAGAATCCAACGTAAGAAGAGAACAGTTATATTTTGGGCACCACAAACGTTGGGAATGAAATTAAAGGATTATGTGTCCTTGCTTTTTGAAGATAATAAAGTACAATATTTACTAAGAGTTGTTTTCTTTGAAGTCTGATCTAATGGAAAAATAAGATGTACATGAAGAGCTGCTGGAATTACTCAGTATATCCAATAACATTTACACATTTTTTTGTCTTGTAATAGGAGAAAAGAGTTACATTTTTTTATTTCTATATACACCTAACTGCAATTAGTACGGAGACCTAAAAAAAGCATTACAAAGATAGTTTTTTTTTTTTTTTGTTTGTTTTTTTTTTAACGTTAAAAAAAAAAAAAACAAAGTCAATATTTTTTTTGCAATTTTAGGGGTTTTTTTCTGTCCCTCATGATGACATTTTTTCCCTCACCTCCTGCTTGGAGACACAAAAAGAAGTCAGGAGAAAATGTCTCAGTTTTAGATAACCCCTTCAGTCCTAGTGATAATGGTCAATGGGAAAAATAGAGAGGGGAAAATTCACCAGCTGAGACACAGCAATAAAAACCTGAATTTCACACTAAACTATAAAAAGGGTCCATTGGTAAACATTAAATTGCACTGCATCTTTGGCATGTGACCAGTTTAGCAAGATGCAGTGCGGATCTAACAAGTTCTTAAAATGTTTGTTGGTGTGTTGTCATTTATATACAAGAACAACTGAGCAATACTTAGGCCAGCCATAAATGATGCAATTTTCTTTCCTTTCCAGCAAGGAAATAAAATCCCTCCGTTCCTCCATCAACACAGTCAGTGATAGGGGAATCCCTCCCGAGGAGTTATTGTGTTCTCCCTGGGGGGTGGCGCAGAAAGCCGCCTCTGCCAAGAGAACACCCAGTGATAATAGCTAGCAACTATAATCACTTGAAATAATTTCATAGATAAAAAGACGTTCTGGTTTTCCCTAAGTTGTTTGATCGATCAACTTGGGTACAAATCAGTCTGCCCATGTATTGTTCGAATCTCAACTGGTCCCTGCTGAACCAGCTGGGATTCAAAATCGTCTATGGGTGGCTTAAGCCATTTATATGTCAACCAGAATTCCCCCTCAGTGAAGACCATTTATGAATAGAAGTTCAAAGTAAACTGGAGCGGACACCTACAGAAAACAATGATTTCTCTTCCTAGTAAAAAATGAATCTCACAGATTGCTACCAGTAAAGGCTCTAGCTTTTATTAATCTGCCTATTTCTTGTGGCTGCACAAAACTAGCATATCACTCAAAAGGCCTAGAGTACCTGCCAAACAAGTGAACCGCCATCTAAACACAACACAATCTGTGTGACATCACAGAGATTTTCTATATACTGTAACATAATGAAGACAACCATCACCATGTGAAGCATAACTCCACTTTCATGAGAAAAAAAAAAAAAAATATATATATTTATATATATATATATAGCATATACAATTGCGACACAAGCCATATGGTTATATCATTTATTAAAATGGCTTTTCCTTTTCAATGCAGGGCTGTCATTTTCTGTAAAATGCAATGCAATATGGCTACCTGGAGGTGTTTTGTATACACACGGTGTATAGAACACCCCTAGGAATGTATTTCTCCAGCTTGTGTGATTGGCTAACTGATTTTCCCAGAAGTCTGAACTAAAATACAAATCAGATTTTGGGCATCCTCTGCAAGAAACCTTTCAGGTTTGGTGAGATACTTCCAAAGGGTTAATCGTGTCTAAAAGAATGCAAAACCTTCCACTTTCCTCATTAGAACCCTGCAAGTGCGGCAGCTGATCACTAATGAAAAAGTTACTCCCAGACCCAAGCAGAATTTCTTCAGAAAAAAAAAAAAAAGAATCTGCAACAAAATGTGGTGAAACAAATATGGAGTTATTCTTTAAATTGAAAAATGTAAATGCTGTGATTTTTTAATTTAAAAAATGCACTGCTGGCAAAAAAAAGCTCACATCTGACCTCAGTGAGATGGTTTTAGCTGTTATGGCAGAAAACAAGTAGGTGGAGACATAAGAAGTCCACAGGCAATAGAAACCATTGTCCTATGTAAAAATGAAAATGTAACTCCCCCCCCCCACCCCCATTATCTGGGTGACATATAAAATATAAAGAACAAAAGCAAAAATACCTGGATACAGTTGCACTGCTTTTCCCAGAACCTGTAGAGTTCATGCTTCTCCCTTTCTGATGAAACTGAAGTCTACGGTCTTTTGCCAGCATTCCACTGCTTTAAAAAGAAAGTTATTATAAGCATGCACAATTATCGCGATTGATTTATCAGTAAGTCAATCAGGAATAGGGGAGGGCTGGAGTATACCACATAATGTGCTACTTACAATGGGTGCTCCATTGGCAAGTTTCTTTCATGGAGATGATTTGCTGTAAAACAATGAAGAGAGAAAAGAAATTAGTCATACTTCTTGGTTACTATAGATACATGCAATTTCATTTTTAACTGGCAAGGGTTCAGATCACAGAATACTTTCTAAAGTGCCCAGCCTGTCAGATCTGTAGGTACATGCCATGTATAAAAGTATTTTACAGACCTGTAACAATTAAACAGCAGCTGCCTCATTCACAGGACACGACTCAAATCCTCAAAAGCTAGCTTTTGTTTCAAAAAATAAATCCTGTAATTGATTTCACAAATATCAGATTCCTTTTACAGGAGAATATGTAGCATGCATGCACTAATCTACTCTTGACAGCTGATAACTCCTACGTGTCAATACACGTGTGGCCCTGCAAATCTTAATCTCGCTCATTTCAAAACCACATATGGACATTTTTCAAAGAGCTCAAAAAACATTTTGCAAATTTCTTATGGAAAGGTGTGTGAAACAAAAGAACAACTGGGTATAAGGGATGCCAAGATCAACTATAAACCATACAGTACTGTATTACTTTTCATATTACAGTAAAACCTTGGATTGCAAGCATAATTAGTTCTGGAAACATGCTTGTAATCCAAAGCACTCGTATATCAAAGCAAATTTCCCCATAGGAAATAATGGAAACTCAGATGATTCGTTCCACAAGTCCTTCAGTTTATAGTCTATATACAAAGATTATAGCAATGTGTAACCATAAAATGTCCATCCACAATATGCAGCCTTCCCAAGGGGATTAGAAGCAAAATCTAGCAGAGCTACAGAGTATAAAAGAGAAGAGAGGCGTCTCTAAGTGTAGCAATATGATTACATTTAAAGAGGTTGTAAACTCGTATAATTTTTTTTTTTTTTTTTTTTACACCCTGCAAAAGAAAGACATAATGAGCTAGTATGCATCGCATATTAGCTCATTATGCAATACTTACCTCAGAACGAGCCCCCGCCGTGCCGCTCACTCACCTCTATGACGGGCGACATGTCTAGTCGCCCGTCTTCCGGGATCGCGGCATCCGGCCATCTGATTGGCCGGAGCCGCGGTGACGTCACTCCCGCGCACGCGCGCGGGAGCCGACAGTCATGGCACGGGGCTCTGAAGGAACGGCACGATCGGCCGTTCCTTCAGAGCGCATGCGCCAGTGAAGTCACTGGCGACATGTAAGGTAAATGTCTCCTAAACGGTACATGTTTAGGAGATATTTACAGTACCTATAGGTAAGCCTTATCATAGGCTTGCCTATAGGTACAAGTTGTAGAGGAGGGTTTACTTCCTCTTTAATGAAGGTTCAACATTTAGCAACTCACATGGTTGATGATTAAAAGAGGCACATCTAAGTATGCAGACATCCGGGGTAAAGCTGTCCACATAGACCATCTTCTGAACCACCGACTCTCACCACTGTCAGTCTGCAATCCTGACCGGGAAGAATAGCCTGCAGTAGAGTGATCTGAAAGTGAGGCTTTGAATCACTCGTGGAGCGCAGCGGGGAAGGGATGATGAAGATGGCTGTGCAGAGGACGGTCTATGTGGACAGCTTTACCCCAGATGCCTGCATTCTTAGATGTGCCTGTTTTAATCATCAACCATGTGAGTTGCTAAATATTGAACCTTCATTAAATGTAACCATATTGCTACACTTTAGAGGCTCCTCTCTTCTCTTTTATACATGACGCTACTTGTATATCAAGTCAAAAGTTATTTAAAAAATTTGCTTGTCTTGCAAAGCACTCTCAAACCAAGTTACTCTCAAACCAAGGTTTTACTGTATATGAATAAATGCACCAAAGTCAATCCTACATTTTTTTTCTCTCTTTTTAAATCAATGTCATAATGAATCACCCACTGGCTTTCTAGATCTCTTGAATGTACTATGGTTAGCATCTAAGCCCATTATTAATAAGAAAATCATAAGAAAAATGAGATGACACCAGCTAAAGAAAAATATGTGAATTGGTGGGAGCAGAAATGGATACTGCAGGAGAAAGAAATAACAGCCAGTTATTAGATGCCTTTGGGTAATTAAACCTAGCAATGTTTACTCATAACTGAAATCTCAGTTTGGGTGGTATGACCCTTCCAGAAGGGAAGCAGACTTCCTTGGAATCTGACACTCTGGTGTTTATTAGAATGCCTGATCTGCCTACTATAATGAGAGAGGTGCTGGGGAGCTGAAAGAATGCCATCATCCCAATCAATGTGGAGCAAAAGAAACCCTTCAAGGAGGTGGGACTATTGTAGGCAGTATTGGACAATATGCAAAAAAGGCATGAGTATATGAATGTTAATAAAATACTGTAAAACCTTGGTTTGAGAGTAACTTGGTTTGAGAGCGCTTTGCAAGACAAGCAAATTTTTTAAAAAAATTTTGACTTGATATACAAGCGATGTCTTGATATAAAGTGACGTCACGTCACAACTGGGTATAAAAGAGTAGAGAGGCGCCTCTAAGTGTAGCAATATTATTACATTTAATGAAGGTTCAATATTTAGCAGCTCACATGGTTGATGATTAAAACAGGCACATCTAAGTATGCAGGCATCCGGGGTAAAGCTGCCCACAGACCATCCTCCGCACTGCCATCTTCATCAAACCCTTCCACCCTGCGCTCCACGAGCGATTCAAAGTCTCGCTTTCAGATCACTCTACTGCAGGGTAGTCTTCCCAATCACAATTGCAGACTGACATCGGTGAGAGCCAGTGGTTCAGAAGAGGGTCTATGTGGACAGCTTTACCCTGTATGCCTGCATACTTAGATGTGCCTGTTTTATTCATCAACCATGTGAGTTGCTAAATGTTGAACCTTCATTAAATGTCCCCGTACTGCTACACTTAGAGGCACCTCTCTTCTCTTTTATACTCTGTAGCTCCTGCTGGATTTTGCTTCTAATCCCCTTATGGAGGCACCATTTGTGGATGGACATTTTATGATGACACAACCTATCAAATTGTTATAAACTTTGTATATAGACTATAAACTGAAAGACTTATGAATAAATAGTTGTGGAACGGATCATTTGAGTTTCCATTATTTCTTATGGGAAAATTCGCTTTGATTTGATAGTGCTTTGGATTACAAGCATGTTTCCGGAACGAATTATGCTCGCAATCCAAGGTTTTACTGTATACGTTTTATTTATCGCAACAATAAAATTGCCCAAAAGGACACAAAGACATATATGGATACGGTGTCATATTTAGCACAGAGGCAGTGAACTACTATAGGATGCTTAGCTTCCATCCTCCTAGTGTTATAAACAGACAGACATTTTACAAGTAAAGAGGAACTAATCCCATCGATTTAACGGTTTCCCAGAGAGTCAAGACATGCTGTAAATGAGAACTGTCAACAGTTTTTGTTCTCAACCGAACTGTCAAGCTATCAAATGGCTGGTGTCACGGCTCAGGGGTGTCCAAACTTTTGACCTTCCTGGGCCACATTGTAAGAGAGCAATGGTCTTGGGGCACACATAAAATACAGTAAAGGGCCGTACACACGGGCCGAATATCGGATTGCATTGGCCGGTTTATTAGAAACCGGTTGGTATTTGGCCCATGTGTATTGCAGCTGGTCCGACAGAAGCCGGCCGAACTGTCGAAGAGGCATTCCTGGAGGAGGAGCGCTGACCGATGTGTTCTGGCATGGGGGAGCACAATAGCTCAGCTGGGGAGATCGCTGTACTAACATTGCATAGTTGTTAAAACGGCTCCTCCCGAGCTCTTTAGTTTTTTTTCCATTCTGTCTGCTGGGTTAAACGTAAAAAAGAAATAGGTCATACTAAGCTTAACACTAAGGATTGCCGATCACAAGGTAACAATCACCCATATAGAGAACTTACCCACCCATCTAAATAATACTTCATTTTTTTTTTTTTTTATAATAAAAAGAGGGAAACATAAAACTGGTGATTTTGACACCGTTTTTGATAAAATAACACATCAATATTTGATCCAATGGATGTCGTTTTCTCAAAGTTTCATCAGATATTTTGGTTCTAATTTTGCCCTTCATGTGTTTCATCCTTGAAAATAGTTGTTCACAAACATAGGTGCTGCCAAAAACCGATGATATAGATAAGTTGTGATTGTGAAGAGTGGGGTATTTTTATTTGGGACGATAAAACGTATAAAATTCCAGTGCCTGTCAGGCTTTTCTTCAGCCCCAAATGTTGCATAAGTGTAAATGCATTTTTACAAACCCCCCCCCCCCAAAAAAAAAAAAAAACCTCTTCAAGTAAGTTTATAATTTTGTGTTGGGCTGCCATTATAGTCATCTTGGGCTGCAGGTTAGACATACATCCCTGACGTAGCTGATCCCATGTTCAGCACCACCATGGCAACTGCTGATCAAACAGAGGCTAAGATGGCAGCTTCTTGGCTGTAAAGGATAGGAGGGTTTAGTTCTGCTTTAACGTTAGAGAATACAATGGCAAAAAAGACCAAGCCCAAAAATAATCCAAGGCAAAGCCCAAAAATAATCCAGGACATACGTAGCACACTTCAAGTTGGCCTGTGTACATCTTGGCATAAGAAGGGATGATCACTATGGAATGATACAGATGTGGCAATATTGATCACAACATGTCAATTTCATTAACATATATTTTTAGCAAATAAAACTGCAATAAAAACAAGTGGAACTGGCACTTCACTGGGCGCATGCCAGTTTCAGACTGGCAACACACTAAAAAGTGAAGGAGAGATAAGGGAGAAAACTTTTTTTTTTATGGCTCCCATGGACAAATAATGCTAAGATGTTGGTTATCCTCAAACACATGTCCATTGGACAGTGCATGGCAAGTGACCTTTGTTGAATGAATGCTCGGCTTTTCCCTTTACTATAAGAAGGGAACAATAACGCATCAGGCAAACGTTTTCCCAGCGCAGCCCAATGAGCTAGCACTTGGCTGGGATCTGGTCATTTCTAGTCAGGTATCAGACTGCTGGTAACTAGGAAGCAAAAGGTTTAACTTATTGTACACTTTCAGCATCCTGCCCTTATTGCCCCCACAGTATGTGGATTCCAAATTATTTACAGGGCACCAAAACTTTTCATAGTGCATTACAAAGTGAATAGGACACGAAGTTAGGGAACAGTATTACATTGCTATTCCTATTTTTCTATATACAAAACCCTTTCTAAGGGCTAGACTTCTCCCGAGAATAGCAATCTGATATCTTCCATAAGAAGCCATGAAGTTTAACAGTCACTATTTGTATTCCTATCAGCCTCTAAACAAGAAACCAAACACTGCTCTTAGAATCGCGACCAAATAAACAAACTTTTTCACATAACTCTGAACAACGTAAATGGTGTGACAGCCGTCAGGTTGCTAGGAAGTTAATTCCGACACAAAGGAACAAATTGACAGATCTGGTTCTTGTGCTAATACACAAACCAAACAGTCTCCAAGAGGAATCGGCCATTGCTACAAGCCAAGGGTCTTTAAGAGAAAGTCTTCCTTACAGTTATTACTTTATGTCCAAGCTTGCCACAACTTGCAGTAATAGACATTCAGCATTGCATGCACGCCAAAAATTCCTAAATTTGTTTTTTTTTTTTTTTTCCACAAGGACAGCAAGTTTAAAAGCAGCCCGACACATACAAGCGATACATGGCTTTAAATGAAACCTGTTGCAAGAAACATATGCAGGTTCCTGATGCTGAGCTTCTTCTAAACATGTGTGTCTAGCTTACGTGAATTCAAGAACAAGCATGCAGCAAGTGAAGGCAGAATTTAAGATCTGCATACTGGTTATGATTTAAAGTATTGAAGACACTGGGTCTGTATGACAGCCAGGCAACTTGCATTTCAGAAAGGTTAGTTATGGCAGCCTCAGTCTCAGGACAGTCTCCATTCAAGCATAATGGAAGGAAACCTCTACATATCAGGCAAGCCTAACTTGTCAGGGCATACAGATGTCTGCAGGTCAGTAAGAAATGTAGAATTATATTACACAGTAAGTTTTAAATAGGGAAGATGATGCAGTGTAAAGGTAAAACATATAGGCTGCCATTGCTGACCTCCCAGAAATACTGGTTGCCTGGCTGCCATGCATGTTAAGTCACTAAACCCCATGAGAAGTAAGCAGAAAGAGACCAGAACTACTGTATATTTGTTCCAGGTCACTGAATTGGGAAGTGTCTAATAGATTAGCATAAGAGGCATGCAACAGCAGCCCATATATTCCTCTTGTGACAAGTTCCCCATAAACATAAATGAGATGATAAAGGAACAAAGCTAAAGAAGTAGAGCATGTTCCCATTTGCAAAGTAAATTATCTCTTTTGCAAGGCAATTTTCACTTAGCTTAGTGAATGTGGTGAAAATGTACTTTGAAAAGAATACCTAACATGCAAGGAAACTTCTAAACAAAAAAAACACAGGAATTTTTCTTTCACATGATTGGATGACTGAAATCAGCACAGTTATAGTTCATTCACTAAGCAAAGTTTGCAAAGTGAACATGCCCTACCATGTCAGTACATCAGCCTCAAGTGTATTAATTGATTTGAAGGACTCTGATCACAATAGATAAGCCAAAGAGCAAGGTGAAACATGCAGTATATCCCATAACCACCTATAAGCACTCTGTTCTCAAAAGAGTGACCCCTATAACCTGGTTGTAACAATGCATGTCCTCTCACCGGGACTGGGCCACCTGGGAGGCCCTGAAGAACTCTCCGAAGGGGAGGCTTCGCTACAACCAGCAATAAACCTAGGAGGTATATTGGAGTTGCGTTTGAGGTATCATGAACAGTTCTTGTGGCATATCCCTTCCTGGTCAAACTGTTTGAGCATATACATCGCCCTGTATTTGATCATCATCTGGTAAGCAGTTGGTGTGTACATCACGGCTGGGTGTTGGCTCCATCTAAACTGCACCATTGGGAATTAGGATCTTGCTTCTACTCCTCCTTTTCCATCTACTCCTCCTTTTCCATATATTCTATTGGACCTTTTGGACTTGTTAATAGACATTTTTTATCTGACATTTTTATCTAGTGTTTGGCGCTACTATATCTCCTTTTTTTTGTAACAATGCTATCGCCTTATGAAACAACTCCTGAAAAGTTATTTTTATTTGTGAAAAAAGTGATCTAATCTTCCGAACATGCAGTACTAAACAAATCCTTTTTTCAAAGTACCATAGAGCTAAATAAGTAGTGTTGGCCACATACATTGTAATAACATTACAATCTCATTTTCTTCTTTTTGATTATGACAACTTTACATATAATGCCAAACTTGGTATTTCCAAAAAAAAGAAAAAAAGTATATTTGCTATGATCGTTATAAAAAGGATTAGATCTAAAAACTGTAAAAACGAACAGAGCCAAAAACTCCAACTCTCATATATGCAATATTAAGCACACTTGTACAATTATTCATAATAGGTGAACAAAATTTTGTATCCTGTAGGTCTCCATACCTAGAGCATTTTCTCACCATAAATGCAGAGGACTACAATGAACGTGTCTGGGTAGAAGGGGGGAATTCATCCAAAAATGCCACAAGCTATGATATTTGGAAACAAAATCCCTTTACGTGAACAGTCTTTTCCTCATCTCCAAACTATAAATGGGCAAGATGAGGATTTCAGACAATGTTTTTGTGTGAAAGTGACAAACTGCTCATTTAATGTCACCTGAAAAGGCATCCAGAATCCATGCAAGTACAAGCTTGACTGCAATCAAACACACTGGGATACAGGTTCCTGGAAACCCCCTTTAGACCAGGACCTCCCATTACAGTATACTGTAAGGCTGCAGACTTCCAGTTCCTAGCAAGGCAACGGAACCTGAAAAGGCTACTCTTTTGATGGCTAAGGATTGGCCGACTTGCACCCAAGGTACATAATATGAATTTTATTTAGAAGCAATAAAACAAGTGAAAGCTTATTTTGGTCCAGGACTACAGTAACAGAGCCACATGCTTTGCCTTTAATCCGAAAGGTTTTTTCCCCACTAAGCCTATCCACAGGGTGACTGAGAAATACAAAGCAGAGCATGGGAACACACGTTACATACTCTGACAATGAACACAGCCGACAAGTCTGTACAGGAAGATCTTATACCATTTAAAGGTTAATTAAACCCATTACCTGTTCCAGTGGGTTGTGTGTGACTAAGTAATTGTACTACCTCGCGCCTTTACCCTAGCGTTTACAGACAAGCTTTGCCCTCCAGAAAAGATTTTATTTTGTGCAGTAATTAAGTATCAAGCTTGTTGTCAGCTTGGAAACCCTTGCTGCAAAACATTATAAAACATGGACAACAACTATGTGTATATTTATATAAGAAAAGACCTGGTGTTCTAAAACCAGCCATACCGTTCAGATTACAACAAAAAATTCAAGATGTCTGCTTTGCAGGTAAAAGTCCTACTTAAAGCTCCAAAAATACCAGTTCTCCTTCCTAACACCATTTCTGTGATGGTCATGTGCAGGAATTCGGTACATTTCCTAGCAGGGTGAACTCTAACAGCTGCTGCTGTTTTGGCACTTTGTTACACTCACCTAACCCATACACTAACCAATTATTCCAAATGACATGCAAAATGCTGGGTTGCATGCAAAAAAATATCATAAATTTTGTATCTGTCCCAGTACTAGATCGAGTCTGAAACACTTGTTGTAGACGGGTACTGCATTCATCTACAGTACTGTACAGACTGTTCTCCTGCTGACTAGACTGCAAAGGGAAAAGTCTACTCACCTTCAGCTCCCAGAGATAAGTCATCTTCAAAACTGTTGCCATTCTTTAAAATCATTCCTGGGAAGAAAAATGCAACATGAACATTCAGTCAGAACTGCCACATGTTTTCCTTGTTACTGTATCAGATGCCTGCAGCGTACTGAAGGTCAGTGTTCAGCTGAACTAAGCACAGTTCAAACAAGACAAGAAAAAAAAAAAAACTGGCTGTTCATGCAACATGTTTCACTTCCGCACTGCAAAGATCCAACAAGAAAAAAAAAAATCATTATCATTCTCTGCATTACTTTGTACCATGGCCCTTCTATATATTGTGAGGAAAATAAATCAGGTGTGGCAGGTTCAGAGTAGAATATACATAATCTGCAAACATCATGCATAAATCACTCTCATTTACATTTTAGGCAATACAGGAAGGACTTTAAAGGCACTTTGTCATAGAGATATGTATATTCCTAGAAGAACTGTTTGTTACACAAAATCCTTTATCAGATAAAATTCAATCCTCTATCTAGAACATTTTAGAATGAATTAAACCAACTTTAGACCAAAATTAGATAAAACCAGCTTTGGGTGTAGTTCCCAGAAGAGACCATGAGAGCTGGGGGCACTTGAAAACATTTTTGATTTTGTTGGTGGGGGGGAGTTTACCGTAGATCAGGGGTCCTTAAACTTTCTAAACAAAAAGGCCGGTTTACTTAGCTACAGTCTGGCCCCCCTAAAGTCTGCAGAGATCAGGAGTAGAAAATGTCCCAGCATCAGTGGGAGTAAACAATGCCCCATCATTGCTGTCTGTGTGAGGAATTGTGCCCCATCATTGGCGTCACTGTGCCCCATCGTTGGCGTCATTAGGAGGAACTGTGCCCCATTCTTTGTGTCATTGGTCGAAATTGTGCCCCTTCATTGGTGTCATACTGTTATTGGGAGGAATTGTGCCCCTTCATTGGTGTCATGCTGTTAGGCCCCTTTCACAAGGGAGGACCGTTCAGATCCGCCTGTCCGTTTTTTTGGCGGATCTGAACGGTCCCCCCATGCATTCCTATGGGGCATCGGATGTCAGCGGAGACATGTCCGCTGACATCCGACCCGATCCGATCCGTCAAATCTGGACGGATGGAAACCCTATTTTCCATCCGTCCAGCGGATCGGATCGGATGGGATCGGGTGAGAACGGACTGACGGTCCGTTGACATCCGATTTCCCCCATAGAGATGCATGGGGAACTGTCAGCTGTGTCTCCGCACACAGCGCGGAGACACAGCTGTCCTCCTGCTGCTCAGCGGGGGATCGGCGGCTCGATCCCCCGCTGAGAAAAACGGACTCCGCCCAACGGACGGAGTGTGTGAAAGGACACTTATTGGGAGGAATTGTGCTCCTTCATTGGTGTCAGTGGATAAAATAGTGCCTTAAGAGCTGGATAAAAGCAAGCAAAAGGCTGCAGTTTGGAGACCACTGACCTAGAGGATAATATAATTTGTAATATTGGTCCTGCATATTTGTACAATCAGAACGGCCAGTTAACAAGTCAATTTCAAGCAGCACAGTGACCCGTTTAGCTATCATCATGCATAAATCTAGGTAAGACATACACCTCCTGTTTCTTTTAAAACTTGAGTTTATTCTTATTAGGACATGGATTGTCCACTAGATTGGAAATCCATTCATTGTTACTCACACACGAATGTGTTATTTCACATCTTTAACAAAAAAATGAGAAGGTGGAGAACATTGTACACCCTAACCCATTAACCCCCACCCCCCCCCCCCCCCCCGTCCCTGCTGCATTTACCTCCATGGATGATTCGCTTTCACTGGCCATGGAGCTCATACAGGGTTTGGGGATTTGAAAGGCACTGCATTATTCGGGGATGAATCAGAGTGATTCTGAATGGCCACAAATCACAATCGCTCAGATCTGTTTTGTGAGGGGAGTGGAAGTTAATCATCCATTTTCATCCTTGTTTTTGTACCCTTTACCATACTCTGTATATGTAGTATTACAGTAATACTGTTCCCATTTTATATGGTCCACCTTGGTACCTGCTAACTTTTTGCTTTAATGCAGGCATGTCCAACCTGCGGCCCGGGGGCCTCATGCGGCCCAGAACCTCAGGCAATGCGGCCCACTGCCCCTTGACAATTTTTTTTTTGCTGCGGAGGAAGGAAGTCGAGTCGGGGGCATGGCCACAGAGGCAGCCTTGGAGGGGATAATCCACTAGTTGTGTTAAATTAGTGCTGGGGGGGGGGGGGGTGGGCGCGGCAGCACGGGAAGGGCACGGCGGCATTTTATTACTTGTATACCTTAACTATAGTATATATTTTATATGCGGCCCGAGACAATTTCTCTATACTCAATGTGGCCCAGAGAAGCCAAAAGGTTGGACACCCATGTTTTAATGGGTTCTGTCTCTATGCCCCACCTCCAGGACCAAAAATATTGAAAGGAGACGACAGGCAAGTCATCTCTATCAAGGCCTAAAATGGAAGTCAACCTAAAACATTTGTATTCTTTTTAAGCATATCTAAACCAAAGAGTAAATTATAATAAAACTGCAGCTGTTCAATCCTTAGATGAGGTTTATTATTATTTCTCAGGCTCTCTTACACACCCTTTATACCTGGTGATCCCGTAAACAACACTTCTGAGACCTTGGTGGAGACACTCACTCCTCTACTGTATCTACCGCGGGGAAAGCCGTGGTAGCCACCCAAGCTAAACTACAAACATGGCTCCCTTTGTTCCTCTCCATTATATACGGTAGAGGATTCGGAGATACGTAGTTTATAGAAGATGTTTAATTATTCTGAGTTTGGTGGACAGTGTGGAAGAGAACTTATGTCAGCTTTTATTCCTTCTGTAATCACTCTGGAGTAAGTTTGGCTCACTTCTGTCCCAGAGACAAAACAGGAAGTGAGACCAAATCTCCCCAAATTGTGGAAAAACTCCATCTTTGACAGATGTCATCAGGATAGGTCTTTTTACCTAGGGGACATTTACAATTAGCTGAAAGGGTCAATGCCCATTTTTTGATGAGTTGCCATGTTAAAAAGGGCCTAATTGGTAACAATGGAAGTCCATAAAAATGCATGTTGACAATGCATGAGATGGACACAGAAAGGTGTGAATCTAACCCAAGATATCATCCTTACCACAGCTGTCAATAGTGGGTTTCTTTTCACTTTCTGTGCTGCTGACAGCTCAGGAATCAAGTGTCAAAGATCCCTATCACACAGGATGAAAAAGAAGACTGGAAGTAAAGGAAACCTACCCCACGGAAGAGCAAACTAATAATAATAATAAAAGCCAACAGAAGTATTAACCCTACCTCTCTATTAAAAACTGAAAAGAAAGGTGTTCCTGGAGCTTCACTATGCACACGGGCACAAAATACACTGCATACAGATCCATAGTGCAGCCTTTACTTTATGGATCTGTAGGAAGATGTATGTTAGGATGTGTCCATGCACACGTCAATCTAAAATTGTGTTCAGCTGCATACAAAAAAAAAAAAAATAATAAAACCACCTTCATCCGCTGTCTTGGGAAGGGACCATATTTAACAATATACAGTACGCATGTAAACGTTTGTGCCATTAATTACATGCGTACATCACTAAGTGTAATTGTATGCTATTGGCCCCCGAATGCCAATGATGCTGGGCAACTGGAACTGCCTGCATAGCTAACAACTGAGGATGCTGGTCAGCAGGTGCTGCCCGAGTCCTAGCACCCTAGATGACAGGGATCAACTGTGCTTTCCCAACAAAGAACGGTAGGCGCCTGGAGCCATCTGCATCCTCTTTGCACTGTACTCTGTAGGGATGTAAAGATTAGCACAAACATTCTATGCATACAGTATACGGACAAGATTTTATGTTGGATCACCCTTACAGTAAGACCCTCTGTAAAATCAAGGCGCCGTGTGTAGGAGCCTTTTCAGTTTACTGCCATGAAAGCATACTGAAATACTGTACACAACCTTATTTTTGTAAAAGATTTTACCAACTGTTTTATCTGAACATTCTAGAATATTAGCTGTGTTGTATGGGAAAATTGGCACCTGTACTAGTGTTTCAAAGTAATCCAGAGACGCATTCCCTTTTGTGTAACACATTGAACAAACAGCTTCTATTAACTGCCCTGTCTGCAAACATATCAGGCAATACACATAACTGTCACTTACCCTTCGGAAAGCCTGCTGGATTCGTTTGTTCATCCAGGGACGCTCCCAGA
Source organism: Pelophylax lessonae (assembly GCF_965119305.1). Taxonomy (NCBI): domain Eukaryota; kingdom Metazoa; phylum Chordata; class Amphibia; order Anura; family Ranidae; genus Pelophylax; species Pelophylax lessonae. Next base: position 235,715,271 of record NC_138773.1, read on the forward strand.
GGCGTTCTGAAACAAAAAAAAAAAAAAAGTTTGCCCAATTTAGTTTAGTACTTAAGAAAAAAAAATGGTTTCACATCCTTCCTCTGTTACCCATACTAAGTAAAAGATAAAAAGGGTGGAGGCCAAATATTTCTGTAGAAATTGCAAATTGGGAAAGACTAAAAAGAAGAAGAAGAAAAACACAGCATTCTCTACACACGCATATGCATTTTATGTAACACAAACCCTGGTGGGATTTCCAGATAGGTTTCCATTATCTCTTAATTGGCATGATAGTTAAAAAAAATTCAACGGCACTAACTGCTTTGGAATCCAGGCTTCCATATCAGCGACCAAAAGAAAGCATCTTATGTAGGTCACACCTTAAGCCAGCCATATATTGGCTCGAATCTCGGTCATTTCAGCATGGACTAGCTGAGATTCAAATCATGTATGGGCAGGCCGATTGTATCAAAGTTGATCAATCAACTTGAAAAACAACCAGAAAAACAACCAGCATATCAGGTTTTTCATGCACAAAGGCTATAGTCGCTAGCAATAATCACATGTGGGGTATTTTCTAAAACTGGTGAGAGCAAAATATGGTGCAACTTTGAATAGAAACCAATCAGCTTCTGGGTTTTATTGCCAACGCTTAACTGAACAAGCTGAAGTTAGAAGCTGATTGGCAACCATGCACAGCTCCAGATTGAGTGCACCAATATTGATAAATCTACCCATTTGTATTTCTGGCAGGGACAGCGCCCTGCTGCACCCCCACCCAACCAACCCAACCGAACCCCACCGGGTGAACACAATAGCTCGGTGGATTTGAGCGATTGCAGGAAAAAAAAAGTTGTCACCATCTATGGCCGGCTTTATGTTCTTGCTGCATTAGGTGGGTGAATGGATTTAAAGATCAACCTTACCTGATGATACAGCAATTTCTTCTAAAGCCAATTTTGAAAAGTTAACTTTCCATTTCAATCTGAAAATACCAACCTGTTTAACATTTCAGGTACTGCCTTCTTGCAAAATGGCAACCAGGATCATTTTGTGCATTCTGGCTAAAACACCACCCAAAAAAATCGATGGTTATGCTTATGTTATTAGTTGCCTGGCAGTCAGCAAAACAGAAGTCAAGTTACAGGCAGACCCCCAAAAGAGTAGGTTTAGCTTTGGGGAAGGATTAGGGAAGAACAATACATTTCTAAAATGATGTGGATCCTGCCATTTTTATTTTAACAGTAAGATGGCTTAGATGGAGGGTAATAAAAACGCACTCCTCCCAAATAGTACGGTTTTAGAAAGGCCACCATAAGGACATACTTTTTATGAGCAGAGAAAGACAAGATTTTAAAGAAAAGTGTGCTGGAATCCTCAAAATGTACACTTATTTTTTTCCCTTGACAAACCTGGAATTTCACATTAACAGCACTGTATAAATATTTGAAAATTCTCCTTCCACTTGCGTGAAAAGCTCCTGCTTTTCACGCAAGACTACATATTCGCAACGTGTGACTTAACAGACCGGATGGAAGACATGATGATGAGCAAAACTAATCTAATCTACATACATTATATAATGAACAGGCCTGAACCTGTGACCAAGCTATGGACATTCAAGTATTTATACCTGATTGACCTCTATAGCTGCAGGCACTTTGTCTTTCTTCCTCAGATTTTACAGTAGACACATCATGCTCCCCGATAACTAAACTCCGCTTGTTTTCAAGCAGTGGCAGCCTAACAGCCTCCTAATTTTTAACATCAATAGAGAAACAGCCAACAAAGGGGTAAATACATGCATATTACCGTATTTTTCACCGTATAAGACACACTTTTTCTTCCCCAAAACTCAGGGGGGGAAAAGTTGGTGCGCCTTATACGACAAATACACATTTTGCCTGCATTAAAACTGCCCCTAACTTTGTGTGGTGCTTGCTCGCAGTCCTCTTTTTATGCTGTGTGTGCTGCAGGCTGGATTTGTGGCATGTACTGAGGGCTGTGGAGACTTCTCTGACCCTCCCTGCATGGCCAGGCTGTGTGTGTTCGGGCTTCCCTCTCCCTCCTATAGCGCGCCTTGTCCCCCCCTCCCCACAGTCTAACCACGTGCTGCCCGGGCACCATGTCAACGCTCTGCTGAGCTTACAGGTACCTTTGCCTCCATCAGTGCGGGCTGTGCCTCCTCATGTCTCCCCGGGCAGTCTCACTCCTTGCTGGGCAATGTGGGCACAATTGCGCCGCTTCTGTGCATATCTCCCTGGCACTGATCAATCTATGCTGCCCTGAATTGTCCGCACGCTGCCCCTCCTGCTCCATACGTTCCGCCTCCTCCAGCCAGTGTTTACTGTGTGCTGTCCGTGCAATTCTTGGGGTTCGAATAAAAACATTACAGCCTTATTTTTGTTACTTTCACTGTTTACTGACTTTACCGACTGTTAATGAGAGTAAAGATAGTTCTTAATATGTTACATGGTTGACATAAAATTGTTCTTAAACTGCTGTTAACTTTATACAGTTGATATAAAATATTTTACTACAGTATTTGGTTCAGAATCTTTTTTTTCTAGATTTTCCTCCTTTAAAATTGGGTGCGTCTTATATTCAGGAGCGTCTTATACAGCGAAAAATACGGTATCTGTTTTACTTGCCAAAAGGGGACTTTGTTACATTAATATTTCCCACCACCGCTGCACTACATACCAGGAGACAACCATATTTTCTTGTTCAGAGTTCATGGTCCAATCTCTGCCTCTTTTAGGGGTTCATAAGTGGGGCTTATGGGGCTCACTAGAAGAAAAGCAATCCACTGTGCTGAAGGTGCTTGCTATATAGCAGGAGAGCTTTTATTTTTCCTTGCACGGGTTTGCTTTGAGCTGACTTGTTTCCATAAAAAAATATAAAAAAATAAACCACACACATGATCCAACAGTTGATCATAGGCAAACTAGCTTTGCGTGCAAGGCCTCTATGTATATTAAACAGTCGTTATGTACAGAAATCGAAGAGCACACAAGACTATAAGAAACAAACAAAACTATTTGGTCAATGCAACAAGTTGCACAAATCAAAAAGAAGTGCTGCGCTATGGCAAAATGAAAACTGAAAGAAACAACTCTTAGTGCTGCTGTTCAAAAAATCTAAACAATTTTAAAAGTGACAGTGCTAGTGTAAAGTGCAAAATGGTTGTAAATATTCACTGATGATAGGAGTAATAATTAAATTCCCCTTAAGGTGCATACAGAAAATTAAAGTGCAAAGTGCAAATACCTGTGCAAATAAAACTATATCAGACACATATAAATACAACATTAAATGAGTGGCAATAATAAATGAATAGTGATACTTCCACATAAAAGTCCAGTGACAAAGTGACAAATAATGCTTCAGCAAGTAGCCAGTGAAAAAAAGTCCAAAGGTGCTTAGGTGCTGAAAGAACTGTGCAAAACCATGCAAGCAATCAGATGTGATGTAGTGAAGATCCACCCCCTATAGATGTTACACTTACCGGACAGATAGGAACCCCAGACACTACTGTATAAGGGTTAAACAGGCATGTGTCCAGTAAGGAACAAGGTAAGTATCCTTTAAAGCTGATAAGGAATATAATTCTCCCAGTGTGTAATTCAGCAGGATAAAGGAACCATATGGGGAAGGAAAGCTCACAATAGTGTAATATTGTTAAAGAACGTTTCACTAAAGCAATATATTACACTCACATTTACTTGGTAAAAGCAGGCTTTGTATATCGAATTTGTCTTTTGGCTTGCGGTGCTCGCTCGGGGCTGCGCTTGGTCCCGGCGTGCGTTCCACCGCTACCGGAAATGACGTAGAGGCAAGCGAAGGATTGGAAATTGTATCGACGCGTTTCACCCTCCTCCAGGGCGTTATCACAGACGTATCACAAAGAGTGTCTCTGCTCTTCCTGGCTGGCCCCTCCTCTCCCCCTTCACAACCATCCCAGGTGCTTCTATGCCATAGGATGGACAAGAGAGGAAGGGCTGGCCAGGAACAGCGCGCGAGAGTCAGGACTACCACAGCCGCTCCCATGTAATCATGTGCCCCGCTCCCATGTAATCATGTGCCCTTCTGCCATTTAAATATATATGCACTGCTAGCATGTACTGTGCCCTCTTGCCCCTGTATCTTGCCCAGCTTCTGCCGCCCTGTACACGGCTATCAGTGACGGAGATAAACATCTCAGAACACTAGCAGACTCCTTCCATAAGAAAGGTTACAAAGACAAAACCATCAACACCAGCCTAAACACGGCCTTGAAAACCCAAAGAGAAAATCTACTTCAATACAAAGAAAAAATAATAACCGTGTAGCTCTAGTTACCACTAGGGATGATCGAACGGTTCGGGTCGACCATCGGTTCGACCCGAACATTGACTGTTCGAGGTTCAGCCGAATTTAGAACTTTTTGCTAAAAAAGTTCGGAATTCGGCAACCAGAACCGACCAAAATGCAATGGGACAGGAAATGGGCTTTAAAAGCCCATGATTGGATGATTAGTAAAAGCCAATTGAGGGGGCAGGAGAATGCTAGGAATGTGATTGGAGTGACTAGGGGGTCCAGAGGCCAATCATTAGTGAATACGCCCCCCAGTATACAAGATAGCCCCGCCAAATTCCTAGCATTTTAATACAGGGACATGGAAGAGAGTGGAAGCAGTTCTGTTACTTCTGCTTCAAAAGTGTCATTTAGCAATTATTAGTGTGAGGAAAGGGATATCTAGTGTAGTTAGGGTACTATTTTCCACTATAGTTAGCTTCAAAAATCAAGTTTCTGTAGGGAAAGTGTTAAGTGCCAGGGTGACTGTAGTGTAGTGTAGGGTGAACTGACACTGACTGCTATGGCAGGGTGACCAAACCCTTCCATTTCAGGGTGACCGCTATAGAGAAAGGATCGTTTCTCTTATGTGACTTACAGAGCAGCGATATGGCTTCTCTCCGGTCAGCCTGCTTTTTGCTGCAGGCGTTTATAGGGCTTTTTTGAGGACATGTTTGGAGTCAGGCATGACATCTGAACTTGTGTATAGGGGTATATATACACACACACACACACACGTATGTACATATATAGGTGTGAAAAGAGCAGAACACTATGCATGTGCTAATGAAATAAGTAACAGGCATATGGCTCCACTCCTATCACACCTATATGTGTGTATGTGTATAATACATACAAGTGTGTGTGTATATATACCCCTATACACAAGTTCAGATGTTTTGCCTGCCTCCAACGACCCCAAAAAAATGCCCAAAAAAATGCCTGCGCCAAAAAAAAAAAAACGCCCAGGTGTGTTATTGCAGGGTTTTTTTTGGGCATTTTTTTTGGGGTCTTTGGAGTCAGGCATAACATCTGAACTTGTGTATAGGGGTATATATACACACACACTTATATGTATTATACACATACACACATATAGGTGTTATAGGAGCGGAGCCATATGCCTGTTAATCATTTCATTAGCGCAAGCATAGTGTTCTGCTCTTTTCACACCTATATATACACCTACACATATATAGGTGTGAAAGTAGCAGAACACTATGCTTGCGCTAATGAAATAATTAAACACCCATAAGGCTCCGCTCCTATAACACCTATATATGTGTATGTGTATAATACATATAAGTGTGTGTGTATATATACCCCTATACACAAGTTCAGATGTCATGCCTGACTCCAAAGACCCCCAAAAAAAAGTCTGCAATAACACACCTGGGCGTTTTTTGGGCATTTTTTGGGGGGTCTTTGGAGTCAGGCATGATATCTCTTTTTTTTTTTTTCAATAATTTTTTCAATAATTGGCTCTCTATCAAAAATGACAATTTTTAAGAACTTTTTTTTCTGTGATTAATAGTCTCTGGGGCATGACCCAGAACCCTAGGCACTTATTATTTATTGGGTTTTAGGGCTTCAAAATGGCGTTTTTTGATTACCGAAGTTCGGGTCCCATTGATTTCAATGGGGTTCTGAAATCCTGGCCGAACTTTTTGGAAGTTCTGGTGTTCTGGTCGAACTGAACTTTTGAAAAGTTCGATCTTCCCTAGTTACCACATACAATCTAGCATTAGAAGGGATAAGAAAGATAATCAAAGATTTACAACCCATTAGAACAGAGGACGAAACTCTGAAAGAAATATTCCAACAACCCCCCCCCCCCCCCCCCCCAATACTGGCTTTCAAGCAATCACCCAACCTCAGACATAAACTAAGTCAGTAGTAGAGCTGCACAATTCTGGATAAAATGAAAATCACAATTTGCCTAAAATAAAGATCACGATTCTCAGCGTAACAGCATCTCACACATTATACAAAAAAATCAGGGTGACTTTACTATTTTGTTTTTATTCATTGACTTGTATTTTTTTTCTCAAAAAAGTTGTGTATGAAAGGCCGCTGCGCAAGAACAGTGTGACATAAAATCTTACAACGACCGCCATTTTATTCTATAGGGTCTCTGCTTAAAAAAAAAAATTAAATATATATATATATATATATATATATATATTGTAACAGGAAGTCAGCTAAATCTGGGAATGTAGTCACAGGAAGGAGATACATTTCTACCTGATTTAGAAAGTCCATTAATTAATTTAGGGTGTTGGCTACAGAGCTAGCCAGCAGGAAGTTGAAAGGCCTTCACCTGTTCAGAATGAGGGAGTTAAGGCTCTATAATTTGTTCAGAGAAATTCCTATTGTTTGCTGCCTCCAGAAGCTGCATCCTGAAGCCATGTGGGCTGGGAGCAGGAGGACAGTCAGCGTGTGCCTCCCGACAGGATGTGTGGGCCTGGGAGAAGACCCCCCGGAGTGATGTGTGCCCGGGACGGTAACCAAGGGTGAATACGTCTCAAAGGTGAGAAGACGAACTGTTGATGTGAAAGAAACAAAGGACTGTGTTGCCCTGTGAAGCTATTATAAAAGGACTATTGAGTGTCCGCTGGAGGACAAGGAAGTCTGCCCGACGGTAGGTTGGAGACAGACACCTAGGCAGGTTCCAGTTGTGAGAAGGTAGCCGCCCACAGAGGCAAGGATTTATTTTCTGTTTTATTTTATTTTGGATGTTTTGCTGCATACAGCCTGGTGAAGAAAACACCATTAGAATAAACCATAAACCTGTTGTTTGCAAGCACTTTTGGGCTATTTCTCTGTGAAAACGCACTCCCCAAGGAGTCATCCACGCCTACCACCGAGCTAATCCCTCACATATGGTGGAGGTATGCAGTGGGCATAAGCAGAGATCCCTGCAATGGAGTGCATATGTTTGATGAACTTTGTCTGGTGCATGAGATTGCACAATCTATGTGTGCAGGAGAGAAGATCCTGACAGAAAAAAAAAAAAGTGTTTTAAAGAGACAGCGGTCTCAAAATTATTTGATGAACTTTGTTGTGTCTGGTGCAAGTGACTGCACAAACTGTGTGTGCAGGAAAAGAGATCCTGCAAGAGAGAGAAAAACTACATGTGTTGAAGAGACAGTGGTCTGAAAATTGTTTGCTGGACTGTGAAAAATTTGTTTGTGGAGTTATTGAAGATGGGGCGGTCCAAACGCCTGAAAAATGCAAAGATAGATGAAATGAGAGACCGGATTCTATGGATGGAGGGGATGTTGCCGTCTGAACCAGCCCCATCCATGCCTAAAGAGAGTCTACTAAAGAGGAAGGTTGTTGTCCCTAGCAACACTGATGAAACTGCTATGGAGACGCAGTGTGCTCAGATGAAAAGTAAACTCAAAATGGAGGAGATGTTGAAACATCTGATTATATCAAATGCAGCTCAACAGCAAGCAAATGCAGCTCAACAGCAGGCAAATGCGGATTTTCAGCAGAGCTTTGCAGCTCAACAAAAGGCTCATCAAGAGAGCATGGCAGGCTGGAAACAGAGACGCCAGCAGCCAATGGAGGCCATCGGTTTGGAGGAAACCGAGTATGTGTGCAGGGCTGAGTTGGATGCCTTGCAACGGAAAATGGAAGAAAAGGAACAAGCCTTGGAATTGCTTAAAATGGAGCATAGAAACTTGCAGGAAATGAATGAACTACTCAAGTCTCATGTGTTACAGTGGGAAGAATCCACTGCTCTTCTTTTGGTCGAGTTGCAAAAATGTCAAGACACTATAAAGGAGAAAGATACCATCCTCATGGAAAAGGAAATTGAAATTCAGACTTTGCAGAAGCAAAGTATGGCTGATATGTTGGAGTTGCGTAATCAGCTGGAAAAAAGTCTTCAGTCTTTGGGAGCTACAAAAATAGACCTGCAGGAGTCGCAGGAACAGAATGTTGCTCTGGAAGCGACATTGTCTCTCAGCGACAAAGAGAAAAGTGAAAGAGAGGCTAAATTACTGAGTACTGTGTATGAGCTCACTACTTTAAGCAATGTGGTAGATGAATGGCGTGCGGACTGTGAAAGTTGGAAAGGGGAAGCCCAACGTGTCCAGCAGCAGTTAAAGGAGAAAGAAGCCTGTGTGGCAGAATTACATTCTTATTCCCAGATGCTAGCCAATGAGGTGAAGGCTCTTATGCAGGGAAAAGAAGATTGTGAACATAAGAGGGAAAAAGTAGAGGCACAGCTTCTGGAATCGCAAGTCAAGGTGTCAGAAGGTGACCGATTGTGTGCTAAGCTGTCAGAGAAGGCAAACCGACTGCAGGTTGAGTTGGACAATGTTACAAATCAGCTTTCTCAAGCAGACAGCAAATCTAGAGAAATTGCGGAAGATTTTTCTATCTTGGAATCGCAGCTGCAAGACACGCAGGAACTCTTACAGGAAGAGAGGTGTCAAAGGCTGAGTTTTAGCACAAAGCTCAAACAAATGGAAGATGAGAAAAATGGCTTCCTGGAACAATTAAAAGAGGAGGCGGAAGCAAAGAAAAACCTATCAGAGCAAGTCGCAACATTGCAAGCTCAGATAGCGGATATGAAAAAACGCATGGAAGAAAGCGTTGCTTCATTACAGTGTGTTGAAGATGTGAAAAAGAAGTTTGATCAGATGCTTGGTGAAGAGAAGACTGTGTCTGCAAAATATGCAGAAGAACGCGACCGCGCAGAAGCGGAGGCGCGTGATAACGAGAGCAAAGCCCTGTTCTTGGCTCGCTCTTTGGAGGAAGCTCTAGAGTCCAAGGCTGAACTAGAAAGAGTTAACAAGCAGCTATGTACAGAGATGGAACATGTGGTCAGCTACAAGGATGAGGTTGAGAAAAGCGTTCAGGAGCTAGAAAAGTCTAAACGAGCCTTAGAACAGCAAGTAGAAGAGATGAAGATTCCGTTGCAGGAACTGGAAGAGGAATTCCAGGCAACAGAGGATCTGTCCCAAAGAGGGGATAGTGTGCCTGATGCAGTTTTTAAAAGGATCAGTGTTTTGGGGTCTGTCCTGAGTGAGCCTCAGAAATGTGATGACACGTGGCTTGAATCACCCCTTTGGAATAAACCGTTCCTTCAAAAACTTCAAGCATTGGAAAATGTATCATTAGAGCTTCAGCAAACAAAGGAGCTGAGTAAGAAATGTGGTGATTTCTCAGTTCAGGCTGAAAACCTAGTGGAGAAAACTAAGGCTGTTGGTGAAAACGTGAAGCAAATGAATAAGTGCCTTTCAGGGAGTGTTTCCAAAATGGAACTGGTGAAAGACGGGTGGCAGAAGTTTGATCGTGATCTTGAGATGCATTCCATGTGGAATTCAGATAGAGAAAAAGAACTAGGTGACCTTGAGCGGTCAAATAGTTCAGCAGAAAGTGCATTGAAGAAACCTGTAAAAGAATGTGTTGCAGTTCCATGCTTCTTCACTGATGCAGAGAGGAGGTCTATAATGGATACCACCCAGATCGCTGGGTTCAACTGTGTTGTTGCCTTTGACCCCTATGTTGGTGGAAGGAAAGTTGATGATGTTCTGGTTGGCTACTTCTGTGAAGAGTTTGGCAAGAAATATAAACTGAATATCAAATCAAGTAGTAGGCCTTTACTGCGACTCGCTCAGGAGGGCGAAAAGTTTAAGAAGTTGATGAGTGCAAATGCTTCAGATCTGCCTATGAATATGAAATGTTTGAATGATATTGATATCTCTGGGAAAAGGAACAGGGGTCACTTTGAAGAAATGTGTGACAGCCTGTTGTCTCAATTGGAAAATCCTCTGCACAGCATCTTAGAGCAAGCAAAGCTCAAGAAGGAAGATCATTCCCTTTTACAACAAAAAGTCAATGATTGTGTACAGCTGTATGGAGAGGCAACTCAAGTCACAGAGGGATGTCAAGAGTCCCTACTTGGAACAAAGCTTAGTGAAGCAAAGGTTCTCAAAGTTTTGTGGAAAACATTTATGGATTGCAGAGAGAGGTGTCTTAAGAATGTTGAAGACATTAAGACTAGCCCAATTGAGTTGCCTATGGATCACGGTCCTCCATGGTGGATTGGACAGACGGTTATGAGAGACAAGCTGTCTGACATTTATGAGAAAGCTGTCAATGAAGATGACAGAAACGAGAAGGAGCGAAATGATGCCAAAAATGCAGTTGAAGAATGTGTATATGAGATGAGAGACAAACTGTGTGGCATTTATGAGAAATCTGTCAATGAAGATGACAAAACAGTTTCATCCGGAAGCTTGAGGATAATAGGAGGCTTATCAGTGAGTCAGCAGTGCTTGACACATGCGTGCCTGGAAATCTGTGTCCCAACCCTAGGGTTGAAACAAGAGGGGGGGGTATGTAACAGGAAGTCAGCTAAATCTGGGAATGTAGTCACAGGAAGGAGATACATTTCTACCTGATTTAGAAAGTCCATTAATTAATTTAGGGTGTTGGCTACAGAGCTAGCCAGCAGGAAGTTGAAAGGCCTTCACCTGTTCAGAATGAGGGAGTTAAGGCTCTATAATTTGTTCAGAGAAATTCCTATTGTTTGCTGCCTCCAGAAGCTGCATCCTGAAGCCATGTGGGCTGGGAGCAGGAGGACAGTCAGCGTGTGCCTCCCGACAGGATGTGTGGGCCTGGGAGAAGACCCCCCGGAGTGATGTGTGCCCGGGACGGTAACCAAGGGTGAATACGTCTCAAAGGTGAGAAGACGAACTGTTGATGTGAAAGAAACAAAGGACTGTGTTGCCCTGTGAAGCTATTATAAAAGGACTATTGAGTGTCCGCTGGAGGACAAGGAAGTCTGCCCGACGGTAGGTTGGAGACAGACACCTAGGCAGGTTCCAGTTGTGAGAAGGTAGCCGCCCACAGAGGCAAGGATTTATTTTCTGTTTTATTTTATTTTGGATGTTTTGCTGCATACAGCCTGGTGAAGAAAACACCATTAGAATAAACCATAAACCTGTTGTTTGCAAGCACTTTTGGGCTATTTCTCTGTGAAAACGCACTCCCCAAGGAGTCATCCACGCCTACCACCGAGCTAATCCCTCACAATATATATATATATATATATATATATATATATATATATATATATATATATATAGTTCAGGGGTTCTAGGTAATTTTCTAGCAAAAAAATGATGAAAAGAAACTGATTTTAACTTGTAAGCAACAAGTGTGAGAAAAAGGCTTAGTCTTTTAGTGGTTAAACAGATCTCATTTACAGACTGAAGTTCATCCCTTTGATCTAAACGAACATGATACAATGTCTTCCTTTATCTCTCAGTGCTTAGCAATGTTGTGATAAGTTTTGTAGGCTGACAGCTCTGAGCAGAGAATGGCTCAACACTGTTAAATGGAGCCCATGATGTCGGCATCGGAAGCCGACCTGTCCATCGGCTCCGGGTGCATGCGCCGGCATCCTTACTAAGGGAAACAGGAAGTGAAGCCTTGCGGCTTCACGGCCTGTTTCCTACTGCGCGAGTCCCACTGCACTTTCTCCATGGTCCCGCTGTCTTCTGGAACCTGTGTCTCTCCCCAGACAGCAGTGGGGTGAGGGAGGAGGGGCTGCAAATGACAAAGTGGCCGTGGCGCCCTTACTCGGAAGTGGGAGCGGGTACCTGTTTTTGACAGGTATCCCCCCCCCCCCCGAAAGGTGCCAAATGTGGCATCTGAGCAGTAAAGCGGAGCTTCCATATTTGGGTGGAGCTCTGCTTTAAGATCATGAGGGGGGTTGAATCAAGATTTTTTAGTGACTAATTGTGCAGCTCTAGTCAGCAAGAAACTTAATTCTGGTTATAAAGTCACAAAAAATGGAAACAAACCCTGCAAAAAAATGCTACAAACTGTGCAACCAAATGAATCCATCTAAAAGTGTCACAGACACAGGCTTCAATATCCCCAGGATCGTACAACTAAACCGCCAGTAATATGGTGTACTTCCTCCAATGCAAAAGATGTAGCAAAGGATATTACACAGTCAAAACAAGGATGAATTTGCAGAGACACACCATCAAGGAACATAAAAAAAGATGGAGCTCTGCACACCTGTGAGACATCACTTCTCACAAATCGGACCACACTATGGAAGACCTCAATGTCTTAGGTGTTAAGGGGAATTTCACAACTATTCAGAAAAAGAAAACTTTTGAACCAAGAATGATAATTCTATTTGACAAATAAGATAAACAGCCTAAATTCCAGTACCGGAAGGGACGTAGGGGCAAGATCAGGAAAGGACGGCTCATACCTCAATGCATTTCGTGCCGGCGCACGACCTCAAAGTAAGGTACAGCCTCTGATGTCATCTACTGATCTACCCCCAAGTAATTCCTGGTTCTGTGTAACGCGAAGGCTCTTGGAGAGCGAGCAGTGAATAATTATCCTGTAGCCCATAAGCTACACACGTTGGATGCTGATTTAATTTACATCTATGTGAGTGCATATTTTTACCTAATTTTTATCATATTTAAATAAAAAACATACCACACTATATACCCCCTACTTGCTGTCCTGTTTGGAACACTTTATTTTAATTATACAGAGCAACAGAAAGGATAAGAGTGTTGGGAGAAGATTTGGTTAACCCGCCCCCCTTCCTCCCCCAAGAGGTGGATTCTGTTGTAACCTGCTCAATAACAAATAATAATGCAGATAGGTAGGTGTCATGGACTACTGGAGGCACGGTACCGCATCCCAAAATATATTTAAGAGACGAGAGAAAAGGAGCCCACAGGGATTTTTGAGGTATAGGCCAACCAGATAAAGTAAACAAACGAGTAAAGGAAGTGTAAAAACTGGATTTTTGTCTTACCGTAAAATACCTTACCTTTTCTCTGTTGTTCACTGACAGACACAGTTCCATATCTTCCTGACCAATGGGTTTATGATGCTCTCTATTGGATTAGGACACTAGGTGGGAAAAAAATTTGACCATTCCTATAGGGCAGTCCCAGGGGGTATACTCCCATTTCCTGCTATAGGACTTCAGTTTTGTAACAAGCAGTGTCAGAAGAACATAAAAACCAACTCAATAGAGGGGTATGTGCAGTGTCCATCAATGAATATCAGAGAAAGGCTTTTACGGTAAGACAAAAATCCTGTTTCTCTTTCGTTCATTGACGGACAGCGCTTCATATCTTCTTGACTGATGGCACGTCCCAAAAGCAGTCTCAATATGAGGGATGGGAATAACACAAAGAAAAAACACACTTCCCAAAGGCTAAACATAGCCAAACAGGCAAAACAAAAACTCAACCAGAAACAACTGGAGCTTACCTAACAAAAAAAAAAAAAAAAAAAATACACCCTCACAGAGGACTAAACCTCTCCAACAGCGGCCTGCAAAACCTTTGCAGCCAAAAGAAGCATCTGCAGATGCCAACACATCCACCTTATAAAATTTTGTGTAAGTGTGCACAGACGACCACGTGGCCGCCTTGCATACCTGCAATCACTGATGCTTGAGGATGGAAGGCCCACGAGGCACCAAGCACCCTCGCAGAATGCGCCTAAAAAGGGAAAGTAGGTTCCTGACCCTTAATGGAATAGGCCTGCACCACCGTCTGTCTAATCCATCTGGAAATGGTCGCAGCAGACATGGCCATCCCCTTACGGGGTCCATCCGTATGGACAAACAAAGAATTAGATTTCCAGGATGACTCAGTCGCCGCCAGGTACACCCCCATTGCCCGAACCACATCCAAAGAATGTAAGGCAATCTCTTTAGGAGGCTTGGGCTACAGAGAAGGCAACACAATGTCTTCATTTCAACAATTTGAAACACCTCCTGGTGGAGAGACCATTCTCCCTGATCCAACTTTTGCCAACTGAGGTAATCCGCCTGCCAATTTTCCACCCCTGGAATATGCACGGCAGAGATGGCTGGAACAAAACGTTCTGCTCATCTTAGAATGCCGGCAACTCCCCAGGCCACTAAGGCACTTTTGGTGCCCCCTTGATGATTGACATATGCCACGGCCGTGGCATTGTGCGATTGAATCCTTAGCAGGCGCGCCTGCAGACGATCCGTCCAATGAATTATGCAAAGCCCGATCACCCAAATTTCCAGGGTATTGATCGGCAGACTGAAACTCCCTGAGCCGGATCCGTACCCAAGACACCTCCCCATCCGGAGACACCGTCCAGTACAGGGGGAAAAAGGATTTTCCCTGTCAACGCACCGGAGAGTGGAGCCACCAGTTCAAGGATCCCCTCGTACTCCAGCTCAACAGGATCAGATTGTCTAGAGCCTGTGGATTCTTGTTCCATTTGACAAGGATCTCCTTCTGTAGAAACCTGGTATGGAACTGAGCAAATGGAACCGCCTTGAAGGTAGAGACCATCAGGCCCAGCACTTGCATGCAAGTCCTGAGGGATGATCACCGGTTGGACAACAGGAGCCATGTCACATCCTGCAACTAGTTTCACCTCCGGAAGAAAAACCCGGGCTAAGATCATGTCCAGGGTGAGACCAGTTTCGTAGATGGAACCAGAACAGGTTTTTGGAAATTCAGTTTCCATCCTAACTCTTGCAAAGTTCACACCGAAATGTCCAGATTCTCTTTTAGGGTATTCGGAGACTCTACTCGCAGAAGTTGATTGTCCAGGTACCCCAGCACTGCAATCCCCTTCTGCCTCAGTAAAGCCAACACCGGGACCAACACTTTTGTAAACACCCGGGGAGCCGAGGCGAGACCAAAGGGTAATGCCACCAATTGATAGTGCTCCTCGCCCACGTCAAAGCAAAGGAAACGCTGATGCCCGACATATATTGGGATATGAAGGTAAGCGTCCTTGATATCGATAGAGGCCAGAAAATCCCCTTGATGAAGGGTTGCCACCACCGTGCGAATGGATTTCATTCGAAATTTCTGAATTCGCACAAAGCTCAAACACTTGAGATCCAGCATGGGACAGACCTTGCCTTCCTTCCTGGGAACAGTAAACAGGTTTGAATAAAACCCCTGAAAGCGTTCCGATTCCAGAACCGGTACAATGACCCCCAGTGAGAGCAGCTCCTGTAACGCCCCAAGAAGACCTTGTAGACAATCTGGGGACAAACACAGATTGGAAGGAAAGAACCTTGCCGGAGGCAAGGTCCAAAACCCAATCTTGTACCTGGAGCGAATCAACCCGGGAGTCTGGATTTAATAATATCAGCTTGAGTGGGCAGGGAAGTGAGGATAATTTAAGTTTGGGAAGGATTTCCATAGAGCAGGCAAGAGTGGGGACTATTGTGGGGTGTTCCAATAGATCCTTGGGTGTGTGTTTGCGATGGATTTATGGTGTGGAGCTTATGGGGAGTGTGGTAAAAGAGTCTAAGGATATTGAATCTCTTAGATGGTAGGGAGCGTGCCAGCCTACTACACATTGCAGGTGGCAGGCCCAATAGAAGTGCTGGATGTCCGGTAGACCAATTGTTATACCTGAAGGGTTTCAATAAACATCCGTTGTTCCAGATCAGAGTCCTGTGTCTCTCACAACACAGAGAATATAACACCAATTCCCCCTTTTTTTTGGGCTTGATTCAGGGGCGTTTTTGGTTCCATAGGCAGGATCGAAAGATTTTGGTTGTGGATTGAAAGAATGCTCTAGGTAATTTTGTTTGCAGTTTTGTACTTAATCTGTTATATTTATATTTAGCGTAATATTTAGGGCATGTGATTTGAAGAAGTTGATGTGTATGTCATCTGTGAATGCAGCTAGCTTATATTGTTTATTTGTTGTGGGGATTCCTCTGATATTTGTGTTTTCTCGTAGGAGACGAAGTATTGGTTCGAGCGTTAAGATAAATAGGATGGAGGAGAGGGGGCAGCCTTGTCTGGTACCGTTTTTGATTGAAAAGAGGTTTGACAGGAGGCCGTTAAAGCAGATTTTTGCTGTAGGGTTGATATGTTGTACTGTTTCTAAGTAGTCCCATGCCAGCCTGTCAAATGCCTTGCTGCATCTAGTGGGAGGAAAAAGCTGGGAGTTTTAGTTCTGAGCAAGGGGTGAAGCTTTAGTGCTTTTATAGTGTTGTCTCAGGCTTCTCTACCAGGTATGAATCCTACCTGGCCTTTTGTTATCAGTTTGTTGAGTAGGGGGATTATACGGTTTGCAAGAATTTTTGCGAAGATTTTTATGTCATTGTTTAGGAGTGATATGGGTCGGTAGTTTGATGCCAATTCATGTTTTTTTCCGGGTTTCGAGATCACAGAAATATGGGCTTCTAAGAGGTTGTTGGTTGGGGGGTTTGGTTGTGATAACCGATTGAAGGATTTAAAAAAGGGTTGGCTAGTGCGTCGACGTAGGTTTTGTAATAGGCCATGGAAAAATCCGTCTGGGCCGGGGCATTTGCCTACCTTCATTTGTGAAATGGCGGTTTTGAGTTAGTCTATGCCAAGTGGGCCGTCTATCGATTCAGCACGGGTGTGTGATATGGGTTTGGGGCAATATAAGTTAAGAAGGCATCGATTATAGTTTGTCACGGTCTATTGTCATTTTTTGGTTTCTGTGCTGGGGTAAGATATAGTTCTTTATAGTATTGGGCAAAGCGATTGGCAATGTCATCATTGTTGAATAGTCGCTGGCCTGAAGGTGTACAAATGGAATGTATTGCATTTGCCTTCTTGGATTGTAGGGCTTTGGCTAACAGTTTTCCGCTTTTATTTCTATGTTGTAGAAGAGTTTTTGGGAAAGAGCATAGTTTTTGACCTTTTTCCCTAGTTCCTCTCTCAAGAGAATACGAGTTTGGTCGAATTCTGATTGGGTGTTTTGGGCTCTGTTTAATTTGTGTGTTTGTTCTAGTTTTTAAATTTTTTGTTTTAGGAGGGAGTTGATGTAGTTTTGTTTGTTTTTTTTTTTTTTTACGAATGGCGGCTAGTTTTAGGAATGTGCCTCTAATGACACATTTGTGGGCCTCCCACTGAGTCATGGGGTTCGTGTCCAGTCTGTCATCGTTTATGAAGAAATTAGAAATGTTTTGGGTGATCGTGTTGTTGTGGGAGGAGTCTGTGAGTAGAGATGTGTCTAGTCTCCCATGTTTTTGCAAGTTGGATTTGTTCAGGGAAAGTTATAGTGGCTGTGACAGGATGGTGGTCGGAGATGAACATGGGTTTGATGGTTGAGATAGGAGTGGAAGATCTTTTTGAATAAGGAATAGATAATCTATTCTTGAATAGTGGTTATGGGGTGGAGAAAAGAAGGAAAAGTTTTTTAAGCTAGGGTGAAAGGGTTTGCAAAGTGTCGTGGAGAAGCAAGTCGTATAGCTATAATTTGATTTGCCAGAGGGCTTTGTATGGTAGAGAGGATGTTCCTGAGGAAGGGTCTACAATTGGGTTCAGAAGAACATTGAAGTCTGCTCTGAGGATTAGAATGCCTATTTTGAAGGACACAAGGGACAGTGAAATATCACAAAAGCAGCTAAAACAATTTTTATTTAGGAAAACTTTCTTCCAACATGCGGAAAAGGTGAAATGATCACCAAAGGTAATATAAAAGCACAAAAAAATGTTACAGGTACAGTGTAAAACATCTAAGTAATCAGTTATGCTCGAAGTCTGGAACATAGGATTGGTTTCTAGCAGTGAAGGGCCAACCTAGTTCGTAGTGTACAGACATATGTTTCAAAATTTACAATGATTTCTTCCTCAGGCGAGAGAGAAAAGCAGGGCATAATCTCTTTTCTATAAATATATATACACATTTTTTTGTGCACTATGTTAATACATAGATATATAGCATCCATTTATATATAGGAAAGCATAGAGTCAGTCTGCCATACTTACACTGTGTCGATGTGTCAAATGCATAACTGTACATAGTGACTTGCAGTTCCCAGATATACCTCTCCTAAGAGGCGGCGAAAGACACCCAAGCTTTTACCATGTACCACTTGACCGACCAGGTATATTGCATAGGACAAGGATGTAAAGAATGGTCCCAATGGTGCATCAACTAGAAAGAGGGGAGGGCTGCTCACAAGGATCGCTACAAAAGAGGAGCCATCCAGGGGGAATGTGTATAGCAGAGGGGGCTGGAACGATTCGGTCTGCCCACCTTAGAATGCCGGCTACTTCCTAAGCCACCAGGACACATCTTGTGCCACCTTGGTGATTGACAGACCACGGCCGTGGCATTGTCTGATTTAATTTGTACTGCACACCCCTGAAGACGAATTGTCCAATGATCCAGACAAAGTCCGATCGCTCAGAGTTCCAGCACATTATTCGGCAGTCTGGACTCTGGAGTCCAGACCTTCTGAGCACAATCTGTGCTGAGGACGCCTCCCCACCTAAACAAGCTGGCATCCATGGTGACAACTGTCCAGTACAGGGGGAAGAAGGATTTTCCCTGTCAAAGTGCCGGAGAACAAAGCCATCTCTAGAGACTGGATTTTTGGCCCATTTCACCAGAATCTTTTTTTGCAGAAATCTCGTGAAAATGTGCAAATGGAACCAACTCGAAGGTAGACACCATCAGGCCCAGCACCCGCATGCAAGCCCGGAGGTATGACCATCTGCTGGACAACAGAAGCTGAATTGTCTCCTGCAAGGTCTGGAGTTTTTCCAGAGGAAGAAACACTCTGGCTAAGGCCAAATCCGGAGTCAGACCCAGATAGTCCAGTTTTGTGGACAGAACCAGAGCAGACTTCTGAAGGTTCAGAGTTTGCAGAGTAATCTCCAAGTTGTCCATCAAAGCAGTCGAAGGCTCCGCTCGCAGAAGATGAATCGTCCAGGAACCACTGTACCATGATCCCCCGCTGATGCAACAAGGCTAGCACTGGGGCCAACACTTTTGTAAAGACCCGAGGAGCGGAGGCGAGACGAGGGGGTAATGCCACAAACTGAAAATGCTCCTTGCCCACGGCAAAGGGGAGGAAATCCCACTGATGTTGGGATGCCACTACCGTGCAAATGGACTCCCATTTGGAACTTCTGTACTTGCGCAAAGCACTTTAGCGCCTTGAGGTCCAGAGTTGGACGTACCTTGCCTTCCTTCCTGGAAACTGTAAAGAGGTTTAAGTAAAACCCCTGAAAACGTTCCGAAGTCGGAACCCGAACAATCACCCCTTGAAGTAACAAGTCTTGACTCCTGACTAGGCAGACAAAAACTGAGTGCCTATATTCCTATAGCTGAGAGAAGGAGTATACCCCCTGGGACTGCCCTATAGGCGCAGTTAAGCTTTTTCCTGCCTAGTGTCCTACTTCTGTAGGGGGGGTAATATAACCCAATGGTCAAGAAGGAGCTGTGTCCATCAATGAATGAAAAATAACTGGATTTTTGACTTACTGTAAAATACTTTTCTCTTAAGTTCATTGACGATTGACGGACGCAGTTCTCTCTGATTCATATCAGTAGGGTAATACTACCCCTACAGGAGTAGGACACTAGGCAGAAAATAATTCTGGCTATGCTTATGGGCAGTCCTGGACGGTACACCCTCTCTCTTCCTGCATAGGATGCCAGTTCTGTATCAAAGCAGTGTCAGAAAAGTAACACCAACCCAACTCAAAATAGAGGGGCGGGTACTGCGTCCGTCAATGAACTTAAGAGAAAAGGATTTTACGGTAAGTCAAAAATCCAGTTTTCTCTATCGTTCATTGACGGATGCAGTTCTCTCTGATTCATATCAGTAGGGACGTCCCAAAGCAGTGCCATAAAATGAGGGGGTGGGAACAGCAGAAAAAAACAAGTCCCCAAGGCCAAACATAGCTGACCAGGCAACATAGGACTCATCAGCACAAAAGATGAGCCCCCACCTGAAAACAAACAGTAAACACCCTCAAGGAAGGCCAAAAGCCCTCTAAACAGCAGCCAGCAAAAAACCTTGCGGCCGAAAAGAGGCATCTGCAGATGCCAGCACATCCACCTTCTAAAACGTGGTAAAGGTGTGAACAGACTGTCAGGTAGCCGACTTACAACCTGGAGCACAGATGCCCACAAGGCGAAAAGCCCAGGAAGCACAAGGCACCCAAGTAGAACGCGCTGAAACAGGGAAAGGCAGGACCTGACCCCTAATTGAATAAACCTGCACCACCGTCTGTCCGACCCATCCGGGAATAGACGCAGCAGATGCAGGCAGTCCTGTTCACGGGCCATCCATAAGTACAGAGAGCGAGCCTGACTCACGAAAAGACTCAGTAGTCTCCAAGTACACCTGCAGTGCCCGCACTCTAAACAGAGTAAGCAATGCAGATTCCTTAGGATGTGAGGGCTCAGGACACAAGATGGAAATACAATGTCCCCATGAAAGCGAACACCAGAAACCACCTTTGGAGGGAAAGACGGATCCAGATGAAGTACCACTTGGCCCCATGATCAACATATAGGGAGAACGACAGGACAATGTCATCAGTGCCGACACCTGCACACAGAGTGACAGCAACCAAGAAGGCCACCTTCTGTAATAAAGTAGGCAGGGGATACCCTCGAAAAAACTCACAAACAGAGGGTCTAAAAGAACCGACTGCACCAAATCAAGGTCCCCAGTGGGTGACGGAAGTCGCATCGGAAGCACCAAGTGTCACACCCCCTGGAAGAAGTCACATACCAGGGCTGGCGCTTCTATCTTTTATTTTAGAATTGCGGTTTCACTGATCTGCAACCATTGGTATCTGCTGTGGGATATTGGGAGGTTGCTAGATTTCCCCTGGACTCTACAATCATCTGATTGCCTTTTGGAATCATTGGCTTTTTTCTTAACTTACATCTGGTAAGAGTATTGATATTGGTGGTCCATTTTAGGGGTGAGTTCCCCTTCTGTTAATCCCTCACCGGGTGAAGAGGCTAGGATCCTTTGCTGCACGGTCTTTCCTTTATTCTGGAAGTTTTAAAATGTACACTCCCCTTTTTTTTCTGGTAAGGAGTATATATACACAAGTTGTCATTTAGCACAGTGGTGGTCGTTTTCTTCCTTGGTGCTACAACCTATTGCTATTTTTTGTGAGTGCATCATTTTCCCTCTTTATTTGTACTATATCTTTTTGGGGTTTTATGCTATGGCATGTTTTTTTGCAATTTCATGCTAAACATCGCCCATGATAATTTTCCTGCATTTAAGGCGTTTTGATGCCATCAACACATCACATCCAACGGTTCACACAGAATTAGATTTTGTTATTGGGATCATCTACTGTCATCATCACACCTGGCACAACATTTGATCAGCTAATTTGCACTATATTCATCTGTTTCTGGTAAGCGGAATATTAATCAGTTGTGGATTTTCTCACTTGGCCTGTTTTACCCTTCACTATTGGACTGCACAGACTTTTTTTTAATGTTATATGTTTATGTGGACTTATTTATTTTAGTTCATTCACCTTTATCACTTAGCGCGACTTGTCTTATATTTATAGGTTGTGTAACAGTCTTCAGATCCGCTTGTCAGTTTTCAGGCGGATCTGAATGGATGCCCCACGCATCTTTATGGGGCATTGAATGCCAGCGGAAACATGTCCGCTGACATCCGATCCGGTCCGTCAAA
This sequence comes from Pelophylax lessonae, assembly GCF_965119305.1. Lineage (NCBI taxonomy): Eukaryota > Metazoa > Chordata > Amphibia > Anura > Ranidae > Pelophylax > Pelophylax lessonae. The sequence goes on from NC_138773.1 coordinate 235,737,061, forward strand.
TGTGGACTGATGGATACCCTATTTTCCATCCTTTCAGCGGATCGGATAGGATGGGAACGTACAGGTGGGTCCATTCTCATCCGATTCCTCCATAGAGAACAGCGGGGACCTGACAGCTCTGTCTCCGCACACAGAGCGGAGACAGAGCTGCCATCCACATGCTCAGCGGGGGATCAGCAGATCGATCCCCCGCTGAGATAAACGAAGTCCGCCGACGGACTCCCACGTGTAAAAGGGGCCTTACCCATGTGGTATCACCATACCCAGGAGGAGTAGCAGAATGTGTTTTGGGGTGTATTTGCAAGTATGCATATGCGGTGTGCGAGAAATGACTGTGTGTGTATATATATATATATACACACACACACACCCCCACACACACACACACAGTGCCTTGCAAAAGTATTCGCCCCCTTGAACTTTGCGACCTTTTGCCACATTTCAGGCTTCAAACATAAAGATATAAAACTGTAATTTTTTGTGAAGAACCAACAAAAAGTGGAACGAAATTTATTGGATATTTCAAACTTTGTTAACAAATAAACTGAAAAATTGGGCATGCAAAATTATTCAGCCCCTTTACTTTCAGTGCAGCAAACTCTCTCCAGAAGTTCAGTGAGGATCTCTGAACGATCCAATGTTGACCTAAATGACTAATGATGATAAATAGAATCCACCTGTGTGTAATCAAGTCTCCGTATAAATGCACCTGCACTGTGATAGTCTCAGAGGTCCGTTTAAAGCGCAGAGAGCATCATGAAGAACAAGGAACACACCAGGCAGGTCCGAGATACTGTTGTGGAGAAGTTTAAAGCCGGATTCGGATACAAAAACATTTCCTTAGCTTTACACATCCCAAGGAGCACTGTGCAAGCGATAATATTGAAATGGAAGGAGTATCAGACCACTGCAAATCTACGAAGACCTGGCCGTCCCTCTAAACTTTCAGCTCATACAAGGAGAAGACTGATCAGAGATGCAGCCAAGAGGCCCATGATCACTCTGGATGAACTGCAGAGATCTACAGCTGAGGTGGGAGACTCTGTCCATAGGACAACAATCAGTCGTATACTGCACAAATCTGGCCTTTATGGAAGAGTGGCAAGAAGAAAGCCATTTCTTAAAGATATCCATAAAAATGGATTTTTGTAAAATCTTACCGTAAAATCCTTTTCTCTTAAGCTCATTGACAGACGTAGTCCTCGTTGATTAACAACAACTCGGGTTATACTGCCCTCTACAGGAGTAGGACTAGACAGGAAAGAAAACGTTCTGGCCACACCCTAGGGGCAGTCCCAGAGGGTATATCCTCTCACTTCCTGCTACAGCAAATCAGTTATGTCACAAAGCAGTGTTTAGAGAATTTAACCCAACCCAACTCAAAAACAGAGGGGCGGGTACTACGTCTGTCAATGAGCTTAAGAGAAAAGGATTTTACGGTAAGATTTTACAAAAATCCATTTTTCTCTGTCGCTCATTGACAGACGTAGTCCTCGTTGATTAATAACAACTCGGGACGTCCCAAAGCAGTACCACAAATGAGGGGTGGGAAAATGGAAATCAAAATCCAATCTAGAAGGCCCAACCGGTGCCAACTAGAAGTTTTAAAGGCTCATCAATCACACGATGAGACTCAACTGAAATTCCAACGGAAAAAAACCCTCGAGGTAGACCACCGGTCTCCTCAAATTGCGGCCTGCAAAACCTTGCGGCCAAATGAGGCATCCGCCGATGCCATCACATCAACTTTATAAAATTTTGTAAAGGTATGAACCGACGACCAGGTAGCTGCCTTGCACACCTGGACCACTGACGCCTGATGGCGGTAGGCCCAGGAAGTACTGAGCGCTCGAGTGGAGTGCGCCTTAACAGGGAATGGAGGATTCCGACCCCTAATCGAATAAGCCTGTACCACCGTCTGTCTGATCCATTTGGAGATAGTCGCGGCAGATGCAGGCAACCCCTTTCTGGGGCCATCCGTGATCACAAAAATGAATCCGTCTTACGGAACGATTTCGTAGCCTTCAGGTATACCCTGATTGCCCCGAACCACATCCAAGGAATGCAACGCATATTCCCGAGGATGATTGGGCTGAGGACACAAGGAAGGTAGCACAATATCTTCATTCAGATGAAAGTCTGAAACCACCTTAGGAAGAAAGGATGGCTTCGGATGAAGAACTACCTTATCCCTATGAACCACAAGATATGGGAAATGGCATGATAATGCAGCCAGTTCTGACACCCTGCGTGCAGAAGTGATAGCCACCAAGAAGGCCACCTTCTGGGATAATGTAAGCAAGGGAATCTCCCTGATATTTTAAAAGGGAGGTTTCTGCAGAACCGACAAAACCAAATTAAGATTCCAGGGCGGTAAGGGCGCGCGCACTGGCGGAGCCAAGTGCCGCATCCCCTGGATGAAATTTCGCACCAAGGAATGAGTAGCCAGCGGCTTTTGAAAGAAGATTGCTAACGCTGAAAACTTGACCCTTGATAGTGCTCAAGGATAGTTTCTGCTCAACCCGCTTTTGCAGAAAAGCCAAAATTCGAGTCACCAAATAGGTACGTGGGGGAAATCCCAACGATTCACACCACGCAATACAAGTCTTCCATGTGCGATAACAGACTTTGCTAGAAGTCGCTTTCCTTGCTTTAATTAGAGTAGGAATAACTGAAGCTGACATTAAACTGGAGCCCAGGTAAGCTGCATTAGAAGAGGGTTGTTGGTCAAGCAATCACCTTCAGCCACCTTTCTTTCTGGCGCAGATTCCAAGGGGGAAGCTTATGTCCCCTAGGACATTTCAACTCTCCGGGCCAGTGAGCATTAGGGCAGATGTGCATAAAGACTGTCTGATCAGCAGCTCAAAGACCTCACAGGTAGGTGACAGCCACCACCCGAACAGGGACCTGAACCCTGGACCCTCAGATTAAAAGTCTGATGCTCTACCGACTGAGCTATCCAGGCTCTCTGTAAAGCACGATGGAAGATCGGTCCTTGAGACTGCAGATCCTCCCTGAGAAGAAGTCTCCAAGGAGCGTCTGCGACTAGCCTGCCCAAGTCGGCGTACCCGGCTTGACGAGGCCAGCCCGGAATTACCAGGATAACTGGAGTTCCCTTCACCTCTATCCTGCGGAGAAATCTCAGCAGTAACTTGAGAGGGGGGGGGGGGGGGAAGACATACAGTAGCTGATACTTCCCCTACTGGGCGCTCAGCGCGTCTGCTGCGTCCGCTAGAGGATCGCGGGCGCGAGCCCTGTTGAGCCAACCTGCCAACAGATCCATATCCGATGTGCCCCAATGAAGGGACAGCTGGTGAAATACCTCTGGATGAAGGGACTATTCCTCTTGATCCAGAATCTGACGGCTGAAATAATCTGCCTGTCCACCCCCGCGATAAATATCGCGGAGAGAACTGGAACAACTGTTCCCCCAATAAAGAATGTTGGCCACTTCTATGGCCGCCAGGGCACTCTTGGTGCCCCTTGGTGATTGACATAAGTCATGACCATGGCATAGTCCGATTGGATCCGAACCGGACTGCCCTGGAGCTGCTCGGTCCAGTAAATCAGACAAAGTCTGATCGCTCTCAGTTCCAACACCTTTATCGGTAACCTGGAATTTATCAGAAGAAATGACTTCCCCTGGCTGAGCATCGGAGAGCGAAGCCACCAGACCAGAGCCTCCCTGGTCTGCTCGCTCAATCGGATCCGATTGTCCAGGGAATCGGGATTCCGATTCCATATGAGAAGAATCTCCTCTTTGGAGAATTCGGGTATCAGACTGGGCAAACGGTACTGCCTCTAAGGAGGAGACCATCAATCCCAGCCAGTTGACGGACAGCAACATCCGAATCATTGACTGAATCTTCTGGAGTTTCTCCGCCTGGAGAAACACTCTTGCCAAGGATGTATCCAAAATTAGGCCCAGATAGTTCAGTCTCCTGGTGGGAACCAGGGATGATCTTTGGGAAAAGCAAAGAAAACGCTGATGTCCTGCGAAGATGGGGATACAAGGATAGGCATCCTAAATGTCTATGGACGCCAGGAAATCCCCCTGATGCAGGGAGGCCACCACTGTATGGATGGACTCCATCTCTTCCAAGACCAAAATTGGACGCACCTAGCCCTTCTTCCTGGGCATTGTGAACAGGTTCAACTAGAACTCCTCCAAGGAATGGGAACTACCACTGCTTGTTGCATCAAGCTGTTCCCCGCAAAGCTTTATAAGCGACCCGGGGATGCCGAATATTGGAAGGGAAGAATCACAACAGTGGAAGTGATCGAAACTCGATCTTGTATCCCGACCATATGACCTTGCGAACCCCTTTATCCGGGATTCTGGAAAGCCCTGGATCCGGAAACCGGTGAAGACGTCCCCCCACCCTAGAGATGGGTGGGGCCCATTCTGTCAATCCAACGAGATAACAGTGGCTTTATTTAGTCTGGAAATCGGTGAGTCCACTATTGGTGGTACCGTCCATCTTTGTAATGAGGGATTCCTCAAAATGATAGCGCCTAGCAATGCGTTTGGAAATAGCAGGGGCTCATTTACGGACGACCCCATTTGGGCAAGAGAAACCCCTCACCATTTTGGTAGGCTTGCTAGTACCAAAAAAGGAATATGAGACTCAGCTACCTCTGCCGGTGTATCCTCAAGATTTAAGGTTTCCCGGCAATGACAAGCTCAGAATCCGTATCTGAAGTATCAGATGATATAGGGGTAGGCGGGGGTCGCTCTTCTTGACCCCCGTCCCTGACAGGCTACCTCCACCCGGGATACCAAAGACTCCAAAACTGCTGATAATGCATCAATTACAAGTGGGGTACTGGAGGGTCCTGCGGCCACCCCGAGGGGATCAGGTGGGGATACATGAGTGGCAGGGTTCATGTAACAAGACACTTGCCAGCAAACACAAAAAAATTAATTGCAAGAAAAAAACATTTTTTTTTTTTTTAACTTAGTCCCCCAGCGCAGTAGCGCCCCTCAGTCTACCTGCTTGGACCCCTCAGAAAGAGAAAGAGAGAGAGAGAGAGAGACCCCAAGGCTCACCTGATGCACAGAAGTTTCTTATCAAACTGCTTCCAGCACTGTCTGTTACAGACAGGAAGTCTTTGGCTTGCTTTCCCTGGGCCAAGGAGGCGGCTCCGCCCCTTTACACGCCTTCCAATTACTCCACGAGGTGTTTGGTCACCTCAAACATGGCCGCCCCCATACTGGAGACACGAGGCTACGCCAATATGGCAGCCTTGTGCGATCTGCAGGAAAATGGCGGCGGCCTGTGTAGGATAGCGGCGGCCTGCAAGCTAGCAGCGGCCTGCGGGATGTGTGCATTCGGCCTGTGCGGCCTGCGGAAGTGCCTCGGCCTGCGGGAGGTGTCCTCGGCCTGCGGGAGGCTGTGTGGCCTGTGGAAGTGACCGGCTTTCTGGAGGGATGGCGATCTGTGGCTGCAGTAACTCAGGCATAGGCATCGGCCTGTGTACACACTAGACAGGTAGGATACCTCTATACCTCAATAGTAATGCCTTTTAGTAGTCTGCCACTGACTTCAGTCACCCTTACAGTCATATAGTGAATTTAGATAGTCAGCTCCCAAACCAAGCCTCCTGGTTTCTATTCACAAAAATCACACTCAAATTGGGGGATCTGTGACCTGTTATAGGATAGAGGGGAGACCCAGAAAACCGAGTGTCCGACCATCCCAGAGAGGGGCCCGCGTCCACCAACAAACCCGACAGGGGGAGAGGGGGAACATTCTACTCACCATACCGGAACCAGGCGGGCGCCAACTCCTGACAGAACCCCTCTCCACCGGGGTGGGGGGGCTGTCGACCAATACGGACGCCGTGACTCTGTTGGTCATTGGCGTCCAGGCGAGACGTTTAACTCGCAGGGTCAGTCCCCGTCCAGTGGGCCTATGTCGCGGCCGACCCAGCGCGGAGCTATGGCCTGCACGCGCTCGTAGGCTGAACTGGGGTGACCACTGGATCTCAACATCCAGCCCGTCGCCCAGTTTCAGCGTACTTGCTTGAAGATCTCACAGGAACACTGGAGAAAAAAAGCTGTCTAAAAAAGTATTTCTAAAAAAAAAATCTTGCCAGGACCGAAGATCCTAGCAAGGAATCTAGGTCCTTACTCCTAACTAGACAGAAAAAAAATGATTTGCTGTAGCAGGAAGTGAGAGGATATACCCTCTGGGACTGCCCCTAGGGTGTGGCCAGAACGTTTTCTTTCCTGTCTAGTCCTACTCCTGTAGAGGGCAGTATAACCCGAGTTGTTATTAATCAACGAGGACTACGTCTGTCAATGAGCGACAGAGAAAAAGTGTTGTTTAAAGTTTGTCACAAGCCACCTGGGAGACTCACCACGCCTCTTACTAAATACACTGGACAGTCTACTTTCCAAAAAGGGGGTCTTTGTACTTTCCTGGCTTGTTAGTGTCTCAAGAAATGAGATAGGCCGTCAGTACATCAGGTGTGAAGAATTTTTAATGATTTGCACCATAACTTGTAGACTCTACAACCTTCACGCAGACTAAATATCATCCACTAAATTGGGTTATTTTTACCAAAGATTTGTAGCAGTATAAATATTTTAGAGATAAAATTTGGTGGCCCAAAAGAAACTGCACAAAATGGTGATATTCGATAATAAATTAATCAATCACAGTGTCACAAATTAATTAAATATATTTTATATATATATATATATATATATATATATATATATATGAGGAATTGCTTCCATAGTGCAAGCTGCAATAAAAACGTGTAAAACGCATAAAATTTGAAAAAAGTGGAATTGCGCTCAGCACTTAAAACACAACCAAAAAGTGCTTGTGTGCATAAATAAGTGAATAAATAAATATAAGTAAATAAATATATAATCCTTCATGTGAAAAAAGTCCTTAGTAAAATGAATATAAACACAGTCCTTAAAGTGCCCAGTGCAATACAGATCTCTCAGCAATGACTGAATATCACTAACTTCAAGTGAGGGACCTCCACCATAGGGGACTTTCTTCACCCAGTGCTCAGGGTAAATACTTCTTACCAAAGCTGATGGACCCCTTAATTACAGGGGGTCAAAAGCAGCGTAAATAGTCCACATATGCCTCCAAGCTATCCTTCAGGTCCCTTTATATATGGCTCGGCTCGCATAAGGAACTCCAAGTAATTCCAGGATGTTATGGGGAGAAAGATAAGGAAACTCCAATAGTGTAGTAAGTTCTAATATTAGGGTTTATTGATAAAAATTGCACTTACTCAAACATCAGAAACAAATGCCTTCATGCGGTAAAATGCAGCATGGGTTCGGTGTACGGGACGCTCCTCTGCTCCTGCGTATCACCTACCCGGAACTCCACGGTCTCACGTTCCCAAAGGTAAGTGCAATTTTTATCAATAAACCCTAATATTAGAACTTACTACACTATTGGAGTTTCCTTATCTTTCTCCCCATAACATCCTGGAATTACTTGGAGTTCCTTATGCGAGCCGAGCCATATATAAAAGGGACCTGAAGAAAAGCTTGGAGGCATATGTGGACTATTTACGCTGCTTTTGACCCCCTGTAATTAAGGGGTCCATCAGCTTTGGTAAGAAGTATTTACCCTGAGCACTGGGTGAAGAAAGTCCCCTATGGTGGAGGTCCCTCACTTGAAGTTAGAGTGATATTCAGTCATTGCTGAGAGATCTGTATTGCACTGGGCACTTTAAGGACTGTGTTTATATTCATTTTACTAAGGACTTTTTTCACATGAAGGATTATATATTTATTTACTTATATTTATTTATTCACTTATTTATGCACACAAGCACTTTTTGGTTGTGTTTTAAGTGCTGAGCGCAATTTATTCCACTTTTTTCAAAAAGTATAAATATTTTGGCCCAAATTTATGAACACAAATTAGTTCTTTGCACATATTTATAATAAAAACTAAAAGAAAAAAGTGTTTTCACTCTTTTTCCACTTATATCACAAAAAAAAAAAAAAAAAAAAACTCATTGGTGATTAAAAACCACAAAAAGAAAGCTCAATTTGTGTGAAAAAATGATAATTTTGTTTGGGTACAGGGTTGCATGACTAATTGTCATTCAAAATATGAGCGCGCTAAAACTTGAAAATTGGTCTGGGCAGGAAGGGGGTTTAAGTGCCCTGTATGGAAGTGGCTAATACGACCCTAAGGGTCTAACCCTTCTCTACTCTATTTAAGTTACTTACTAGGGGGAGAAACTCTGGGGGAATCTAGAATGGAAAAAGGATCTGGGTGTCCTAGTAGGGGACAGGCTCAGCAATGGCATACAATGCCAGGCTGCTACAAGCAAAGCCAACAGAATATTGGCATGTATTAAAAAGGGGATTTACTCCAGAGATGAAATGATAATTCTACCACTCTACAAGACTCTGGTCCGGCCGCATCTTGAGTATGCCGTCCAGTTCTGGGCACCGGTCCTCAGGAAGGATGTGCTAGAACTGGAGAGAGTCCAGAGAAGGGTAACAAAACTAAAAGAGGGACTACAGAATCTCAGCTATGGGGAAAAACTACAAGCATTTAACTTATTCTCTCTGGAGAGATGATGCTTGAGAGGGGATATATCAATGTACAAATACCGTACTGACGACCCTAGCACAGTAAAAAGGAAATAAACAAAAAACACGTGGCCATTCATATTGGAAGAGAAGCAGTTTAACTGTAAACTGCGTAGAGGGTTCTTTGCTGTCAGAGCAGTAAGGATGTGGAATTCTCTTCCACAAGCAGTGGTATCAGCAGGGAGCGTCAATAGTTTAAAAAAATGATTAGATGGGCACCTTAACAACCACAACATACAGGGGTATACAATGTTCTATTGACCCACACACACTAGGTTGAACTGGATGGACTGGTGTCTTTTTTCAAACTCACTAGCTATGTAAAAAATTACTTTACAAACACTTTGAATCCCTGAGAAAATGTGCCCACTAACTAACTAAACAATTATTATTATCCTTCACTGCTCAGAATACCTATACAAGGGGTAATATCTATACACAGGTAGGACCTGCACCTAGGAATAATGGAGGATGCCATTGCTAGTTCTGTTGCCAGATTGTCTCTGGTTTAGTCTTGAGAACTGAGGGAATATTCAGATCAGGAAAGTCAGAACTTTTTGATTTGCATGCTTGTTTAAGGTCAGCCAGGCAATCAGCATTTTCAGAAAGATAGCAATGCCAGGCTCCATCCTTTCTCAAAGCATTCTTCTATGTCAATACTAAATTCTGAAAGTGCATGAGCCCCTTTTAAAAGGAAATTCTAACTTATTTAAATTAAAAAATAGATATTTACACATAATGCAAATGCAAACTACACTGCAGCCTCCATTCTGTCCTTATACTTTGGTATTTGACACATGCATTTCAATCAGTAACTATTTCCTTTTTGCAAACTGGGAGGCCCCCCAGCGCTGTGATGTAGCTTTAAAGTTATGACGTCTCAGATCCTAAAACAGGTTTCTGCACTCCTTCACCTGACCCTATCTTTTCAGGCCATTTCCAGGTGTAAACCACTGCCAGGCTATGAATATAGAATGGTGAGCTAGAGGAAGAAAAATGAAGCCACTGTTTTCCATCACCATCACAAAGAAAGAAGCTGAAAACTTTCCTGGAGCCCTGGGATTGCTGCTCAGTGAAATGTTCTGTTTGTTCCCCTGTGCTGGCGAAAGGTAGCAGTGATTGCCTTTTTCTTTTGTCTCACGGGGTTATAAGAAGAGAGAAACTGCTGGGAAAAGCAGAGAACTATTCACATGGGAAGGAAATGACACTTATAGGCCATTCTGTACCAGCAACATACCGGTTCCTTCCAGTTGCCATGGTTAGAAGACAACGTATGACTTACTTTCGGCAGTATTAGGGAGACATACATAGCTGGCTGCAGAGAAGAGAATGTAAACTGTAATAATGTTAAAAAAAATAAAATCCACCCAAAATTAATTTCAGCCTTTAGCCCCCGTTCACATCGGCGCAATTTGACATGTCAAATCGCATGCCAAATCGCAGCCTATTGCCGACAATGACACTGTCCCAAACAGTACCATGCCAACTTTGCGGCGCCGCACCGATTTCTAAATGTAAAGTAGTTTCTGCACTACTTTTGGCGACTTCTGTGGCAATTTCAATAGACATCTGTGCATGTCTTTCAAATTGCCCCCAAACTCGCACCAACGTTCAGTGTGAGCGAGGGCTTAGTAGATATCGGAGACTTAGGCTGCCCATACACGATACAATTTTCTTACAATTTTCTTTAGATTTACCTTCAACTATGTATTACAAAGGCCTGCCTTATAGGATACAACTGAAAGTGTTGTTTAGTTTTGACCTCCTATTATATGGTTTTTGGTAGATCTAACAGAAAATTGTACAAGAAAATTGAACATGTATGGCCAGCCTTAAACCACCTGACCTTTCTTGCCAATCCTGTAGCATCTATGCAATTCAATTTGAGGTCTGCATTCCTTCAGCAGCCATTACTACTAGGGAAATACAATCCCCTTGCTGGAATTCTCATTTTTTACTATCCAGAACAAAATGTGAATACCCCAAACATAAAGTGGCATAAACATCTCACTGTTGGTGTCAGTTGAGATAGCAGAGACCAGCAGGTGAAGTAAAGTGTCAGTCCACCTACAACACACAGATGGACTGACACTTTAAAATACAAAATGACCTATGGAGCAGTTATAATCATTATATTAATTTAACAAAAGGTGGAGCTTTCCTTTAAAAGTCACTTGATGGGTCAGCTGTTTCCTGGAGATGCAGAGGAACCCAATCAGTGTCTTAGGCCAGTGGTTCCCAAAGTGGGGGTCGCGACCCCCCGGGGGGTCGCGAGATGATTTACAGAAACTTTTTTTTATTATTTTTAATGCGAGTTAATGCGAGACACGGCAGGCAAAAACATTGTTTTTTTTTTTTACTGGTCAATTTTGAGATTTTTGGATATTTGTCTTCAATAACATGTCTTCTTTCAGACTGTGGTGAAAAAAAAAAGTCCGAAATACACATTTAGGTCTTTATTTTATTACACTTTGTCTGTTTGCGTCTGTAGATTTCGCGTAAATAGGAAATAGAAACCCTTTATTATAAAAAAAATAGGTGGCTCTTAACGTTTTTCTGGCATAGCGGTGCACGGCAAATATTTAATGCATTCAATGAAAATATTCAATGGTATTCAGTGCAAAACAAAAATGAAAAATACAATTAGCCAATAAAATAAACAAATTATTGTGGCATTAATTAGCCCATAAACAATATTTATTGTAAAGCCTAAACTAATTTGTTTAAAGAAAGAGGCCGCTCACTCTAACGTTAACCAGATAAAGGTTAGCTTTTATGAAGCGCATATCCAAGTGTTTGTGCGGAGTGGAGCGCGCACTATATGACATGGATAGAGGCGCCGCTGCCATCACTCGCATTTTCCCATCAACAGTGGAAACAACTTAAAATACTTCATTTCTGGTCGGCAGCTTGTTCGTATTCTGTCTGTAAGCATTTCACAGTTATGGATGTATTTGTTTTTGTCCATAATTTGTTAATAAAATAGCCTGGCTTAGAGATTGTGTTCCTTTTTGTTTTAGCTCTGTCAGTATGTAACCAAATCGCAAATCTTACATACGAGGGGGAGGGGGAGGGGGAAGGGGAGGGGTCGCGGGTCGTCAGCAATCTAATATTGGGGGTCGCGGTCTGAAAAGTTTGGGAACCCCTGTCTTAGGCTATCACTGTCCCAACTCCTAGATATGTTTCTAGTTTTAAGAGCTGACACTCTGAATGACACCAGAGATGTGTACAGTTCTTAAAAACTAGCTCTGCCTCTCCGTGATGGACAGCAGCATCCCCAAGATCCAAATGGCAAAAAAAAAAAAAAAAAAAGTTCCCACAAAAATGTCTCCCAAAAGGGCACAGTCAGATGATGCTTGATGTACTGTATCAACTTCAAAGTATTCATTTTTAACAAATGTGCTACATAGATGGTGTTTTTTTTTTTTCTGTAAAGAGATGCAGATAGCATCTTGGTATCATGTAACGTATTAAGGTTTATGTCAGACGAGCAATTTTGCCACTAGAGACTATTCACCATCAGCAGAACTACTAAAGAGGCCGTCTGTCTGTCTCTATGGAATCACTGCCTCTAAAGGCAGATGCAGCGAGATGTTACTTTGTTGTTGGTCAGAAGGCTGCCTAAATCTTAGGCACTAGGGATGGGAGCAACACTGACAACCCAGCAGCCTCTTAGCAATCCTGCCACTAGCGATTTAGTCAGATGGCAGTGGAAGGAGAACCAGCGGCATAACTGCCCATCTGATATCAGCCTAAGAAAAGCGGTTTCATGTTATCAAATTAGAATCTTCCCGGCTCTGTCACAGGAAGGTCAATATGCTCCAAAGACACACTGTGGTAATATCATCAAAGACAGCTTAAAGCAGATCTTCACTCAAAAGGGAAAAAAGTACCGCTTATCCCCTTCCTTCCTCCTGGATAAAGTTAGAATTTTTTTTTGAGAGAGATAGAGATTAGAGATAGAGAGAAAACCTATTTGTGACAACCCAAACCCTCTCAATTATAATTATGTTAACTTGTCACCCCCCCAAGCCTCCTGGGACACATTACACATCCCAGAAGTCTGTAGGGCCAGTCACATGGCGCTGCTGTGCACAGAAGAATAAGAAGTGGGTTTGGGCTTTCTTTTTTTTTTTTTCGGGACAGGTTTGCTTTGAAATCGGTAGATCATAGAGCAAAAAAACATTAAAATAAAATACACCATGAAAAAAATTTAAGACATTTTCCTTACCTGCAGTCTTTTAGCCATATAGCAATCTTCTCATTGGGAATATTTCCTGTAAAAATAAAGAAAGGCGTGCGTTTGTAAAGAGGAAAGCTGTACATCTATTCATCACTCTAAAAGGTGTTCCAGTTACAGGCAGCCCCAGGGTTACAAACAAGATAGATTCTGTAGATTTGATTTGTTCTTAAAGCGGAGTTCCACCCAAAAGTGGAACTTCCGCTCATTTGCTACACACCCCCCCCCCACCTTTGATGCCATATTTGGCACCTTTCGTGGGGGGGGGGGGGGGGGGGGGCTTAACGGGTACCTGTTTTTGACAGGTACCCTTCCCCACTTCAGGGAAACGACGCGGTCCCCTGAAGTTTGGCCCCGCTCCTCCTCCCCCGCCGCCGAGCCAATCCGAATGCGTGCTTCGCGGAGAAGGGACCCGCCCGCGAAGCTGCAAGGCGGGTTCCCTTAGCGGCAATAGCGGTGGCAGCACCCGATAGCCGATGTAAACATCGGCTGTGGTGCCATCATCACTGGACTCCAGGACAGGTAAGTGTCCTAATATACAGTATGTGTAGCTGCTGACTTAATTTTTGGAGAGGGTGGCTGGAACACTGCTCTAAGTTGAATCTGTATGTAAGTTGGAACAGGTACATTTTTAAAGTGTTAATATTTTTACTTTTTTTGGGTAGCATAGGGAAGGGTTAACCCTCCTGTAATGATTGTTTTGCTGTCTGTGCCCCTTTTCATAAGATTTCACCTCCCTTTCTGTACCTGTGACAATTGGATTTTGGGTTGTTGGATTGGTGATAAAGCTTCAGTGGAGACACCTTTTTCCTCATAACTCTTACAGGAGTAAATTTCCCTTCCTAGGGGTAGATTTCCTCTCACTTCCTGTTGTCTCCCTCCATTTGCAAGTACGAGTCATATGTAAAATCGGATGTACATGACCTGGGGACTGCCTGTATACAGGAAGTAATAACCATGCTTTGCCCATTTTCACTATAGAAAAGGTTCCTACTTCTCACGACATGGATCAGCAGAACTTGCTGTATGTATGTATGTATGTATGTATGTAAGCCAGGTCTTTGCAGTATAGTGTACTATTAAGTATAGAAGTAACTTCACAAAAGTTATTACAAAGATTATTGCTTCTTTAATCTTATTATGCGCCCCCTCTTTGTGGAGGTTATAGATGCAAGAAAACAAACACAGACATTATTATTTTGGAGATAAAACAGGTCCCATTTTCTAAGGCATGTGATACATACTAGCACTTTATGCCATTGTCTTACAGTTTTTTTTTTTTTTTTTATTCTGCAGCAGTTTACTACCTCTTTAAAGTGGTTGTATATCCCCTCATATACCCAGTGATGGTTATAGCTTCAGGTGTTACACAGATTAAAACAAATCCTCCTACATATATTTTGCTTGTTTATCTGTAGTTTTCTCTTCCCTACATCTCTTCAAAAGTGCAGATTTGTGATAAAAATCCTTCTGCATCTGTAAGGAGCAGAGAGGAGGGGGTGGAGAGCTGCAGTTACAGTATGTGAGAGCAGATTGGAAAAAAGGGACACACCCCCCTCCACACACTGCACAGGAATAAAAGGATACAGCTGTGAATAGACAAGCTGTGTGCTGAGCTCTCCTGAACCATCACAAATGTATCATGTGTCGGGAAAACTGCTTAGAAGTGATACATGCTGATAACAGAGGAACAAAGCACCAGAGAGAAAGGACACTTAGAGCTTTGGAGATAGACAAGTAAACACTACAGATATAGGTTTTTTGTTCAGATTTCATGACTGAGGTTTACAACCACTTAAAGCTGGCCATACATTATACAATTCTACTGTACAATTTTCCTTTAGATTTACTAAAAACAATAAAATATATGAGGTCAAACCTAAACCCTTTTAATTTGTATGCCATCAGGCAGGCCCTTGTACTATATAGCTGAAGGTAAATCTAAAGGAAATTTAATTAAAACATTTTATTTTGTATGGCCAGCCTAAGTATTGGTGCTGGATGGAAGGTTTATGAATTTTACTTTAAACATGTCTGCATTTGCTCCTCTTCATCACATGTGGGGTGGGGAGATTAGTAGTTTACAGACACAAGATAAGATGGTTTAGCTGTTTTTTCACCTCACAGGAAGTGACAAAGATGCATTTCTAGCAAGATTACCAAGTAATTTAACTTTACTTTCTGAAAATGTTCTTCGATGCGATAGTTCCATTTGTTTTCTTTTTTATACTAAGAACTGATTCACTGAAATGTATTCATTTTTTGCTGTGGGGTTTACGTGCACGTTAAAGCAACATCTCTTGACCAGCAGTAAATGTATGCCCTCTAGGTTGAGTCTATGTTGTGTCTACTAAGGAAAGCAGAAACCAAGTAATCTGAGACAGAGATAGAATAGAAGTTTATGAGATAAAATGCTAAATGTGCAAAACACATCTATGCAATATGCACGTGTGTGAATGAAATGGATCAGAAAATGATCAGGAAATATAAGAACACAATACAGCTGAATGAAGTGACCAAAATTATCATTGGGGCACTAGAGTGCGGGACTCGTCTAACCCGTCCACAAACTCAATCTTTCAGGCCCTGTTCACACCTGAACGCTTTCCAAAATGCCCAACAAGCAAAATCCAATTCATTTCAATGGCCCTTTACCATATGAGCGTTTTGTCGCCTGAAGCAAATCACCTGAAGCTCAAAAAAGTACATGAGCTTTTTTGGGCGATTACAAGCGGTTTTGGTTAGATGTCAATGCCTGCCTCCACACACCTGCAAAAAACGCCTAAAAAATACACCAAAAAAAAAAAAAACCCGCCTGAAAACGATATGCTCAGATGTGAACGGAGCCTCAACACAACTTAGAAAACCATTCAATGACAAAGTGAAAGATTAGATTACATTCTGACTTCAGTCAGTCATTTATTTCACTGTACTGACAAGTTCACAATACTGCAAGCACTAGGAGTGCGCCACAAATTAAACGCTCTGTATGATGCTAAAAGCACCTCAAAAAAGGGGAATAAAAAAGGATTAGTGTTTGCTACAAGGCAAGCACTGGATAACCAATATAAAAATGACAGCCCTGAGACTGGAGATTTATCCAATTTTCTGTGCTGCAACTTTACCTAATTGTGCAATTCAAGTCACTCATACAAGAGGATTAGAGATAATTATGTACTACCCCTTTGATGTTACATTACATATATGACCTCATGCTCCTGGTCACAGACCTAGTTCACAATTACATCGGAAAAACCAATTGTTTCTATAGTCGTTAAACGTCTCAATGTCCTATTCCTATACACACAGGTACTGTATTTTCTGGCGTATAAGACTACTTTTGAACCTCAAAAAAATCCCCCAAAAATGGGGGGTCGTCTTATACACCGAGTATAATATCTCCAAGGTAATCTAATTATAAGTATTACCGGTAGATGTAATCTCTCAAGACACTGGCTGTGTGGGAATCCTGTACCGGTATACCGTATGTACCGTAGCTTCGGCTACATACAGTATACCGCGCTGAGCCAATCAGGGAGAGCGATGTATTCTATTATTGAATGCAAAGCCTGTTCGGATTGGCGGAGTAACATCAGCCCGCCTCACTGACTCTGCCAATCCGAGCAGGCTTTGCATTCAATAATAGAATATATCGCTCACTGTGATTGGCTAACCGAAGGTACATACGGTATACTGGTACAGGATACCCACACAGCCAGCGTCTTGAGATTACATCTACTGGTAATACGTATACTTAGGGTACCTTGGAGCTATGAGAGAATACATGTATTACATTACTTGGTGTACCTTGGAGATCTATGAGAAATCTGATGTTTTTCAATGGTGTTGGAAAGATGAATGCGGCCAAGTACAGGGATATCCTGGACAAAAACCTTCTCCAGAGTGCTCTGGACCTCACACTGGGCCGAAGGTTTACCTTCCAACAAGACAATGACCCTAAGCACACAGCTAAAATAACGAAGGAGTGGCTTCACAACAACTCCGTGACTGTTCTTGAATGGCCCAGCCAGAGCCCTGACTTAAACCCAATTGAGAATCTCTGGAGAGACCTAAAAATGGCTGTCCACCAACGTTTACCATCCAACCTGACAGAACTGGAGAGGATCTGCAAGGAGGAATGGCAGAGGATCCCCAAATCCAGGTGTGAAAGACTTGTTGCATCTTTCCCAAAAAGACTCCTGGCTGTATTAGATCAAAAGGGAGCTTCTACTAAATACTGAGCAAAGGGTCTGAATACTTAGGACCATGTGATATTTCAGTTTTTCTTTTTTAATAAATCTGCAACAATGTCAACAATTCTGTGTTTTTCTGTCAGTATGGGGTGCTATGTGTACATTCATGAGGAAGAAGAATGAACTTAAATGATTTTAGCAAATGGCTGCAATATAACAAAGAGTGAAAAATTTAAGGGGGTCTGAATACTTTCCGTACCCACTGTATATGAAGGGTTATCATTGGAAAACACAGGGAACGACTGTCATGCAACTTTGATGTCCAAGGATGACAAGTTGCACAAGTGTGAATGGAGCCTTAGTTGGCCCCTCTTCAAGTATGAGAGCTAATGTACAGGGGATAACAAAAAGGTAGATTACAAGAAAGATTCATATGCAGGGCTTTTTTTCAGCAGGAACGCGGGGGAACGCAGTTCCAGCACCTTCAGTACTGACTGGTACTGTATGTAATGGCAAGGGGTGCTGGAGGGTCTTTTGTTACTGGCTGCTGAGCGATCTATTGTTGCTGGAGGGGATCTATTTTTGCATGGTTGTTTATTGTTTCTGGAGAGGTCAATTGTTGCTGGTTTGCTGGAAGGGGGGCTTATGATGCCGGGGAGACAATTGTTGCTGGATAGGACCTGCTGTTGAGGAAGGGGTCTATTGATGTTGGCTGCTAGGAGATCTGTGGTTGCTGGGGAGGGTCTATTGCTGGTGGTTGCAGGGGATCCATTTTACTGTTTTTCTTGCTATTACCAAATGCCATATAAAATTACTTAGAACCACAAAATGATACCTGGCTCTGTATTCTCTAAAGGGGGCGGCACTGAGAGGTTGAGGGTTTGAATCATGAAACGGTGCTTGGGGGTGGGTAGGGGCAGAGACTAGAATTGACCCAGAAAGGGGGAGTTCCTGCACCTATTCTCTGAGAAGAAAAGCCCTGCATATATGAGCTCAGTTTTGAGCGACTGTATACTTGGCTGATGAGGAAGGGGGGGGGTGAACAGCATATATGCGCAATGTGTGAGGACTGCAAATATGGCTGGTTCCCAGTTCAAATCCCAGTCAGGGAACTATTTGCATGGAGTTTACATGTGCTCCCAATGCTTGTGTGGGTTTCCTCTGGGTATTCTAGTTACTGCCTGCACTCCAAAGACATACTGGTAAGTTTACTGGCTCCGGTTTAAAAATTAACCATGTATGTATGTATGTATGTATGTATGGATGGATGGATGGATGGATGGTAGGAGCTTCAATTGTAAGCTCCTTGGAGGACAGGGACTGATATGAATGTACAATATTCAGGTATATATGCTGGGTGAGGAACTGCAGATGTAAGATAAAACCACATAATTGCCATCAACTAGTTATTTTTTAAATGAGCCATCTCCTAGATTTTGTAAAGACTTATTCAGGCCAGGGCTGCAGATTATACTAAATAAAGAATATCGCAATTCCCTGAAGATTACACATCATTTGCAGCCTACTAAACCAGCTAAAATAGAAATTTAACAAAGAATTCTGACCAACTTATACAATCAAATGCAAAAGAATGCATGAATCTAACATATAAAGTGCTTCATATAAAAACATACAATGTTTGGTATGTAAGTGACTACAAAACCAAATAAAGTGCAAAGTGAAAAATGTGCAAACAAGCAACCTCTATATAAACACAATAAAGGAGCAAAAATTGTATATAACAAAGGGTAAACGTCCTCAATAACGTGAATAATGTGTTCAAATAAGGTATAGAACCCATATCCAAAAAGGGGCATCCTGTGTTCACAATGGAAGATTGCCAAAAGGTGCGACCACAGGGGAGAGTCAGGAGTGCTTACCAGAGTTAGAGGACTCTGGTAAAAAAAAAAAAAAAAAACACATCAATTGTATTTGGGTACAGCGTCACAGGACCACGCATTTGTCAGTTAAAGTAACGCAGTGCCCAATCTCAAAAAATGGCCTGGTCATTAAGGGGGCACCTTCCGGGGCTGAAGTGGTTAATCATCCGGAGATCATTGTGTCATCAGGGTTTTATTTCCTTTTGCTTGTATGACTCTTTGCCGCTGTCATTAACTCTGTTAAGCGCTCCTGACTCTCCCCTGTGGTAATAGTCGCACCTTTTGGCAATCTTCCATTCTGAACACAGGATTCTATTCTATGGTTTTGCACAGTCACTTACATACCAAACATTGTATGTGTAGCACTGCCCCCCTGGGAGCAGTCTGTAAAATATTCCTCACTTTACACTTGGCTCAGTCAATGAACAGTCCAGGGGATTTGGTTTTTTTGTGTTTTTATTTTATAGTGGGATGGAAGAAAGGATGAGTGGGATACTCCTAGTAACTATGCACAACTATCTGCAGAGGATGCGGCAAGGCCGATGCTTCACTTTGCCACTGAGGTGAAGGTTTTAAAATGCTGAACAATACTTTAAAGCGGAGTTCCGGGCACAAAATCGACCTAATCGATTTTGTGGCCATCCGCTTGCTCTTCTTCAGCTGAAACAGAAATGGGTAGTTAGGTTTTTTTTTTTTTTACTTACCTTGTAATTGAAGAAAGAAAATACTCACCTCTCTTCCACTTCCTCCCTCAGCCGCACGGCCCGCGCCGTCTCTTCCACTTTGCAATGATTCCTGGGAGCTGAACGTCATCGCTCCCAGGAATCAATGCGACGGCACCGGCCCCGTCCGTCACTTCCGGTGCGACGCCGCATTCCTTGCTAAACAGCTTCTGGGCATGCCCAGTAGCTGTGGAGGAATGCGGCGCCGCACCGGAAGTGACGAGCGGGGGCCAGTGAAGGCGCATTCTGGGAGAAGAAGACGCAGAAGAGGACCGCGCCGGCTTCAGCTGCCCACAACAGAGATGGCAACGCTGGAGAAGAAATTTTAGTGAGTATTTCTTCTTGCAGGTAAGTGCGAACCGGGACAGATCAGAGGCTAGCCATTGTGGAATGTACTAGCCCTGACTGTCCCGGGGGTATGCTCATTGAAAAAATGTTTTTGTGCCCGGAATTCCGCTTTAAGCTTCTCTTCAGGGTCTATACTGGCACCCCCTTTCTGACCCACTGTGTGTGCTGGCTTCTCCCTGGAGTAGTCCCCTTTCTGGGCAAACCCCTGGCAAGTTCCCTGTTACTCACAGACACTGTTTTTAACAGGAACCTCTGCCACTGCTCCACCATCAGCTTCCACAGCACCTTGCAGCTCAAACCCACACTCCTGGTCCACTAGGCCAACTGCCTGTGACCACTTCCTCTCTGACAGGCGAGACAGCCGTCACCCTCCTCCTGGGACTCTGCTTCCCGCCAAATACCGCCCTGTCACATGTGTCCTTGGCTTTTATGATCAATCCCAGGATGCACTGTGGTTGTGCCCTCCCACTGGGACTGTCACAAAAGCCTATGTGTCACTGGCTGCGTTTCCTCCACCCTCCAACAGGCTCCCTTACTGGATACAGTGGGGACACTCCCTCAGACCAAGTTAATCACACATTGACACATGCAACAAGCAAAACTAGAAATCCTGCTCCCTGATAAGCAGAAGAACAACACTCAAATGCCTTTACCTAGCACCTGACTAGGAGGGTGCTACATATGTTTATATGTAGCACTGTATATGTCAAATTAATCCATGCATTCTTTTGCATAGGTTTGTAGCGCTGCACTTTTCTCTTTTCTTGCATTGGACAATATTGTTATATTGTAGTGCCAGCAGCTGTTCTCCATGACCGTAGTGCAGTCATTTTTTACATAAGTCTAACTTCTACAATCCCAGATCTGTGAAACGTGCAGGCACATAGATCAGTAAAATTATCAGTATATCAGTAAAATCAGTCATTATTTACATACTACTATATTCTGCATTTCTTCACGGATATTGGGTCCAGGTGTCAATTATCAGGGGAGAAGGTCTGCCCTGTACCCAGTCTTTGACAACAATTAAAATGATAGCTTGGATACAGAAAGGAAAAAATAAGACAGTTGATGTGGTGATTTGGAAAAATGCACATAAAGGATGAGCACTCATTGCATAGTCCATTTATCTCCTGCATGATTTAAAAGTATTGATACGGTATTATACATCGCGGTTTTATAGATTTGCCCAAACCAAATTAAGGCAAGATTCACATCTATGCAGGTTGTGCTTGATGAGTTTTTTTGGCACGTTTTTTTTTTTTTTTTGCTAAATAGGAAAGTATAACAGTTCCGTTCACATAGTGCAAGTTTGATGCGTCTTTACACTCTGGCACTAAAGTGGCATCAAAGTAGTGCAGGACCCAAAGTTTACAAGTCACATGTTAGGGCTAGGGATAGGAGCAAGGGCCAGGGTTGGAGTTAGGGCTACCGGTAATCAATTTTATGATATGTATCTTTATTTTGCATTATAAATTCATTTGAGATTGCTTATAAATCATTTCCGTATATGTTATTAGCGATTGCTTGGCATTTGGATTGTTTATTTCCAGGTACGCATCCTCCTGCTGGCGTCCAGTTGCCGGGTAACCGCTGGGTAAATTAGTGTGCGAGACTTACTCTGCTCCTGACGCCACTGACGAAACGCGAAGAGCTTCACCACGTCACTTCATCATTGGAACACACTGTGCTCCGGCAGTCGGGATACCGGAGCAACGCTATCGTTTACTGCCTTTCCTGCTGTTACTTCTCTACATCAATGAGTATCCACCATTTACACCAACTTTAGATAGGAACTACCTTATAACAAGCGTAGGCTGAGAGTCTATCTGTGCTGGTCGGTACCTGAGTGGTTGGAGGAGTCCAACTCTATTTTGCTGGCTATATACCTGTGACCCCCGCAGGGGTACCTCCATTTGGTGAGTGCGGTCCAATTGGGGGAGCACGATTGCACCTGCTTGCCATGAGTGATTTCTACACAATCATAATTACAAACTATTTTTTTGCACTTTGCAGGATTACTGGGACTACTGGATGAAAAATTTGTGACGCTGTACCCTAATACAATTGATGTCCTTTATTTCCCACAAATAGAGCTTTCTTTTGGTGGTATTTAATCACCTCTGCGATTTTTAGATTTTGCGCTATAAAACAAAAAAAAAGCGTGACAATTTTGAAAAAAAAAAAAAAAAAAAAAAATGCCATATTATTTACTTTCTGCTATAAAGCATTCCCAATAAAAAAAAATTTAAAAAATGTAATTTTTTTTTTTATCAGTTTAGGCCAATTTGTATTCTGCTACATATTTTTGGTAAAAAAAAAAAAAAATTCCAAAAAGCGTATTTTAATTGGTTTGCGCAAAAGTTATAGCGTTTACAAACTACAAGATAGATTTTTGGACTTATTTATTTATTTTTTATTAGTAATGGCAGCGATTACCGATTTTTAGTGGGACTGCGACATTACGGCGGACAGATCGGACCCCTAACTGACATGTTTGACACTTTTTGGGGACAAGTGACATTAATACAGTAATCAGTGCTAAATATTATATACTGTTACTGTATAAATGACACTGGCAGGGAAGGGGTTAATATTGGGGGTGATCAAAGGGGTTAAATGTATGCCTAAAGTGCTTGCTCACTGTGTGGGGGGAATGGTTCTGTGACAGGCACAGAAAGATTGCAGTGTCGGCTTGGCTAAAACTGCTGATCTATCCCTGCATGACAGAAGATCCGCCTGCTTTGTTTACATAAGCAGGCGGGTCTTCAGTCAGTTTCCCCAACGATCGTGGGAGGGCAGCGGCAATCACCGCCGCTCCTCCCACAGCCTGCCTCCCACTGTGTCTAAACAGAGCGGGAGCGCCGCCGAAACCTCGTGCACGAAATCATGTAGTACTACGTGATTTTGGGCAGCTGAGCCGCCCTGCCGCAGTAATACTACGGCGGGCGGTCGGTCGGCAAGAGGTTAACCCTAGTAACTTTGGACGCAAAGGTTCCTGCACTACTTTGATGAGAATTTGATGCCAATTGAGTGCCAGATAGTGTAAAGTTGCATCAAAGCCACACTACAGTCATATTTTCCTATTAGCAAGAAAAAAAAAAAAATGCACCAAAAACTCAGTTTAATTTTTTGTGCGGGTCCTTTGAAGCCTTTTACACGCAAAATGCAGCCTGCTGCAGAAAAAAGTCCCCGACCCTTTCCAAAAACAAAACGGCTGGGAAAACACATAGCTCTGAACGTTTGCAAAGGAAAATCATGTTAAAATGGGCTGTAGTGCATATCTGCAAAACACAAAATGCACTAAATGCATAGGTGTGAACCAGGCAGACCACCTTTGACATCAAAAGTACAGCTTTTAAGGTGCGTGGACACCGTCAGTAAAACTTACGATCCAATACAGCTAGCATACACGATAATGCATGGAAAAAATGCCTGCATCTCACAATCCAATATTGTAAGATCGGAAGCCTTGCAGTAGGTTGGTCTCACACACACACACACACACACACACACACACACACACACACACACACACACACACACACACACCCCCAGTGCGCAGTCTATTACTAGGCCCCAGTCTTACAATTTGTCAACACTTCCCCTGCATAGGCATACAAACAGGAGGAGCACAAGTTCTAGGGTGGCCACCATGTTTCTGCACAGAGATACTTTTACTTAGGCCCTGTTCACATTTAAGCAACACTCCCACATTGCGTTACATTGTGTTTTCTGCACTTTTTGTGTACAAAATTCTGGCACTGAACCAAGGGGCTTTTGCAGCATTCATTTTTTATGCGTTTTACATGTGCCTGTTACCCGTGTTTTGGGGGCCATTCCGAACACAGCAAGCATGTCACGCATTTTAATGCATTTGCAAGAAACATAAGAAACATGCACTTCTGGTCATGTTTCTACTATGCTTAGAGTTGTGAACGGGGCCGTGTTGTCAACACAGAACAGGAACTTTGCTTGGACTAGCAGGAACAACAGATAATAGAATAATGGAATAGAAATAAAGCCTACAGGAACATGGGAAGGAAGTCCTTGTCCTAATTTGAAGAGAAAGTGCCGTTTAACATAACATTTGTTTGCACCGATACATTCTCTTGACAACAATCTTTCAATCTTTTTGCAGAGAAAATGAATTTCCAACAAGCTGGAAAAATCATATTGACTGACATTTCCTATATTGTCTGATAAATGTTATTGATCAATGATCACATTCAACCAACAATGCTACATCATCATTTCCTTCAAAACAATATTCAAAGGTCGTAATTTCTACATAAAAGGTGAGAAAGTAGTGGGCACCTTCACACAAGGTTCTGATGGGAAAAATGTTTGAATCCTGGGTGAAAGTTGTGTGAAAACATTTAGCTCCGATTCACACTGCAACTTGCTGTTACCTGCGACTAGGGATGCACCAATACCATTTTATTTTTCTTGTCAAGACCAAGTAACAATACTTTTCCCCAAGTACTCGCCGATACCAATTACTGATATCTATTTTTAGTGTCATGTGACATTAATAAATCAGCTAATATATTAATTTAATACTAAATACATTTTATGTGGTTCTGTTTAATTATTATAGTGGGGGGGGGGGGGGTTATTCAAAGAGCTTTATATTTTCGCTGGGACCAGCAAAGGCGGGAGGAGTAGTAATTGGTTGTGTCATATGACTAGTCTGTCTGCAAGCTGGTTGATATTGCAGTTTAGTAAAAGTTGTCACACTGTGAATAAGGTGGCTGCAAAACTTATAAAAAGTGCAGTGGTTTTGCACAGGGCAGCCCTGATCCCCTTCTTCTTGGGTCTTCCACTGGCATTCCTGGCCCCTCCCTCCTGTCAAGTGCCCCCAGAGCAAGCAGCTTGCTATGGGGGCACCCAAGCAGGGTCACCCTCGAGCCACTGCTCTGCGTGTCCATTCACACAAGAGTCACAGCTCAGCTCCACCCCCTCTCTCATCATTCGCTCACTGGCTGTGATTGACAATGGCTCCCGCTGCTATCTCAGTCGATGAGGAGGGAGAGTCCCTGGAGAGCTGAGACTCTCGTGCATGTCGCAGGATCACAATGGGCCTCAAATAGGTATTTTTTTTTTGGGGGGGGGGGGGGGGGGGTAGGTTTTTTACTTTGATTAATAGAAGGCCTTTAGAAACACTTTAATAGCAATGGTTACAGTCTGTGGACTTGACAGTATCCGTTTTAGTATCAGAGCATTTGAAGGAGTATAACACTACCTGTGGCACAGATAGTCACATGACATATCAAAACACGTTCATTTCAATGGGTACCATCCTAACTGCTGCAACACAAGTCACAGCAACAGAAAAAGAGAATAGTTCCTGCACTACTTTTCAGCATCTTCCTTGAGTGCCATAGACTGCAGTTTTAAAATTACAAAAGCTGCAACTTCAGAGGGTTTTGTAAATTTAATAAAATGTGTCACAATCTGTATTGGTATGATAGACCAAAGTCGCAAAATGTCAAAATTGCAAGCAAGTCAAAGTCACACAAAACAGTGTGAGCTGAACTATATACGCCCTTGTAAGTGACAGTTTGCAGTTAATCATGAGCAACGGCCCCAAACACACAGATGATCTGGGGAGACTACGGTTACGACAGAGCCTCCCTGTTTATTTGCACTTATAATCTTTTTCTATATTTACATTTGTGGCACTGAGCACTGCCAGGTAGTTCTGTGTATGATTTTAAAAACAGATCACATAACACAAAAGGGAAAAAAACAAATGCACCACACACACACACACCAAACTTTAAAGTGCCT
Organism: Pelophylax lessonae; assembly: GCF_965119305.1. Taxonomy (NCBI): domain Eukaryota; kingdom Metazoa; phylum Chordata; class Amphibia; order Anura; family Ranidae; genus Pelophylax; species Pelophylax lessonae. The sequence goes on from NC_138773.1 coordinate 235,762,827, forward strand.
CAATACCCTAGACACATTGTTGTATGACGTCGGCTGCTTTTCTTCTTGCCAAGCTGAACTCGACCACAAAGCAGTGCTGTTTGCATACACAAATCACATGAATGTTATCGTAGCGGGACATTTGTAAACTCTGGTCTCATATTCAGTGGGGAATTTGGTTACACTCAGAGACATGAGTGTCTGCATAAGAACTACTTAGTAAACCTCTATGCTTTAAGTGCGACTTTTCACTTAAAGATGCAGGAAAGAAAAAAGTACTGGGCACCCAACCAGACAAACCAGAAAAGCTAGAATTTTTCAAAGCAGCCGACACAAAAAAATTTGTATAATGAGACCAAATTCCTGCTTTCATGTGCGCTTAATTGATGAGAATTGAATGGCATAATTAACTCTAGAATGATTCTAAGCCTTCACAGCGTCTTACAGGGGTCGTACAGTGTAAATTGCCTGTGAAATTGCCACCCTTGGAATAGCTGCCACCACACACAGCAACCCATTAAGGTGAACAGGAAGAGGCAACTGCATGTAGTCACACACCAGGGGTTGTGTGAAGTACCCGCATATGACTGACATACGCTGCAAATGCACACTATCTGCGTTCAGAGCATGCATCAGCCCCAACACAGCCGCATGCATGAAGCCCCAATTGCTAAGTATACTACAAACTTTTTAGCTGTGCTCCTCTGAGATAATGTCATTGTTTATCTTGCAGATGCAGTTTCTACCAATTGATATTGCTGTATGCCATGGCAATCAGATCATTCATATTTGATGTTTACCTTCTTATAGGACAGGAGTCCCAAACTTGCTAAATAAAAGGGCCAGTTTACGGTCTTTTAAACTTTAGGGTCAAATTAGGGCAAGTGGCAGGAATTGCGCCCCATCCTTGGTGGCAAGAATTGCGCCCCATCCTTGGTGGCAAGAATTGCGCCCCATCCTTGGTGGCAAGAAGGATTTACGGTCTTTTAAACTTTAGGGTCAAATTAGGGCAAGTGGCAGGAATTGCGCCCCATCCTTGGTGGCAGGAATTACGCCCCATCCTTGGTGGCAGGAATTACGCCCCATCTTTGGTGTCAAGTGGCAGGAATTGCGCCCCATCTTTAGTGTCAAGTGGCAGGAATTGCGCCCCATCTTTGGTGTCAAGTGGCAGGAATTGCGCCCCATCCTTGGTGTCAAGTGGCAAGAAATGCGCCCCATCCTTGGTGGCAAGAATTGCGCCCCATCCTTGGTGGCAAGTGGCAGGAATTGCGCCCCATCCTTGGTGTCAAGTGGCAGGAATTGCGCCCCATTCTTGGTGTCAAGTGGCAGGAATTGCGCCCCATCTTTGGTGTCAAGTGGCAGGAATTGCGCCCCATCTTTGGTGTCAAGTGGCAGGAATTGCGCCCCATCTTTGGTGTCAAGTGGCAGGAATTGCGCCCCATCTTTGGTGTCAAGTGGCAGGAATTGCGCCCCATCTTTGGTGTCAAGTGGCAGGAATTGCGCCCCATCTTTGGTGTCAAGTGGCAGGAATTGCGCCCCATCTTTGGTGTCAAGTGGCAGGAATTGCGCCCCATCCTTGGTGTCAAGAGTCAAGAATTGCAACCCATCCTTGGTGTCAATGGATGAAATAGTACCCCAAAGCCCAGATAGAAGCAAGGAAAGGGCCGCATCTGGCCCCTGGGCTTCAGTTTGGAGACCGCTGCTATAGGATATAGTATGCAGCTCTTTATAGAAAACATGCAACCTACTGGTACTTATGCCCCAGAAGCATACAATGAAAGGCTTGGATGTTAAGAACAGGTCATACACCGCAGGATGTGATCTACGGAAAATACAATTGAAATTAAAATAAAGTTCTTTTTATCCAATGTATGTTAGCATATGTCCAATCCCTGAATTGGGGTGGTGGAGAGCTTGATTTGATTTTCTGACTGCATTACATTATGGGTACAGTGTGGCAGCTCTGTTACCCATTGGACTCAAGTAGGGATCCTGGAAGAGTCAGCTTGTATAGACAGAAAGGAGAGCACCAAGCTGCTGAAATTGGTGCAGATATTCATTTTTATTTGTTACAATAAAGGGTCCCTCAAGACTTAAATAGCGAACTGACATACAGTGATGAGGAAAGGAGTTGCCAGCTTTTACTTTTATCAATCTTTTTAACCCTTGAAATAACTTCATGGTCTCGGGGAACCCCTGCTAATATATATTATATATAACCCCCCCCCCCAGGTTATAAAAGACTTCATGTGCACTGGCAGCTCCTACATTTGAGTTTAGGAGCCCTTAGCATTTTTTTTTTTTGCCAAAGCTCCTGAACTCAGCTCCATGAAAGCCTATTTGTCTATGTACACATGGGCTTTTAGCAGAGTTTAGGAGCGTCTGCAGTTGCAAGGAAGAATCGTGTTCAGGATAGGAACATTTTGACCGCCAGCAGCGGGAAAACAAAAAGACGCTGAGTTTTACCAAGGCCACAGTAAAATGACAACTTAAGCCCCGTACACACGTACCGATCGTCGTCATACAAACGTTCGTCTTTTCTCCCCGGGATGTCGATGTCTGTTGAAAAGTGCAAAGACAGCACAAGAATGTTGTCCGCCGACTTCAGCTGACTGCAGAAGTGATGTCATGTAATGGTTAACTTTCCCTGTGTTTTTTCTTTTCTGAGCATGCCCAGTCTTGCAAATCTGCGGTCTGTCGGCTGATTTCTGTACTGACTGGCGAACAATCGTCCGTTCTGGTGTCGGCATACAAAAATTTTTATGTTTGCAAGAAAGACTCTTGTCCGCAGAATGTGCGCAGACAGCTGTCGGAGGCACCATACTAACAAGCGTACAATCGGCAGATCCGCCGACGTTTGTATGACGACGATCGGTATGTGTCTTAAGTGTACATGAAGCCTTAGTGTGATGGTCACTGAGAAGAATGCTCTTCATATATTTGTGATCATTGGGAAGGACATTCCTACTTACAGATACCTAAAAAGAACATTGTGCTCTGTGGTTACTTATGATGGAGGCAAAAATGGCTCATTACCTAAAGTGGTTATCAAGCTTAAACCTTTTTTACCTTAATGCAGTGGTCTCCAAACTGTAGCCATTTGCCTACCTTTATCATACCCTCGGGGCACTATTCCTCTCACTGTTTTGAGACAATATTCATCCAACTGACACCCAACGGGCATCATTTCTCCCACTTACACCAAAAATAGGGCATTATTCCTCCCAAAGATACCAAAAGATGGGGCGCTATTCCTTCCCCTTAATACCAAATAGTGATATTTATGCCCACTGATGACAGGAAAATTTCCACTGCCGCTGACCACAGAGCAGGCCCCCCTAAAGTCTGAAGGACAATAAACTGGCCCTTTGTTTAAAAAGTTTGTAGACCTCTCCCTTAAAAAATGTAGGCATCAGTATCATCCCCTCACTCCCCTTTTACTTGCCTGAGCCTTTATTTGATCCAGCCCTGTGCCCTTCTCTCCCCTTCCTGGCTTTGCTGAAGCAGCAGGAGACATTGGCTCCCACTGCGGTCAATAAAAGCCAGTGGTGAAGGAGTGGGGGCTGGGCTGAGTCCTGCTGTGTCTACAGATGTAGACAGCAAGGCTCGGGAGCAAGCCCACACAAGTGCCCTCATAGAAAGTGTTTTCCTATGGAGGCACTCACCAGAGAGGAATAGCCAAGAGCACCAGCAGGGGACCCGAGAAGAGGAGGTTCGGGGCCTCTATTTGCAATTCCATTACACAGAGCAGAAAAGCATAAATTTTTTTTTTTTTTTTTTCTTAATAAAACAGAAGAAGAAGAAAACAAGAAAAGCATTTACAATCAATTTAGGGAACCCCTAGCAACCTCAGGAGGGACCCTAGGATTCCACACAACCTTGGCTGCTCGACACATTTCTGCTTTATTTGAAGAGAAAGGTAGAACATTTCAACCAACCAGCTGACTTACAACACCAAGGTCAATCTACTAAAATTCACCACCATGATCCGTCACTTTGCAAACACAATTGTGCCAGCAGCATATGTAATAAATAATGTTCTTGCCCCATGTATAGCAGACATAGGTTCCTCTTTTTTTAAGGAGGAGAAATTAACCAAGCATCTTCTCGTATTGTAGGAGAAAACCACAAAAAAACACAAAAGACAGCATTATACAGGGCCTCATCTGAAGGTGACCTTTGTCTCTTCTATTATCAACTGACATCTAAGGGAGGCATCAGACAAGCAGGCCATGCAAGGTGTTGTACAGACCATGTACTGTATTGTGTTGATATTAACTTGGAGAAAACCACAGAAAAGGACAAGAGGAAGGAGGGAGGGAGGTAGGGGGGAGTCACAAGTCAGAGGCTTAGTCTAAGTGAATTCTACAGTTAAAGTTGCATAACATTCCTGAGGGGTTTTCTTTCTAGAAACTGTTCACATCCAAAAATCCCTAAACCTATTTCACAGAAAGAAGAAGAAAAGTTTAAGTCAAAGTACGCCACACACGATAAAACAATAAAACCGCATTATAGAGGAAAAACTACCAGATGAAATTTATAAACTGAATGTTTGCTGCTATCAGGAGTTTAGAAATTACAGAAAAATAGCAAAAATATACAAAGCAGTAAATGATCACATTTCTGCATTACTCTTTTTACACCAGTTACAATAATGGCTAAAATAAACTGCTCATGCCAGGCTATTAATTCGTTTAAAAAAGCTACTTCCCTGGTAGTTATCCTGGCACAAAATTATGTAAATCTCCACACTCTGCACTTAATACCCACAACCAACGTAACCCCCCAGGTGCTACACCTAAAGCCTGCCATAGATGGTAAGATCTCGGCTGGTTCAGCAGGGACCAGCTGAGATTCGAACCATCTATGGGCAGGTGAAGTGTTCCCAAGCTGATTGACCGATCAACTTGGGTACAACCAGTCTGTCAGATGTTTTATGCGATTATTTCTAGCAGCTATAGCCGCTATCAGTAATCACAGTTTGTTTTCCCGGCCGGGGCGGCTCCCCCAGCTAGAACACAACAGATCCACAGGAGAGATTCCCCCATCAACACTTACTGTGTTGATGGGGTAATCAAGTGATTTTCTTTCCTGTAACCCATGGTGGAAAAACAAAAAATCTATGGCCAGCTTAAACCCCCCCCCCCCCCCCCCCCCCGAAATATATAGCTAAATGTGAAGCCAGCCATACATGGATTGAAATTCAGTGGATTCAGCAGCCACTGGGCAAAATTTGGATCCATATATGGGCAAGCGAATTGTGCCCAAATCGATCGATTGACTTGGGTATAAACAGCATGCCAATTTTTTTCACCTACGGTTAGAGTCAGTGGATATAGCCGCTAGTAGCAATCATTGCATTCTGCGGGCCAGGAATGCTCCCTGCCCCCTCCTCTGGCAAAATACCACAATTTTATCAAAATTTTACTGTTCTAATGGGGTTTCTTTTTATAGGTCATGTGACTCAAAAATGTAACAGCTGTGTTATTGATGCGTTTTAATGCATTTCAAAGGGGAGTTGCGTTTATGGTGCAGTTTTTTTAATGGACCAAAAAGGCAGCAAGCAAGATATTTAACACCACAAAGGAAGCGAAAAAGGCCAGTGTGAAGAATAGACTTTATTAGGTTTTCTTTTGCTAAAAGGTGCCACTAATGGGCGACAATAAATTCATGATATTAATTAAAAAGTCGAATATAATACAAATAAAACTTTCTAATATTACAAGACCTGATCTAAATATGTAAATATGGGGATTTGGTCACACCATATGGCCAGATCGTGCTGAAGCCCACCACTTTGCTACAATGTAAAGTAGTGAGTGTACAACTTGTATAATTGTGTAAATTTGCTATTTCCTCAAAAAAAAACTCAACACACAAGCCATTAACGTCTAAACCGCTGGCTACAAAAGGGAGTACAAATTGGACCCAGTTAGCCATTTTCCCTCCCCGGTGTCATGTGACTCGTTAGTGTTACAAGGTCTCAGGTGTGAATGGGGACCAGGTCTGTCAAATTTGGTGTTATCGCTCTCACTCTCTCATACTGGTCACTGGAAGTTCAACATGGCACCTCATGGCAAAGAACTCTCTAAGGATCTGAAAAAAAAATTGTTGATCTAAATAAAGATGGCCTAGGCTATGAGAAGAGTGCAAAGACCATGAAAAGAAGCTGCAGCATGGTGGCCAAGACCATACAGCGGTATAACAAGATAAGTTCCTCTCAGAACTGGCCTCACCATGGTCGACCAAAGAACTTGAGTGCACGTGCTCAGCATCATATCCAAAGGTGTGTCTGGGAAATAGACGTATGAGTGCTGGCAGCATTGCTGCAGAGAATGAAGGGGGGGGTGGGGAATCAGCCTGTCATTGCTCAGACCATGCGCCGCACACTGCATCAAATTGGTCTGCATGGCTGTCATCCCAGATGGAAGCCTCTTCTAAAGGTGATGCACAAGAAAGCCCGTAAACAGTTTGCTGACAACAAGCAGACTAAGGACATGGATTACTGGAACCATGTCCTGTGATCTGATGAGATCAAGATTTGATTCAGATGGTGTCAAGCGTGTGTGGCGGCAACCAGGTGAGGAGTACAAAGACAAGTGTGTCTTGCCTACAAACAAGCATGGTGGTGGGAGTGTCATGGTCTGGGGCTGCATGAGCGCTGACAGCACTGAGGAGCTACAGTTCACTGAGGGAACCATGAATGCCAACATGTACTGTGACTAGAGCTGCACGATTCTGGCAAAAATGAGAATCACGATTCTCAAAATCATTTTTTTTTTTTTTTTTTTTTTTACATAGAAAGATATATATTTTTTTTATTAACCATTTGAAATAAAGCTGTGACTAGGATTACCCCCCCCCCTCCTCTGTCATGGATTACCCCTGGGTACTGCTGGCTGGTACTGCTGTGGGTACTGCTGGCTGGCGGGCACTGCTGGCAAAGAGCGAGTGAGAGGAGCGGCGCAGAGTGGAAGTTTCCTGTAGCTCTCCTCTGTCTCCTCTCACAGGTGGAGTGCATTTGATGTCACCCTGCATGTGACAGCTGCAGCTCACATGCTGGAGACTTGGGATGTCTGGCTCTGTGTCATACCCAGACATAACGCTTAACCCACTGCACTGAGAATCGAGAAAATTGGAGATTGAGATCGCAAGGTGGGGGGTGAATCAAGATCGCGATTCTCATACAATTAATCCTGCAGCTCTAACTGTGACATACTGAAAAAGAGCATGATCCTCTTCCTTTGGGGACTGGGTCGCAGGGCACTATTCCAACATAACTGCCCCAAAAGACACCTCCAAGACGACCACTGCTTTGCTAAAGAAGCTGAGGGTAAAGGTGATGGACTGGCCAAGCACATCTTCAGACCTAAACCCTATTGAGCATCGGTGGGGCATCCTCAAACTTAAGGTGGAGGAGCGCAAGGTCTCTAACATCCACCAGATCCTTGATGTCGACATGGAGGAGTGGAAGAGGACTCCAGTGGCAACCTGTGAAGCTCTGGTGAACCAAGAGGGTTAAGGCAGTGCTGGAAAATAATGGAGGCCACACAAAATATTAACACTTTGGGCCCAATTTGGAAATTTCCACTTATGCCCCATACACACGTGCAGATTATCTGCAGACTTTTGTCTGCAGACTTACCAAAACCATATAATATGAGGTCAAACCTAAACATTTTCAATTTGTATGCAATCCGGCAGGCCCTTGCACTACATAGAAAAGGTAAGTCTGCAGACAAAAGTCTGCAGATAATCTGCACGTGTGTATGGGGCATTAGGGGTGTACTCACTTTTGTTGCCAGTGGTTTAGACACTAATAGCTGTGTGTTGAGTTGTTTTGAGGGGACAGCAAGTTTAAACTGTCATACAAGCTGTACACTCACTACTTTACATTGTAGCAAAGTGTCATTTCTTCAGTGCTGTCACATGAAAAGAGATATATATACACACACACACACACACACACACACACACCACATACATACATACATACATACATACATACAGCAACAATAGATTTATATTAAAATTTAGATGTTGAATATATATATATACACACACATACATATATATATATATATATATATATATATACATACATACATACATACATACACACACACACACACACACACACACACATATATATATATATACACATATACACACACAAACACACACTAAACATTTTATTTAATTTTTTTACGCATTTTTGGTATTTGGCCAAGTGCATCCTACATTTTTAGTTTTGCACAAACTTTTCCATTCAGGCACCTCTACCCAAAACCCTTTTTTTGCCTCACTTTTTCAAGACAACTGCACCTTTAGACCCGTTTCACACTTGTGCAAACTAAAAGTTGCGCGATTTTACCGCAATTTTGACTGGACTTGAAGCCTATGTCTATGGACCTCAAAATGCAAAGTCGGACTGAAGTAGTGCAAGAACTACTCTGAAGTCATTGCAACTTGAAGTTGTACAGATATAAACAGTACTCTGGAAATCATGGAGTACGACTTGACATGCGACTTTGTAGTCCCAAATCACAGGACAAGTCGCACAAGTGTGAAAGGGGCCTTTCTCCACTCTAGAAGTCTTCTAGTTTCACTGATCTATTTCTAGCAAGTGTCACCTAATTCTTATACATAAACGACATAAGTAGAAGAGCAGATAATGTAATATCGTTAAGGCAGACTTTAATATCAAAATGGTAAAATGATATCACACTGATACACTCCCAGTATGCTTGATGGTATATGAGATCATCTCCCTGTCAGCATCCCACAGCTAGTGCCAATCTTTCCTGAAGCACTCTCCTTGTTTCAGAGACCATCACTCCCTCTCCTGCATCAACCATGGGAGCCACCACCTATGCATGTTACCATGCTCTGCAGTAGGTGGGAGAAGTTTAATAGTGTGCATAGGTGGAAGCTTCCATGGCTGATGGAGAGGGAGTGAAGCTGTGGGATGATCCGATACACTCCAATATGCTGGCTGGTATAATGCTAAAGTGCACTAAAATTATGGAGTGTGAGATGGGCATCACTTCTGGGTCTTAGTAGCCAGCCTACCGATGAGGCTTCAGTAGAAGCAAGACCAAGGCAAGCAAAAAAAAAAAAAAAAATGTGAGTAAAGTTCCACTTTATGCAGTATTTTAAAAGATTCACCTTTTGTCTGGAATTCCTTCTTCAAAATTAGCAGTGCACTTCCTTATATGCAAGGGAGCCTGAGCACTCCTGTGTCTATAGCCATAAATCTTGTCTATCTATAGAGTGACATCTAAGGCGCTGCTGCTTCTGGCTGATCTGAAGAGATTTGGTGATGTCACCACTGGGCTACTCACAAGCTTCTCCTTGCTGGTGGCCTAAGGAAGCAAAGCCCTGTGCCTCCACCAAGGAGACCGCCTCCAAAAAGGGACACCATTCAGAACAAGTAATTTGGAAAGATCAACAGTCTGCCTTTTTTGGACACCGTTTTCAGAGGTCAGCTTCTCTTCATGGCAGCCTTTCATTTTGAATGGACTGGCAACCCACCTTAAAAGAAAAAAGTTCCCCTTTCATAACATGCTACCCATATTCAGGGTTCAACATGCAGCATGTTATGAATGCAAAAGGTGAACTTATCCTTTAATGCCCAAAAAACAGGAACATTTATTTATTAACCACTAGTAGTAAAGCACTGCCTACTACTGTCTGGTATTCATTCTACCATACATTGCAGCAGTGTACATACAGATGTGAGTGGGCCTCATGTATGGCAAGTTTCCATTTGTTAAAGCCTAAATTAACTATATTATATATTAGGGCTGCAACGACGCGTCGACTACGAAAAATCGTCGACGTGCGTGAAAGGCGTTGACGCGTCAACACGTGACGTCACATGCCCCCTGGCCGGACTCGCCTACCAAGATACGGCCGACCCGCAGCGCCGCTTTAAGCATTGCTGGCCGTGCCACTGCATTGATTGGGGCCGCTGCAGGCTGATCCCTCCCACTGTCCCACACAGACGAGATGTCACGCACCACTCCAGCAGCAGCATGTGATCGCAGGTGAGCCTGAGGGGTCTGCACTGGGAGGGGGGGGGGCTTACTAAGTGGTCTGTACTAGGTGAGAGGGCTTACTGAGGGGTCTGCACTGGGAGGGGGGCTTACTAAGTGGCCTGTACTAGGTTGGGGGGCTTACTGAGGGGTCTGCGCTGGGAGGGGGCTTACTGAGGGGTCTGCGCTGGGAGGGGGCTTACTGAGGGGTCTGCACTGGGAGGGGGCTTACTGAGGGGTCTGCGCTGGGAGGGGGGCTTACTGAGGGGTCTGTGCTGAGAGGGGAGCTTACTGAGGGGTCTGTGCTGAGAGGGGGGCTTACTGAGGGGTCTGTGCTGAGAGGGGGGCTTACTGAGGGGTCTGTACTGAGAGGGGGGCTTACTGAGGGGTCTGCGCTGGGAGGGGGGCTTACTGAGGGGTCTGTGCTGAGAGGGGGGCTTACTGAGAGGGGGGCTTACTGAGGGGTCTGTACTGAGAGGGGGGGCTTACTGAGGGGTCTGTACTGAGAGGGGGGGCTTACTGAGGGGTCTGTATTAATTACAGGATTAATTAGCTAAAAAACACTCAATTAAGCAAAAAAATAAATAAAATAAAAATAATCATTAGATTAGTCAACTAATCGTAAAAATAATCGATAGATTAGTCGACAGACAAATTAATCGTTAGTTGCAGCCCTTACATATTTATTTATTTTTATTTTAACACTGATTCCTTCTGTGCCTGCCAGCATACAGTACATAGACAAACCTGTATGGAAGAGCAACCATGCTTGTCTGACCATTATCAGATGAAGTCTATTTTCTGTGTAACGAGGACGAAGAAGCTCTCACTAGTAACACTCTACCAAACATTTAGGATATAGAAGCTACCCGACTGCCGGCACACACAATTTTCTGCTTTATTGCTATAACTACTGCACTCGGCTCCTGACTTCTCTGACAAGCCCTTGTGTGTCAGCTCTCCCTATGCTGCTAGATACTCACAACCTACATTGAGTCATTTGACTAGTCGAAACATGTTGCAACCCACTTCCGTACACTTTGCCTCAATGACCTTATTACATCTGTCTACATTAAGACAGTCAGTCCTGTATTTCTGTACTCTAATTGCTCCATGTCACACAAACTTCTACACTAGCCTGTTTCTGGCCATGTAACTAAGCACACAAGATTGTCCTGCATAATTACACTGCAACTTACAATGGAATCAAGGGAGAATTGTCAAGAGACAAAATCATCTGAGCCAGGATAAACAAACAGTTTAAATCTTCGCCAAATAACACAGGGATAGAACATCTGTAACCTACAGAAACTGTGACAACATATCAAACTGGTGTAATCACTGGTGTTGGAGAATTCCATCCATGTAGCAGATTCATGGGGAAATGGTTTCTAATGTTAAAAGGAATGTATTATTGACTTGTGCATATTTTATTTAATCTAGACCAAAAAAAAAAAAAAAAACAGAAAATATTCTCTATATTTAGTTATGTACACATGAAATATTGCATGTTTGTAGTCTTTCGTCCAGCCAGTAGATGGAGCGCTAGTATCCTTTTTAACATACTCTGCAGCATCAGCTTTTAGCAGTGCAACAAAAAAAAAAAAAAAACCCCCAAAACAATAGGGCTTATTGAGATGAGTGAATCAGGGTGCTGCATTCAGAGGCAGCTACACGTCACCCCTGAAAGCAGCAGCACTCATACAAAGAAACTGGTTAAATATCTGCAGCCAGTTTGTGTCAAAGTCAAATCACATTAAGGCCCTTTTCACCCTTGTACAACTCCAAAGTTGCACCGAAGTTTAGAGTGCAACTTTGTTTCTACTTTGATGCAACTTTAGATGGTTGCTACTTGGTTACGACTTTGGCTTTGACCAGTTTTAAATGGACAACTGTTGCACACAATTTTCATTGTATAACATTCAGGTATGACTGTCATGCAACTTCTGAGTGTTAGCACTGAAGTCTATAGCCCTCAAGTTGCATGAAAGTCGGACCAAAGTAGTGCATGAACAACTTTAAGGTACGCAATTATGAATGGGTATAATTAGAAAACATGGGGGAACAACAGGTCGTGCAACTCTGATGTCCAAGATTGCATGACAAGTTGCACAAAGTGTGAAAGGGGTCTTAAAAGGACTCGAGGTTACAATTGCCAGCTCCAGGCTATTCAAAAATAAAGAAAAAAACGGCATGGGGTCCCCCCAGTCCATACCAGACCCTTATCCGGGCACGCAGCCTGGCAGGCCAGAAAGGGGGGAGCGGACGAGTAAGCACCCACCCCCTTCCTGAACCATACCAGGACACATGTCGCCAACAATGAGGGGGCGGGGGTTCTCTGAGGCACCCCCCACCCCAGAGCACCTTGACCCATGTTGATGGGGACAAGGGCCTCCTCCCGACAACCCTGGGCTGTGGTTGTCGGGGTTTGCGTGTGGGGGGGGGGCTTTATTGTAATCTGGAAGCATCCTGTTTGAATGGGTATCGGGTACATTGTACCCCTACCCATTCACCAAAAAAAAAAAAAAAAGTGTACAAAGAAAAAAAAAAAAACAAAAAAAACAAAAACACTTGAGACAGTTTTTGACAAGTCTAAGTTTACAGGTAAAAAAAAAAAAAAAGTGTCCCCACCATGTAAATTCATTGTCAATCACGCCATCCCGAAAAAAGAAAAGAAAAATAGTGTCCCTCGATGCAATTCCCGTCAATTACGCCACCCGCCGACCTGAAAAAAGCTCCGCTCTCATTGAACGCTTCCCGCGGTCTGGCTGTTTGCGGTTTGACCGTTCGTTATGTGCTCCCTCCCCCTTGTGATGTCACGGACTGGTGCATGCTGGGTCAGTGACATCACGAGAGGCGGGGCCGCCCGGTGATGTCACCAGTGTGTGGCCCTGTTCATTCCCAATATAAGAACTATCAAACTGCGACTAGGTAGACCACAGGAAGAGTTCAACGAGAGCGGAGCTTTTTCTTTTTTTCAGGTCAGCAGCTGGTGTGATTGAAGGTGGATTTAGATCAGGGGACACAATTCATTTAGATTTTTGAATTAAGGACTTGTCAAAAACTGTCTTGTGTGTATTTTTTTGGTCACTTTTTTGGTGAGTTGGTAGGGATATGATGTACCAGATACCCATTCACATGGGGACGAGGAGGGGGGGGTGGGATCTGGGGGCTTCCAGATTCTGATAAGCCTCTGCCCGCAGACCTCGACAACCACACCCCAGGGTTGTCGGCAAGAGGTCCTTGTCCCCATCAACATGGAGACAACGTGTTCTGGGGTGGGGGGTGAGGGGACCCTACGCCGTTTTCGTCTTTAATTTTTCAATACCTGGCGCCCGGCAATTGTAACCATGAGTCATTTTAAAACGGGATTAGACTTGTTTTTTTTTTCCTTTAGAAATTAAATTTTTGCAGTAGTAGGTTTCATGCATGCTACAGATGTGCCACCTTACAGGCACATTAAGGGGACCCCCCAAGCACTATTATTAAAGAATGTTTATTTATTTTTTAACCAGCACTTTTTGTGTGTGTAGCTGTCATCGGGGAAGTCCATTGACAGCTGATAACTCATCAGTTGTTAAGGATGCCGCAGCCGGCTTCCTGTCCTTAACAACCCACTTATACTGTGCCTTCATTGGACAAAGCTTTGCCCAATCAGGGCGCAGCATTGCAGGGTGTTTGTCTGGGTGAACACCCGGGCACACCCTGCAAATTCAGGTGTTCGGCAAACGGCCAATGTTCGGCCCGAACTCATGCTCGGGTCGAAACGTTGGCCCATCCCTTCTCGTGTGAATACAGCCTACGGAACTCAACAGGAGTCGTCACAGCAATGACTAATCCTTTATCGGATAAAGGGAGCTAAAAAGCAGGCAGGTGGTCCTTTAGCTAATCCTATATCATGTTTGCAGAAAAAAAAGATTGTATACATATATTAGTGTTGTGGCTATTATAAAAAAAAAAATCTGTAAAATAATGTTAAAGCTACATTACATTGGAAAACAAAAGCCTCAGACCCCGTTCACACTGGGGCGACCTGGTCGCCTCACAGGTCGCCGTAGGTCGCCTCCCATAGGGAAGCTGCGGACCCGTTCTAATAGGAGCGACACAAGTCGCTCCGACTTAGAAAAAGGGTCCGGAGCTTCTTTGGAGCGACCAGGAGGCGACCGCCATAGACTTCAATGTTATGAAGTCCGTGGCGGCCGCTCCGAGGTGCGGAGTAGCGTCGCTTGCATGTGAACGGGGGCTCAAACTGATGTAAAATTACTACAACTTCACATTAAAATTGAGGGACACCATGCCTAAATTCAAATGAGTTGGGTCACGTGGGTGAAAGTCTTCCTTTTTCCAGACTTTGATTGGTATATGCAGTATTTTCAACAGACTATGGGGTTGATATACTAAAACTGGGGAGTGCGAAATCTGGTGCAGCTGTGCATGGCAGCCAATCAGCTTCTAACATCAGCTTGTTCAATTATGCTTTGACATAAAGCCCACGTTCACATTGGTCCGATCTGACATGCAATTTCGCAATGTCAAATCTGAGCCAATTGCATCACATGAATTGGTGCAACGCCGACTTTGCAATTCTTCAAAAGTACAGTAGTTTCTGTACTACTTTTGGTCGACTTCAGGGGGCGATTTCTATAGACATCTGTGCAAGAACCCGCACAGATGTCTGTGAAATCACCCCTGAAGTCGGACTGAAAATGCCAGCTTGAAACGGCCTCAGTGTAAACCTGGGCAAAAACCTGGAAGCCGATTGCACAGCTGCACCAGATGGTGGAGATGGACATGAAGGGGATGCCAAAGCTACAAGAGGTGCAAGGGGGCCACATGGCCTGGTGGGCTAGATTCAGCCCGTGGTCCTTGTGTTTGAAACACACTTGTACACTTGCACCTGTCATTGCCGACTGTTTGTAAAGTGGTCTGTGGCGGGAAAACAAAAAAAAAAAAAAAAAAAGGGGGGGCTTGGTTACCTAACATTGAAAGTGGATGGGTGAATCCTCCCGTTGTGCCTTTGTATTCTGGGAAGCCTCCCCTGGTATCAGAACACACTGAGCGATGCCAGCTTTAGCCGGCAGTGCTGCTTAAGCTAAAATTTTCCAAGGGGGCAGTTGTACAGAAGTTGTTCAGTAGATCGACTTCTGTGCAATCACCCTTCCTATATATGGATTGAAATTTGGCCAGTCCCTGTTAAACCGGAAACTTTGATCCATGTATGGTTGGTTTTAATCACCTATATGCTCTCGCTCTTTTATGTCAGGTGTTGAACTGATCACTGTTTGCACTCAATACACAATAGCTTTATTTTGCATGTTTTTTTTTTTTTCGTTCCTCTTCCCTATTTAGAAACAAGCTGGTACTTTTGCACTGAAAAATATTGCATCAAGTCACAAACTTATAAACTTGAGTAATTAAATGCAATAACTAATACCATTCCACTAATTTACCGGGTCAGATATCATCTACCTATAAAATTTATGAAAGCACATAAAGCGTTTGACAAATCATTTTGGATAAAACTATCCAGTATAAACAATTCTGGAACTGCTACCACACTATTAAGAGCACCTGGCATGCATCAATGTGAGTTATGTAATGGATTCATACAGAGCACACTAATGCATTTGCTTTAGGTTGGAGAGCCAGGAGCCCCAATTTCTCATGGACACATACAGCTTATGCTCTGTGCATCCAATCCCCGCATTTTTGAGAGCAGGGGAGGCACAGGTGCAGAGTCCTGACAAAGTCTATGACAATAGAAATAAGCTGCGCTGTGAGTTGAACCATCAACTGAAATAGTCCATAAATGTCCAATAACAAAAAGACTTGTGCAAATACCGCTTACCAAATAACTGGTTAAGGGAAGCCAAATGATGAATAATCCACTTGTCCTCACGGTTGTGACACAATAATTCTCCCAATAGCAATGGGCATCTCAGCAATCGGACATTAAAGATAAAGAAAAATAGACACCATAGTGTAAATCCAAAAATTTAATGGGAATAACACCAGATAAATTCAATCGAGCCTTGTTCAGGTACCGCTTACCAGAGTTCCAACTAAAAATAGCCAGACAATAAGGGATAACTCCGAACCAGCCTCAGAAGTTGGGGATCAGGGGACCTTGTGGTAACGATGTGGATCTCCAGCAGCGTGTATATTGGATTATAGAAAGTAGAACGAGGCAAACGCCATAGCGTAAAACCACAAAAACAAACAAAATAAACACCCAAGTGATGTGCACACAGCAGGTCTCATACAGAGGAGAGTCAGTGCAGATAAAGGAGTGGAACACCAACCACCAGGCAGACTCCGTAGGTACCCCTTTCCAAATGCTATGTGAAGAAAAGCAGGCAAGAGAGTGTGTAGGGTATCTATCCAGTGAAGATGGCTGCTTACCAGATGGAAAAGGATTAAAGCGTAAAAGGGGAGGAGACACCGAACATGCAGACCGGGTGAGCGATGGTATGTATAGGTACTCTTACCGACTCCAATGATATACAGGCAGGGGAGTAACTAACTCTGCTAAAGCTTCCAAATGGGGACTCATCCAGCTCAACAAATAGATAGATAGAGAATCCAACAGCTGAAACCTCCACTCAGGACTTCTCCAAAAGGGCAAATCCAGTTTGTAGCTTTCTGCAATGCTGTCTGAGTCCCAGGGCTGAATCCCCGCTGAGCAGGCGGATGACAGCTCCGCCTTCGAACTGTGTGCAGAGAGGGAGGTGTCAGAGCCCCGCTGCTCTCTATGGGGAATTGGATGAGAGCGGACCGCCTGTCCGCTCTCATCTGATCCAATCCCCTGGACAGATGGAAAATAGGGTTTCCATTCGTCCGGATTTCACGGACAGGATCGGATGCGGATGGCAGCGGACATGTCTCCGCTGACATCCGCTGCCCCATAGGAATTCATGGAGGATCCGATCTGCCTAAAAAACTGACAGGCGGATCTGATCGGATCATTCATGTGAAAAGACCCTAAAGCTGAAATATATAAATACTAATTATCTAATTATGTAAAATACAAAAAGAGAGACATTGATATGTACAACATATAATCAGTGAACGCACAATAACCCAATCTGATCAATGTCCTTTACCACTATTACGAAGAACATTAATAAAAATAAAAAATTGAAATTGACAATAAAAATGGAGTAGAAGAAGTGATGAGCTAAACAATGGCATGTACTTCCAGCTCCTCATTGAGGCCACCAGGAGTCAAAGACCCGAATTTGAAAATCCAAATAGTCTCTCTTTTGCATAAGAGAGAAAACCTTTTGTTATCGGTCAGAGTACCCGAATACTTAGGGATGGCCTCAATTGCCATAACCTCCAGACCCCTTAGGTCTTTATTATGTACTTGTAGAAAATGGTGGGGAACACTATGCTATTCACAACCTTTACTAATAAATCTGCGATGTTCTCCAATGCGTTCAGATTGTGCGACCTACATACAATAGATCACATGGACACTTCAGCATATAAATTACATACTCCATTGAACATGTAGTGAATTGTTTGATCCAAAACTCATTCCTTACGGTGTCACAAATCCTAGACCGTTCATGCGTAATGAATTGGCATGTTAAACAACCTCTTTTTTGCAATGGAAAAACCTCTGTCCTGTTGTCAAAATATGACAGTCTGATGTCTGATAGGGGCCTAATACAGGTGGTTTTAAGTTTACTTGGTACAAGGATATTCTTAATGGTTCTCGCCCTTTGGAATGTAACCTGCGGTGCTGAAGGCAAGGTAGGAGCCAATCTCTGATCTAGTTTTAAAATGTTTGCGAATAATTTTACAGATGGATTTGTACTGATCGTTGTAAGTGGTAACAAATCTATTATTGTTGTTGTTACCCAATGCTGTAGATTTGTCGGAGCGGGTGAGAGTTCAATGTTGGTCAAAAGTCTCTTTGACAAGACCTTGAGGATACCCTTTCACCAGAAACTTCTGGGTCATAAGGGCTCCTTGGGAAATATAATCTTTCTTGGAGCAGTTCCTTCTTAACCTATAGGACTAGCCACTGGGGAGGTTATTCTTCCATGCTGGATGGTGACAGCTGGAGTAATGAAGATAAGAATTTACCTTTAACATGAATCCTAGTCATGATGGGATAAGACTAGGTCTAGGAAGACAAGTTCCTTGGGGTCCAGAACATGGGTAATGTACAAACCCATGGTGTTGTTGTTACAGTGGGCCACGAAGGAGGAGAAGACCTCCAGATACCCATCCCAAATCAACAGGACATCTACATGAACTGCACTGGTTTGATTTCCTTTTATTGTGTCCTATACATTTTAAACTATTGTTCTTTTCTCAATAAATGCATTTCATATCCATGGGCCGCTTTTACAGTACTCTTATAATACCAAGATCTGGATAGCGCTGCCTCCTTCTCTAAGGACATGGATTACTGGAACCATGTCCTGTGGTCTGATGAGAGCAAGATAAACGTATTTAGTTCAGATGGTGTCGAGCGTGTGTGACGGCAACCAGGTGAGGAGTACAAAGACAAGTATGTCTTGCCTACAGTCAAGCATGGTGGTGGGAGTGTCATGGTCTGGGGCTGCATGAGTGCTGCCGGCACTGGGGAGCTACAGTTCATTGGGGGAACCATGAATGCCAACATCTACTGTGACATACTGAAGCAGAGCATGATCCCCTATCTTCAGAAAACAGTGCCCCAGGGCAGTATTCCAACATGATAATGATCACAAAGACACCTCCAAGACGACCACTGCCTTGCTAAAGAAGCTGAGGGTAAAAGGTGATGAACTGGCCAAGCATGTCTCAGACCTAAACCCTATTGAGCATCTAAGGGATATCCTCAAAACGGAAGGTGGAGGAGTGCAAGGTCTCTAACATCCATCGGCTCCTCGATGTCATCATGGAGGAGCGGAAGAGGATTCCGGTGGCAACCTGTGAAGCTCTGGTGAACCAAGAGGATTAAGGCAGTGCTGGAAAATAATGGTGGCTACTAGGGCTAAACGATAGTCGATGTGATATCGACTATCGTTCTGCGGGCGTGGGCGATATTCATATCGCCGAAGACACGATATTTAGCATTAGGCAGGGAGAAGTCGGGACTCGGGGGAGGAGGAGGACTCACAGTGCTGGCAGCCGACACAAACAAGTTTCCCCTTGTTTTCGGCTGTGATCGGAACTCCGCCCCTCCAGCCCGATGCAATCCAGCCCTCCCAGCTCTGCCTCTAGTCTCCAGCCGACCATTATTCCGCCCTTTGTCTCTCCTGGCTGCATCGGGGGCGGGATCAAGCTGTAATGTGTTGTAAATAGATTCAATGGCGAGACAATGGGCGGAGCAGGGCGGAGTAATGGTCGGCTGGAGACTAGAGGCAGAGCTGGGAGGGCTGGATTGCATCGGGCTGGAGGGGCGGATTTCCGATCACAGCCGAAAGCAAGGGGAAACCGATATCGACACAACACCGGTGATGAGAGTTCGCAGAGCTGATCAAAGCCCCCCGGGTGGACAAGGTGGTCCTGTACCGACCCTTCCACCCGCCAGTGGGCGGGACCCTGTGCCCGACGGGTCACCATCTGATCCTGAGCTCCAGACAGGACAACAGTGAGGACCTGTGGCTGCTCCACTCATGTCGGGCTGTGTTCTTCTACCTCCTACCACCACTGTGAGTCCCGACTCTGCCTAATCCACACTGTCAGTGTCTTCTGCATTCCACCCAGAGAAATATCGCAATATACATCGTTGAAAACCAAATATAGCAATGTACTTTTTATATTGTGCAGCCCTAGTGGCTACACAAAATATTAACACTTTGGGCCCAATTTGGACATTTTCATTTAGGGGTGTACTCACTTTCGTTGCCAGCGGTTTAGACATTAATGGCTGTGTGTCGAGTTATTTTGAGGGGACAGCACATTTACACGGTTATACAAGCTGTACACTCACTATTTTACATTGTATCAAAGTGTCATTTCTTCAGTGTTGTCACATGAAAAGATATAATAAATTATATACACAAATGTAAGGGAGGTCCTCACTTTTGTGAGATACTGTACATCCCTGAATGCATTGGGTCCTAATCATGGGGCTGGCAGCTGTACCTGTGCATCCTGAGCGCACACGTCAGGATTGGTCACACCGCAGCTAAACTATCAGAGCATGAAATTATTTGGTTAAATTTTAAATTAGCATCCTGAATGATTTATAAGAAAAATAAACTACTCCTTGAGCAAATATCCACAAACAACAGGGCTGAATCACCAGCTACTGAGAAACGATTATGCCAGCACACAGACATAAGAGAATTGATTTTTCATGCAACACAATTGGGATTTACAGTATGAGCCTGCATTATAACCCATGTATATGCACATCGTTTCCCTGTGTTTGAAGCCCACTTCTGCACATTCCAGCTGTAGTGTGGGTTACCATTTTGAAGCAGAGACCGACATGCACTGCGTCATCTTGGACCAAGCATATCCTATTGCAATGCATTTCCACTGCAAGCAAAATTGGACAAACACACCCATTTGTATTAAAACCATGCATGTGAGCATTGCTATGTTCAAAACAAAAAACAGCGTCCAACAACAAAAGCCCTTCAAAAGCTTTTAATACCCTCTATTCTAAAGTTAGTCATTGAAAACCGTAAAAAATAAACAAAATCTAGAGTTTTCAGATCAGTTTAGATTGTATTTCATATGGAACAATCAAGCATTAACAATCAGGTTGAAAACTTTGATTTCCAAATCACGTTTGCTTTTAATTTCACCCATCAAAATTGGTTGAAAGCAAATCGATAATGAAAACAAAATTGACTAGATTGGATAGTGGGATTTAAACAGCCAATCGATCCAACAGTGATACATGTAAGACCAGATGCTGATAATTATTCAAATCACAAGATTTGATCAAGCAGAAGGTTAAAGGCCTCTTTCGCACAGGCGGACCGTTCAGATCCGCCTGTCCGTTTTTTTGGCGGATCTGAACGGTGCCCCCATGCATTCCTATGGGGCATTGGATGTCAGCGGAGACATGTCCGCTGACATCCGACCCGATCCGATCCGTCAAATCTGGACAGATGGAAACCCTATTTTCCATCCGTCCAGCGGATCGGATGGCATCGGGTGAGAACGGACTGACGGTCCGTTGACATCCGATTTCCCCCATAGAGATGCATGGGGAACTGTCAGCTGTGTCTCCGCACACAGTGCGGAGACACAGCTGTCCTCCTGCTGCTCAGCGGGGGATCTGCGGCTCGATCCCCCGCTGAGAAAAACGGACTCCGTCCAACGGACGGAGTGTGTGAAAGAGCCCTAAAGTTTAGATGATATCCTTTGTTTGCTAACTTAAGCCCCGTACACACGTACCGATCGTCGGCATACAAATGTTCCTCTTTTCTCCCCGGGATGTCGGTGTCTGTTGAAAAGTGCAAAGACAGCACAAGGACAGCACAAGAATTTTGTCTGCAGACTTCAGCTGACTGCAGAAGTGATGTCATGTAATGGTTAACTTTCCCTGTGTTTTTAATTTTCTGAGCATGCCCAGTCTTGCAAATCTGCGGTCTGTCAGCCGAATTCTGTACTGACAGGCGAACAATCGTCCGTTCTGGTGTCCGCAGACAAAAATTTTCATGTTTGCACGAAAGACTTTTGTCCGCGGATTGTGCGCAGACATCTGTCGGAGGCACCATACTAACACGCGTACAATCGGCAGATCTTTCGTCCGCCGACGTTTGTATGCCGACGATCGGTACGTGTGTACGGGCCTTAAGGGCCCTTTCACAAGGGCTGTCCAATCAGGTCTGCCTGTCAGTTTTTCAGGTGGACCTGATCAGACCCTCCAGTCTCCCCTATGGAGCAGCAGATGTCAGCGTTGACATGTCCGCTGACATTCGCTGTTATCCGATCAGCCAAATTTAGGCGGATGGTGCTCCTATTTTCCATCCACCTGGCAGATGAGATGAAAACAGACAGGTGGTCCAATTTCACCCAATCTCCCCATAGAGGAGAGCGGGACTGTGTCAGTCTCTGCTCTCCGCAGTGAGCGTAGACGGGCCTGTCATCCGCTTACTCAGAGAGGGATCAGCGGAGCAATCCGCCGCTGAGCAAGCAGAGTCCGTTCCACTGAGGCGCCTGTGTGAAAGGGACCTTGGGGGGTTATTTACTAAAACCGCAAAATCTGGCGCAGCTCTGCATAGTAACCAATCAGCTTCCAGGTTTTATTGTCAAAGCTTAATTGAACAAGCGGAAGTTAGAAGCCAATTGGCAGCCATGAACAGCTGCACCAGATTCTGAGTGCACTCCTTTTAGTAAATCTTCCCCTGTAAGCCGAACTAAGCTCCCAAAAGTACTCACCTCAGCGAAGAGGCCGTTAAATCCCTGACTGGCTGCTGTCAAGCTCTCCCAAGCTACTTCAAGGTTTCAAGTTTTCGGCCTCTTGATTCGCCAGCATGTGTACAGGAGTCAGCCGTTCTGACACAACAAGAGAGTATCAGGAATACATGCTGGAGCTGCACATGCTGAGGTCTATGTACTCAATAGAAGACTGAAAGCAGGGAAGGGGAGTGTGTGGTATTGCAGAAGAGACATAGCATGCCTCATCTGCAATAAGGAGCGGTCTGCTCATTAGTCAGGTTTAGTTCTGCTTTAAAGTGGTAGTAAACTCTGATAATATGGCTTATCTGTAGGTACAGTGAATATCTCCTAAGCGTGTACTGCCATCCACTGAGCGGTGCGCCACAACCATGACTCCTGTGCCCATGCACAGAAATGACATCATCGCTGCTCACCTATTCAAATGGCCTAAGAGCATGAACTCGGAAAGAAGACCGGGTTAAAATGGAAGCACAGAAAGTGGTAACAGCGCATTGCTGGAGGGCTTCATTTTAAAGTAGGTCTGTCATAATATGCTACAATGTGGTGCATACTAGCACATTATGGCTTAAACTTCCTTTTTTTTTTTTTTTTTTGGGGGGGGGGGGGGGGGGGGCTTTTCTACTGCTTTAAAAATTATGAAATATTTAACCCTTCAGGAGAAAGGTCCAGAAAGCCACAGAGTTATTCGTAGAGTTACAAACAGCAGCAATGAAATAAAAGTATTTAAACAAAAGACGTGGTTATATGGCCATTTCTGAAGGACTCAGATGAGAGCTGTGCATGGAATCCTAGTCTGTAAATCAAGCCAGCCATACACGTTTCGAAACTCGGGCAGTCCCTGCTGAACCGCCTGAGATTCAAACCATGTATGGGTAGGCTGATTGATCAACTTAGGTACACAGGTTGCAGGAAGGAAAATCACACCACCTATGGCTGGCTTTAATCACCCCAATGACACCTCTAAATTCTGACCTCTTACTATGGCCTTTACCACTAAGCGTTCAAGAAAAAGGAGTTCTCTCTTTAAGAAATATTGCAAAAACTCGCAGGAGTGCAGATCCTTCTGTACTCCTGTGACCCATTTTCAGAAGACAAAGGGGAGAAGCACGCTGTCGGCTGACATCACAATACCAATCCAGGCTCAGGAAAGATCGATTGAGACTATATAGTCTGGATCTGCCCACATGCCTCTGAGCAAGCCACTGAGAGCCTGAGCTGGCCACTCCCGCCACCTTCACAGCTCAGCGCTCCAGTGAG
Organism: Pelophylax lessonae; assembly: GCF_965119305.1. NCBI lineage: Eukaryota > Metazoa > Chordata > Amphibia > Anura > Ranidae > Pelophylax > Pelophylax lessonae. The sequence continues at coordinate 235,786,466 of NC_138773.1, forward strand.
CGCGGGCGAAGGGGATCAGAGCATAGAGCGGTGACTGACAGTCACCAGCTCTCTGCTCAGATTGCTCCGAGAACCGAGCGATCAGATGTTTTTGATTGCTCAGTTCTCAGCCTTAGCATCGGAGCGATGCTGCATCCACCGAAGTATGATTAAAAAAATAAAAGAAAAAATCCCCATATGTCTTTTAGGTAAATCTAGGGTATTGCTCCTCCCGGTATCCCTCTATATAAATATGTGGATTTCCGAAACATTGTCATGAACCAGGAGGAACCTCCACATCTACTCCAGACGCTTTCACGTCTGTCACATGTGCTCAGGATGAACCTGCTCTCATCTGTGAAAAGCACAGGGCACTAGTGGTGGACCTGCCAAATCTGATTTTCAATAGCAAATGCCAATCGAGCTCCACGGTGCCAGGCGGTGAGCACAGGGCCCACTAGAGGATGTCAGGCCCTCAGGCCTCCCTCATGAAGTCTGTTTCTAATTGTTTGGTCAGAGACATTCACACCAGTTGCCTGCTGGAGGTCATTTTGTAGGGCTCTGGCAGTGCTCATCCTGTTCCTTCTTGCACAAAAGGAGCAGATACCAGTCCTGCTGAAGGGTTAAGGACATTCTACGGCCCAGTCCAGCTCTCCTAGAGAAACTCTCTATCTTCTGGAATCTCCTCCATGCTCTTGAGACTGTGCTGGGAGACACAGCAAACCTTTTGGCAATGGCACGTATTGATGTGCCATCCTGGAGGAGTTAAGACTGCCTGTGCAACCTCTATAGGGTCCAGGTATTGCCTCATGCTACCAGTGACACTGACCCTAGCCAAATGCAAAACTAGTGAAAAACAATCAGAAAAGAGGAGTAGGAAAAAACTGTCAGTGACCTCTACCTGTAAAACTATTTCTGTTTTGGGGGTCGTCAAATTGTTGTCCATCTAGTGCACCTTTGGTTAATTTAATACCAAAGTAGCTGAAACTGATTAACAACCCCCTTCTGCTACTTAACTGACCAGATCAATATCCCAGGAGTTTAAATTGACTTGATGCTATACTCGGATTTAAAAAAAAAAAGTGTTCCTTTAATTTGAGCAGTGTATAATGGCTGACAAAAAGGATCTAGGTTATCCCAAAAGATTGAATTTTATATAAGTCATGGTATCCGATAAAGGGCATCATTAAAGCTGGCCACACACAGCAAATTTCCTCCAAATCCAGCTAAATTGGCTAAAATGGGTAGCCCTGGCAGAAAAACCCAGATCAAGTTTTGTTGAATAACCCGTGCAGACAATTCTCAGGCAATCAGTGTCAGATACAGTCGCTGTTCATTGCCATCTGTCAGAATACAGCAGCCGGCAATGGGAGATTCGTCCATTCCTGTTGTATAGCATGGATGAAAGAATCTGCAAGATTTTTCTTTAATTCAGCCCACAGGCTGACCACACATAATCTATGCGTGTGCTTAGCTCCAGTTCACACGGATACGAATTCTATGAGGATCAGATTTGGTCTGAAAAGCATAGTTTCGTATGAACTTTAAAAAAGCATTATTTCCAATAGAGATGCACCAAAATGTCGGCTGCCGAAACATTATCAGGTAAAATGGCGTTATTGTCATTTTGCCGATAAGAGAAAAAGATGCAGAGAATAGTGCCGAAAACATGCGATTTTCCCGTGATTTCGTGATAGGTCATGTGACAGTTACCCAGCTCCCACTTCTGCTTGGAGCACCCCAAGCGAAAGTTCTCTTCTCCCCCTCCCTTCCTGCAATCTTCTGGGACACGTTACAGGTCCCAGAAGAGTGCCCGGCCTTTGAGGCAGCGCAGCGTGGCATGCGCATGCACAGTGCGCACCTAGCTGTGAAGCCACAAGCTGTCACAGCCACATGCCCACACTTGTGATGCTGGTGCTGGGGAGAGGCGGGGGAGAAAACCGAGGGTTCGGGCAGGCGTATGGCTGGATCATGGGCCAGGTGAGCGTGTGTACACTTTTTGTAGCTGCTGACTTTTAATAAACACAAAAACAGTTGAAACACCACTTTAAGTGTTGGTTCACACTATGGCAACACGACTTCGGGGCGACTTAATGCACCGCGACTTCGGCGCGGCTTGCACCGACTTCACATAATGGAAGTCAATGCAAGTCGCCCAAAAGTAGTGCAGGAACCTTTTTCTAAGTCGGAGCGACTTGAGTCGCTCCTATTAGAATGGTTCCAATTGCACAGAATGGAGCACGACTTGTCAGACGACCAAGTCGCCTGACAAGTCGGAACAGTGTGAACCGGCACTAAGAATTCAAAGGGATACATTTTTCTTGAGCCTTTCTTGCACTAAGGCATGGATCACACCTATTCAGTTTTCTTTTGATCCATTTCTGCAGTGTTTTTGCACACACATTTTTGACGCATTTTTCACGCTTTTTTATGCGTTTTGCATTTTTGCTCTTTTTTTCTTTGCTGGGTTGATTAAAAAAATGCAAATCGCAGCAAAAAAGCTCTACATGCTTTTCTGCAGATTCTCCATTGAAATCTATTGAACCAAAAACACACCATTTTGCTTTTTTTAAAAAAAAAAAAAAAAGTCCCTGACCCTTTTCAAAAAACGCATGAATGTGAACGTGTCACATTGGAAACCATGTTAAATAAACTGTAGTGCGTTTCTGCAAAAAAGCAATAAAACGCATAGGTGTGAACCAAGCATAAAAAAGGTGCCAATAATGGCCAACAATAAATTTATATTCATTTAAATTTATGATAATAAAAAGGTTGAATACAATTATATATAAAAATATATACATTTTAAAAACCGTCATTTTCTTTTTTCGGCCAAGCGCATCCTGCATTTTCGGTACCAAAATTCCCATTTAGTGCACCTCTAAATTTCCAATGAAGGCTGTTCACATATATTTTATGGGGAACAAAATTGTAGATGTGACCTCGGATCACAAATTCAAACTAAATTTGCATGGAAACCGCACATTCTAAGAAGAATTTAGATTGCAAAGTGAAAATGTTAAATTTGCACCAGTGTGAAGCGGACTTATACCCTGCTACTGCTATACTAGATTCGCCAAAAACACTAATTCACTGAACAATGAGATTGATACATGTCAGATCAGGTATTCCTCAGATCCACATCATCATGATATTGAACCAGACTGTTCACTGAATCATGTGATTGATAAATGGAAGATCAGGTTGTAATAAGATTCAACAATCTCTGGGATTTGACAACAATATTGATACATAGAAGATGATCAGGAAGTAAAAAAGCATTTCACAATCTACGGATTTGACCAGAATACTGAACCAGACTGATCACCGGGCAATGACAGTGATGTGTGTAATGGTGGCCAATGATCTAATTGAATCACTCTTCACAGAATCAGAAAATATGATCAAATCTACAGATTACTGAAAAAAGAAACATACAATATACTGTGTAATCTATTTTCAGCAAGAATGAGTAATTGCATCAAAACTGTTCTGATGGGTATAGGAGGAAAGTAGATCTATTGTTATATCCAGTAAGTGTATGGCACATCGATTGAACTTTTCTTGCTCTACTGATTTTATTTTGATCCCTGACATTAAAAAACAATTGACTATATGAGATTATATATTTTTTTTTGGCCAGCATAAGATCAGGTAATTATAAATCTGGATTTCACTAAATTATTGATCCAGTCTGTTCATTAATCAATGACATGTAAGGTCAGGTAGTGATAGGTAATCAATCTCTGGACTCAATCATAATATTGAATGGATCGTTCATTGTACAAGATTGAAATGTGTAAGATCAGGTATTCAACGATCTCTAGATTTGACCATGGTATTGAACCAGAATATTCATTGATCAATAAATTGTGTGTAAGATCAGGTGATAAGTATGTGGGTGGCCGCCATGGGATCGGGCAGCAAAAGGTATGTGGGTGGCCGCCACGGGATCGGGAAGCCGCCATAGCATTGGCTAGTGATAGTTATGTGGATGGCCGCCATAAGATTGGCTAGTGATAGTTATGTGGATGCCCGCCATAGGATTGGCTAGTGATAGTTATGTGGATGGCCGCCATAGGATTGGCTAGTGATAGTTATGTGGATGGCCGCCATAGGATTGGCTAGTGATAGTTATGTGGATGGCCGCCATAGGATTGGCTAGTGATAGTTATGTGGATGGCCCCATAAGATTGGCTAGTGATAGTTATGTGGATGGCCGCCATAAGATTGGCTAGTGATAGTTATGTGGATGGCCGCCATAAGATTGGCTAGTGATAGTTATGTGGATGGCCGCCATAAGATTGGCTAGTGATAGTTATGTGGATGGCCGCCATAAGATTGGCTAGTGATAGTTATGTGGATGGCCGCCATAAGATTGGCTAGCGATAGGTATGTGGATGGCCGCCATAGGATTGGCTAGCGATAGGTATGTGGATGGACGCCATAGGATTGGCTAGCGATAGGGATGTGGATGGCCGCCATAAGATTGGCTAGTGAAAGGTATGTGGATGGCCACCATAAGATTGGCTAGTGAAAGGTATGTGGATGGCCACCATAAGATTGGCTAGTGAAAGGTATGTGGATGGCCACCATAAGATTGGCTAGTGAAAGGTATGTGGATGGCCGCCATAAGATTGGCTAGTGAAAGGTATGTGGATGGCCGCCATAAGATTGGCTAGTGAAAGGTATGTGGATGGCCGCCATAAGATTGGCTAGTGAAAGGTATGTGGATGGCCACCATAAGATTGGCTAGTGAAAGGTATGTGGATGGCCACCATAAGATTGGCTAGTGATTGTAGGGTGAGACTGATAAGTATATGATCAGGTGTTGATGGGTGGTGAGCGATCTCTGGATTCAGTCCTGGGATTGATACATGTATGGCCATCATCAGATTGTATGTAAACATGGTGATGAGGAGGAAGTGTGTAGTTTCCTCTGCTGCCCTCCATTAGCAGAGGTGAGGGTTCCCCTGCTGAGCCCGGCACTCACCTGCTCTGTCCCCCGGCTTGTTAGTGGGGGTGTTGCCGGTTTCCCCCGGGACCTCGTCGGCCGCCTCGGACGCCTGCCATGAATCTCTGCTCTTGGCCCAGGCCATCCTCTTCTTGGCTACCAATTCCCTGGCCTGAGTCTCCTCCATACTGAGCACCGAGGGCTCCGCTCCTCCACCCGCCTCAACTCTCACACAACAAGACAAGTCCGCCCCGACCAGTCCGCACACCGAGCTCGGGACAGTCCGCTCACTCCATGCCTGGAAAAGTTACTTTGTTACAGTGCACAGCTCGCTACATTCTCTCCGCTTCCCTTCCCAGGCTTAATTACTACGGGCGGCATCACCGGCCTCCCTCTGGACGTGCGCTCCTCCCTGCCTACCGCTGGGTGGTGCTCGTCCCTCCCATACACCCCCTACCTAGCCTTCATAGCTTCACTTCCATTGTATGCAGAGGGGAGAGGTGTGTGTGTCCTCCACTGCTACCTCACACTTCACATAGCAACACACTGTCACTGCTACCTCACACTTCACATAGCAACACACTGTCACTGCTACCTCACACTTCACATAGCAACATTGTCACTGCTACCTCATACTTCACATAGCAACACACTGTCACTACTACCTCACACTTCACATAGCAACACTGTCACTGCTACCTCACACTTCACATAGCAACACACTGTCACTGCTACCTCACACTTCACATAGCAACACACTGTCACTGCTACCTCACACTTCACATAGCAACATTGTCACTGCTACCTCACACTTCACATAGCAACACACTGTCACTGCTACCTCACACTTCACATAGCAACACTGTCACTGCTACCTCACACTTCACATAGCAACACACTGTCACTGCTACCTCACACTTCACATAGCAACACACTGTCACTGCTACCTCACACTTCACATAGCAACATTGTCACTGCTACCTCACACTTCACATAGCAACACACTGTCACTGCTACCTCACACTTCACATAGCAACATTGTCACTGCTACCTCACACTTCACATAGCAACACACTGTCACTGCTACCTCACACTTCACATAGCAACACACTGTCACTGCTACCTCACACTTCACATAGCAACACTGTCACTGCTACCTCACACTTCACATAGCAACACTGTCACTGCTACCTCACACTTCACATAGCAACACACTGTCACTGCTACCTCACACTTCACATAGCAACATTGTCACTGCTACCTCACACTTCACATAGCAACACACTGTCACTGCTACCTCACACTTCACATAGCAACACACTGTCACTGCTACCCACACTTCACATAGCAACACACTGTCACTGCTACCTCACACTTCACATAGCAACACACTGTCACTGCTACCTCACATAGCAACACACTCTCACTGCTACCTCACACTTCACATAGCAACACACTGTCACTGCTACCTCACACTTCACATAGCAACACTGTCACTGCTACCTCACACTTCACATAGCAACACACTGTAACTGCTACCTCACACTTCACATAGCAACACACTGTCACTGCTACCTCACATAGCAACACACTGTCACTGCTACCTCACACTTCACATAGCAACACTGTCACTGCTACCTCACACTTCACATAGCAACACACTGTCACTGCTACCTCACACTTCACATAGCAACACACTGTCACTGCTACCTCACACTTCACATAGCAACATTGTCACTGCTACCTCACACTTCACATAGCAACACACTGTCACTGCTACCTCACACTTCACATAGCAACATTGTCACTGCTACCTCACACTTCACATAGCAACACACTGTCACTGCTACCTCACACTTCACATAGCAACACACTGTCACTGCTACCTCACACTTCACATAGCAACACTGTCACTGCTACCTCACACTTCACATAGCAACACTGTCACTGCTACCTCACACTTCACATAGCAACACACTGTCACTGCTACCTCACACTTCACATAGCAACATTGTCACTGCTACCTCACACTTCACATAGCAACACACTGTCACTGCTACCTCACACTTCACATAGCAACACACTGTCACTGCTACCCACACTTCACATAGCAACACACTGTCACTGCTACCTCACACTTCACATAGCAACACACTGTCACTGCTACCTCACATAGCAACACACTCTCACTGCTACCTCACACTTCACATAGCAACACACTGTCACTGCTACCTCACACTTCACATAGCAACACTGTCACTGCTACCTCACACTTCACATAGCAACACACTGTAACTGCTACCTCACACTTCACATAGCAACACACTGTCACTGCTACCTCACATAGCAACACACTGTCACTGCTACCTCACACTTCACATAGCAACACACTGTCACTGCTACCTCACACTTCACATAGCAACACTGTCACTGCTACCTCACACTTCACATAGCAACACTGTCACTGCTACCTCACACTTCACATAGCAACACACTGTAACTGCTACCTCACACTTCACATAGCAATACACTGTTACTGCTACCTCACACTTCACATAGCAACACTGTCACTGCTACCTCACACTTCACATAGCAACACACTGTCACTGCTACCTCACACTTCACATAGCAACACTGTCACTGCTACCTCACACTTCACATAGCAACACACTGTCACTGCTACCTCACACTTCACATAGCAACACACTGTCACTGCTACCTCACACTTCACATAGCAACACACTGTCACTGCTACCTCACACTTCACATAGCAACATTGTCACTGCTACCTCATACTTCACATAGCAACACACTGTCACTACTACCTCACACTTCACATAGCAACACTGTCACTGCTACCTCACACTTCACATAGCAACACACTGTCACTGCTACCTCACACTTCACATAGCAACACACTGTCACTGCTACCTCACACTTCACATAGCAACACACTGTCACTGCTACCTCACACTTCACATAGCAACACACTGTCACTGCTACCTCACACTTCACATAGCAACACAATGTCACTGCTACCTCACACTTCACATAGCAACACACTGTCACTGCTACCTCACACTTCACATAGCAACATTGTCACTGCTACCTCACACTTCACATAGCAACACACTGTCACTGCTACCTCACACTTCACATAGCAACACACTGTCACTGCTACCTCACACTTCACATAGCAACATTGTCACTGCTACCTCACACTTCACATAGCAACATTGTCACTGCTACCTCACACTTCACATAGCAACACTGTCACTGCTACCTCACACTTCACATAGCAACACACTGTCACTGCTACCTCACACTTCACATAGCAACACACTGTCACTACTACCTCACACTTCACATAGCAACATTGTCACTGCTACCTCACACTTCACATAGCAACACACTGTCACTGCTACCTCACACTTCACATAGCAACATTGTCACTGCTACCTCACACTTCACATAGCAACACACTGTCACTGCTACCTCACACTTCACATAGCAACACACTGTCACTGCTACCTCACACTTCACATAGCAACACTGTCACTGCTACCTCACACTTCACATAGCAACACACTGTCACTGCTACCTCACACTTCACATAGCAACACACTGTCACTGCTACCTCACACTTCACATAGCAACACACTGTCACTGCTACCTCACACTTCACATAGCAACACACTGTCACTGCTACCTCGCACTTCACATAGCAACACTGTCACTGCTACCTCACACTTCACATAGCAACACACTGTCACTGCTACCTCACACTTCACATAGCAACACACTGTCACTGCTACCTCACACTTCACATAGCAACACACTGTTACTGCTACCTCACACTTCACATAGCAACACAATGTCACTGCTACCTCACACTTCACATAGCAACACACTGTCACTGCTACCTCACACTTCACATAGCAACATTGTCACTGCTACCTCACACTTCACATAGCAACACACTGTCACTGCTACCTCACACTTCACATAGCAACACACTGTCACTGCTACCTCACACTTCACATAGCAACATTGTCACTGCTACCTCACACTTCACATAGCAACATTGTCACTGCTACCTCACACTTCACATAGCAACACTGTCACTGCTACCTCACACTTCACATAGCAACACACTGTCACTGCTACCTCACACTTCACATAGCAACACACTGTCACTACTACCTCACACTTCACATAGCAACATTGTCACTGCTACCTCACACTTCACATAGCAACACACTGTCACTGCTACCTCACACTTCACATAGCAACATTGTCACTGCTACCTCACACTTCACATAGCAACACACTGTCACTGCTACCTCACACTTCACATAGCAACACACTGTCACTGCTACCTCACACTTCACATAGCAACACTGTCACTGCTACCTCACACTTCACATAGCAACACTGTCACTGCTACCTCACACTTCACATAGCAACACACTGTCACTGCTACCTCACACTTCACATAGCAACATTGTCACTGCTACCTCACACTTCACATAGCAACACACTGTCACTGCTACCTCACACTTCACATAGCAACACACTGTCACTGCTACCCACACTTCACATAGCAACACACTGTCACTGCTACCTCACACTTCACATAGCAACACACTGTCACTGCTACCTCACATAGCAACACACTCTCACTGCTACCTCACACTTCACATAGCAACACACTGTCACTGCTACCTCACACTTCACATAGCAACACTGTCACTGCTACCTCACACTTCACATAGCAACACACTGTAACTGCTACCTCACACTTCACATAGCAACACACTGTCACTGCTACCTCACATAGCAACACACTGTCACTGCTACCTCACACTTCACATAGCAACACACTGTCACTGCTACCTCACACTTCACATAGCAACACTGTCACTGCTACCTCACACTTCACATAGCAACACTGTCACTGCTACCTCACACTTCACATAGCAACACACTGTAACTGCTACCTCACACTTCACATAGCAATACACTGTTACTGCTACCTCACACTTCACATAGCAACACTGTCACTGCTACCTCACACTTCACATAGCAACACACTGTCACTGCTACCTCACACTTCACATAGCAACACTGTCACTGCTACCTCACACTTCACATAGCAACACACTGTCACTGCTACCTCACACTTCACATAGCAACACACTGTCACTGCTACCTCACACTCCACATAGCAACACACTGTCACTGCTACCTCACACTTCACATAGCAACATTGTCACTGCTACCTCATACTTCACATAGCAACACACTGTCACTACTACCTCACACTTCACATAGCAACACTGTCACTGCTACCTCACACTTCACATAGCAACACACTGTCACTGCTACCTCACACTTCACATAGCAACACACTGTCACTGCTACCTCACACTTCACATAGCAACACACTGTCACTGCTACCTCGCACTTCACATAGCAACACTGTCACTGCTACCTCACACTTCACATAGCAAAACACTGTCACTGCTACCTCACACTTCACATAGCAACACACTGTCACTGCTACCTCACACTTCACATAGCAACACACTGTCACTGCTACCTCACACTTCACATAGCAACACAATGTCACTGCTACCTCACACTTCACATAGCAACACACTGTCACTGCTACCTCACACTTCACATAGCAACATTGTCACTGCTACCTCACACTTCACATAGCAACACACTGTCACTGCTACCTCACACTTCACATAGCAACACACTGTCACTGCTACCTCACACTTCACATAGCAACATTGTCACTGCTACCTCACACTTCACATAGCAACATTGTCACTGCTACCTCACACTTCACATAGCAACACTGTCACTGCTACCTCACACTTCACATAGCAACACACTGTCACTGCGACCTCACACTTCACATAGCAACACACTGTCACTACTACCTCACACTTCACATAGCAACACTGTCACTGCTACCTCACACTTCACATAGCAACACACTGTCACTGCTACCTCACACTTCACATAGCAACACTGTCACTGCTACCTCACACTTCACATAGCAACACACTGTCACTGCTACCTCACACTTCACATAGCAACACACTGTCACTGCTACCTCACACTTCACATAGCAACATTGTCACTGCTACCTCACACTTCACATAGCAACACACTGTCACTGCTACCTCACACTTCACATAGCAACACTGTCACTGCTACCTCACACTTCACATAGCAACACACTGTCACTGCTACCTCACACTTCACATAGCAACACACTGTCACTGCTACCTCACACTTCACATAGCAACATTGTCACTGCTACCTCACACTTCACATAGCAACACACTGTCACTGCTACCTCACACTTCACATAGCAACATTGTCACTGCTACCTCACACTTCACATAGCAACACACTGTCACTGCTACCTCACACTTCACATAGCAACACACTGTCACTGCTACCTCACACTTCACATAGCAACACTGTCACTGCTACCTCACACTTCACATAGCAACACTGTCACTGCTACCTCACACTTCACATAGCAACACACTGTCACTGCTACCTCACACTTCACATAGCAACATTGTCACTGCTACCTCACACTTCACATAGCAACACACTGTCACTGCTACCTCACACTTCACATAGCAACACACTGTCACTGCTACCCACACTTCACATAGCAACACACTGTCACTGCTACCTCACACTTCACATAGCAACACACTGTCACTGCTACCTCACACTTCACATAGCAACACACTGTCACTGCTACCTCACACTTCACATAGCAACACACTGTCACTGCTACCTCACATAGCAACACACTCTCACTGCTACCTCACACTTCACATAGCAACACACTGTCACTGCTACCTCACACTTCACATAGCAACACTGTCACTGCTACCTCACACTTCACATAGCAACACTGTCACTGCTACCTCACACTTCACATAGCAACACACTGTAACTGCTACCTCACACTTCACATAGCAACACACTGTCACTGCTACCTCACATAGCAACACACTGTCACTGCTACCTCACACTTCACATAGCAACACACTGTCACTGCTACCTCACACTTCACATAGCAACACTGTCACTGCTACCTCACACTTCACATAGCAACACTGTCACTGCTACCTCACACTTCACATAGCAACACACTGTAACTGCTACCTCACACTTCACATAGCAATACACTGTTACTGCTACCTCACACTTCACATAGCAACACTGTCACTGCTACCTCACACTTCACATAGCAACACACTGTCACTGCTACCTCACACTTCACATAGCAACACTGTCACTGCTACCTCACACTTCACATAGCAACACACTGTCACTGCTACCTCACACTTCACATAGCAACACACTGTCACTGCTACCTCACACTTCACATAGCAACACACTGTCACTGCTACCTCACACTTCACATAGCAACATTGTCACTGCTACCTCATACTTCACATAGCAACACACTGTCACTACTACCTCACACTTCACATAGCAACACTGTCACTGCTACCTCACACTTCACATAGCAACACACTGTCACTGCTACCTCACACTTCACATAGCAACACACTGTCACTGCTACCTCACACTTCACATAGCAACACACTGTCACTGCTACCTCGCACTTCACATAGCAACACTGTCACTGCTACCTCACACTTCACATAGCAACACACTGTCACTGCTACCTCACACTTCACATAGCAACACACTGTCACTGCTACCTCACACTTCACATAGCAACACACTGTCACTGCTACCTCACACTTCACATAGCAACACAATGTCACTGCTACCTCACACTTCACATAGCAACACACTGTCACTGCTACCTCACACTTCACATAGCAACATTGTCACTGCTACCTCACACTTCACATAGCAACACACTGTCACTGCTACCTCACACTTCACATAGCAACACACTGTCACTGCTACCTCACACTTCACATAGCAACATTGTCACTGCTACCTCACACTTCACATAGCAACATTGTCACTGCTACCTCACACTTCACATAGCAACACTGTCACTGCTACCTCACACTTCACATAGCAACACACTGTCACTGCTACCTCTCACTTCACATAGCAACACACTGTCACTACTACCTCACACTTCACATAGCAACACTGTCACTGCTACCTCACACTTCACATAGCAACACACTGTCACTGCTACCTCACACTTCACATAGCAACACTGTCACTGCTACCTCACACTTCACATAGCAACACACTGTCACTGCTACCTCACACTTCACATAGCAACACACTGTCACTGCTACCTCACACTTCACATAGCAACATTGTCACTGCTACCTCACACTTCACATAGCAACACACTGTCACTGCTACCTCACACTTCACATAGCAACACTGTCACTGCTACCTCACACTTCACATAGCAACACACTGTCACTGCTACCTCACACTTCACATAGCAACACACTGTCACTGCTACCTCACACTTCACATAGCAACATTGTCACTGCTACCTCACACTTCACATAGCAACACACTGTCACTGCTACCTCACACTTCACATAGCAACATTGTCACTGCTACCTCACACTTCACATAGCAACACACTGTCACTGCTACCTCACACTTCACATAGCAACACACTGTCACTGCTACCTCACACTTCACATAGCAACACTGTCACTGCTACCTCACACTTCACATAGCAACACTGTCACTGCTACCTCACACTTCACATAGCAACACACTGTCACTGCTACCTCACACTTCACATAGCAACATTGTCACTGCTACCTCACACTTCACATAGCAACACACTGTCACTGCTACCTCACACTTCACATAGCAACACACTGTCACTGCTACCCACACTTCACATAGCAACACACTGTCACTGCTACCTCACACTTCACATAGCAACACACTGTCACTGCTACCTCACACTTCACATAGCAACACACTGTCACTGCTACCTCACACTTCACATAGCAACACACTGTCACTGCTACCTCACATAGCAACACACTCTCACTGCTACCTCACACTTCACATAGCAACACACTGTCACTGCTACCTCACACTTCACATAGCAACACTGTCACTGCTACCTCACACTTCACATAGCAACACTGTCACTGCTACCTCACACTTCACATAGCAACACACTGTAACTGCTACCTCACACTTCACATAGCAACACACTGTCACTGCTACCTCACATAGCAACACACTGTCACTGCTACCTCACACTTCACATAGCAACACTGTCACTGCTACCTCACACTTCACATAGCAACACTGTCACTGCTACCTCACACTTCACATAGCAACACTGTCACTGCTACCTCACACTTCACATAGCAACACACTGTAACTGCTACCTCACACTTCACATAGCAATACACTGTTACTGCTACCTCACACTTCACATAGCAACACTGTCACTGCTACCTCACACTTCACATAGCAACACACTGTCACTGCTACCTCACACTTCACATAGCAACACTGTCACTGCTACCTCACACTTCACATAGCAACACACTGTCACTGCTACCTCACACTTCACATAGCAACACACTGTCACTGCTACCTCACACTTCACATAGCAACACACTTTCACTGCTACCTCACACTTCACATAGCAACACACTGTCACTACTACCTCACACTTCACATAGCAACACTGTCACTGCTACCTCACACTTCACATAGCAACACACTGTCACTGCTACCTCACACTTCACATAGCAACATTGTCACTGCTACCTCACACTTCACATAGCAACACACTGTCACTGCTACCTCACACTTCACATAGCAACACACTGTCACTGCTACCCACACTTCACATAGCAACACACTGTCACTGCTACCTCACACTTCACATAGCAACACACTGTCACTGCTACCTCACATAGCAACACACTGTCACTGCTACCTCACACTTCACATAGCAACACACTGTCACTGCTACCTCACATAGCAACACACTGTCACTGCTACCTCACACTTCACATAGCAACACACTGTCACTGCTACCTCACACTTCACATAGCAACACTGTCACTGCTACCTCACACTTCACATAGCAACACTGTCACTGCTACCTCACACTTCACATAGCAACACACTGTCACTGCTACCTCACACTTCACATAGCAATACACTGTTACTGCTACCTCACACTTCACATAGCAACACTGTCACTGCTACCTCACACTTCACATAGCAACACACTGTCACTGCTACCTCACACTTCACATAGCAACACACTGTCACTGCTACCTCACACTTCACATAGCAACACACTGTCACTGCTACCTCACACTTCACATAGCAACACACTGTCACTGCTACCTCACACTTCACATAGCAACACACTGTCACTGCTAGGGCTGCGCATCTTCACTTACCTCACAATTCGATTCGAATACGATTATTAGGGTCACGATTCGATACGATTCGATTCCGCGATGCATCACGATTAACGCCCATGGTTATTTTATCTGTTCTTAAAACAAACAAAAAAATCCCTGCATGTAGCAAAGTCCAAACACAGCAGACAACAACTTAAAAAGCTCAAGGCTCCCCCCTAAACAGTACAGAAGAGGGTCAGAGGCCACAGATACACTACAGAAGAGGGTCAGAGGCCACAGACACACTACAAGAGAGGGGTCAGAGGCCACAGACACACTACAAGAGAGGGTCAGAGGCCACAGACACACTACAAGAGAGGGTCAGAGGCCACAGACACACTACAAGAGAGGGTCAGAGACCACAGACACACTACAGGAGAGGGTCAGAGACCACAGACACACTACAGTAGACACACTACAGGAGAGGTTAGAGACTGCAGACATGGTACAGGAGACGGTATCAAGAGCAAGTATTTGGCTATTGATAGCAAGTATCAAAGCTCTAAACAAGTAGTTAATTTTCCGGCTAATTTGGAGAACATATTCCCTACACCTAAGAGATCAACTCAGGCACGGAAGTCTCTAGCTCATAATCCAATGTACTTTTCCTTGATTCTAGACATCTATGTAAAGTTCTCCACTAGTAATAGACTTAGTTTGGTAATGGATGTAGTCCCAGAAGTAATCAACAAAGCTGTAAGGCAATCCAATCTAGTTACAAGTAGAAACTTTGCAAATGTCCCCAATTAAATCACAAGAATTCTGAAAGGTTTAAACAGGTTGCCTTTCATGATATAGGTTCCATACTCACTGTTACTTGGACTCCACATAGCAGCAGTGCACTCCTAATTCAAGTTGTCAGAAGAATTGACAGAATTCAGCCATAAAATGCAGTTTGCTCAGAGAGTTGAGGCAGTCTTTTTGGAGTATGGTTCAATGTGTAAATCAGCTTTATATATTGTTAGTGGGTTTCCCCATCAGCTAAGCAAGAGTCCTTTAAGGCTTTAAAATGAATTCCTTCCACCCATCAATAGCTTCCTCAAAGAGCGATCATCCCATCAGCTAAGCAAGAGCCCTTTTAGGCTTTAAAATTAACTCCTTACCCCCATCAGTACTTTCCTCAAAGAGCGATCGTCGGTCAGCTTTCCAAGGGATTTATTCAAAGGGAGCGCTTCACCGCTGCGGGAGGAGCCTTTCCCGCCATTTGCACGGCGTCTGGAACTTGGTGGTTGTAGCCGGAAGCTTGCCGGAAGTAAGCAGAGCTGTTGCGCAGGAGAGCTAGGCGGGAAGCGGACGCCTACATGCGTTTTATCCAGCAATGACAGAAGAGGGAGAAAGGGGGAGGAGCCAGAAATCGATTATTCGGGGGGTCTGCATCGATGCAGAATCGCGGGTGGCCGCATCGCGAAGCATCTATGCAACAATTATTTTCAACACCCCTAGTCACTGCTACCTCACACTTCACATAGCAACACTGTCACTACTACCTCACACAGCAACACACTGTCACTACTACCTCACACACTTCCACTACTACCTCACACAGCAACACACTGTCACTACTACCTCACACCTCACATAGCAACACACTGTCAGTACTACCTCACACACTTCAACTACTACCTCATACACACTTCCACTATTACCTCACACACCAACACACTATCTGCCATTGATACCTCACAGAGCAACACACTGCCACTAGAGATGGCCTTGCAGTTCGCCCGGCGGTCGGTTTGCAGCAAATTTTGCTTGTTCGCTACCCGCCAAATTTGCGAACACATGGCGTCGTTCGCGGCTGCCATATTTGTTTACATTGGGGAGAACTTTGACCCGTGACACAGCCGTCAAGTGGAACGGGACAGCCAATTGAAACATTCCAGCACATGGACAGTCCCCCTACCCTATAAATAGACCCGATCTGGTGGCCATTTCACATTCTGTTTTCTGCCAGTGTAGGGAGAGGTCTGCTGTGCTCATCAGGGAGAGTTTGCTAGACACATATAGCGCTGTGAAGATCCACAAAAGTCCTTTCCAGGGCTGGTATTTTTCGGTATAGGTCTTTTAGTATCTTTTGAGCTTAGGAAGAGGTATCCAGTGGTTGCTTTAGGGGCAGTTAGAGATTGGCTGCAGTCACAAATCACTCTGTCAATGTCCACAAAAGTCCTTTTCAGGGCTGGTATTTCGGTATAGGTCTAGTACTTTTTGAGCTTAGGGAGAGGTATCCTGTGGTTGCTTTAGGGGCAGTTAGAGATCGGCTGCAGTCACACACAAATCGCTTTGTCAATGTCCACCAAAGTCATTTAAAATGCTCCAATGTCGTTTTAGGGTCTATTACAGTCTCTTTACTACAGGGACAGGTATCCTGTGGTTGCTTTAGGGGCAGTTAGAGATCTGCTGCAGTCACACAGAAATCGCTTTGTCGATGTCCACAAAAGTCATTTAAAATGCTTCAATGATGTTATAGGGTCTATTACAGTCTCTTTACTATAGGGGCAGGTATCCAGTGGTTGCTTTAGGGGCAGTTAGAGATCGGCTGCAGTCTCACACACAAATTGCTCTGTTAATGTCCGCAAAAGTCATGTAAAGGGCTGCAAATTTTTTGGTATTGCTGTGCAGTGCACTAAAAAGGGGGGGGGGGGAGGGGTGTAATCCACAGTGTAATATACTTTGTAGAAACCATATTATAGTGGATTAGTACTATTATTGTGCACTGTTAAGCATTGTGACAGGTGTGGTGGTGAGACTGAGCGTTTCTGCAGCAACACGCTATCTTGTAAAAAAAGAAGGAAGGGTAGGTACAATAGGTTGTAGATCTTGAGAAAACTGAATCAATCCCGCTTAGGATAGGTCTACCCGGAGGGTTGAGATTATCCTTATGGATTTTTGGTAGTTGATATAATACATGGAGACGGGGGGCTTCTGGTACTAGGTACCGGGCTTCTTTTTTGTTTACAATTCCTTTTCCCTGTGCTTCCTTGATTAAATTCTTCAACTTGCTCCTGAGTGTTTTCGTGGGGTTGTTTTTTAGCTTTTTGCAGGTACTCCGGTCTCCTACCAATCGAACCAATTCCTTGTAATAGTCCTCTTTTTTCAGGATAACGATCCCATCACCTTTATCTGCTGCTCGCACAACAATGTTTTTCCTTTTTTCTAGTTCTTTTATGCCTTTATTAATTAGATTTCTCTTACGGCACTTTAAAGGTTTTAATTTTCTGATGTCTGCCTCCACCATTGCTCTGAAAACTTCCAAGAAATGAATGGAAGCCTTCGGAGGATTAAAAGTAGAGTGGTTTTTTAATCCACTACTTTGAAAAGGACCATTTTCTTCCTGTGAAATACTAGGCTTTTCAGTAAAGTGGTTTTTAACCACTTTACCACCAGAGGATTTTGCTGTCTTACGTCCAGGCCACTTTTTGCGATTCGGCACTGTGCGACTTTTACTGACAATTGCACGGTCATGCAACGCCGTATCCAAACTAAATTTACATCTTTTTTTTTCCATAAACAGAGCTTTCTTTTGGTGGTATTTGATCACCTGTGCGATTTTTACTTTTTGCGCTATAAACAAAAAAAGAGCAAAAATTTTGAAAAAATAACAATATTTTTCACATTTTTTTATATGAAATTCCCCCTAAAAAATGTAAAAATCTAAATTTTTTATCATTTTTGGCCAATTTGTTTTCTGCTACATATTTTTGACACTTTTGGGGGTACCAGTGACATTACTACAGTAATCAGTGCTATAAATATGCACTGTTACTGTAGAAATGACACTGACAGGGAAGGGGTTAATTTTATTGGAGAGGGAGGGGTTAATGTATGCCTGGTGCTTACTGACATGTGTGGGGGGAGGTGACTGAGTGACACAGGGACATGCTGAACCCTGCAATCTGACCCTGCCTGTCACTTAGGAGATCCGCCCGCTTTGTTTACACAAGCGGGCGGATCCCCACACTCGATACCCTGACGATCGGGGAAGAGCGGCGGTGATCACCACCGCTCCTCCCCTGGCCCGACTCCCGCTGTGACTGATAACGCTGGACGATAACGAGCCACATTGCCACAGTAGCAGCAATGTGAGCGGTCGTTATGTGGTTAATCTTTAATTTCCTTATATATCTCTCAACGTCTATATAGGTATCATACCTATTTATACTTTGGTCCGGGGCATATTTCAAGCCCAAATCTAAAATCCTCATTTCGTCATCTGTAAAAACAGCGTCACTAAGATTGAAGATCCCTTGTCCTTGTGTTCTCTCTTTCTTTTTGCTCTTTCTGCCCCCTCTACATCCTCTCCTTGGTTTCTTGGGTTTTGATAGGTGTATTCTCTCCTCTGGGGGGTATCCCGTTGGGGATATTGTTGGTTTCGTTCCTCTCCCCAACCCTGTTGTTGGCCTTGGAAGGGGCGGTATTCTTGGTTCCGGTAAGGGATAAAGTTCCCCCGATTCCTGGGTCCCTAGCCTCGATTGGCTCAAAACCCTCTCTGGTTACTGGCCAATTATTTGTAGAACTGGTGTAATAAACCTGTGCCCCCCCCCCCCCCCAATGCCACATATTGAAGTGGGGTGTTATCTGAGTAAACTTTTTCAAGTGAATTTGTGTCATGCAACAATATTGCCTAGTTTGCTGAGTGAAGTCTGGTACACACAGCGCCTAACTCACTGGCCAATTTTTTGAACTGGTGTGCTACACCAATGCTCCCCCCCCAATGCCACATATTGAAGTGGGGTGTTCTCTGAATACGTTTTTTCAAGTGTATTTGTGTCATGCAACAATATTGCCTAGTTTGCTGAGTGAAGTCTGGTACACACAGCACCTAACTCACTGGCCAATTTTTTGAACTGGTGTGCTACCAATGCTCCCCCCCAATGCCACATATTGAAGTGGGATGTTATTTAACAGTATAAATTTCTAAGAGTGTATTTTAGTCCTGCAAAAATTTGGCCTCTCACTGTGTAAACAGTGCTACACACAGTGACAACAGTTACTGGCCAATTATTTGTAGAACTGGTGTAATAAACCTGTGTTCCCCCCCCCCCCCCCCCCCAATGCCACATATTTAACCTCCCTGGCGGTATGATTCTGTCAGGAATTCTGTACCAAAAGCGGTACAATTTTTTACATGGAAATTTGGCGTTATGTATTATAGGCCTACAATTCTTAGTAATTACTGACTTAAACCTGACCAAAACAAGACTCTAGTAGACATCCCAGATGTGATAAATTTGAAACACGAACGCATGAATTATAATCGAATCAATAATATAATTTTATTATATAATATATAATATATATAATAAAATTATATTATTGATTAGATTATAATTCATGCGTTATATATTATATATATATATGTGTGTGTGTGTGTATATATATATATATATATATATATATATGTGTATATATATATATATATATGCGTATATATATATATATATATGCATATATATATATATGTGCATATATATATATATATATGCATATATATATATATATATGCATATATATATAATATAAAATGTGTTTGTGTTTTGTGCAACGTTTTTTTTTTTTTTTAATCTCCCTCCCTAGTTCCGCTCCCATGCAGCATTGCTGCTGCAGGGAACGGAACTAGGAAGTCCTCCTACCGACAGACGAGCGGCGGAGATCTCGGCTGGCGGTTACAGCAATGAGAGCTCATCGCTGGATCGCCAGGATAAGGTAAGACACTCCGCTGCGCTGTCTGCATAGCTCTGCCCATTCACCCCGAGCGTGACTCGGGGATACCGATAATAGCAGGAAATTCCTACCCCGAGTCACGCTCGGGTTTACCGCTAGCGTGGTTAATTGAGGTGTTATTTACTAGTATACTTTTCTAAGATTGTATTTTAGTCCTGCAAACATTTGGCCCCTTTTGCTGTGTTAACTCTGATACACACAGTGACAACAGTTACTGGCCAATTATTTGTAGAACTGGCGGACTGACGGACCGGCAGATAGGGAGGAGAGGCAGGCAGAACTTGCATTGCAGAAGAGGTAGAAAGCAGACTGCAAATGTATCAGGAGCGAGCCATCAACCATGTACAGTCACATCTGGCACTCCCAGGACGCCGGCACATGGCTCTGCAGTGTGGACTTTTATTAATGTGTCCGTTGCTGACACCAGTGTTGCCATCTGCAGCCTTTGCAATCAACTCATAAGTCGCGGTAAGCCCAACACTCACCTAGGGACAACTGCCTTAAGAAGGCACCTGAAATCCCATCACCAAGCCCAGTGGGAGCAAAACTGTCAGAATCCACAAGGCCACACTCCATGCTCTCACCGTCCAGCCTATTCTCCTTCTCCTCCCCCTTCTCCTGTCTCCTCACAGTTGTCCAACACTCCACCTTCCATGATGCCGTCGTCACGTTTTTCTGGAAAAAGGCAGGCATCTGTGGCTCAAATGTTGGAGCGTAAAAAAAGGTGTCCGACAGGTGTCCGACTACATCGGGTTAACGGCCGATGTGGACGCTCTGAGTGATGAACTCCTGGATTACTGGGTGGGCAGCCTTGACCTCTGGCCAGAGCTTGAACAATTTGCAATGGAACTGTTGGCTTGTCCCCCATCCAGTGTCCTGTCCGAAAGGACGTTCAGCGCAGCAGGAGGGATCGTGACCGATAAGCGCACTCACCTAGCTCATGACAGTGTAGACTAGTACTACCTCACATTTATAAAAATGAATGAGGCATGGCTCTCTGAGAAATTCAACACATGTGACCAATAGACCAGGTTTCATCGAAATTCCTCATGCCAGGCCACAAATATCCGAAAGACCGCCATCCACCCACAACAATTCCTGGTCCTTGGCTTCGCTAAATACAGCGGCATAAAAGGCATTTCATGTCCATTGAATGGCTAATTTTTGCAGCCTATACAGGCCGACGCTTACTGTTCTGTGTACTGTGAATACCTACTGTACCTCTAGCAATCATATACTATGTTCTTTGCTGTCAGTTCATTCCATGTGAGCTCATGTTTGCGGCCTAAACAGCCCGCCACCAACTTGTGTATACTGTGAACGCCTACTGTACCTCTAGCCATCATATACTACGTTCTTTGCTGTCAGTTCAACCCATGTGAGCTCATGTTTGCGGCCTAAAAAGCCCGCCACCTACTTGTGTATACTGTGAACGCCTACTGTACCTCTAGCCATCATATACTACGTTCTTTACTGTCAGTTCAACCCATGTGAGCTCATGTTTGCGGCCTAAACAGCCCGCCACCAACTTGTGTATACTGTGAACGCCTACTGTACCTCTAGCCATCATATACTACGTTCTTTGCTGTCAGTTCAACCCATGTGAGCTCATGTTTGCGGCCTAAAAAGCCCGCCACAAACTTGTGTATACAGTGAACGCCTACTGTACCTCTAGCAATCATATACTATGTTCTTTGCTGTCAGTTCAACCCATGTGAGCTCATGTTTGCGGCCTAAACAGCCCGCCACCAACTTGTGTATACTGTGAACGCCTACTGTACCTCTAGCCATCATATACTACATTCTTTACTGTCAGTTCAACCCATGTGAGCTCATGTTTGCGGCCTAAACAGCCCGCCACCAACTTGTGTATACTGTGAACGCCTACTGTACCTCTAGCCATCATATACTACGTTCTTTACTGTCAGTTCAACCCATGTGCGCTCATGTTTGCGGCCTAAACAGCTCGCCACCAACTTGTGTATACTGTGAACTCCTACTGTATATCTAGCCATCATATACTACGTTCTTTACTGTCAGTTCAACCCATGTGAGCTCATTTTTGCGGCCTATACAGCTGCCACCAACTTGTGTATACTGTGAATATATAACACATATAAGTATGTGTATATATATACCCGTATACACAAGTTCAGATGTTTTGCCTGCCTCCAAAAACCCCCAAAAAATGCCTGCAACAACACACCTGGGCGTTTTTTTTTTTTTTTGGCTGGCGCTAGCGTTTTTTTGGGCATTTTTTGGGTTCTTTGGAGGCAGGCAAAACATCTGAATTTCTGTATGCGGGTATATATACACACATACTTATATGTATATATACACCTAGACATATATAGGTGTCATAGTAGCAGAAATATATGCTTGCGCTAATGAAA
Source organism: Pelophylax lessonae (assembly GCF_965119305.1). Lineage (NCBI taxonomy): Eukaryota > Metazoa > Chordata > Amphibia > Anura > Ranidae > Pelophylax > Pelophylax lessonae. The sequence goes on from NC_138773.1 coordinate 235,809,967, forward strand.
TCATTTACACTAATATGGCTCCGCTCCTATAACACCTATATATGTGTAAGTGTAAAATACATATAAGTATGTGTGTATATATACCACTATACACAAGTTCAGATGTTTTGCCTGCCTCCAAAAACCCCCAAAAAATGCCTGCAACAACACACCTGGGCGTTTTTTTTTTGGCGCTAGCGTTTTTTTGGGCATTTTCTTGGGTTCTTTGGAGGCAGGCAAAACATCTGAACTTCTGTACAGGGGTATATATATATACACACACACTTATATGTACTGTATTTTACACATACACATATATAGGTGTGATAGGAGCGTAACTATATTGGTGTTAATTATTTCATTAGCGCAAGTAGTGTTTTCTGCTCCTTTCACACCTATATATGTGCAGGTGTATATATACATACATGGGTGTGTATATATACCCCCTATACACATGTTCAGATGTCATGCCTGACTCCAAACATGTGCTCAAAAAATCCCTATAGACGCCTGCAGCCAAAAAGCAAGCTGACAGGGGCGAAGCCATATTACTGCAGCGAATGTGACTTCAGAGAAACTAGCTTTTCTCTATAGCGGTCACCCTGATATGGAAGGGTTTGGTCACCCTGCCATAGCAGTCAGTGTCAGTTCACCCTACACTACACTATGGTCACCCTGGCACTTAACACTTTCCCTACAGAAACTAAATTTTTGCATCTTACTAAAGTGTAAAAGAGCACCCTAACTACACTAGATATCCCTTTCCTCACACTAATAAATGCTAAATGACACTTTGTAGCAGAAGTCACAGAACTGCTTCCACTCTCTTCCATGTCCCTGTATAACAATGCTAGGAATTTGGTGGGGGCTATCTTATATACTGGGGGGCGTATTCACTAATGATTGGCCTATGGACCCCCTAGTCACTCCAATCACATTCCTAGCATTCTCCTGCCCCCTCAATTGGCTTTTGCTAATGGTTCTGGTCCAATCATGGGCTTTTAAAGCCCATTTCCTGTCCCATTGCATTTTGGTCGGTTCTGGTTGCCGAATTCCGAACTTTTTGGGCAAAAAGTTCTAAATTCAGGCGAACCTCGAACAGCCAATGTTCGGGTCGAACCGATGGTCGACCCGAACCGTTCGATCATCCCTAGTCCTTGGCTTCACTACAAACAGCGACATAAAAGGCATTTCATGTCCATTGAATGGCAAATTTTTGGGGCCTTTCAGGGCCGACAATTATTTTTTCTGTGAATGCCTAATGTACCTCCAGCCACCAAATACTAAGTTCTTTGCTGTCAGTTCAAACCATGTGAGCTAATTTTTGGAGCCTATACAGGCCGACACTTACGGTTCTGTGTACTGTGAACGCCTACCATACCTCTAGCCATCAAAAACTACGTTTTTTGCTGTCAGTTCAAACCATGTGAGCTAATTTTTGGAGCCTATGCAGGCCGACACTTACGGTTCTGTGTACTGTGAACACCTACCATACCTCTAGCCATCAAAAACGAGGTTTTTTGCTGTCAGTTCAAACCATGTGAGCAAATTTTTGCAGCCTATACAGGCCAACACTTACTTCTGTATACTGTGTGAATGCCTAATGTACCTTCAGCCACAGAATACTACATATTTAGCTGTCAGGTAAACCCATGTGGGCTAATGTTTGGGGCCTGGAATGGGCGACACTTACTTCTGTATCCTGTGAATGCCTAATGTACCTTCAGCCACAGAATACTACATTCTTAGCTGTCAGGTAAACCCATGTGGGCTATTTCTTGGTGCCTTTTATGGCCGACACTAACTTCTGTTACCTGTGAATGCCTAATGTACCTTCAGCCACAGAATACTACGTTCTTAGCTGTCAGGTAAACGCATGTGGGTTAATTGTTGGGGCCTGAAATGGCCGACACTTACTTCTTTATCTTGTGAATGCCTAATTTTTCAGACTGGAAATGAAAAACCCCCCCGGCCGATGTTCGTCTATCACTAACTGCCACTACTACCTCACACAGTCACTGCTACCTCACACACCAACACACTGCCACTATTAACTCACACAGCAACACACTGTCACCGCTACTTCACACAGCAACACACTGCTACCTCACACCGTACACAGCAACACGCTGCCACTGCTACCTCACACAGCAACACACTGCCACTGCTACCTCACACAGCAACACACTGCCACTACTACCTCACACTGCCACTGTTACCTCACACACCAACACACTGTTACCTCACACAGCAACACACTCACTGCCACTGCTACCTCACACAGCAACACACTGCCACTACTACCTCACACTGCCGCTGTTACCTCACACACCAACACACTGTTACCTCACACACAAACACACTGTTACCTCACACAGCAACACACTCACTGCCACTGCTATCTCACACAGCAACCCACTGTCACTACTACCTCACACAGCAACACACTGCCACTGCTACCTCACACTGCCACTGTTACCTCACACACCAATACACTGTTACCTCACACAGCAACACACTCACTGCCACTGCTACCTCACACAGCAACACACTGCCACTGTTACCTCACACACCAACACACTGTTACCTCACACAGCAACACACAGTCGCTGCTACCTCACAGCAACACACTGTCACCGCTACTTTACACAGAAACACACTGCTACCTCACACCGTACACAGCAACACACTGCCACTACTACCTCACACAGCAACACACTCCCACTACTACCTCACACAGCAACACACTGCCACTGTTACCTCACACAGCAACACACTGCCACTGCTACCTCACACAGCAACAGGCTGCCACTACTACCTCACACAGCAACACACTGCCACTACTACCTCACACAGCAAAATACTGCCACTACTACCTCACACAGCAACACACTGCCACTACTACCTCACACAGCAACACTCACTCACACAGTGGTGTAGTGGTTAGCACTTTCACCTAGCAGCAAGAGGGTCGCTGGTTCGAATCCCAACCACGACACCACCTGCCTGGAGTTTGCATGTTCTCCCTATGCCTGCGTGGGTTTCCTCCGGGTACTCCAGTTTCCTCCCACACTCCAAAGACATGCTGGTAGGTTAATTGGATCCTGTATAAAATTGGCCCTACTATGCATGTATGAATGTGAGTTAGGGACCTTAGATTGTACGCTCCTTGAGGGCAGGGAGTGATGGGAATGTGTAATGTATATGTAAAAAAGGAGTTGTAAAATTCCGCGCTTAGGATAGGGAGTATATGGAAAAGTGACACCACACTGGCTGCTGCCCACTTCAAGAAATGCAGCCCTAGAAGGGGAACATTGAATATAAGGAGAAATGGAAGAAGTGATTGGCGCTGCCTAGTGGGGTATCCGGGAAATCAATTTGTGGTTGCGTGTACTCCTAAGGTGAATTTTATATGAAATATGTGCCAATGGAACAGTAATAAAAATTTGTGTAATAAAAACTAAATTAAGACCTATGTGTATCCTTATAAAAACATAACATAAGAACCACTAAACAATGTAAAATCAAGGGTCACAAGTGGCGGTCTATGTGCAAAAGGTGCAGTGGTATACAAAACAAGAAGATATAAGCATAAAATAAGGAACTATTGTAATTGGATGCAACAAATAAATACAATGTGTGCAGATGATAAATATAAAGTGCAGGAGTGCAATGGTGAATATTGGGAGTGAAGTAATAAATAGATAAATATCTTCTATATAATAGCAACCATAAATTCACAAGCAATAAATATAACTGTAATAAATATAAGTGAAAAATATATAGCTGCCAGTAAATAAGTGCAATAGTGCAAAGGTGAAAAAATTAATATATTATAACTGTGCAAAGCCGGCAGCAAAAATGGGGTGTCTCTATAGGATATCATACAAATCAATTCCAAAACATGTGCAATCACAGTGGATTAATAGATCCAAAAAGTCCTATATATATAGTCCGTATTTGGTGGTTAAGGTGCTCTTTTCTCTATGCCCGGAGTGTGGTGAGTGGGCGGAAGGTAAGGTGCTCCCCTAAGCCTGGGGTCTTGCGCTTACCAGATTCCTTTACCCCTACAGGGGTAACCAGCGGGTCGATATTTAGGGATCGCTCCCATACACTGGCAACCTGGATGTCCCTAGTACTCGATCTCACTCCGTTATAGGTTATATGGTGTCCGTTCAGTAGATACAGAAAATTCCAGTACAGTACCCGGGTATGAAGAAGAGAAGGGAAAGGAGCCTCCGATAGTGTATTACCGTTTAAAATAGCTTAATTTCAATCAAAAAGACATGTACTCACATAGTCATAGAACCTAAAATGCGTCCGTCTGGCATAGGAGCCGCAACCTCCTCTCTCGCGGTGCGCACCTGGAAGTAGCGTGCGTGCCAACCGCCGGATGTGCGTTCCGAGCCTCGGGGTCGATAGACGGAAATGACGTGGTCACGCTCTCGACGCGTTTCGTCACACTGACGTCATCTGGAGTAGCCAGTGTGTGAGGAGTGAGATCGAGTACTAGGGACATCCAGGTTGCCAGTGTATGGGAGCGATCCCTAAATATCGACCCGCTGGTTACCCCTGTAGGGGTAAAGGAATCTGGTAAGCGCAAGACCCCAGGCTTAGGGGAGCACCTTACCTTCCGCCCACTCACCACACTCCGGGCATAGAGAAAAGAGCACCTTAACCACCATATACGGACTATATATATAGGACTTTTTGGATCTATTAATCCACTGTGATTGCACATGTTTTGGGATTGATTTGTATGATATCCTATAGAGACACCCCATTTTTGCTGCCGGCTTTGCACAGTTATAATATATTAATTTTTTCACCTTTGTACTATTGCACTTATTTACTGGCAGCTATATATTTTTCACTTATATTTATTACAGTTATATTTATTGCTTGTGAATTTATGGTTGCTATTATATAGAAGATATTTATCTATTTATTACTTCACTCCCAATATTCACCATTGCACTCCTGCACTTTATATTTATCATCTGCACACATTGTATTTATTTGTTGCATCCAATTACAATAGTTCCTTATTTTATGCTTATATCTTCTTGTTTTGTATACCACTGCACCTTTTGCACATAGACCGCAACTTGTGACCCTTGATTTTACATTGTTTAGTGGTTCTTATGTTATGTTTTTATAAGGATACACATAGGTCTTAATTTAGTTTTTATTACACAAATTTTTATTACTGTTCCATTGGCACATATTTCATATAAAATTCACCTTAGGAGTGACGCAACCACAAATTGATTTCCCGGATACCCCACTAGGCAGCGCCAATCACTTCTTCCATTTCTCCTTATATGTAAAAAAGTGCTGCGTAAATTGACAGTGCTATATAAGTACCTGAAATAATAATAATAACACACTCACTGCTACCTCACACACCAACACAATGCCACTGCTACCTCACACAGCAACACACTGCCACTGTTACTTCACACTTCAACACACTGCCACTGCTACCTCACACAGCAACACACTGTTACCTCACACAGCAACTCACTGCCACTGCTTTCTCACACAGCAACACACTCACTGCTACCTCACACAGCAACACACTGTCACTACTACCTGACACAGCAACACACTGCCACTGTTACCTCACACAGCAACACACTGTCACAGCTACTTCACACAGAAACACACTGCTACCTCACACCATACACAGCAACACACTCCCACTACTACCTCACACAGCAACTCACTGCCACTATTACCTCCCACAGCAACACGCTGCCTCACACAGCAACACACTGCCACTACTACCTCACACAGCAACACACTGCCACTGCTACCTCACACAGCAACACACTGTCACTGCTATGTCACACAGCAACACACTGCCACTGTTACCTCACACACCAACACACTGTTACCTCACACAGCAACACACTCACTGCTACCTCACAGCAACACACTGTCACCGCTACTTCACACAGCAACACGCTGCTACCTCACACCGTACACAGCAATACACTGCCACTACTACCTCACACAGCAACACACTGCCAGTGTTACCTCACACAACAACACACTGCCACTGCTGCCTCACACAGCAAAACACTCACTGCTACCTCACACAGCAACATACTGTCACTACTACCTCACACAGCAACACACTGTCACTACTATATGTCACACAGAAACACACTGCCACTGTTACCTCACACACCAACACACTGTTACCTCACACAGCAACATACTGTCATTACTAGGTACACAGCAAAACACAGTCACTGCTACCTCACAGCAACACACTGTCACTGCTACTTCACACAGCAACACACTGCCACTACTACCTCACACAGCAACACACTCCCACTACTACCTCACACAGCAACACACTGCCCCTGTTACCTCACACAGCAACACACTGCCACTACTGCCTCACACAGCAACACACTCACTGCTACCTCACACAGCAACACACTGTCACTACTATGTCACACAGAAACACACTGCCACTGCTACCTCACACAGCAACACACTGCCACTGTAAACCTCACACAGCAACTTACTGTCACTGTTACCTCACACTTCAACACACTGCCACTGCTACCTCATACAGCAACACACTGTCACTACTATGTTACACAGAAACACATTGCCACTGTTACCTCACACACCAACACACTGTTACCTCACACAGCAACATACTGTCACTACTATGTACACAGCAACACACTGTCACCGCTACTTCACACAGCAACACACTGCTACCTCACACCATACACAGCAACAGACTGCCACTACTACCTCACACAGCAACACACTGCCACTGCTACCTCACACAGCAACACACTGCCACTGCTACCTCACACAGCAACACACTCACTGCTACCTCACACAGCAACACACTGCCACTGTTACCTCACACAGCAACTTACCGTCCCTGTTACCTCACACTTCAACACACTGTCACTGCTACCTTACATAGCAAAACACTGTCACTACTATGTCACACAGCAACACACTGCCACTGTTGCCTCACACACCAACACACTGTTACCTCACACAGCAACACACTCACTGCTACCTCACACAGCAACATACTGTCACTACTACCTCACACAGCAACACGCTGCCACTGTTACCTCACACAGCAACCCACTGCCACTACTACCTCACACAGCAACACACTGCCACTGCTGCCTCACACAGCAACACACTGCCACTACTACCTCACACAGCAACACACTGCCACTGTTACCTCACACAGCAACACACTATCACTACTATGTCACACAGAAACACACTGCCACTGTTACCTCACACACCAACACACTGTTACCTCACACAGCAACATACTGTCATTACTATGTACACAGTCACTGCTACCTCACAGCAACACACTGTCACTGCTACTTTACACAGCAACACACTACTACCTCACACCATACACAGCAACACACTGCCACTACTACCTGACACAGCAACACACTGCCACTACTACCTGACACAGCAACACACTGCCACTACTACCTCACACACCAACACACTGCCACTACTACCTCACACAGCAATACACACTCAATGCTACCTCACAAAGCAACACACTGCCACTACTACCTCACACAGCTACACACAGTCACAACTACCTCACACAGCAACACACACTCACAGCAACACATTGTAACTACTACCTTACACAGCAACACACTGCCACTACTACCTCACAGAAACACGCTGCCACTACTACCTCACACAGCAACACAGTGTCACTACTACCTCACGCAGTCACTACTACCTCACACAGCAACACACTGCCAGTGTTACCTCACACAACAACACACTGCCACTGCTGCCTCACACAGCAAAACACTCACTGCTACCTCACACAGCAACATACTGTCACTACTACCTCACACAGCAACACACTGTCACTACTATATGTCACACAGAAACACACTGCCACTGTTACCTCACACACCAACACACTGTTACCTCACACAGCAACATACTGTCATTACTAGGTACACAGCAAAACACAGTCACTGCTACCTCACAGCAACACACTGTCACTGCTACTTCACACAGCAACACACTGCCACTACTACCTCACACAGCAACACACTCCCACTACTACCTCACACAGCAACACACTGCCCCTGTTACCTCACACAGCAACACACTGCCACTACTGCCTCACACAGCAACACACTCACTGCTACCTCACACAGCAACACACTGTCACTACTATGTCACACAGAAACACACTGCCACTGCTACCTCACACAGCAACACACTGCCACTGTAAACCTCACACAGCAACTTACTGTCACTGTTACCTCACACTTCAACACACTGCCACTGCTACCTCATACAGCAACACACTGTCACTACTATGTTACACAGAAACACATTGCCACTGTTACCTCACACACCAACACACTGTTACCTCACACAGCAACATACTGTCACTACTATGTACACAGCAACACACTGTCACCGCTACTTCACACAGCAACACACTGCTACCTCACACCATACACAGCAACAGACTGCCACTACTACCTCACACAGCAACACACTGCCACTGCTACCTCACACAGCAACACACTGCCACTGCTACCTCACACAGCAACACACTCACTGCTACCTTACACAGCAACACACTGCCACTGTTACCTCACACAGCAACTTACCGTCCCTGTTACCTCACACTTCAACACACTGTCACTGCTACCTTACATAGCAAAACACTATCACTACTATGTCACACAGCAACACACTGCCACTGTTGCCTCACACACCAACACACTGTTACCTCACACAGCAACACACTCACTGCTACCTCACACAGCAACATACTGTCACTACTACCTCACACAGCAACACGCTGCCACTGTTACCTCACACAGCAACCCACTGCCACTACTACCTCACACAGCAACACACTGCCACTGCTGCCTCACACAGCAACACACTGCCACTACTACCTCACACAGCAACACACTGCCACTGTTACCTCACACAGCAACACACTATCACTACTATGTCACACAGAAACACACTGCCACTGTTACCTCACACACCAACACACTGTTACCTCACACAGCAACATACTGTCATTACTATGTACACAGTCACTGCTACCTCACAGCAACACACTGTCACTGCTACTTTACACAGCAACACACTACTACCTCACACCATACACAGCAACACACTGCCACTACTACCTGACACAGCAACACACTGCCACTACTACCTGACACAGCAACACACTGCCACTACTACCTCACACACCAACACACTGCCACTACTACCTCACACAGCAATACACACTCAATGCTACCTCACAAAGCAACACACTGCCACTACTACCTCACACAGCTACACACAGTCACAACTACCTCACACAGCAACACACACTCACAGCAACACATTGTAACTACTACCTTACACAGCAACACACTGCCACTACTACCTCACAGAAACACGCTGCCACTACTACCTCACACAGCAACACAGTGTCACTACTACCTCACGCAGTCACTGCTACCTCACACAGCAACACACTGTCACTAGTACCTCACACAGCAACACACTGTCATTGCTACCTCATACAGCAACCCACTGCCACTAGTACCTCACACAGCAACACACTGCCACTAGTACCTCACACACCAACACACTGCAACTACTACCTCACACAGCAACACACTGCCACTACTACCTCACACACCAACACACTGCCACTACTACCTCACACACCAGCACACTGTCACTGCTAGATCACAATGTCACTCATACCATCCTGCTATAAACAAAATTATTAAAATACCACTTTTTTTTTGAGTTTTTTTGTGTAGAGTAGAGAGGGGATAGATTAATTTAGGTTGCCACCTTTTCATCAAGCCAAACCTGAACACTTTAGTGGTGCATGGCATTTTTTTTCTTTTTTTAGATTAGCAGTCAGCACTCCCCATTAGAGACCACTTTATATCAGAGTCACCTTATATCACCATCCCCCTTACAGACCTCTATTATAGTCTGAAGTAGCAGTCACAGTGTGTTCCTTAGAGACCCCCATCAGCTTAGAGTCCCCTTTTATCAGTGAACCCACCTTAGAGACCAACCATTGCTCTCTAAGGGGGGTCGCTGATATAAGAGGGTCTCTAAGAAGGGGTGCTAATATAAAGTGACTCTAATCTAATGGGGGTCTGTTAGGTGGTTGCAGGGTACTGATATAAAGTAACTCTAATATAATGGTGGTCTCTATTGGGGGGGGGGGGTGCTGACTGCTGATCTAATGGTTGGTCAGGAACCATTAGATCAGCAGTTAGCATCCCCCAATAGAGACCTCCTATTAGCTCAGAGCCCCCTTATATTAGTATCCCCTCCCCCTATAGAGACCCCTATTTGAGAGAGCTGTGTTTGTGAAGAACAGAAACTCAGGCACAAGTGTCAAAACCCAGACTCTCTGAGTCACTCCCATACTGGTGGCAGCCCTAGATTCACCCTCTAATTGTCCTGGTGACCAACATCACTATTACTGAGTAAAAACCCCAAATCCTGACTGCTCACTAGATCAAAAATAGAAGAGAATTTTCCTTTAGAGTCACATTATTTGGCGATTCCCAGGGATTTCCTCTCACTTCCTGTTGCAGCTATGGGGATCAGAACGTGAGGGGAAATCTCCCCAATGGGAGAAAGGCATTACAACCCTCCAATAGGCCTCATTCACACTGGGCTTACAATACCGTACACCCTGTAGGACTGTGTTCACCTGCATGGGGATGTACAGGTTTTCCATGCATCCCCGTACAGGGAGTCCCATTGATGTCTATTGGGATGCAGCGGCTGCACGGTCTCAGTTTGACATCCATGTGGGTGAGTGAAGGGACGGGTCCCTGAATGCAGACAGTGTGAACTCAGGGACCCGCATCTACATGAATGTCCATAGTTCCCAACTGTCATTGATTTCAAGGAATTTTCCCTTTGTCTTCATCATTTGTCCCTCATTTCATTTTGGTCTGATCTTTATACAGTAGTTGCATATAAAATGCACTACTTATCTATCAACAAGTGTTTCCCTGTGCTAACCTTTCATCCAATTTCTAAATTCTGCAATTGTCAATTCCAAAAGCCAATATAAAGGAATAATAGTGATAAAAAAAGCACTTGTGGGTTCAACTAATCATTTTTTTGTACAATTCTCCTTTTGGGGGGGTTGCAGAGGGTGTGTCCTATGCATACATACTTTTGCTAATAGGTGTCCCTCATTACTATCTTGGAAAGTTGAAAGTATGAATGTCATATTGGGACAGAGCATCTTTGTCTGTGTAGCTGCTTCATCTCAATAGACATCAATGGTACTGCCTGTACATGGATGCAGGAAACACCTATACATCCCCATGTGGGTGAACACCGCCCTATACGGGTGTACGGTGTTGTACGCCCTGTGTGAACAAGGTCTTGCCCTATCCAAAATGAAGAAAATGTATTGCCTTCAGTTTTACTTTAAACATCTATTCACATAGCTTGTAGATTTTTCCAGCCTGGGAATCTTTGTACAGCACTACAGAACAAATAGAACATGTATTAGTATTATGTGATATCTTCTATAAAATGTTATTAAATGGCAATATCCAGGGATTTGATGGCAATGGTGCTTACTAAGGCAGTTGCCTCAGGCAGCCCTCATGGAGGCACAATTGTCGGGGTGTCCATACCGGATCCTCAGTGCAGCACTGTAACTCTGGGCCTGATAAAACTACAGGCTCAGTGTTATTGAGCTTCCTGCCTGGACAAGCTCTAGTCACACATGTAGGTACAGTATTTGAGCCTCTTTAGTGATGCACGGCACATACACGTTAGGTCTTGTTTACATGTGGCATATCAATGCTCATGCCTGTGCCAGGCCGTGTTTACCTACACAGGGATGCACAGGTTTTCTGTGCCCATTGATGTCAATTGGTATGCAGCGGCTACTCGGACACAGTCGCTGCTTCCAATTTACCATCTGTGCTTAGTGCGGGTGCCTGTCTCCAATCTTACACAGTGTGCGTTCAGGGACACGCACCCACACCCACACAGGTGACAAATTGGGAGCAGCGACTGAGTCCATACAGAGGCTGCATCACTATTGACATCAATGGGACTGCCTGCCGGTGGATGCATGGGACTCCTGAGCATATCCATGTGGGTAAACATGTCCTTCACATGGGTGTATGCATTGATACTTTCCATGTGAATGAGACCTTGACCTTTCCATGTGAATGAGTACCTTGCGCCGCTGAGCACAGCACTGCTGGCCACTGCTCCTCCCTGTGTGAAAGACGTCACTGGCTGGGCACAGACTTTTAGTCAGAGATGCTGAGACTGCACTTTTAACAGGCTTCACATCATTAAGATGCCTGCCAGATTGCACTACCACCACCCAAGGTGACCATCTTTGCTGTGAGAAGTGGAGGGGGGAGTCAAAAATGGCCACCTCAGATGACATTTACCCCCAGCATAGTCCTGGAGGTATCTTATACTGACAAAGCTACTTCACAAGTCAGCATATCAAATACAATTCATCCAAGATGAGCCCTGTTCAGCCAACTGGATAAAGGGGATCACCAACTGTTGTATCTACCAGGCAGTTCTTAGCTAGAGTGTGCATTCTGGATATGTTTCAAGGCAAACCCTCTTCCTCAGATCCAACTTACTTCCTGGTGGAATCAACAAATGATGATTAGAGATGAGCTTGGGCGTCCTCCGTACTTATGCTTTTTTTTTTTTCTCCAATGAATCAAAGTCTTTCTCAACAAACTGGATACAGGAGATCATCAAAAGAGAAGAGCTCAAGTGTCACCTGAACTCATCTCTACCCAAACTCGAAACTCCAGCTGCAGGCCGGTTTATTTCCGCCTTTTTGTTTATGTGAGCTACAGGGCAGGAAAGACCTGGCCTGCAGCTGACTGGAGTTTCGAGTTTGGGTAGAGATGAGTTAATCTCATGAGTTCACAAGCTTATCTCGTTTAATAATCTTCTATATCCAGTTGGTTGAGCAGGACTTGGATTTATTAGGGTAAAAAAAAAAAAAACATAAGTTCGGAGTTCGGGTACAGATGAGTTTGGAGGATGCCAAACCTTATCTCTAATCATCAATTGTTAATTCCACCAGCCTGGTAGAATCGGTAGTTGGCAATCTCCTGTATCCAGTTGGTTATCCTTGGATGGAATTTATGTGATATACTGATTTGTGAAGTACCTTTGTAAGTACAAGATGTAGCACCCTCCTAGGTAGATGCTAGTATAGGTGTGTAGTGTGCCTCCATCCTAAAATGCATACAAAAAGCGAAAACCACCGAAGTGGGCAGGGTTGCCCGGGGGGACTTTAATTGAGGCACCACACTTATGTTTGTAAAAACAAGTAAATATACATCTTGTAAAATAGAATAATTTTTTTGTACAGATAACAAAAGCTGTATAGTATGATAGCCCATGAACATATTAGACTGATCCAAATAAAGCAATGATAGGTTGCCAATCTAGACATACACATGAAAAACATAAAAACAATGCATCCTGTATACTCTACGTGTTTCGTAAAATAGGATTTGCTTCTTCAGGAGTGGACGCATGTCATACGTCTAAAAAGTAAAACAGTAATATAAGTATAATATATGTATTAATATGCATTCTGTAAGTATATCAACTGTATCAAATATCAAGGTTATAGAGTCCACTGTTGGACAATGAACTAACAAGGCTCTGTACTCACAGGATCAGTCAACTTCAAAAACAAATACTAGACAGCGCTGTCAGCCAAGAAGTCTAACCCAGGAGCCGTGGGGGGGACCACCAGGCAAAGGGAAAATGGGGGACGCAGAGCCAATGGCGCAGTATGTGACACCTAAGTGAGGCAAATGGAAAAAATGAAAGGGGATCATTATGCCAAACATGGACCAAACGCATGTGTGAAATCAAGTGAAAAAAATGTATGACATATATAAATAGGTGGCTAAAAAATTTAATTGGCTTAAAAAAGGGGTAGGGAAAATGTATGAAACAGAGGCGTAACTAGAACCTTCAGGGCCCCGATGCAAGAAACCATGAAGGGCCCCCCAGACCCCTGGCCGGGGCCCTTCCCTTCAAGCCCGGGGCTCTTCCCACTAATCCTGGGGCTCTTTAATCTCATTGCATGGCCTTTTATTATGGTCCCGCATCAGGATCCTTTCACAAGTTCTGCAGTGGGCCCCCTTCCTGCAATCTTGGGGCCTCCCCACAGTGGTGAAATGCCAGGGCCCGGTCGCAAGTGTGACCTTTGAGATCCTAGAAGTTCACCCACTGGTTTGCTACCGGGCCCCCTGGAGCATGGGGCCCGGTAGCGATTGCAACCCCTGCAACCCCCGTAGTTACGCCCCTGGTATGAAATATAAGAGAATTGAGACAGGCAACAGCCTGAATATTGATTGCATGAGAGTAAAAAAAGGGGAAAATAAGGTATATCTGGGTTAGATCTATAGGAAGGGAGAAGGATTGCCAAAAAAATGAAGGAATAGAAATAACAAACTCACTTGCTAGAATGGAGGTGAGGTGTGTCAGCCCAAAAAAAAAGTGATGGAGGAAGATAAGGCTCAACTCCCTCATGGGGGTCCCAGATGCCTGATGCAGGGCCACCCCCAACGCCATGTCTGCTGTCAAATCAATGCATGGAGCGCCAGAGGACCGGCATAGCCGCCGGGTGCCGAGGCAACTGGTGGATTCCTTGCTGAGGGCAGCGGGGTAATCACCTGCACGCCTAGCGAGTTGCGCCGGCATAAATAGCCAACACCACACGCCAGGCGCGGGAACATGGTGCAAATGAGCATCGGGGTCCCGCCCCATCCGCCCAACAGCGAGAGGCGTGACGGAAGTGGGCGGGCCAAAGGCTCATTGCGGCTCCCGGGACTAGACAGCCATCGGACAGCACAATCCAGGATTTGGTACAATATACAAAAGGAAATGCAGCAAAAAAGTAACATAGTAACCAAGTGTTCCCTAGTCATCCCACATGAATAACATGTGGGGGATGGAGATACAGATCACGAAAATTGGGCACAGGTGTCTTCCACCTAAATTTGTATAGATACAGAGGGGTGTGATCTGAATCTCACATCAAAGTGGTGTGCCTCCATCCCAAAATGCATACAAAAAGCGAAAACCACCGAAATGATGGTGGGTTCACTTTCCTAAATTGGCTTTTAGCACCTTGTCTGTGTAACTATAAATTAGAAATGAGGTTCAAATTTGTGGCAACACAGGGTTGACCACACTAAATCTCTAGTTGTGCAGGAAGTCATTATTTAGTCATTAATTTAGTGGTGATGTTACTATTGCCAATTAATGTGACAGTTTCCTGCTCAGGACCCTCATTCGTTGCTGGGCCATTTGCATCAGCCTGCAATCTAGCAACCAAAAACGCATCCTGACCCCATTCAGCTGCACTCTGGGGGATTCCCCAGAATGCAAACAGAGAGGCAGGGATGCTGGCTGATGTAATTGGCCAAATATAGCCGTTGATTCATTCAGCATCCCTGACCCCTTGTTTGCATTCAGCTGCAATGAAAGTCTGTCCGGAGATCATCAGTGCGGGTCTTCATTTATGTGTAATGGGCTCAGTGTTCATTGTAATTAATGATGGATCAACATCACCAGATGACAATAGATTCACATTGTAGCATTTTGTTGGGGGGGGGGGGGTGTTAAAGGACTTTATTACAGTGCATGTGAGGGGTCATTACTCATTCATGTAGGGGCAAGGGCCAAATATCTAGAGGCCTCATTACCTTAAAAGGGGCTTCCAGATTCTGATCACTACCCCCCCCCCCCCGCAGACCCGCAGGTCCAAAATAAACATGGAGATAGGGTGCCTTGCAAGGAGGTTACATATTAATAGGCAGGTTGACTGGCCCTGGACACAGGAAAGGCATTTCTGGCCACATACAAACTGGCCACCGCTAATCATCCTCTTTGTATAAGGCCATCAGGGGCGCTGATAGGGGAGGACCACCGTTCCTCCTGTAGGGGGACCGGGCACACAGGGGGCCCAGACAGCAGGAGGATTGGTGGAGCAGAAAAGGAACAATACCCTCTGTGTTACTCACTTAGCAACTGAAAGTTGGTTTCTCCCCCCTCACCGGCTTTCAGTTGCTGGGTGAGAGACACAGCGGGCCGGATGAGTGTCAGGTAGGCTGCACGGGGCCCAGTGATTTTGAACAGCGGCCCTGGCAGCCATGGCACAGAGTTAAAGCGGAGTTCCGGCCACAGAAAAAAAAATTTCAATGAACATACCCCCGGGACAGTCAGGGCTAGTACATTCCACAATGGCTAGCCTCTGATCTGTCCCGGTTCGCACTTACCTGCAAGAAGAAATACTCACTTTTAAAATTTCTTCTCCAGCGTTGCCATCTCTGTTGTGGGCAGCTGAAGCCAGCGCGATTCCTCTTCTGCGTCCTCTTCCGTGTCATTTTCTCCCAGAATGCGCCTGCACCGGCCCCTCTCGTCACTTCCGGTGCGGCGCTGCATTCCTCCACAGCTTCTGGGCATGCCCAGAAGCTGTTTAGCAGGGAATGCGGCGGCGTTGCACCAGAAGTGACGAGCGGGGCCGGTGCCGTCGCATTGATTCCTGGGAGCGATGACGTTCAGCTCCCAGGAATCATTGCAAACCGGAAGTGACGGCGTGGGCCGTGGCCGCCGAGGGAGGAAGTGGAAGAAAGGTGAGTATTTCTTTCTACAATAACAAGGTAAGTAAAAAAAAAAAAAAAATCCTAACTATCCATTTCCTTTTCAGGTAAAAAAAAGCAAGCAGATGGCCACAAAATCGATTATGTCGATTTTGTGCCCAGAACTCCGCTTTAACCACATCTGAATGCAGTAGCCTATCCATCCCCATTCATTCATCTAAATGATCTCTAATGCCTCGTACACACGCAACGATTGTTGGCCGACCGATCGGCCGTCTTTTGTCCAGTGTTGTTGTGTTGGTTGAAATGTGCTCTAGACTGCACACAAATTTTTTCGGCCAACAACAACCAACTTCAGAAGTGATGTCATGTGCTGGTTTACTTTCCGTGTGTTTTTTCTTCTCTGAGCATGCCCAGTCTTGCTCATCTGATTTTTGTCTGCCGAAATCTGTACTGACTGACGAACAATCGGCCGTTCTGTTGACGGCCAACAAAAATTTTATAGCATGCACACCAGATTTTGTTTGGCCGAAAAGTCGCAGTTGGTTGTCGGAAGCATCATACTAACAAGCCGACAATCGGCTGATCGGACGTTGGCCGAAAATCCACGGCCAACAATCGTGGCATAAGGAATAAGGCTAAAACAACACATGAATTTTTGCTCCAGATGTGTTTTCTACTAAAGTCAGTGAAAACTATTTAAAACGTGCAATGTCGCATTTTAATACTTTTCTCTTTAATTTCAGTAGAAAACGCATCTGGCCAGTCGCCACAAATGTGTTTCCAACCTGAGTAATTTTGCAACTGATTTGGATGCTCAGCTGATACAGCGGAACTGGGGGATGAGCAAGAAGTCTGCCCATCTAAAGGGCTGTCAGGGAAGCCTTACTGTATCTTACTCTGCTTTCCTGTTCACCTCGCCCCCGCCTTTTCCACTGGCTTTTTTAATCACTTGTTAAACTGAAGAAACTTAAAACGTTTTTGACGTAGGCATCGCAAAAGGAAACTACCATTCAGACAATTATTGTCAAGATTATGCTGACAGAGGAGGGGACCGATGACTGGGAACCTTCCCCCTTTCTCGTTCCCCCAGCCAAGTGTCAAAACAGAGGTCAAACTAGGAATTTGCATCCACAGAGAGGTTGTCCTGGTGCTTTCAGGCTGCTATTTGTTATGCACCAGAAAAATGTGGGCTTTAAACCTGGCGGCAAACACAAAGGTGTCAAGATTTGGCCCAGAAATGATTTTCAGTAATGACCAGTTATATGTATTTTTTAAGCTGGCTGTACACTGGTTTTTCGAACATCTGTACAAAAATTCTCATCAGTGCATTCGATGAAGAATGTTGTTCAAATTTGCTGTTAGAAAATGATTTGTCTAATGCCCCATACACACGTGCAGATTATCTGCAGACTTTTGTCTGCAGACTTACCTTTTCTATGTAGTGCAAGGGCCTGCCGGATTGCATACAAATTGAAAGTGTTTAGGTTTGACCTCATATTATATGGTTTTGGTAAGTCTGCAGACAAAAGTCTGCAGATAATCTGCACGTGTGTATGGGGCATAAGGAAAATTTTCAATCTTGGTTCTTTCAAATTTTTCTCCACAAACGTCAAAACAACATGTAAAGGAGAAAACATATTTTTCAAGCATTGCGCTAGAGTCCCCAACAGTGGCCTTATGTACAGGGTGAAGCGTAGGGTGGCTTATGAGTCTTTCACAAAGGGATAAGGAACCTTTCATACGGGCTTTCCAATCAGGTCCGCCTGTCAGTTTTTCAGGTGGACCTTTTCGGATGCTCCATGCACCTCTATGGAGCGGCAGATGTCAGCGGTGACATGTCTGCTGACACCCACTGCTATCCGATCCGATCCTGTCTGTGGAATCCAGACGGATGGAAACCCTATTTTCCATCCGCCTGGAAGATCTGATAGGATTGGATAAAAACGGACAGGCGGTCCATTTTCATCCGATCTCCCATAGAGGAGAGCAATGATCTGACAGGTCCATCTCTGCAAAGTAGGTGGAGGCGGACCTGACATCCGCCTCCTCAGCAGGGATCGGTGGAACGATCCCCACTGAGCAAGACGGAATCTGCTGGGCGGAAATCCCCTGTGAAAGGACCCTAAAAGAGCAGGTATGCACACCGCCTTACAGCTCTTTGATTCAGCGGACTACTGACAGCTGCGAAGATATAAGAGGAAACAGAGCGCACAGGCTCTTGGTGCAATACCGTTATATTAGATAAAAGCAAATAAGATAAATCAATACACTTACAAAGTGACAATGTGAATGAGCATCAATGCTCAACAATACAGCTCTTTGGGCTGCAGGTCCTCGGGCATAGTGTATTTTGTAACTTCCAGAGAGTGGATCTCAGTATGCAGCCGCCAACAAGCTGCACGAACACTTGGCCTCTCTCTGAGCTGATGGGCCACCTTAAAACTTCAAAACAAGTTCAAATACATTAAGGCTTCCTTCAATGTGTACCCAACAGTAACTCAAACCATTGAAATACAGAAAGGAGGGCCAGACCATAATCGAAAAAAAGAGTCCAAGATAATTTTAATTGTTGATAAAAATGTTATATTAACCACTTGCTGACCCGACACAGTACATATACTGCGACAGTGCGGCTTCTTCAGGCACCATGACATACTCGCACATCGCTGCCTGATTTCAGGTATGCGTGAGCTCACCCGTGTGCCTGCTCCTCTGTGATTTGACACAGCAGGAATCTGTCAGCAAATCCTGGCCGATGACTTATGGCCCGGGACCTGCTGATCAGCTGTGTCGAAACACAGCCCAGAGCCCTGTGTTGATAATTGACACAGGGTTCTGAACACAGGGGATGACTGCTTTGCTTCTTTTACCTGCAAAGCAGGGAAAAAAAAAAAACAAATCATTCTGTAGTAAAAATCACATTACACATTGTTAGGCACACAATTAAAGTGGAACTATAGGGAAAACTTTTTTTTTTTAAATTTTGGATAGAGCAAGGGAGGGTTATAACCCCTGTCAGATTTTATTTCACCATCGGTGTCCCATTTCCCTTCACATCCTGTCCCATAGCCAAACAGGAAGTGAGAGGAAATCCGTGCAAAGTAATTATAGTTAGTTATACTTTACCCCTTGATTGCCCCTAAATGATAACCCCTTCCCAGTGAGTGTCATTAGTACAATGATGTACGGGACCTGGCATTTCCAGGTAGGGGGGTTCACACACGCGCCAGCCTCATCTGTGCTGTGATTCAGTACAGCACAAGCAAATCAGCGGGTCCCACCCAATGATTTATGGCCGGGACCTGCTGGTCGGCTTAGTGAATCACAGTACGGAGCCCTGTGTTTACTAACAACATAGGGCTCTGTGCATGGAGCAGAGATGTGGCTGCCACATCTACGAGTAAGCAGCACATATTAGGTTTGATTCACACTTATGCAAATTGGAAGCTGCTTTCCCCGCATCCAATTCGCATGACAGGAGAATGTGACCAGCTCTGAATGGAGCTAGTTCACATCCCTCCGGGGCAGCGGCAGAGTGCACTGCAGAATGGTCCTGTGCGTCTTTGGCTCAGTTTCAGGTCCGAATTCAGCCAAAGATTGAGACCTGATGCACCCCTGAGACAGTGAGCAGGGATGCACCAGACCCTATGCTGCGAGCCGCTTCGCAAATAGTGTGAACCCAGCCTTACACTTGTTAAGCACACAGTTAACCATTTCATTGCTCCTAGATGTTAGTCCCTTCCCAGCCAGTGTCATTAGTACAGTGTATAGCAAGGGTCTCTAAAATTTCTAAACCAGGGGTGGGGAACCTTTTTCCTGCCAAGGGCCATTTTGATATTTATAACATCATTCGGGGGCCGTACAAAATAATCAACCGTAAAATTAGCCTGTTATATTTGGTCCTCACACTGTCAGGACGGAGCCGGAACTATAAAGGAAACATCGGCTCCGTTCTGACAGCTCCGCTGGCATACAGCTCAGCGGCATGGGGGGGGGAGGGGGGAGGGGGCGGATGCAATGATTTTGTGGACCGCATGTGGCCCGTGGGCCGCAGGTTCCCCACCCCTGTTCTAAACAAAGGGCCGGTTTACTGTCCTTCAGGCTTTAGGGGGGCCAGACTGTGGCCATCGGGATTACAAAGTGCCCCATCGTCAGTGGGAGGATACAGTCCCCTATCATTGATGTCAGTGGGAGGAACTGTGCCCCACCATTGGTGTCATTGGTGACAACTGGTGTATAGTATTATCACTGATCACTGTATTAGTGTCACTGGTGATGTCAGTATCAGTTTTTCAGTTCCCAAGCAATGTCAGTTAGTGTCAGATTGCCAGACGCACTGTCACAGTCCCACTATAATTCTCTGATCACCTCCATTACTAGTATAAAAAAATAAATAAAAACAAAATAGTTTGTAGATGCTATAACTTTCACGCAAACCAATCAGTATACTGTAAACTTATTAGGATTTTTATTTTTACCAAAGACACATAGCAGAATACATTTTGGGCTAAATTCATAAAGAAATTAGATTTTCTATTTTCTTTTTTTATTTTATTCGATAGGTTTTATAGCGGAAAGTAAAAAATATTGTTTTTGTTTTTTTTCAAAATTTTCAGTCTTTTCTTTTTTATATAGTAATAATAATAAAAAAAACCCAGTGGTGAACAAATACTACCAAAAGAAAGCTCTGAGTGAAAAACTGTAAACATTTCATTTGGGTACAGTATTGCATGACTGCACAATTGCCAGATAAAGTAGCACAGTGCTGAATAGCGAAAAATGGCCTGGTCATGAAGGGGGGTAAAACCTTCTGGAGCTCTAGAGGTTAATCTAGATTTGAAGAGCAACATGCTCCCTACAATTTGCTGTTGCTTAATCTACCTTATCTACCAAAAACTGAAATATCAGTTTTGGGTTAACTTGACATTTTATAGGGTATACCTGTGATATTTTAAAACCTTGTTAGTAACGTACTGTACTCAGGAGTGAGCCCGCACGGATGCCCGAAGGGAAAGCAGCTTTCTGGGTCATCCAATGAAGAGGAGGGGCCTGGAGCGCCGGTGGAGCACCCCAAAAGAAGAGGATCGGGGCTGCTCTGTGCAAAACAATTGCACATAGCAGGTAAGTATAGACATGTTTGTTATTTATTTATTTAATGAGGGTTTACAACCCCTTTAAGGCTTCATGTACACTAGCAGCTCCTTAAAGTTGAGCTTTTGGCGTTTTTTTCTCAAAGCTCCTAAACTCAACTCCCTAAAAGCCTATGTGTCCATGTACATATAGGCTTTTAGCATAGTTTAGGAGCTGCTGCAGTTAGGTGAGCTTAAACCTCCCTCTCCTGAACGTGGAAGAATCAGCCAAGGGAAATGCTGCAAAATCACAGCGTGATGCCATGCGTTTTCCCATGGCCATGTTAAATGACAGTAAATTACTTTTATAAAAGCAAAATGGTGCACTTTAGGTTCAATAGACTTTAATTGAGAATCTGCGAAAAAGCATGTAGTGCAGTTTTGCTGCAATTTTGCCACGGTTTGCATTTTTTATTCCACCGACAACAAATTGGCCCCCAAAAAACATTAAAAATGCAAAATTCATCTAAAAATGTGCGAAAAATGCGTAAAAAAACATGCGTGCAAAAACGCAAAATGCGCCCCAAAAAGCACTGCAGGAATAAATCAAAAGCAAACTGCTTAGGTGTGAACCAAGCCTGAGGATACAGCATTTGCTAAGAAGGGGTTAAATCTCCTGCTGACGAAGAGATTAAAGTCTTATAAGCAACATTTAGACTTGGGTCATGTGATCAGAGTAGAACTCTACCACAATCTGAAAAGTACATTGAAGTTGTTTGTAGACAAGCTTTTGATACCTTTGTCAAATAATACATTGTGAGCACCTAATTAGCATGCTGGGAGCCAAACTCTTTTCTCCCATTTAAAGCTGGATATACACCATACAACTTTTTTTTTTCGATTTCCTTTAGATTAAAGCCCCGTACACACGCACAGATTGTTAAGAAAAGGAGGGAAAAGAAGTAATTGGCGCTGCTTGGTGGGGTATTGGGAATATAAATTAAGGTTGCCGGCCTGTTAAATTATTTATATAAAAAGCAAATATATTGTGATTTTAAACCAATAAAAAGATAAAACTAGATCGATCTATATGTGGGATCAATGGTGTATCATGTGTAAATCAAAAACCTCTAAAACAGTCTTAAAATATACAAACAGCCAGCATATACATACAATGTGTACAATCGGTGAGATTAAAGTGCAACAAAAGGTGCAATGGTGTATACCAAAAGTGGGATGGTGAAATAATAAAATTAATTATCCAATTATAAATAAACCAACATATCATCACAATCCATAAATATCACCATAAAATCTTAATACATATAAGTGCCAATAAAGTGCATATATATATATAGCTGCCAAAAAATATATATACGCGTGCAAAAGCGTGAAAAAAAGTGATCAAAATGATCTTTTCTGCTATACTGCTGTGAAAAAGAAAGAGAAACGGCAGCACAAAAAAAATGTTTTAGTGTCCTTATAAATTATAAAGCAAGTAAATTCAAAGCCTAGGTGCAGTCTCAGTGGTTCTGACAGATCCAAAGAAGTCCTAGATGGTATAGTCCATAGTGATTATGGTGCTCTTTTCTCTATGCCCAGGGTGTGGTGAATGGGCAGAAGGAAGAAGTGTTCCCCTGAGCCTGGGGTCCTGCGCTTACCAGATTCCCTTACCCCTACAGGGGTAAACAGCGGGTCGATAATAAGGGATCGCTCCCATACACTGGCAATCAGGATATCCCAAGATCTTGGTCTCTTTCCTTACAGGTGTCCGCTCAATAGGTGTAATAAATTCCAATTCAGTACCAGGGTATGTGGAAGAAAAGGGAAGGAGCCTCCAATAGTGTAGTATCGTTTTAAAAACACTTTATTAATAAAAGAAGGACATGTACTCACATAAAAGTATAACCTATCGTATGCCCGTCTGGCATAGGAACCGCAACCTCCTCACTTGCGGTGCACGCTAGTGGATGGCGTGCGCGTCAACCGCCGGATGTGCGTTCCAGGCCTCGGGTTCTGAAAACGGAAATGACGTGGTCACGCTCTCTACCGGTTTCGTCTCACTGACGTCATCTGGAGAAGGGGAGTCAGTGAGACGAAACCGGTAGAGAGCGTGACCACGTCATTTCCGTTTTCAGAACCCGAGGCCTGGAACGCACATCCGGCGGTTGACGCGCACGCCATCCACTAGCGTGCACCGCAAGTGAGGAGGTTGCGGTTCCTATGCCAGACGGGCATACGATAGGTTATACATTTATGTGAGTACATGTCCTTCTTTTATTAATAAAGTGTTTTTAAAACGATACTACACTATTGGAGGCTCCTTCCCTTTTCTTCCACATACCCTGGTACTGAATTGGAATTTATTACACCTATTGAGCGGACACCTGTAAGGAAAGAGACCAAGATCTTGGGATATCCTGATTGCCAGTGTATGGGAGCGATCCCTTATTATCGACCCGCTGTTTACCCCTGTAGGGGTAAGGGAATCTGGTAAGCGCAGGACCCCAGGCTCAGGGGAACACTTCTTCCTTCTGCCCATTCACCACACCCTGGGCATAGAGAAAAGAGCACCATAATCACTATGGACTATACCATCTAGGACTTCTTTGGATCTGTCAGAACCACTGAGACTGCACCTAGGCTTTGAATTTACTTGCTTTATAATTTATAAGGACACTAAAACATTTTTTTTGTGCTGCCGTTTCTCTTTCTTTTTCACAGCAGTATAGCAGAAAAAATTCATTTTGATCACTTTTTTTCACGCTTTTGCACGCGTATATATATTTTTTGGCAGCTATATATATATATGCACTTTATTGGCACTTATATGTATTAAGATTTTATGGTGATATTTATGGATTGTGATGATATGTTGGTTTATTTATAATTGGATAATTAATTTTATTATTTCACCATCCCACTTTTGGTATACACCATTGCACCTTTTGTTGCACTTTAATCTCACCGATTGTACACATTGTATGTATATGCTGGCTGTTTGTATATTTTAAGACTGTTTTAGAGGTTTTTGATTTACACATGATACACCATTGATCCCACATATAGATCGATCTAGTTTTATCTTTTTATTGGTTTAAAATCACAATATATTTGCTTTTTATATAAATAATTTAACAGGCCGGCAACCTTAATTTATATTCCCAATACCCCACCAAGCAGCGCCAATTACTTCTTTTCCCTCCTTTTCATATCCAAATGCCCCCCTTTTTAGGGTGACATTTTTGAAGTGGGCAGCAGCTAGGTGTGGTATTATAATTTTTCCTTATATACCCCCTATCCTAAGCGCGGAACCACACAAACCCTTTCACGCACAGATTGTTGGCCGACCGATCGGCCGTCTTTTGTCCAGTGTTGTTTGTTGGTTGAAATGTGCTCTAGACTTGCACTGGACTTTTGTTGGCCAACAAAAACCAACTTCAGAAGTGATGTCATGTGATGGTTGAATTTCCGTGTGTTTTTTCTTCTCTGAGCATGCCCAGTCTTGCTCATCTGATTTTTGTCTGCCGAAATCTGTACTGACTGAGGAACAATCAGCCGTTCTGTTGTTGGCCAACAAAAATTTTATAGCATGCACACCAGATTTTTTTCGGCCGAAAAGTCGCAGTTGGTTGTCGGAAGCATCATACTAACAAGCCTACAATCGGTAGTTGTCGACAATTTACGGCCAACAATCTGTGCGTGTGTACAGGGCTTTACGTTCAACTATGTAGTACAAGGGCCTGCCTGGTTGCATACAAATTGAGAGTGTTAGGTTTGACCTCATATTATATGGTTTTGGTAAATCTAAAGGAAAGAATCTACAGAAAGTTGTATAATGTGTACCCAGCTTAAGGGTACTTTCACACCAGGTGCTGTAGGACTGCATTGGGCATTTCATACTGAGCAGTTCCACTATAAAATCTAGCACACATTATTAGAAAATGGGGCGAACAATTGTTCAATTTTTTTTCCAAGTGTTGATACTGTATCATAAACAAGAATACTATTAAAGCGGTAGTAAACTTAACTAAAAAAAAAAGAAAAAAAAATGTTTTCCCTGCAGTGTAAAGTCATAATGTGCTGATATGCATCGCAGAGTCTCGGCTGCGGCAGAGAGCTCTGAAGGAACGGCATACATGTGTCGGTGATGCCATCACCTACTACAGAGACACTGAATATCTCCTAAACATGCCCCTTGTACCTACAGGTAACCTTGAAGCCCAGCAGGTTGAACGTAAATAAAACTAGAGCTCGGGAGGAGATCCTGTACTAACGATCCAATGTTAGTACAGCAATCTCCCCCGCTGAGCTAATATGCTATTGTGTACAGGACTTCCCCCCTGTCAGAACACACGGATCAGCAGACCGATCAGTAGACCTTTTTCAGTCATACCCCTTCGACAGGCGGACAACCAAATTTCATCGCGTGTGTCCAAAAGGAGTTTACTGCCACTTTAATAGTATGAAAATTCTCAAATGATGAGGGGGCATGTCCGGAAGTGCACCGCGCCAGATGTGCTTCTCCGGAGCTCTTCCCAGAATGAAATCCGCCTGCATCCTCGCTATTCTGCCAGTTAAGCCAGATCTACCTACACCCGGAGACAGAGCTTTCCTCCCTGCATCTGGCGGTACCCTTCGTTCTCGTCTGAGAGCATGGATTGTCTTGGCAGACACCTCACGGCCTATCAGACTGTCCACCGCCATTCCGCCGCAGCGGCCACGCTACAGGAGTCCCGGAGGTCGGGTAAGGAACACATACACCTTGGGCCATAAAAACCACTGCAGTGACTATCTCCGGCCTCTACCCACCCCATCCTCCTCCAGCCTCCTATCGGAGGGGTGCCATACCCCATATAGCGGTGCCTGTGGAGCTCCGCCGCCATTTTCAACTGGGTCTTAATAGGCCACACTGCATCCAGGCAGGGGGAGAGGAGACCCTCACCCCCCCCCATGCTGCACAAACAGTATTGCATACCCCTGCATCCCAGGCTGATCTCACGGTGCAGGACCTGCAGCTGTTTACGCTACTACAGTTGCTCTGTCAGTGCATGTTGCCATATTGATGTACTTTTCTACTGCTCTATAATCTGATGTATCCCCACATATACAGGGGCTCACCAGTTTCATCAGCAAGGTCACATTATTTCTCCACTCCTCAGTATCATCCGGTATCCACTGCTATGGCATCCAATAAAAAGGAAAGGGTCTAATAAACTGACAGACTTTTTTGCAGCGCCAAGGCACTTTAACTTTCAAAATGATAAAGAATCTCCCCATAGTGCTGCACATAACTCTCCCACCCACTGGAGCTCCTCTCCATCCATGGATCATCAGGGTCCGCGACCCCATATTCCCCTGGAAGGGGATAGGTCACATTCCTCTTCAGCCTCCTCTAGCCCGGCCAAATCCAAGCCCAAATTACACCAGGATAACGAGATGTGGGAAAACCGCATTCACTGAATCCTCCTCAGATCTGACTAGGGAACTACAGGACTCCATCTTGGCATTCCCCACTGCCAACCAACCTATTTTAGACACTACTTGAAAGATATGTTGGTGGCTCTACGTTCCACTATCCACGCCGACATTCTCTCTCTAACACAGCAGTTTAAGGCTGAAATTTCGGAGGTCTCCACCAGAGTCACGCATTTTGAACATAAAATGGGGGAGTTCATGTCTACCTTTAAAAAAATGGTAGATTCCCATAATGAAAGGGATGAGGAAATGCATTGGATCAAGTCAAAATAAGCTGACCTCGAGGACAGGTCCAGACGTAATAACGTCGAAATCAGAGGGATCCCTGAATCGGTCAGACAACAGGACTAGAAGCAGTACTTTACCAACATTCTTCAAAAAGCATTGCTGGACTCCTATAGAAGAATTACTCCTTGATCGTATCCACGGGCTGCCTAAACCTACCCATGTTCCAAAACATCTTACAAGAGACACCATTGCGAGGATTTACTTCTTCCATATTAAAGAAAAACGTTTGCAGTAGCCAGAAATAAGGATGCCCTGCCAGAATGCATGGTGGAGCTTTCCTTCTTTGCAGACCTGTCAGCATACACTATGCAGCGGAGAAGACAACTGGCTTCCATCACAAAACCTCTGGTCATTTATCAAATTCCATACAGATGGATATACCCAGCTAAACTATTAATCAAGAAAGGATGTCACATCACTAAAAGACGGTTTACGTCTCCTGCAGGAGTGGAGAATCCTGGATCCTAACCAAAACAGACGTCCTGCCACCTCTAACTCTCCCGGGACTCCAAGAGAAATCTTGGAAACACAATAGAGCAGACCTTGCATGCTCAATTTACTTAGGCTTCACTCAGATCTGGTGAGCCAATGGCTCTATGTTTTCTTTTCCCTTGTTCTCATGTATACCCCCCCCCCTCCCTTTTGTTGAGCGGGAATTAACCTGTACAGATTCCCTTGAATCTTCATTTTTTAAAGTGGGTTGCAATCCCACGTGCTCTTTTTTTAACAGTTAAATTTTTATTTCATTGTTAAACATATAAACAACACAAATATTCCAATACAATACATTACTCTGCACAAAGAATAATATTATCCATACATACAAACACAGAGAGAAAAAAAAAAAAAAAAAAATTCTTAGGGAGAGGAAGGGAAGGGGAATATCAATAAACCAGTTTAGGAGCAAAAAAAAAAAAAAAAAAATTTAATAATAATAATAATAAGTGCCTACTTATATCATTATGGAACACCGAAGCGGTACATTTCTAAACGCACATAATTGTTTATTTTTGTTTGTACTATACTTCTTTTTCTTTTTC
Source organism: Pelophylax lessonae (assembly GCF_965119305.1). Classification (NCBI taxonomy): domain Eukaryota; kingdom Metazoa; phylum Chordata; class Amphibia; order Anura; family Ranidae; genus Pelophylax; species Pelophylax lessonae. The sequence goes on from NC_138773.1 coordinate 235,838,509, forward strand.
TCAGTTTAGTGTACCTGGACACTTCTGTCACCTGCCTACAGTTATGAGAAGAGAGCTCACTATTCTTTCTCCTGGACAGGAACGCTCTCCACACTAAAGGTATTCTCGTAATTGTACAAGCAGGTCTCATCGGTTTGCAATCTTATATGCATTAGATAGATTGACCATGTCTTTCAAAATCTCTTCTTTCAATGTGAAGGGGCTAAATAGTCCAACTAAGAGGAGTATGCTTTGGCAAGAAACAAAACGATTAAGATGTGATGTACTTTGCCTACAGGAAACACATTTTAAGGCCGATAACCCGCCACTTTTCACAAATCACAATTTCCCACATAAGTTCTTTTCAAACGCTCTAAAAAAAAAAAAAAGGGTGGAGTGGCCATAATGGTTAAGGATACAGTCTCCTTTAGGCAACTTTGATGTTCTGTGTGATGTTGGGGGGTAGATATGTTCTTCTTGTTTGTGAGATCATCAACAACATATATACCTTGATCAATGTGTACCTGCCAAATATAAGGCAGCTTGCCTTTCTGAACAAACTGGAAAAAGGTTCTCTCCATGCGCCAAGGTTATACGATTCTCTGTGGCAACTTCAATGCCATTTCAGATCCGGCCTTGGATTGCAGCAATCCGATCGGATCTAAAAATACCAGACCAAAAGTTTCTGTTCAACTCCACTTTGCTTGAAGTATGGAGATGCCATCATGCTTCTGAGAGGAATTTTACTTATTTCTCCAATGTTCATCAAACATATTCTCGATTGGATATGTTCTTAGTTGACAAATTCTTGCTTCAAAAAGTCACTGGGTCTGACATACACACCATTACTTTGTCCGACCACGCCCCTATAGCCATAACATTAGGATTAACCAACATAGAAACAAGGGGCAACAGGTGGCGTAATGACTTATTTATCCTCTCCCACGCTCAATACCAAAAGGAAATAGCTAATTCTATCACTGAATTTTTTGCCGTGTATGCTCCCTCGATATCTGACCCTTTCATATTATGGAATGCTCATAAAGCCACCATCAGAGGTACTTTAATCCAAATAAGTAGTAGAGTCAAAAAACAAAGAACAAAACAACTTAATGAGTTGCTAGAGACCATCCAAAACTTAGAAACCCTTAGAGCCCCTCTCAATCTTTAAAAGAAAAGCTGTTTGCGGCACATTAGGAACTGCGTCGACTATTAATTTGTAATCACGTCAAGTCCCTACGATTCCTAAAAGCCCAGTCTTATTGATATGGCAACAAAGTGGGGAAATTATTAGCTAGCCAAATCAAAGTGAAATCCGCTAAACAAAAAATTCCCTTTATCTTTGATAAAACCTTAAACAAAAAATTGTATAATCCTAAGGACATTGCGGACACTTACAGCTCCTACTATGAGACTTTATATAATCTACAAGCAGACCAGGCGACCCCACAGCCAACACCTTCTACGATCCATAATTTCCTGCAGTCTATCTCACTCCCATCGTTGTCGCATAAAGACCTGGATTTCCTTAATAATCCTCTCGCAAAGGAAGGAGTAGAAACACTGATAAAAACCCTTCCTCTGGCCAAAGCCCCAGGCCTAGATGGTTACTCTTCTGAATATTATAAAAACTTCTGCCAGCTACTGGTGCCCTACTTACTGCCAGTTTTCTAAGCGGCTACTGTGTCTGCTTCTTTTCCCTCGAAGATGTTATCAGCTACTATCATTACTCTCCCCAAACCTGGTAAAACTCCTGATTCCTCGCAAAACTTTAGACCGATCTCTTTGCTCAACGTTGACATTAAAATATATGCCAAGCTAATAGCGAACAGATTATCCAAGCTTTTGCCCAGATTGATCAACCAGGATCAGGTGGGCTTTGTAGAGGGCCGTCAGGCCCCTGATGCAACCAGGATAATGGTGAATCTCATTCATCTGGCAGCTAAGACGAAAAGGGCTTCTCTGCTTCTTGCGTTAGACACAGAGAAGGCCTTCGATAGGATACACTGGGGGTATCTGTCTCAGGTGTTGCAGAAGTTTAGATTTGTAGGCCCCATATATTCAGCTATACTTGCGCTATACTCGTCACCATCTGCTCACGTCTTATTTGAGGGCATATTCTCCTCTCCTTTTTGTATCTCCAATGGGACATGACAAGGTTGCATACTTTCGCCATTGGTATTTGCCCTCCTTATGGAGCCTCTCACAGAAAAAATTAGAACAAGCTCAGAAATACGGGGGATAGCATCCAATTCGGGACAACACAAAATAATGCTTTTTGCGGATGATGTAATTCTTTCCCTTACAGATCCCCTATGCTCGTTATCTGCAGCATATGATATACTACACCAATTCAACATGATTTCATATTACAAAATAAACGCATTCAAGTCCCAAATCCTAGGCTTGGGCATAGACCATGACACTAAAAAACAGTTGATCCTAAAATTCCCGTTTCAATGGGCCCCACACTCAATCACCTACCTCCCCAACCTTGCCCTTCCATACTCCTAAAGGATCTACTCCTGATCAGCCCTATCGTACAAGATCATCCCTTCCCAGATCACCCAACTATTGTACACACATTGGCGGTTTGGAAGGCCCTGACAACTCAATCCAATAATCCTGCATCCCTTGAGAAAATTCAAATTACTCTAGACGCGTTAATTTTTCCGCTGAAGGTCCTCCCCCGTCCAGAGTGGCATAGTGGGTATATCACTAACGTATCGGATTTTACTTCTACAGAAGGTATTCTTCCATTTGAAACCCTCTCCGCACGGTATTCCCTATCGAGGGAAACAAGTGTTCACTTACTTAAGGATTAAGCATCTATTAAGTTCCACCCATTTCGCACACGTACTTACCCAGACAGGCTTGGGAATTTTGGAACAGGGAACACCCTAAGTGTGCAGGTATTTTGCTTTTCTACAGCATTCTCGAGGATAAGTCAACCTTCACTAAACTTCCTCAAATGCTTAGATGGGAGACGGATCTTGGGGTCCCAGTGTCGGAATGTCATTGGTTACAAGCTATTAAAAACAACTACAAATACTCACGGTGCTCCAACTACTGCGAAATGGTCCATAAGCTACAGCAAAGGTGGTATTTCACACCTTACTTACTAGCAAAATTTTCCATTTTCTTCGCAGCTTCTGGTCTCAAATTTTTAAATTTATTTGCCCAACTCACAGGCTACATTGTTAAACCTAACCCAGTTCTGGCCATCCTGAGTATTGGTGCTGATTCTATCCACCCGGCTATAAGGTCTATTTGTATGCAGATTATTTTCGGTGCTAGGGCAACCATAATGAAAAAATGGAAATCAAATGATGTTCCGAAACTGGGAGAGGTAATTAGACAGGTTAAGGAGATCTTTGTTTACGAACAAATAATTGGCTTCTAAGGAAGGTTCAACATCCAAATTCTGACAAATTTGGCAACCTTGGTGCCAATTTCTTAAATGATTGTGACGTTTTACACAGGTACATAGTATATGTCCTTTGGTACACGCTTCTTTTTTTCTTTCTAAGCTTGATTTTCTATGTTTACTTATATTAGCTCAGACATACCGCTTGTCTCACTGGTTTCGTATCCACTTCCCTTTTGTTTTAGTGGGGGGTCTGGCAGGACCTCGCACGGACACATTTACAGTAGTTTCCTATAGGGGTGTCCGGGAGTTCAATGGAAATTGAACTCTGTATTTTCACGCCTTATCTTCTTGTACAATTTGCTGTCTTGTACATTCACGGCATACATTACGTGTAAACTGTTTGTCTGTATTTTTGCAAAATATTAATAAAAATATTTTGGACAATTCTCAAATGACTTCCCATGTATGTAGCTACAGTACATTCCAGCAGAGGATTGAAATTGATGTACTTTGCGTAAAACCCTTCTAATCATAGTAGCAAAAATAGTATAAATAACAATAATATTGTGTAAAATAAAAAATGGTAATAATAATAAAAGTAATAATAGTAAATAATGTTATTTTAGTTCAAGAGATAATCTGTATTCTTCTAAACTTATTACTGCTTTTAATTTTATTTACAGTTTAAGTTTCCTTAAAAAAATCTTTTATTATCCTATTGTGCCAGTGTGCTACCCCACCAGGGTGATGACACAGGATTCTCAACCAGGCAGGCCAAGGGGCTCCAGGGGCTTATCAGTTTTCTCATTGTTTAGAAAAGTCCACTTTGGGGCCTGGAGCCTGGGGATTTCTTAGCGATCTGGGTGGGATGAAATCCCTAGTTCTGGCTCCTGATTTTGTGAACCACCAGCTCATTGATTGGTCAGGTGTCTGCTAGGATTTTAGTAGTGACCTGACCATGGTTCTGGGCCCCACCCTCCAGAGGAGTCCAGGCTTGTAAGAGAGAAGGTAGAGGAGTGCATGTTTGCACTGGTACAGACTGAGACCCAAGCCTGAGGCCCCCTTTCACACTTGTATGACCTTAAAGTTGCGTGACTTTAGGCAATGCCTGTGTAATCTTGAGGTCCCATCAAAGTTAGACCAAAGTAGTGCAGGAACTACTTTGAAGTTGCTCACATATGAATTATGCTCATTGGAAATCATGGGGTACAACTTGTCATGCGACTTTGCAGTCCCAAGTTGCAGGACAAGTCGCACAAGTGTGAAAGGGGTCTTAGGATCACGGCAGTAAGGAGCCACGGGTGCCCGCAAGGGGGAAAAAGTGCCCCCCCCCTGGAATCTCAACTTTCCTTTAAAGTGGTTGTTAAGCCACTTTATACCATCCTGTCTGGTCTGTTTAATAATCCTGTGTGCCTGTGCCCCTGTGTTTTAAAACAAATAAGCCAGTCTTCACTAGAGTGCCGAATGTCGCTCATGTGACCCACTGGCTCTCTCCTTTCCCCGTCTGACAGCTTCCTGCAGTGGGCCGGGCTGAGGATTCCCTGCTGACGTCAATTGGGAGAGGAGGAGGAGGGTAGGAGGGGAGGAGGAGAGACTGAGAGGCTGAGAGGAGGAGAGAGGCGGCGGGTCACATGAGCGCCGATCGTCGCTCTGAAAACTGGTAAAGAGCGGCCTTTTTTTTATAAAACACAGACACAGGGGCACACAGGATTATTAAACTGACTGTAGACAGGATATGAAACTTTAAATGAAACTACAGCAGCAGGAGGGGAGGGGGCAGGCACTGACACAGGAGCAGACGGGCAGGGAGGGGGGGGGGAGAGGACAGAGGAGGATAGGAGGGCTGCAGATGAAGGAGGCACGTAGACTGACCACAGTGTCAGGGCTCAGCAGCCATGGTATACTGTGGTCAGTTTACAGAGGGGATGACATAGACAGGCAGGATCAGCCAGGTATTTCAGGTAATAGAAATGGCCAAATTATACAGCACAAGCACTGTGCTGTATAACATGCTTTAAGGCAGGGGTGTCAAACTCATTTTAATTGAGGGCCGCATCAGCATTATGGTTGCCCTCAAAGAGCCGGTTGTATCTATAAGACTATATAAATGTACCCAGGGCTTTCTAGTCTGAGAGAATAGGTGCAGGAACTCAACCACGCCTGCATCGAGTGGAGTATGTTGCCAAGTTGTACTGAACAGTGGGAAAATCTTAAAGGGGAAATAAATACCAGGACTCAGAGTGCATTATGTGCAGAGTTCAGGGGTGCCCTATGTACAGAATGCAGAGTTCAGGGGTGTGCTGTGTACAGAGTGCGGAGTTCCGGGGTGCGCTGCGTGCAGAGTGCAGGGTTTAGGGGTGTGCTATGCACAATGTGCAAGGTACAGCTCTCTTGGCTGTCCACATCTCACTTCCACCCCTCCTTGCCTCTGACCTCTGCGTTATTCTCCCCCATCCCTCACCCATGCACACATCCCATAGGTTTCCTCGCATCTCATCTACCCGGCCCAGCTCTAGCACCTCCTGGCAGTGTAGATGGCTCTGTCCCTTACCACGTGATACCCCATGCTTTAAAAATATTACCACGTGAAACAAATGCTTTAAAAATAAATTCTGATGTTTCCACTTTAAAAATAAATACTCGCGAGTCACGGCTCGCGCAGTGACTGATGTCGCCTTCATGACATTGTCGAAAAGAGCGGAGCATGGGTGACCTTAAAATGATGCCTTCCCCCGAATAAAGTTCTGCCGATGCCCATGTGAGGGGCTGCTGTCAATGCAAGGAGTGTTGTCAAGAAAATAGTCTGTGGGAGACAGACAAGGGCCTAAAGTGAAAGGTTGCATGTGTAAGCCTGGAGGCTGAATCTACCGTTGTTTGGTTCTAATGGTGAAAAACCCCTGCGAGGGAAACCCTTTCATTTTGTTTCTGGAACTTTGATCTTTCTATAATAAAAGTGGGCCAACAAGCCCTGAAATAAAACTATTTGGTGTAGACTGTACTCGCTAGCAGGCGCTACACTTGAGCTTAATAGCCCCCAAACTTCACACTATATACAATAATTCTTTTTTGTTTGCAAAAATTATTTTCGTTGCCATCTTCTTCCTGGTCATAATTTGTTCCAATCATAAGCAGTCTTGCTCATTTGAATTTTTAAGGACAAATACAGTACTAATTAAACAAAAATCATTTGTTCTGGTAACTAATGAGAAAAAAATGTCCAATATGTCCTTTCTGAAATGTTTTGTCTGAACAGTTGCTATCAGCCCTTGAAATCAGTATACTAACAAACAGAAAATTAAACGATCGTTCGAATACAGATATTTTCGTCCAATTTTATAATAATGTGTACTAGCCTCAAGACAAGGTAAAATGCCTTGTCTCGTACCTGGCTAGTGCACACCAGCAGGTTGCAGTGATGTGCACGAAAGTACTGCATGCAGTGAACAGTCCATGGCCTCGTACCGTGTTGTGACCAATAGATCCCAATGAAATCAAAGCTTAGGAAATAAATAGAAAAAGGAAAAGTGTTGGGAAAACAAATAAGTTTAGATGCTTGAACCCACACATTGGCGACATTTCTAAGATCCGTATTTTTTATATTCAGTGTTTAATTAAGGTGTTTCAAGGAATAGGATACGTGTGCTAATTGAGAGCAGGTTATGGATGTTATCTGCAATACACACCTAATGACCATCAGTTTCAGCAAATAATAAGTTAATGAGTAGTTGGGTGTTTACTGTGTACACTTTGAGTCATTTTTGGTTTACCCGGGGAATCACATATATTTTTCCAATAAAAATATCATTCAACTCCAAGGACATATCTGTTTTTTATTGTTGAGATTGGCTGGGTTCAAATGTTTTAAAGGCCAATATATTTAAAAGTATTATGGTTATGGCAGATGAATATAATTTTTTTGTGTCTGACAAAATGTATTAAAAACAAAAAATCAGAAATTTATTCTGACAAAAGTGACAAGTTGGTCAGGATTTATACTTAAGCGCTTTCATGTGATTTCAAAGGATTTTTCTTTGAGTGTTTTTTAGGAGTTCTCAGGCTAGAGCATTTTTGTTTTAGCCAAAAGAAAGCTACTTACTAAGAGGAGGAGATGTTTTTTAGGTATGAAATAAGCGAGTTACCAGAGTTTTTCAGGTGCTCTCATTAAATCTATTGGGGCTAAAAATGTGCAATCATGCCCCAAAGAAGCTCTTGTACTTTTTCTGAGAGTTGAGCATCAGCACATTGCTCAGATGTGAACAGACACATTGGAGTAATGATAGTTTGGTGATTAGCATTGAAGAGCTTCTGGAAACACTATAAGGAGGAAGCACTGTAAATGGTCTATACGTAAAGTGGCGTACCTAGAGCATTTGGCACCCGGGGCGGATCCTAAATTTGGCAACCCCCCCAACCTCAAAATGTAAAAACACCCCAAAAAAATTGTAATCTTTTCAAGAATATTTATTGCACACATTTCACAGCCCCCCATCACTGCTTGCAGTTGCCCCTTCCCCTCTGTCTCTCTAATCACAGCGCCTTATTTTACATTCTCTGCCTCCCCTGCACAGTCCTACCTTCGGCATAAACAGATAGATAATACTATTAGCAATGTGTTTAAGTTTGAGTAAGAGATTGGAGACATGCTGCAGGAGATGGTCAGAGACTGCGGACATGATACAGGAGATAGTCAGAGACTGCAGACATAATACAGGAGATGGTCAGAGACTGCAGACATGATACAGGAGATAGTCATAGACTGCAGACATGATACAGGAGATGGTCAGAGACTGAGGACATGATACAAGAGATGGTCAGAGACTGCAGACATGATACAAGAGATGGTCAGAGACTGAGAACATGATACAAGAGATGGTCAGAGACTGCAGACATGATAAAAGAGATGGTTAGAGACTGCAGACGTGATACAGGAGATGGTCAGAGACTGCGGACTTGATACAAGAGATGGTCAGAGACTGCAGACATAATACAGGAGATAGTCAGAGACTACAGACATGATACAGGAGATGGTCAGGGACTGAGGACATGATACAAGAGATGGTCAGGTCAGAGACTGCAGACATGATACAAGAGATGGTCAGAGACTGCAAACATAATACAATAGATGATCATAGACTGCGGACATGATACAGTAGATGTCAAAGACTGCGGACATGATACAGGAGATGGTCAGAGACTGCAGACATGATACAGGAGATAGTCAGAGACTGAAAACATGATACAGGAGATGGTAAGAGACTGAGGACATGATACAAGAGATGGTCAGAGACTGCAGACATGATACAAGAGATGATCAGAGACTGCGGACATGATACAATAGATGGTTAGACACTGCAGACATGATACAAGAGATGGTCAGAGACTATGGACGTGATACAAGAGATGGTCAGAGACTACGGACGTGATACAAGAGATGGTCAGAGACTGCAGACATGATGCAAGAGATGGTCAGTGACTGCGGACGTGATGCAAGAGATGGTCAGTGACTGCAGACGTGATAAAAGAGATGGTTAGAGACTGCAGACGGGATACAGGAGATGGTCAGAGACTGCGGACTTGATACAAGAGATAGTCAGAGACTACAGACATGATACAGGAGATGGTCAGGGACTGAGGACATGATACAAGAGATGGTCAGGTCAGAGACTGCAGACATGATACAAGAGATAGTGAGAGACTGCAAACATGATACAATAGATGATCATAGACTGCGGACATAATACAGTAGATGGTCAGAGACTGCGGACATGATACAGGAGATGGTCAGAGACTGCAGACATTATACAAGAGATGGTCAGAGACTACGGACGTGATACAAGAGATGGTCAGAGACTACGAACGTGATACAAGAGATGGTCAGAGACTGCAGACGTGATGCAAGAGATGGTCAGAGACTGCGGACGTGATGCAAGAGATGGTCAGTGGCTGCAGACGTGATACAAGAGATGGTCAGAGACTGCGGACATGATGCAAGAGATGGTCAGAGACTGTGGAGATTATACAAGAGATGGTCAGAGACTGCGGACATGATACAGGAGATGGTCAGAGACCGCGGACATGATACAGGTGTCAGAGAAACAGCCATGCTGCAACTGGCGACTCTGCCAGTACTTCCAATGGCCGCAATGGACTCAGGCCATAGACTAATTCACTGGCCTATAAAAGGGCTCTGCTCAGCCCATCAGATTGCTGGATTGTCTTCAACTCTTCCTGTTTCCTGTGCATTGCTACTTCCTGGATTCCAGTTTGACCCGGCTTGTTCCTGATCTGTCTGCTCTCTCTTCTGGCTTTGACCCTCGGCTTCGTCTGACCATCCCTGCTCCAGTTTGGCTCTCCCGTTATCTGATCTCGGCTTGGCTCACGGACTTGCTTCCTGTCTACCTGCCCTCCAGTACCTGATCTTGGCTTCCCCACGGACTTGTCTGCTTCTGGCTTTCCTAACATACCTTTGGCTTGCACCTGTTGCAGCTTCCTGTGTTTGACCCCCGGCCGGTCTTACACCTACTGCCTGGTTGTTCCTGGTTCCTCCTTGGACTGTCCGGTGTATTCCTGCCCAGCACTCTGCTAGAGACCGCCTGTCTACCATCAGGACCCTGCCGGCAACCAGTGCTTCTGTGGGCGCTACACCCCCTGTCTCAACCCCAGGGGTGTGCCGCACTCAGCCGCAAGGGGAGCCCTCTCTGCATCTCGGCCTCGGATCAGGTACGTGACAACAGGAGATGGTCAGAAACATGATACAAGAGATGGTCAGAGACCGCAGACATGATACAGGAGGTGGACAGAGACCGCAAACTTGATACAAGAGATGGTCAAAGAGACCGGGGACATGATATAAGAGATGATCAGAGACCGGGGACATGATACAAGAGATGGTCAGAGACTGTGGACATGACACAGTAGAAAGTCAGACACTGCGGACATGATACAAGAGATGGTCAAAGACTGTGGACATGATACAAGAGATGGTCAGAGACTGCAGATGTGATACAAGAGATGGTCAGAGACTGCAGACATGATACAAGAGATGGTTAGAGACGTTGGACATGATACAAGAGATGGTCAGAGACTGCAGACATGATACAAGAGATGGTCAGGGACTGTAGACATGATAGAAGATAGAAGAGCGCTAGGGGGAAAGCATAGGGGAAGCAAAGAAGCACTAAAGGAGCTGAAGGGCACGGAGGGGGGGAGGACTGGAGTGCATTGGGGGGGACTGGAGAGAATAAGGGGGGGGTTGGAAGGCATTTCAGGGGGGTTGGAGAGTGCGGGGGTTGCAGAGCACTGCGGGGGCAGGGAGCATTGGGGGGGTGGAGCAGGGAAAACCAGGGGGACAGAGAGCATGGGGAGGGGGGGTGCATCAGAGTGAGGGCGGACTGGAGAGCACTGGGGGGAGGAAACTGTAGAGCATTGGGGGGGAAACTGGACATCACTAAGGGGGGAGCCAGGGAGCACAGGGGAGTAGAGAGACCGGGGGGAGCCAGAGAGCATGGAGGGAGCTGAAAAGCACTGTGGGGAGCTGAAGAGCATGGGGGGGGGCTTAAGAGCACTGGGGGGCTGAAGAGCACTAGGGGGGCTGGACAGCACTGAGGGGGGTCTGGACAACACTGGGGGGGGCCAGCAAAATAAGTTTGATAGGAAGAGCGGTGGGGGCAGCTGCATATAGAGAAATTGATATTTACATATTCCTCCTGCAGCCGCTGAATGCCTGCAGAAGGGAGAGGAGGAGAATCACTCATTCAGCGGCTGCAGGGGGAATATGGAAAGATCAATTCCTCTATATGCAGCTTCTCCCGCCACTCCTCCTATCCAGGCACAAAGGGAGGCTGCTCGGGCACTCACTCACCTTCTTACCACCCCCCCCCCCCGTGCGAGCAGCATGGACTGAAGGAGCAGCTACTGCAGCCGCCTTCACATACAGATGCCTTGAGCAGCGCCGGCCTGACACCCCCCCAGTGCGTGGTACACGGGGCAGGCCACCCCCCGCACACCACCCCCCCCCCCCGCACCCCCCCCCCGTTGGTAAGTCACTGAGGTAAGGGACACCTTTAGATAAAAACAAACTGTGCAGCTCTGACTAAAGTTGGATAATGCTCTTACTGTAGGTGTAGGGCATTTATGTACTTCCTGAAGCCTGCCCGAAAAACTCCCAGAGGTGGCATAATCCCAATCTGCCTTGTTGGTAGGATGTTGCAGTGTACAGTATACACCCAGGGACGATTAACCCAATACCAGGCTGAAAGCAATTCTCCCTGGGCACATACAGCACTAAATGTAAGTGTACCTTGTTGCCCATGCAACCACAAACACTGTCAGCCTCTCATAAAGTTTGATAGGTTGCCGTCAGTGGAGCTGAACAGTGCGCCTGTACCATCTATTCGCACATAAACACGTAGCCTCATGCACCGGCTATGCATTAGGCCAAAAACATAAAAAAAAAGAAATTCCAAAAGAAAAACATGGTAATTGTTTGTGATACATAGTGCTTTAGCCAGACTGGGTTTATATCTACCAGAAGTAAAAATATATGCATGATTTATTGTGCCTGAAATCACACATTTTTTAATTGAGTCAAATGTAAGCTGTAAGCCTGTATTATCCAAGGAATAGATATATATTTGAAGAATGGGAATATTTTATTCATTATCAGGTAGGAAAAGCTGCACTACCAATCTTTGTCAGGAGAAGCATGTGGACAAAATGTTTGCCCAGCATCTCCAAGGAAGACTAATCTAGTGTGGCGGTGATAAAAGTGACTGGTACAACACTGATAGGGAATGTTCCTTCCTCTTTTATGATGACTATCCAGGGATTGCCTAATCTAAATGGAAATGCCAAGTTCATTTACAAGCTTCCATATAATAGACTGATTGTAGCCAATACAGTAATTATGTGAATGGGATATTTACATACAAATGACATTAATTAAAAATGTTAGTGGACTCACAAGCTGCAAGCACACTGGTAGTGCCAACAGCTTAGAGTGCACCTATTCTTAAAACGACCCTTTTGCCAGGTCATTCATTCCAACAGCATTTTTCTCATAGGATTGTATGTGCATGTTATGCTTTTATTTGTGCATGCTGTATACCTACAAAAACCTCCCTTGTGTAAACGTCCAAAAGCCCTGAGACTGCTGCTGGATTTCACCATCTTTTATGTAAAGTAAGTATCCCTAGCAGGCTCACACCTTTTGCTCAGATATTCCCTTTGCTCAGTTCCTGGAAGCAGCATAAGGGGCTTGTAGGGAGTGGAGTGGCAGAGAAGCTGGACCAGCAAGTAGACATTTCCAAAAGAGGCAAAGGCAGGAGGAAGGAGGACTGTGACTATGCTAACTATGTAACAGAAAAGATGAAAAAAAATAAATAACCTGCAAGCTTGATTCTTCTGTGCTTTAAACTGCATATTTTTAAGTTAGTGTCAGGGTTTTTTTTAACTATAGAAGCCTTTTTCTCCACTTATATCCCCTTGAGTGTCTCAGTGCTTTTTTTTTTTTTAGGTGTCTGGGTTCCGCACCATAAACCTTTTTGTTTTTGTAGTCTGTCCTAACATATTCCAAAAAACAGATGACGTCAACAGATGTACTCCTGATGACGTCACCTATGACGAAATGTGTAGGGTGGAGCCGGAACACACGCCACTGAGCATTCACCATTTAGCCGCAGCCTTCTTGCTTGTGGGAAAGACCTGATTTAGCACTGATCTGTATGACTGTTTATACTACACATCTTGTAAGTACAATCTTTTTATTAAATCTTGCTGTTTTTAACTGATTCACACTATGGAGAGTGCTCTTTTCTTTTCATGATTATATCAGCACATGGATTCTCTATGTCCAATATATGTTACGATACATTGCGACATCTACTGCCTTGCCGTAACTACAGTGAGTGAATCGGAGGACTTGTGGAGTCATATAATATCTACAGATGCCCTTTTGACTTCTTTTTATTGAGGGTCATTATAACATTATAATCTGGTAAGCCCCCATCTTGCATTCTCTGTGGTGACTCACTGGAATTTGGAAGTTGTTTCCCCTGGGATTCACTCTTACATTTTTTCAACAGTTTACCAGTCACTTGGGATTGTTTCTTCCTTTTTGTTTTGCAGGAGACTTCAGATATAATTTTATGTCTACTTATGGTATCACTTATTTATACTTTAAGCACTGACTTTTTTCTACATTGCACAATATTTGTATCATATGTGACTCACTAAGCGCTGTACTTATCCTAACATATTAGTAACCATTTTTCTCTAGACAGAGCTTTAATTTATTAGCAGATTTGGCTACAAACCCTTAACAAGCTGTTAATTAGAAACCCCTATATATCTGCTTATTTATGCATTTATCTCATCAACCAATCACATGGCAGCAGTGCAGTGCATGAAATCATGTAGATACAAGTCAGGAACTTCAGTTAGGGCTTGATCCCATGGATGGCAAAAACATATGGTTGAGCAACGGTTTTAACTCTCTTTGACCGCCCACCTGAACAAGGGCATGCAGCCACCCAGGGCTGTACGCATGCCGTGGGTGCAGCAAAAAATGTAATTACATGTTGTGTTTGGCGGGCAGTACCACTGTTAAACGCAACTCATTTAAGTGAATAGGGCTGTATCTCTTCCTTACCGCCTGTCAAATGAAAAACGATACAACCACAAATACATTTTCAGCAGCAAGAGCTGCTGAACATATGAACAGGTCATAAATGTTGATGAGGGATGGAAATGCCTAGTTGATAAGAGAGGTCAGAAGAGAATTTCTGATTCTGGTTTGAGATTACGGCTATAGTAACTTAGATAACCACTTTTTACAGCGGTGGAAGAATGCACAACACACCGAACCTTGTGGATGATGGGAAATAGGCTACAAGAATAGAAGACCATGTTGGGTACCACTCATGTCAACCAAAAACAAAGATCTGAGGTTGCAAGTGGGAACATGTTCACCAACACTGGGCAGCTCAAAAATGAAGCCTATCAACATAAACCAGATTCTCAAAGCTATGTTTATGGAATGTGCAACCCATGCCACAAAGAATTGAGGCTGTTTTGAGAGCAAAGAGAGGCCCTACCCAGTTTTACTATCGTGCACCTAATAAATTGCTTGTTGGGTGTATGCAGTATTTAAATTTCTTAACATTTCTAATAAGAAATAGTGAAAAAGTAGAATCAACCATATGTTCTTGTAATTTGTTCCAATATACCTTTTATGTAATTTGCAGGGCACCAGCTATTTACCCCAAAATAGAACTGATGAGTCTTCTGACTAAAAGGACACAAGTGTGATTTTATGTAATATATATTGGAATGGCAAAGCTGAAAGGGAACATTGCACTTTACTTTAGCTGGCCATAAATGGATAGAATTTTGAAAGAAAATAGTCTTAGGCTGGGTTCACATTGCAATGTCAGACATCACATGTGATTCACACCGCATTGGTGTGCAGATCACATGTGATGTCTGTGTGATGCATATTCAGCCATACAAACTGTATGGCTGGATACACATCACACTCATACAAAAATGATGCAGGACCCTTTTTTGCTCCGCACTGGAATCGGACGGCATGGGTGTTCACATCCATGCCATTCGGTTCCTGTACCATTTAGCAGTTCGCACTGCGATCTACGAACCGATCTGGGGGTGTCATTAACTTTATTTTTTTTAACTTTATTAACTGTATTAAGTAACTTAACTAAAGGCAAAACTTTTTTTTCATTTTGGACAGAGTGGAGAAGGATTAGAGCACCTGTCAATTTTTATTCCTTTCTGTGGCCCTGTTAAGGAGATTCCCCCTCTTTATTTGCCCTGTTTACCATTATCATTGAATTCGAAAGTAAAAGAAAACCCCAATTTTGGGTTGTCCCCACAAAAGTAATATATGGAAAATCTTCCAAAAGGGGCACTAGTACTGGTGACCTGGGGAACCCCAATAAATTTATTTAATTTCCAGAGATTTCTTCTCTCTTCCTGTTTAGCTATGGGACAGGAAGTGAAGAGAAATCTGCAATGGGACAGGGATGGCGAAAAAAATCTGACAATCGAAAACCTTCCCTTATTCTATCCAATATGAAAAAAAGTTTTGCCCATTGTTCTACTTTCAGACAATTTGTACTACATTTCTCAGAGCATTCCCTGAAAATTTGTTTATTGTTCAAAAGATTTTGTTTGCTTTTAACATTTAATTTCAAAATGAATAAACTTTACTGAACAAAAACCACATACACTGTTAGAAATGTGTTAGTTTAGGAAAATATTTCTAACCTGCTCCTTCTATTTTTCTTGCGGTTCAAAAAAAATGATTCGAAAAATGAACAAACTTTCTTACATTCTTTTCCTAAGAATTTTCTTACAGAATTCTACCCATCTATGGCCAGCTTTTAGGAGAGCTTCATTCCCCTTTACACACTGCATTGCAATGCAATAAATTGTTAGCATCACATTAAAATAAAATCAGGTCGGTCTACATGGGCACAAATTAGCATCATGGACACATTTTTTACAGGTTTGTGATGGCTAAAATTTGAAAGTTCACGTACATAAGCATTTGATTGTCTTGCAATAAATTCAAATGTCATCTCGATCATCTGAAGAAATTTTTAGGACTTAGAATGAAAATATTTTTTATTTAGGTTGGAAAGGATAATGTTTTTTAGTAATGGCGCTGATCGCCGCTATTACTAAAAAAAATAAATAAAAAATCCAAAAATCTATCCTGTAGTTTGTAAACGCTATAACTTTTGCACAAACTAATTAAAATACGCTTTTTGGGATTTTTTTTTTTTTACCAAAAATATGTAGCAGAATACAAATTGGCCTAAACTGATAAAAAAATTAAATTTTTAAAATTTTTTTATTGGGAATGTTTTATAGCAGAAAGTAAAAAATATGGCGTTTTTTTCAAAGTTGTCCCTCTTTTTTTGCTTATAACGCGAAATCTAAAAAATACAGAGGTGATCATATACCATCAAAAGAAAGCTCTATTTGTGGGAAAAAAAAGGACATCAATTGTTTTTGGGTACAGCGTCGCACGACCACGTAATTTTCCGTTAAAATTATGCAGTGCCGAATCGCAAAAAAGTGCCTGGTCATTAAGGGGGTAAAACCTCCCGGGGCTGAAGTGGTTAAAGCACCTTTAATCACTGGTGGACTTTTGACATAGTTTTTTTGGACTTATTTGCACATACTGTACATACATATTTGTTATATAAATGTTTCTAGCCAATTTTTAGTATTGCTCACTTCTTTTCTATGTGATTGTACTTCATTTAAAAGGATATGCACACCTACTACTGTTTATTTGATTGTTAATGTCCTGTATTCAGACGTTTGGGAGTGCTGCACTCTCATACACTTAGTGCATGTTTCATCTTATCTTTTTTCTAAAAAAAAAAAAAAAAGCAATACTGCAAGGGAGAGCTCTGGATTAAAATTGAATATTGCAACAAAATATGTTTTTCATTTTATCTTTAATGTTCTATCAATTTTTATGTAGTTATATTAGGCTGGAGGTCTGCTTCAATAGTATGACAACCAATCTCCACTGATGTCATATGAACCAATTACACTGTAATGCTGGCTTTTAAATGACCCCACAAAGACAAAATCAATATTTTTCAAAGGGCAACCATTTAGAGACATGTTATTGATGTCTTTTTTCTTGTCTACAACCTGCCTCATTAGGTGCACAGTCAACTAAACTCTCCACTTTCTCCTGGCAGGCTTGTTATAATAATGTTATCTTTCGCTGTATAGAGCACTGAAAATGTTATCAGCGCTGTACACATCATTTTCTGGAAGTGCGATTTTTCTTCAATAGGGGTTATTGTGTGGTCATCAAGGGACCTAACAGGGTGGGTGTGTTTGTTCTTTGTAATGAGTTTATAAAAGTCATTTTAGTGGGTATATAGATTAGGAAAAAAAAGAGGGCGATACACACAATTCTGTAAAAGAAAGATTTATGGTAAATGAAGAAACTGTTTGTTAAAAAAACATTATAATGAGTTAAAAAAAAAAAAAAAAAAAAACACAATACATACCCTAATTTTTTGTATAATTTGAAAGATGATATTACGCAGAGGAAATAGATACCCAACATGTTACTCTTTAAAATTGCGCAGGCTCGTGGAATGGAAACAAGCTAGGGTACATAAAAATCTCGATAGGGGTGGTTTTAAATGCCCTTACAGGTTACCTGTTTAGAATTACAGAGGAGGTCTAGTGCTAGAATTATATCTCTCACTCTTATATTTGCGGCGATACCGCACATGTGTAATGCGAACACCATTTACATCTACGTGTGTGACTTACGTATTCGTTCGTTTCTGTGCGCAAGCACGGAGGAATGGGGGGGGTGCTTTCATTTTTTTTCTTATTTATTTTATTTTTTATTTTTACACTGTCCCTTTTTTTTATGACTTTTATTCCTATCACAAGGAATGTAAACATCCCTTGTAATAGAAATAAGGATGAGATCTGGGGTCAAAAAGACCCCATATTTTTTCTTTACCTTTAAAAGCAAAAGATAAAAAAAAAAGATGTTGATCTTTTGCTTTAAAAAAAATAAAAATAGTGCTGTGAACTTGCAAATATCAGGCTCAAAAACAGATTCAAAGTGACAATGTGCTTCAATGGTTTTCCCAGTGAAATTATACCTAGAATTGTGCACCCCCTTGTGGCTGGGTCCTCACCTCAATTTATGTGACCTTGCAATTAAGCTTGGTCATAAACGCTTAGTGCCTTCCTGGGCTGGGAACAGTTTTTCAATCCCCCCAGATGGGGATCCTCTCTCAGGGATCACTCGTTGTAGCATACAATGGTGATATCATACATAGGGGAAAAGAAATTCAATAGTGCTGAAACCCTCTTTAAATATTTATTCATAAAAAACAGAAAAATCACTCACATACTATTGGTGCTATGAGTGCACCAATCTAATTATAGCAATCCAGCATCAGAAAAAAGTGTTGTAGTGGTGCAGTAAGATCACTGTCAGCCTTTAGCTAGCTGCATCCACCTGCCGTTTCACGGTGTGTGCAGTGCCCCATCTGTGCCCCTCCCCTACGCGTGACGACACAGGGACCTTGTATCTTCCTCAGGGAGATATGATTGGACGATAGGCTGTATGTCTATTCATATAATAAATAGCGGGCACCATTTTTTTGTAGTTCTATGGGCGCAGCCATTTTCTGTATGATTTCCCCATTTGTTTCCGTTTCCATTAAATATATTGGACAGGGTAGGCAGCCAGTTTACTCTAACCTCCCCACCACGATCTACACAAGAAATCTCCATTCAACATTAACCTACTCTTAATGAAATAATGAATCCTGTCATACTTGTGCACCTATTGTGTTATTCCATCTTATTATTTATAGTATGTATTTATGTGTTTAGGTAATTGTTTGTACTAAGAAAGTAATATTTATACATGTTAATTAAAAAATAAAATACTCTCTATATCATTTTGGCAGATTTACCACATAGTGGATGTTAGTATGATGGTCGCTATCCAATGTCCGCGAATATACATAGAACTCAATATTTTTAAAATCAATCGCAAATATACATAAAACAATACATATTAAATTCAATAAAAATGATCAAAAAACACAATGGTTGCTAATAAAACATCCCAAGTCAAATTCTTTATTAATACCACCCGACGTGAGTGTACCCGAATTATGTATCCACCAAGATTCCCTCTCACTCAACTCTCTGACAAAATTGCCCCCCCCCTCCAATGTCTTGTGGGGGCTTCTAATCCCCAAAATTGTAAACCTTTACAGTTTTGATAATGCCTTTCTTTAAAATGCAAAGATAGATAATGTTTTTCAAAACTTTTACTGATGTTGTAGACATGTTCTTTTGATCGTTCTTTTAATACTCATTTAGTAAGTCCTATATACAATTTCTCACAGGGCATTTAATAGCGTAGACAACTCCCTCAGTATTACATGTCACAAAGGCTTTGCTTTCATATACTTTTTGTGTTCGGGGATTCTCAAAATGAGTCCTCTTTTTAGCATTTCTAGGTACCCTGACACAAGTATAACAACGTCCGCACACGCTTGGAACCCTTTAAAATTCCAAGCGAACATACTATTTATTTTTGGGGGTTCAATTAAATTTTTAATTATTTTATCTCTTAGATTTGGGGCTCGTTTATATACAAACTGCAGTCTATCAGGTATTATTTGTCCTAGTACTTTGTCCTGCTTTAATACTTGCCAATACTTGTGGTTTGCAATCTGCACTATCTTGCCTTTTCCTTTTCATGACATCTATATTGGAGAGACTGAGGATCAGTATAAAGAGTGGCCCTGGATGCAAGCTGCGATACATCTTTATATTAAAAAGCCGGTTTGACCTCCTGTTGTTAGTTGGGTCCATCAAACCAGGTTAGAGTGCACCCAAAGAGGAGCATTGGTGCTGTTTTCATTGGGGGATAAATGTGAATTCCTTATGCACATAGAAGAAATTTGTTGCACTTTCTGAAGATTGTTGTCACATGAAAATTGGATGGTGTTTGGGACTGTTATTATTTGGACAATTTGCAATTTTTTTTCTTGTGGATATGTAATTCAATGACTATATCCACTATATTATACTGATTCACGTTGTTTATGTGCTTTCTGATGCTTTTGTTATATTGCACATTTTTTGCACAGACTGAATTTTTAAGATACGTATTGGTTTGTTTAGATTGTATAATTTAGGGAAAATATTTAATTACATAGCGCTTCACTTATTATTCTAGGTCAGTGATGGCAAACCTTGGCATCCCAGATGTTTTTGAACTACATTTCACATGATGCTCACGCAACTCTGCAGTGTAGTTGAGCATCATGGGAAATTTTGTTCCAAAACATCTGGGGTGCCAAGGTTTGTTGTCACTATTCTAGGTATTTATAAAATGTGTTGAGCCCCCTTATGTGTAAATGGTGTTCTTTCCTCAGGTAGCACACCCCACGTAGGAGCTGCAGATGAAAGGGAACCCCCACTCCTGCAAAGCCAGGAAAACTGAATCTTTACAGGCACACAGAGTCAGGGAACAGTCCATAGCTTTGTTTCTATTGTTTATTAGGGGGTTAACAAATTGGATGGGGATAGGAGGTTATGGGATACCCACTTGACTTCAGGAAACTTCAGGGACAACTTCCTATATGCAGATGTAGCACCCTACAGGTAGGTGCTAGGAAAATGTATATTGGGCCTTGTCTGCCTAACAGCAGGGCTGTCATTTGTTTAGTTAGGGTTTCATGGTTTCCAGATGTGCTTGCTGAGAGGGAAGTATCCCCACTGGCTCCTGTGAGAAGGCTCCCCATAGGGCAGTGGAGGAAGCCCAATCAGGGGACACATCTAAGCTTGTAACTACCCCAGAAGGCAGATTATGCTGCAAATGATTCTGGGAGTGGGTATAAGTTTGGGGGAAGTGCGTGAGTACTGAGGATTGCCCCTGGGGTCTTCCTGAAGTCAGAGGGGACCACTCCGGAAGAGGTTCTGGGATCCAGTGCCAGCTAGCTGAAAGGGGGTACCTAGGTTGAGGACCCTGAAGTTGCAGAGGGGGGTACATAGTCAGTGAGCCCCGAAGAGTCAAGGTTAAAGGGGGCGCCTGCAGTTGGGCCCTGAATTGTACAGAGTGTGCCTGTTGGAAGTTACAGCTTTACAGAATTCTGCATTATACTACCTCAAGCCAGCGCAAGGCGGAGGGAAGTATTCAGTGACTTCTTTGCAGTATAGCAGTGTCAGTGGTTCTACAGTTCACAGTCCTGGATCTTCTGGACTTCAAGTCAAGGATTCAGCACTTCTAGTGAGTTACAGAGTGTTCTCAGAGTTAGTCAGCGTTGGCTGGCACCGGCTGGCATCAAGGAAGCGCCAACGGGCATTTTTCAGGAACAAAGTCCCAAGTGTATTTAGTTGAAGCCTTAAGGAGTATCCCACTCATTCCCTTCTCCCATCCCCTTAAAATACAATTAAAACCACAAACAAAGATGCCGAAGTTGTCAATGCTTAAGTTCTCACACCCAGGGTCGCAGCTCACATGGGCTGGAAAGGTAACCGGTGACAATGGCAGAGCCATATCAGGCACAATGCCTGGAAAACCTGCTACACAAATATATACAGACACCTCTTCAACCTTCCTCCTGCACACACTTTGCTTCTCTCTCACTCAGCTTCTGCTGATTCACACCTGGGGAAACTTGGCAGACTCCTTTTTAGTTCAACAGCGGCCCATTACAGGCAGGAACTCATTGTCCCTTAACAATAGCACATGTGGTGTGACACAGCAAGTAACTTTCCCATCTACTTTGTGGTCACTGATCTCAGCACTACCTCTTCAGGCAATACCAGCCAACCTGGCTGTAGTTACCTCTTTTACCAGCCCTCCTGTCTGTCTCTCTCTCTACACCAGTCTGCCTGACTGACTCTTCACCAGCCCACCCCGCTGACTCTATGGAGATATTTCAGGGTAAAGATAGAAGACCTAAGCCCACTGCTGTCTTCAAGGGAGACTGGCTACATGTGGCAGTCCCCCCACCAGTGTTGAGCTACTCATTCTGTCCTCTCTTTGCTCCTGTGTCTCCAGGAAAGCTTCCTCCCTTGTGTCTTTGGCAGGATGTTTCAAAACCTTGGGGAAGTTACAGCAGTTGTTCTGTAGATAGAAATTGTGTGGCTGCAGCTTTGCTAGTCTTCCTACTATTTTGGGTGGATCTGGGCACAAGGTTTTGTTTCCTGCTAGTAAAGGAAGTCTGGTATGTTGTAGGAGCTAGACATGCTATCATTTATTTTAAAATGTTTTATATGTTTTACATTATATGTTAGACCCATGTACTATATCTTCCTCAAACTCAGTCCCCTGGTTGTGTTGCAAGCCCTATTCTTTTGATATGACGTGCATGCACCCATTTAAGAGACTTCAGACCAGGCAAAGAAGGTAAACAAAAAAAGATTCTTCCCTTGAGGAAATTTCAGAAAACAGTAACAGTTCTCAAAAGTCTTCTTCAACACAGTTCTTAATGTATAAAAAGCTCTCTAATGCCCCCAAAAATGTGTGTAAATTAGTCAGAAGGCAAGTCCCTAGAAGTAATCCCTTTTAAAGCAAAAGTTCCTTCAGGAAAAATATCCACAAGAGGCAATGCAAGTCCTTTAGAGTCCATGAATTCGAAATAACCCATAAAAGCTATCAAATCCATGATTGCCAGCTACAAGCCCACAAGATTCTTCAGGCTCAAGACCCTACAGAGAACTCCGACTGGACTCCCATTATCGCCCCCCAGAGGGTGGTCACTCTAGCAGAGTAACAGGTTACATTTTGGCAGTATTCCCCAGGAACAGACAGGGACTCCTCTCTGGGGCTCTTAGAAAGCTCTTTGTATATGGTATGACCTGTAGGTGGTGGTAACCTTGCTAGAAATGGCGGGAAAATGTTAACCCTTCCTGCTACGTTACCTCCAGCTCAGACGTCAGCCTTAGGACACAGTGAAATATCTATACATTTTGCACCTGGATTGCTCAATTAACATGAGAGCAAATGCACAGATAGAAAAAACAGGAACACAGAAGGAAAAAACACATTAATCCTCTTGTAGGCACCTGCTTACATGCGACTACATAGAGCATGGTATTTCGTTTGTGCTTGTGAGAGCAAAAAGCTGGACTTGGCTGTTTTCTAGACTGTGTGTAAGAGAGCTCAGGACCACATGCAGACTGCTGCCAACCTGAAAGCTTATGTATAGGGCTCAGGGGCTGAAGAATGACTGCTACTTTTGTAAACGGAGCTGCAGGAGCTGCAAGAGTTCAGAAAGAGTGAGGAATTGGCCACTGTAAGTACTGTTGTATTGTGTACAGAGGTGGCTGCTGTTTCCACTGTTGATGGAGTCAGCTTGAGAGACCCATGATGCTGCAGGGGAGACTGTCTAAAAAGAGAGGACCACATGCTTCATGTGCTACACTGTTGTTCCACTGTGTTCCAGTTTTAACCTGTATTTCAGTGTAGTGCTACCCCCGGAGGGGCCGCTGTTAACCGACTCTCCTATTTCTGCACATCCAGGCAACACACATTTCTTCTCTTGTAGCTAGACACAAGAAGTCAGTTCCGTAACTTGTTTTTGTTGCCGGATAACAACTTGAATAGGGTGAAGGGATTTATAGGGCTCCCAAAAGATGATGAATACAGCAAAACCTGGGGACAATCTTTCATTCTCTCTGTACAAAAACTCTGAACTGCTTCCTTCTGTACAAACTCTCAGTCCTAAATAGGTCAATAGCAAAAGTCCATTACAGACTAAGGGCCCTGGGCCCTTCTGGAAGTAGCACAAACTTGAAGTAACAGCTTGCAGGAAAGTTTCTCCTCCCCCTTTGGATCTGATGCCAGCTCCACTACTCAGCATGGACGTCTTGAGAATTTTGCACAGAATGTGGTAGATATTAGTAGAAAAAGCCTTTACAGGGTAGGAACCCTCTGGCCCCTATTTGGAATTTAGCACAGTGTGTGGCACATTATTTGTAGGAGTCCCTCCTCTCTCCTAAAGGACTGCTCCCAGCTTTTCAGCAAACTACACGCAGAACATTTCTCTTCTCCCCTGTAGAACTGCTACCAGCTCCACATCCTACAGTCAAAAGCAGATCTCCCAGGACAAGGATAAAGGGTCAAGCATAGCACAATCTTTTAAAAGCTCGCTACATGTGGTCTTTCCTCTTGTGAATCTCTGGGTGTGCTGAAGTACTCACTGTCCTCTCCTTGCTCTCACTACTCCCAGGTGGTGGACCCAATCAAACTGTTGAAGGAATCCTTACTGAGCCAGCTCGAGCCTCCAGTATGTGGGCCCCCCCCTAGACCTTAAGGTCACGACAGACCCCTCACCATGCCATCTCCATCCTCCAACTCCCCTTGCCAACATGACTCATTAATAATTAAGAGCTGGCTTAACCCCTGTCAGGTTCACTGCCTGGGGATTGGTCAAGCTCCCCTGAGTATGCAGATCAGCCCTCCTGGGCTTCGCCCTCTAGTTTCCAGAACGTTCTTCGTGTTTCCAGAACCAGGGGGAGGCACCAGAGACCTGCCTGCATAAGTCATCCAGCCTTGAACTCAAGTAAACCCTGACCCAGATTCATTACTCAGACCTAGCTCTAAGCCAGACTATGTTTTACCTACTCTAACACTAGTAGCACACTAGAGGATGCTACATCAGTGTTTCAGTTATCCAGAGTGACATGTGTTCAGCTGCTACTGCCTGTTACAGCTACAGTGAGCTGGCTCGAGAGGGAAGACCCTTGGGCTAGTCACAGAGGGACCACTCAGAATCAGAATCTGTCATCTCTGCTGAAAGGCCTCTGACCACCATCTTGTTTATCTAATTGAGTGCTCCAACACAAGGGCGCCATCGCTGGCTGACTATCTACATTGTTTCTCTGGCCATTGGTTAGGTAGGTCTTCTCTGCAGTAGGCAGGCTATATTGGTATTCTGAAAGTCCTTTGTACTGCTATACTGTGTTGAGATTGTTGTTTATCTCCATTACATGACATCATCACTCTTTCAGGCCTGCCTAGTGCACCCTTTTGTATTGGTTGCTTCCTAGGTGGTCATGGGGAACAAGCAGTGACACCCTTTTTGATTGTGAATTGTGTTTCTTAACAAGGTACCTGCTTTGCCGTGATATTGGAAACTGTTGTCTAACTATTCCATTCCCTTTTAAGTATCCGTCTTTAAATAAAGCCCTATAAACCATGTAAGATGTGTTGCTGTTCTTGAGTCCTGGTAGGGGTGGTCATCACGGGTGTAGGGCATAAGGAATTTGCTACAATTTAGCAACTCTTTTGGGGAGGGTGAGCTCTACACATATGTAAATTATCTTTTGACATTTATGTTAAGAAACTCTTTTTTAAAACCTTTTTGTCCGCTATATTTTATTGTCTTCTCTTTTATACCAGCACAGTTGGATTTTGTAAAAGTACAAACAGACTCATTATAGGTCTATATAAACATTGTGACAAGTGATAAATTTAACTTTACTTCCCCTTTTGCTCTTGTAAACAAAGGAGGTATCGTGTATTCAGAACATAAGCAAATTGATTTTACCTGTCTGGAGCACGCACCATCTAAATAAGCAGGACACCTTGTAGTATATGTTAGCAAGTTTATAGTGACATTTAAAATATACAAGGACTATATGTTTAAAGTATTATGTATGGAACTCAGATATATACATTGGGAGATGTTTTTAAATATGACCAGGCTAAAGACTGGGCACATACTTATCTTAGTATTTAGTTTAGTTTTTTCCCAAATAGAAGAGTCATGATAGAGTGGAGTTTTTCATTCATTTAAACTAACAACTGGTTATATGCCATGAACAGACATCCTGCTAATTCAGAGAGGAACAGAATGGATGTCACTTTTGTTACATCTATGTCTGTTCAATTTTTTGGTCTACATTTTGACAGTGAACATTGACAGCAAAACCATGTTGGAAATACAGGCCGCCAGAATAAAATGCACTTGTGTCCTACCTCTGATCTATCACATTTATGTCATTTCTTTTCTGATCTGCATGGACTTGAAGATAGGCAGATGTGTATGGACAGACTGAAAAACAAAAACAGCAGGAGAAGGGCGCGCTGACCTTGTGCATTACCACTTAAATGTTTATTAAAATCCAAAAAAGCAACATACATTATACTCACAAACCTATGTTGCACACATGTAAAAATGTATATTGGACCCAATCGTCTCCAAAACAACCAGGATATTCCTACTGTGCTGGATGACGTGAGGGTATAGCTGACAAACTCATTTCGAGGGAGGACCCTGTTCCTCAGAGCCAAAACATGCTACCAGTAGTTTTTTTTTTCCCCAGTGTATATGGATACCCTTGGTCCTGAGGGGGCGGCAAGACCTTAGGTGATGTCAACAAAGACCACACAAGACCACACACCTTCTTGCTTACCACTCGAGCGCAGGAGAAATATTGCTTTTCATATATGGACACACGTTCATTAGCATCCGCCTGCCCATAAACTTGCATGGAGCTTCTGATAATGCCCTTCTGAGGAGGTGGCTGGTGGAGTAAATCATAAAGCCTGTGTGAAAGGACCCTTAGCACCTTTTCACACTAGTGTGATTTTTGCTGCATCTGCCATTGTGCTGCAATGTATGACAGCTATTCTATATGGTGCCTGTTAACAACAATGCAACATGGTGCAATTAACTTTTTGAGGGATGGGAACACTGGAAAGCAGATAACAAACAGAAAACAATTTCCCAGCGCATTTACCATCTAGCCTGCAATAAACTAACAATTCACATTACCCACTTGCCGACCCCTGGGGCATGCATCTTGAAATGTTCATGATCACTGGGTCCCTGAGACCCAGCGCATCACAGATCATGGTGAAGGGCCAATCACAGCGGCCCTTTACCATGCGATCGCTCTGTCCAATCATGGAGCGATCACTTGTCAACAAACAGTTGTCATGTCCGGTTCAGCTCTCTCCTCACACCGATACAGCGTGTGAAGTAGAGAGAGAGACACCCTGCAGCAGCGTGAGACTGCTGCATTTGGTGTGCCTCACAGTGCTCCTCCATGCAACATCAGTGCCATCACAGTGCCATCACAAATTAAGGGTCAGGTTTGCCTGGACGGAGTCCACCCCTCCCTAAAGGTACAGGGACACATTGGATGCCTAGCGCTGAAAAGCAGTTTCAGTGCATTTTTAGCAGGGTTTTGAATTTAACAACCGGTCTGCTCTTCCTGCAACAAAATCATGATGCAAAAAACACGCTAAAAAATGCACTGAAAAACACATAATTATGTAGAAGCACTAGTGTGAACCTAGGCTCAAAATGAGTGGCCCCTTATACAAAGGGCTCTTTCAGACAGGTAGTAAGCCTGCCGCCCTCTGAAAAAGTGACCCACAATGCCAACAGCAGCTAGCAGGTGTTCAGGAGGCACTAGAGTCATCCCCTAATGCCTGTATTTTTTTTCTACTTTTTTTTTTGCCAAACAGCAATTTTACATTGCGGGACTGGGTATCCACTGTGAGCCAAGTATTTGCCGAGTATTTGGCCCATGGTTGCGGTGCTGCCCCTATGATCTTAGGCTCTATTCACATATAGGCGTCTTGGATCATGGGCAGAATTTCCACGAGTCTACCCGCGATCCCGAATCAAAAAAGTACAAGAACTTCTTTTGGGCAACAGGCGTCCCGTGATTCTGTTTGCGTGAATTTACAGCGATTTATTGGGCGACAATTGCGGCAAAATTGTGCCGCGTTTGGTGTGCCATTGCAAGTCACAGGAATCGCACAGGTGTCCCTTGACTTACAATGGTTTGGGATCGCAGGTAGACTCGCGGCAATTCTGCCTGCGATCCGAGACGCCTATATGTGAATGGAGCCTTAAAGAATGAGATTAAAAGGCAGTGCTGCTTTGCAAATTCTGCAGCTAAAGAGTTAAAATTGCCGTGGCATGTGTATAGCCAAACAAACAAAAAAAGAGAGACATTTCTGAAAAAAAACAAAATTTTTTTTACTTTCGGCTATAAAACATTCCTAATAAAAAAAAATTTTAATCACATTTTTTCATAATTTTAGGCCAATTTGTATTCTGCTACATATTTTTGGTAAAACAAATCCCAATAAGTGTATATTGTTTGGTTTGCGCAAAAGTTATTGCATCTACAAACTGTGGGAAATATTTATTTCATTTTTATTTTTTTTATTTTTTTTTACTAGTAATGGTGGCGATCTGCGATTTGTAGTGGGACTACGACATTGCAGCGGACAGATTGAACACCTAACTGACATTTTTGACACTTTTGGGGTACCAGTGACATTACTAAAGTAATCAGTGCTAAAAATATGCACTGTTACTGTACTAATGACACTGGCAGGGAAGGGATTAACACCAGGGAGGATCAAAGGGTTAAATGTGTCCCTAGATGGTGCTTTCTAACTGTGGGGGGATGGGCTTGCTGAATGAACACAGAGACCTGTGTTCTTAAATAAGTGGAACACAGGAGCCCTGTGTTCATTACTGACAAAACAGCGGTCTGCCGTGTTTACAACGGCAGACCGCCGTTCTGTCTCAATGGAGAGTGATGGCGGGTCCCCCTGTAGCCAATCGGTGTGTGCGTCCCCACCGATACATCGCACGTCGGTACGTCGTTTAGCAGGACAGAGCCGACCTGCCGCAGTATAAGTACGGCGGCTGGTCGGCAAGTTGTTAATACAGTAGGAATCAGAGGGCCCTGCTTATTAGAGCTTACAATCAAAGAATATTATATTGCAGCTTACCAATTCTTAGGCATTCATTTTCTTTTTTAGGCTTTCTTTCTCTTATTTTTATCTGGTTTTAAAAAGAAAACTCTCTTGCATTTATAGGGAAGAGACAGACCATTTAACACTGACGGGTGCTTACGTATGTAATTCCAAAAGGAAAAACGTTTTCTGTAACTGCTTGTAAGGCTACATTCACACCTGAGCGTAGCGTTTTCGCTCGTTTTTTACCGCGATTTTACCGCGATTTTTACCGCGATTTACAGGCGTTTTTACAGGCGTTTTTTTTTGTGTAGGCGTTTTTAGATTGAATAGAAACCAATGGAAAACGCCTGTAATCTGCCCAAAAAGAAGCTCATGTACTTTTTTGAGCGTTGGGCGTTTTACAGCGTCAAAACGCTCAGATGTGAACAGGGGCCATTGAAATGAATAGGATTTGTCTTGTTGAGCGTTTTGAGAGCTGATCCTAGAGCAAAAAAACTCCCCAAAAACGCCCCAAAACGCCTACATGTGAACGGAGCCTTAAGGATTAGTTGGAATTTGGCTTCAATTTGTTATTGTATTTAAATCTGTTATATCTAACGCTCCCCTCCCCCAAGACTGACAATGCTGCTGTCCAAAGGTGTCCCCTGTCCTCTTTAATCCAGAGTGAGGCACTCTAATACAGGAGGTGTGTTACTGGCCAGATCACCAGGGGAAAACGGGGAAA
Organism: Pelophylax lessonae; assembly: GCF_965119305.1. Classification (NCBI taxonomy): domain Eukaryota; kingdom Metazoa; phylum Chordata; class Amphibia; order Anura; family Ranidae; genus Pelophylax; species Pelophylax lessonae. The sequence continues at coordinate 235,867,867 of NC_138773.1, forward strand.
AAAGACTAAAAAAGAAGAAAACTAATGCAGCCACCACATCTAATGATTGGTAAGCTGCAATACAATAAATTTTGATTTTTGGACTTACAGAGGTTATTAGGTCTAGCTGAAATGGCTGGCCTCCTCTCTGCCTGAGGCATATACAAAGCACAGTGTGTCCATTTTTTAAAGATTTTATTCCTAAATACTTTTTTCCACAGATCCGCTGTGTGGTCACGTGATCCTCCTCCGCTCTCCGTCCCTGATCTAAGGAGATGAGCTGAGCCGGCCAGCAGAGGGAGACCATGTGACCGCACAACAGAGCTGTGCAAAAAGGTATTTAGGATTCTAATTTTTAAATAATTGCTACAACCTCCTAGCACCCATGCCTCCAAGCCCTTTAAGAGGTTTATAACGCCGAGGAGGTGGGGTGCGGCTTAAGATCATATGTGATTGGCTGTCATGGTGGTCATGTGGTCCAAAACTTCAGATCTCAGGAAGTGATCAGAAGCTTTCGGTTAGGTAATGGGAACTGTGCTAGAAGCGCACAGCGCATGCTTTCAGCACAGGTGTATTGGCAGCAATTCACGCAAATATGCGTCCCCTCGTCGCTAAGGACCAGGTGCTGAGAGGCTTCATATTTGCGAACAGCCAGCACCGTAGGGCTAACATAGAACTGTACAGTGTACAGCAATAGCGGCGGGAGGGGTGGGGAAGAGATCAGATCTCACACTGAGCTGAGAGACAGGGAGGGAGGGAGAGAGGGAAGAGACTCACAGCAGAGAGCAGGATGATGAAGGCATGTAAACTGACCACGGCATTATGGATCAGCAGCCATGATAAACATGTTCAGTTTACAGAGGCAGGATCAGCCAGGTATTGGGAAAGATAGAAAGGGACAACTGACAAGGCAAAAGCACTGTGCTATAGCTCCTGCCTTACAGGGACAGAGCATCATTTTTTTTTCTTTAGGGTTACAACTACTTTAATACCACTTTAAGCACGTATAAAAATAAATACAGTTTGATCAATTATATTATTAAAGCCCAACTCAGCACCCCCCCCCCCCCCATGTGCCTTTTATACATTTTAAAATTAATACTTATATATTTTTTTTCAAAATCTTCAGCCCAGCCACACGATGCACTGGGTCCTTCTCCTCTTTGTTGTTTCCGCTGGCAATAGTCGATCCTCAGTGGAGCAGAGAGTGACTGACGCTCTGATGTCAGCAACGCTATAGAATCATTCCAATGTGAGATCAAGTGCCGTGGTTATGTCCTTTCAAGGGGTTGCTCTATGATGGCCTGCACTCCCAGTATTCCCTCAGTCCTCTGGTTTGAATAATGTGGGGCATCATTCAGCTTAGAAGAATGAGGACTTGTTTTGGAAAAGAGGTAATGTAGGGGGAAGAGCTGTAGTATTTCAGCCAAAGCTGCTTTTTTTGAAAAGCAACCTCCAGTGGGACTCTAGAGGGACTTAAAGTAGAAGTTCACCCTAAAACTAAAATCTGTAAATCTACAGGCATCCACAATCTAAGACTGATCTATCTAGCCCTGTAAAGAAGAAATCGCTATACATACCTTTTCTGAAGCCGCTCCAGGCCTGAGCTGTCAGCTGCGGCTTCTCTGTGTAGGAGTGTGCAGAGGAGGCAGCCAATGGTAGCCCATAATAACTCTGTGGGTGATGCCATTTCCCAGGCATTTCCCAGCTGTTGTCGACTGTCTCCTTCACAGAGCTTCCGGCGCTTGAGACTGCACCAGATCAGCGTCAGAAAAGGTTTGTATAGCGATTTCTTCTTTACAGGGTTAGAAAGGTTAGTCTTAGATTGTGGATGCCAGTAGATTTACAGATTTTAGTTTCAGGGTGAACTTCTACTTTAACCCCTTGGTGCTGGCCGTACTCAAATATGTGGCCTCTTGGCGCCTGGACCTTAGCATCAAGGGGCCGCATATTTGCATGAATTGTTGCAACACACCTGTGCTGTGACTGCGCGCTGTTCGCTCCCGGGGCAGTTACTGCTGCCTAACCAAAAGCCAAAAGTTTTCGAATCACGTGACAGCCAATCACAGCGTTCACGTGATCTTAAGCCCCATCCCATCTACCAGCATCATAAACCTCTTAAAAGGCCAGGAGGCACCAGCGCTAAGAGGTTAAAAAAAAACAAATCGCCCAGACCTGAACTTTCAAGCGAACTCCACTTTTTTTTTCAGAAAAAAGCATTCCCCTCTGGGTGATCTCTGTACATTACAATGATTTTAACAAACTTTATTGCAGATTCCTACCTTTTGTTATTCTGAAGAAATCCCTGTTAGTTACTCTGTGCCCCTGTGCAAATGACGGCGGAGTGGTGCTGCTCTCATTCTGGGACGACGTTATATGACGGCGCCCCAGAACGGCCGCTCGCAGTGCGGCAATCGTGACCGCACCGTGTTCCTAGGACTTGGCGTGACCCCAATCTTGGTAAAGAGCCAATGACTTGGCTCTTTACCCATGCGATTGGCTGTGTCCAATCACTAATGAAAAGAAATGGCTGCACTGAGATGTGGTCAAAATCCAGGTTTATTGGACATCCCAATGTGGCAAAAAGGTGGCAAGATAGACGCGTTTCACACACTAATATGTGTGCTTAATCATTATTAGTAACGAGTCTACCTTGCCACCTTTTTGCCACATTGGGATGCCCAATAAACCTGGATTTGGACCACATCTGAGTGCAGCCATTTCTTTTCATTATTGACTGTCCACGGAGGCGAGCCGGGGCGAGCACCGCTGTTGGTCATCAAGCTTCCCATTACCTTGAGCAGTGTATCTCTTTCCTTTGTGTCCAATCACTGTCAGAGCGTGTGGCGAGGAGAGCTGATTCAGCGGCTCCTCCTCAAAGTGGAGTCTAGGACAGGTAATCAGGGCACTGATCATCAGTGCCCTGATTACAGTAAAGTAAAAAATCAGTGCCCACAATCAGTGCCCAAAATCAGTGTCCATAGGGCTTCCAGTCAGTGCCATCAGTGCCTGCTCATCTGTGCCGCCCGTCAGTGCCCATCAGTGCCGCCCATCAGGGCCCATCAGTGCTGCCTGTCAATGCCCATCAGTGCCGCCTTTCAGTGCCCATCAGTGCCACCTATCAGTGCTCATCAGTGCCGCCTATCAGTGCCCATTAGTGCAGCATATTAGTACCTCCTCATCAGTGCCCATAAGTGCCACCTCATCAGTGCCCATCGGTGCAGCCTATCAGTGTCCATCAGTGCCGCCTCATCAGCGCACATCAGTGAAGGGGGAAAACTATTTATTTTCAAAATTTACTGACAGAAAATAAGAAAAACTTTTTTTTTTTTCAAAATTTTCTGTCTTTTTTCTTTTTTTTAGTAAGAAATAAAAAAGCCAGTGGTGATTAAATAAAAATTTCATATAGGTACAGTGTAGCATGACCGCGCAATTGTCATTCAAAATGTGACAGTGCTGAAAGCTGAAAATTGGCCTGGGCAGGAAGGGGGGGGGGGGAGGGCCCTGTATTGAAGTGGTTAATGGGAGTGGTTTCATAATTATCAACCAGCCGTTGTAGAATCAGGGCTCTAATGAGGAACATTGCAGGGTCTGCATCTCTTTAGAACAGGCATCTCCAAAATATGGCCCTCCAGTTGTTAAGGCACTACAATTCCCATCATGCCTAGTCATGTCTGTGAATGTCAGAGCTTTACAATGCCTCATGGGATGTGTAGTTCCGCAACAACTGGAGGGCCGTAGTTTGGAGATCCCTGCTTTAGAAGTTATTTCCTATTGAGAGTGTAGCACCCTCCTAGGTAGGTGCTAGGAAAAGTATATATTGGCCCTGTCTGCTTATCAGGGGGGCCTGATAATTCAGTTAGGCTGTAATATGTTTCCAGGTGTGGTCTGTTGAGTTTGGGGAGTCTCCCCACTGTATCCAATGAGGGCTCTTATTGGACAGTGGAGGAAACCTGGCCAATAGCGCACCAGGGCTTATAGCTGTCTCAGTGGGCAGAGTTTGCCGTACCCTGGGATTGGATATAAGTCTGAGGGGAGCATGTGACAGAGGGTCTTTGGCGGGAAGCAGAGTCCAGGGAGGAGGGTGACGGCTGTCTCTCCTCCTGTCAGATAAAGTGAGGGTGTCCTGGGCAGTCGGCCTAGAGGACTGGAGGTTGAGCTGGGCTGCAGGAAGAGGATCCAGAGTGTTGCTGACCGAGTGGAGCTGCTGGGCAGAAGTTTCCAGGAAAAACAGTGTTGTGAGTACTCCAAATCTGCCCAGAAGGTCAAAGGTATCCGGGAGCCAGCTAACCAGTAGAGGCTTAGGAAAGGGGGTGCAAGTGTCTAAGCCCTGAAGATAATTGAGAGGAAGGGGGCGCCGGTGTGGGCCCTGAAGTGTTCAGCAGTGCAGCTACCTCAGCAAGAGTGCTTAAGGGAGCTCAAAGAGGACTTCTTTAGTCAGAAAGCAGTCACAAGTCAGTTCTGCTTTAACAGGCATCCGGCCAGCGTTAGCCAGCGTCAAGCCAGCGTTGACAGGCATTCAGCCAGCGTCAACTCAGCGCCAAATAATTCAGGTGTCCGCACCAAATTGTGCATAGTTCAGTTCAAGGAGTAAGCTTTTGCTTTTTTTACCATTGCTATTCCTTTATACTGGCTTTTGAAATTTAAAAATGCAACAATTTACAATTTGGATGAAAGGTTTAGCACTAGGAAACACTTTTTGAAAGATAAAAAGTGTATTTTTATATACAGATATATAGATCAGACCATAATAAGGGACAAATGAGGAGGAAAGAGGGACAGAGGGACTATATTCCAAATCAGGGAAACTTGGGAGCTGTGGTATATGCCATATTATTTTTTTCTCATGAAAGTGGAGTTATCCTTTAAGCACAACACATATACACAGTATTAGAAGAAAAAAAAAGTGTACAGTCCCCTATGGTAAACCAAGGAAGTTAGCAAAAGTGCAAGGTGCAGTGTTGTAGAACATTAAAATTCACACTTCAAATAAATCATTGGTGCACTAGGTAAGGTTACCAAATCTCTTTATAATTTTGCATAAAATACCTTTTGTTACAGAAGCAATAATAAGTTTGTGTCCTGGTTGTTTGTACTGTAACTCCATCTGAGGTTTTTGGTTCCTGGTCTCTGTGTTTATAGTATATAGACTGTGTACTGTGTGCACCTGGATTCAATGTTTATACCAAGTAAGCACTGTCTGGGGATTCGTTTATGCTTCCTTCTCAGCAGATCCTAACATTTTAACATTACAAACAAAAAGTGGATGTAACATGCACATTTGTATGCTGTAAAGGGAAAACTAAAATATGCACTAGGCGTTTCCAAAGACTTATACCAAATAGTATCTTATAAATACACCTCGTCAGAGTCTTGAAACATAATGTTAAAACATTTAACCACTTGCTGACCGGGTAACGTACATTTACTGCGGCAAAGTGGCTCTATTGCGCAAAATCACGTATCTGTACTTCATGTCGTGAAATAGCCTTAAGGGGGCATGTGGAGACCTGATCGCAGGCTGATTGGACAGAGGGGGAGCCAATCAGAGGGACCTTTGGACCCGATGTCCGCCGGCCACCCGTGAACGTTCCCAAGAGAGGCAGAACGGCTGTCTGCCTATGTAAACAAGGCAGATCACCGTTTTGGCAGGGCAGAAGATGGAAGTCTTATGTTTCTGCTAAGCAGGAACAAGGATCTCTGTCTTCCCTCAGCCAGAGCAACCCTCCCACAGTTAACAAGCACTCCCAGGGAACACATTTAAAGAGGTTGTAAACCCCCCCAAATTTTTTTTTCCTTTTTGCAAGCTGCAAGAGAAACACATAATGAGCTAGTATGCATTATGAAATACTTACCTTAGAACGAGCCCCCGCTGTGCCGTCCACTCACCTGTATGACGGGCGACATGTCTAGTCGCCCATCTTCCGGGATCGCGGCATCCGGCCATCTGATTGGCCGGAGCCGGAGCCGCGCGCGGCTCAGCCGACGGTCACGGCACGGAGCTTCAGAGCGCATGCGTCAGTGACGTCACTGGCTGCATATAAGGTAAATATCTCCTAAACGGTACATGTTTAGGAGATATTTACAGTACCTATAGGTAAGCCTTATCATAGGCTTACCTATAGGTACAAGTTACAGAGGAGGGTTTACTTCCTCTTTAACCCTTTGATCGCCCCTGATGTTAGCCCCTTCCCTGCCAGTTTCATTAGTACAGTAACAGTGCATATTTTTTAGGACTAATCACTGTTTTGGTGTCACTGGTCCCCAAAAAAGTGTCAGTTAGGTGTCCAATTTGTCCGCCGCAATGTTTCAATCCTGCTATAAGTCGCTGATCGCTGCCATTACTAGAAAAAAATGAATTAATGAAAATTACATAAAAATATCCCATTGTTTGTAGATGCCATAATGTTTGCGCAAACCAATCAATATACGCTAATTGGGATTTTTTTTTTACCAAAAATATGTAGCAGAATACATACTGTATTGGCCTAAATTGATGAAGAAATTTGATTTTTAAAAGTTTTTTTGTAAATGGATGTGTTTATAGCAGGAAGTGAAAAATATTGTTTTTTTTTTTTCAAAATTATAGCACAAAAAATAAAAATCGCACAGGTGATCAAATACCACCAAAAGAAAGCTCTGTTTGTAGGAAAAAAAAGAACATTAATTTTATTTGGGTACAGCATCGCACGACCGCGCAATTGTCAGTAAAAGTAACGCAGTGCAATATTGCAAAAAAATGGCCTGGTCATTAAGGGGGTAAAACCTTCCGGGGCTGAAGTGGTTTTTGAACCGGGTAGCTAAAATTATTCAGTGGATGGGTCAATATAAACCAAACCAGCAGTTTAGTTTTGGAAGGTCCCAGCAAAACCAAATCTGAAACTCCATAAACCCCCTTATATATGGGATGATGGATGCTTACAGATTTCTGCATCTGTGTTGACAGACCAAACCACCTTTCAAAACCAGCATGAGGGGATTCTGCTCTCAATTCTAGCGTTTTTATTTAGTATTAAATTAAATAATAGTATATTGCAATCCACCCAAAAGGGGAAGCTCCGCTTCTTTTCCTCCTCCTACGTTGCCACATTTGGCACCTTTTGAGGGGGAGGGGGGAGCGGGTACCTGGTTTTGGTTGCGGCTAACTGAGCCGGAAGTTCGGCCCCCCCCTCCTCCTTCCCCTGCTGCCGGGCAATTTACAGCTCGCTTTGCACATGCGCAGTGCAGTTGCAAGGCTTCACTGCCAGTTTCCCTTAGCTAAGAGCTAATTGAAAAAATCGGCTTGGGTGAGGACACCACTGGATTCGTGGACAGGTAAGCAAATATTAAAAGTCAGTAGCTACAGTATTTGTAGCAGCCGACTTTTTTTTCTGAAGGAGTCTGGAGTGCCTCTTTAAACTTTGAAATTCATAGAGGAAGTACATCCTGCTTGCTCAGTACTTCAAGTGTTTGTTACCCCAACATTTCATATTCCTGATATGTCCCCACTGTACCATGTACTTGTATGAAAAAGTCTCCCGTTTTGTTTTGTTTCCTTTGTGTGCAATCCTTGATGTTCCTGCCAGTCCCTCTGCATCCTATCCAAAAACTGACCACACTAAGCAGGAGAGCACAACGTGGTCAGTTCTCTAGCTGTGCTGGGAGCTGACACACACACACGCACACCCTCTGAACAGCTGATCACTGGAAAATTCAGTGAACTGTTGCTTCTCCTCCCCCAGCTATTATGAAGCTGAGAACAGGGGGGAATGTGATCAATTATAAAAAAGGGTATTTATAATTTTTTGTTATATCTTTAATCTAAATCACACATTTTTTGCCTTTCATTTGTATTTTAAACACCTTCCGTCTGCCATATAGTAAAATGAAGGGCACAAGGTGACTCTTTCGTTCCGGCATGACGTCATATGACGTAATCCGACTCTCGCCGTGCTTTGGACATGGCACATACCGGATCTCTGTAAAGAGCCTATGAGGAGGCTCTTTACCCATGTGATCAGCTGTGTCCAATCACAACTGATAACATGTAAACAAGGAAATGCCAGTTATCAGCTTTCCTCTCCTCACACTGAAAGCATGTGAAGAGAGAGGAGACGATCAGTGGCATTTCCTCACAGGGGAGACCTACATAGATAATCAGGACACTGAATATCAATGCAGCCCCAACAGTGCCCATCAGTGATGTCAGTCAGTGCTGCCTTTCAGTGCCCATCAGTGCCGCCTATCCGTGCCCATCAGTGCCATCTATCAGTGCCCATCAGTGCTGCCTATCAGTGCTGCATATCAGTGTCCATCAGAGCTGCATATTAGTGCCTCCTCATCAGTGCCGTCTCATCAGTGCTCTTCAGTGCAGCCTATTAATGTCCATCAGTGCAGCCTCATCAGCACATATCAGCGAAGGAGAAAAATTACTTTTTTACAAAAATTTTCTAACAGAAACTAAGGAAAACTTCTTTTTTTTCAAAACTTTCGGTCTTTTTTTTGTTTTTTAGCAAGAGAGAAAAAACCCTGTTGTGATTAAATACCACCAAAAAAAAGCTCTATTTGTTTAAAAAAAATGATAAAAATGTAATTTGGGCACAGAGTTGTACAAGCTGAAAATTGGGCTGGGCAGGAAGGGGGTGAAAGTGCCCAGTATTGAAGTTGTTAAACTGAATGGGTTGTTTTACAAGGTGATCGTTTACAATCACAATAACTCTTACAATCATCATTATGCAGTGCACCATTCTTCCCCAATCCCTTTTGTTGAGAATTTGATGATCTGAAAACACTACTTGAAAACTATTCCCGAACAAACCCATTACAGGCTAATTTCTGTAAATCTTTCAGTGCTTCTCCTTTCACACTTTTACTAAATGTAGAGAAGAAGGTGATTCCACTACACTGGAAATCCAATACTACTTGATGTGAGGGAATGATTTTTCTGTATTGATCATGTAGCAGAGAATAAAGAATTGATACACATTAGCATAACACAACACCCTACATCTACATGTGATCAGGTTGGTCATTGTTTAAACTTACTACACTGTGCGCTCACCAACTATGTTGGTCCATTCATAGTGGTCCGTGGTCCTACTACACATATTGTCTCTACTCCTAAATGAGGTCTTGCCACATGTGCTGCTTCTTTGCCCTGGGGTAGGCGGGCCCAGAACATCATTAGCAATCTGAAAGAAGACCCAGACAAGACCTTACATCTACACTTCCCCTACTAACCTTTCCCCTTCTTTATTTCTGTTTCAGCTACCCTAAATTATCCACTCCCAACACTATCCCCGTCTCCCCTATAGCACAGATATACTGGCCATTAGTACTCCCAAGTTTCTATATTGCATATTTCATAAAACTCCTGCATTATCATCTGCAACCCAGCCTACCACCACCTTCACAGGACTAATTCTTGAGAATTAGATGCTGCTTAGTCTTCAAATGTTTGTTAGATTGCAGTCTGAAACCATGGTCTCACACACCTTATAATCCAAGTACAAGATGTCTATGTATTTCTATGCAGTTTGAAAATGGTTGTAAACCATTTATTAATAACACTTACCCCCGCAGTAGCCTCTGGACAGTTCTCTGTTCTGCCACAACTTTCCTAACTGCTTGGCCCCCCCTGACACCCTTGGTTGTAGACTAAAAGCCGTTTATATCTGTTGGCTTAAGATTTAGTAAGATACCACTCTTTAAGAATGCACAGGAATTAGGCCACTAACAATTTGGTGGTAAATTAGGTATATTAAGGCAAACGCAATCAAACAAGGCATAAATACATAAACAGATACAGTAATTATACAGACTTAGGAGCACTGTAAAATATAAACAATCAATGACTCACTAACTGGCACTCAAAAGACTATAGCAAAGTTAAATTGAACTATATCAGGTGCAACTAGAGTCTCTAGATCTCTATCAACTAACTCAAAAGGATAAAAGGGTCCTTATGTGCACACTATGCATACAACCCCAGCAGCAGGTGAGAATATGCTTTCCTTGTACATAGGGTACCCTGTGGTAACGGTGAACAGTACCAGACGCGTAATAGTTAACACTAGCCTGCTTTCAGTGGGGCCCTTCTCTGGGTGGTGCACTGTAACTCTAAGAGTGTTGGTGGTGAGTGTGAATGAGCAACTAGGTAAGAGCAGTCCTTACAGCATTTAATGTAAATGGACCAATCCTCCTCTTTACTTCTCAGTATTTTAGTATTTTATTGTTCATTGTATATGATTCAGGTACAGAGATTGTATATACAGTATATTTCTCTTTTTATTTATTGTTGATTTTAGAACTATTTCTATTTCCCAATTTAAAGGTGGTAATAGTCATTGATTGTGGAAATGTATCTTTCTAATTAACCTCACATGTGCACTTTGTAGATTTATAAATGTCTCCTCTTTCCTGTCCTTCCTCATCTTTATGATTAAGTCCAGTGGGGGGTGGAATGTATCAGAGGAGGACATACCAGGTGGAACTTCATGTAGCTTGTCCTGGAACAATAAAATGTTACTAGCGCATGCTTCCGGCTGCTTTTCTCTGGATGTATTGGCAGTTTGGGCTCCTGCTTAATGATTGACTGCACACTTAAGACTAGCTCTATCCTGAGAATACTATTGTGGAACTGCATATACAGTTTTGAATCCAAATTATTTCATTAACGTGAATTTTTGGGCAGGATCAGTTTTCCAAATATACGTAGTACTCTTTAAACATACAGATAGAGAAAAAGGTCTATGGAAAATGTAATACTTAGGTACGAATTCTTGGGTTGCTAAAAGCCCAACTGACATCTCTGAAACAGCTTCTCTTTTACCTACTGTACCTAAAAGTAAATTTTTGCCCTCCTGCATTGGCATCCATCTATCCTCTACAGTGGCAAAACACCTGCTTGTGATGTTTACATTGGACTAGTCGTAGTTATCATTGTCAAAGTCCCGGATGCAGACAGTGTGATTTTGGGGACACGCATCCACACTCACACGGATGTAAAATTGGGGGCAGCAGCTGTTTGTGCACAGCCACTGCAACCCAATAGAATGGGACTGCCTGCATGCAGATACACAGAAGACCAGTGCATCCTGTGCAGGCAAACATGGCACTCACATGGGTGTATGCCTAAAGTGGTTTCTATGCATTAAGGTAAAAAAACTTCTTTGTACAGCAGCCCCCCTCAATACTTACCTAAGCCCAATCTTGATCTAGCAATGTGCACGAGAGCCTTGGCTTTCCAGAATTCTCCCTCCACATTGGCTAAGACAGTAGGGGGAGCCATTGGTTCAATCACAGTCAGTCAGCCAATAAGGAGAGAGGGGGTGGAGCCGTGTGCAAATGGAAATGCAGAGCAGAGGCTTGGAAAAAGAGCCTGCTTGGGTGCCCCCATCGCAAGCTGCTTGCTCTGGGGGGCACTTGGCAGTAGGAGGGGCCAAGAGCACCGGTGAGAAATTTGAGAAGAGGAGGATCGGGGCTGCTCTGTGCAAAACCACTTCACAGAGCAGGTCAGTTTGAAATGTTTGCTATTATTATTATTATTTTTTTTTTTTTTTTAAAGAAAGCCTGTAATATCACTTTAAGTATACCCATGTCTATGTATCTAATAAAAAGCCAGATAGCAGTAAAAACATGACAGGGATTCCCACTCTATCCAAAACAAGTATTGGTTGGACATTCTTCACTCTCCCAATCAACATTGATTATTTTTAATCCTCATGCTGCTAGATTTAGTAAATAGACAGGAAAGAATATCATATTTACTTGTTTAACCACTTGTCCCCTGCCCACCGTACATATACTACGGCACTCAGCCGCTTACAGGCAAAGCGACGTACCACTACGTCGCTCACTCCCGCCGCTCTGGGGTGCGCTCCCGCGTGCCCCCGGCCCCGCTGATGGTCTGATTGGGTTCAGAACCGATCAGTCATCAGGTCCAGGCCAATGATTTTTGCCCTGGACCTGTTGATCGGTCCTGCCCAATCAGATACTGTCTGTGCTGTGTAATGTAAACACAGGCACAGAAAAGACCCGCTCTCTCCTCCCTAAATCCTTTTTGGATTCATCGAGAGGAGAGAGAGGATCTAAACTGTGAGTACTGCACCAAGCACCCACACACACACGTAGATAGGCACATTTAACCCCCGGTCACCCCCCCCAGTTAACCCCTACACCCCCTGTCACAACACACACTGTATACAGTATATAGCATTTTCCTATATACCTGTATTAGTGTGACTTGTGACCTGGTTTAGCGCTTGCGGCCGTTCCTTTTAGGCTTAGGATACCCGCCACCCCCCCAATAAATATTTGCCACCTGATTTCCCCTGATCACCCCCAGTTAACCCCTTCACCCCTGTCACATTGCACACTAATTTACAGGTAATATACATAGTTACATAGTAGGTGAGGTTGAATAAAGACAATAGTCCATCCAGTTCAACCTGTGTAGGTGTGTGTGGCCGTAATCACCTCCGATACCCCTGAATGTTTTGATCCTTGAGGTGTACATCCAAGAGTCTTTTAAAAGTAGCCATACTCCCCGCAGTAACTACCATATGTGGTAGAGAATTCCACAGTCTAGTAGCCCTTACTGTAAGGAGACCTTACTGTAGTTCTTCCACTGACTCCTTGACTACTTTTTCTCACAGCTTTCACAAAAAAGCCAAAGTCAGCTGAAGTGGTAGCTGGTGGCTCCGTCCTCTTTGAAGCTGAGACTGAGAAAGCCGGCGTTAAGGTAAAATGGCAGAAGAATAACGCAGACATCGCTGCTAGTGACAAGTACGTCATCAAGGCTGATGGCAAAAACCACTCACTGACCATCAACAATGCAAGTGCTGAAGATGAGGTGGTTTATTCTGTTGTCGCCGGGACCTCAAAGGTGAAGTTTGAGCTCAAAGTGAAAGAACCAGGTAAGATGAATTACAAAATCAAACATTGAGCCAAAGTATATACACTTTTTAAAACAGCTGATAGAAATTGTATCATGTAAAGAAGAATTCCAGATTCAGCCAAGATTTCTGCATACTTTTGCATTACTATGCTAAAAATATCTGTAATTACACTGTGATAACAATATTTTGTACCTGTTGAGATCTGATAGGTATTTAAAATGCAGTGAGATCCTCCAGCAAATCTGACAACCAGAACAATTAGTTGTCCATATATGAGTCATGGCTGCTCTGTGGAGAGATGTAGGAAGGGAGTTTTTATAGTTTTTGGAAGTTCCAGAATTACTAGTATATTATATTTTCAAATTAATGCTGCTGATCATGCACTTGCAATATACACAGCACCATCTAGTGAATTCAGAGGAGACTGAGATCTGTAGGGAGCCAAGGGATGTTTTAATTCATCTATTCTACATAGTAAATCTTAAAGCTGGCAGAGGAGTTTCCAGGAAGCGATCATCCTTGCCTACCTGTACCCAGGAGGCATGCCTGCCCAACTTCCCCTTCCAGATGCAGTGAGCCGCCTGCATGAGAGGCATTTTTCACATGGCCTCCTGAGTACCCCTACCCAAAGACGCCCCCAAAGAAGATGTCGTGTCTGTAGCAGGCGCGAATTTAGGTGTGACACCCGCTATTAATGTCCCTTCTGTCCTGACCAACCTGGTCTCTGCATCGGGGGAATGTTTCCAACGCTACCACACACTAGTGGAGTATTAGCGTAGGGTACAGCACGACACAGTTTAGGGCACACTAACACAGGCTCTCAAAAGATGTTCGATGGCTATCGACATTTTGAGAGACCCTAACCTGGAAAGTTGCAGTTCACAAAAAAAAGTGTGAAAAAAAAATTACAAAAAAATTACAAAAAGTGTAAAAAAAATTACAAAAAAATATATAAAGTTTCAAAAAAAAATGTACAAAAAAATATAAAAGCCAAAAACAGTTGTCGTTTGAGTTATTTTTCTGTTCTTCTACTCTTCCTACTGTACTTTTACTGTACTTTGTTTGTTTTTCATTCTATTGTTAACCAGTTTGCCTTGCAGGTACACTCATCGGCTGCCACACTGATTTTATATATTCTGACACAAACAGCGTTTGCGCTCAGCATATATGGATACCTCTGATAGCGCTGTGGTAGGTGATTTCACCACTGCAGTTAAAATACCATTAGGTATACATGGAATTTTGTCATCTATACCCGCCATTAAGAATTGGGTTTGGTCGTTAATGGTGGGTATACTACACAATTTTCTTGCGGAGATTTCTGTTAGGTTCTCTTTTTTTCGTTCAGCCCACAGGATGCATAAAAAAAAAAACCTACACTATATGCCAAACAAGGACCAGCAATGTACTGGTACGTTGCTGGACTTTGAGTGGTTATACCAGGATTATGCCTGCAGATTTAGGCATCATCTTGGTATTGCTTTTTACAGCCAGCGGTCGGCTTACATGTAAAAGCAATCCTAGTGGATAATTGGCCGCTAGACTGCTTTTACAAGCAGTGGGAGGGGACTCCCCCCCCCCCCGCCACCTTCCGCGGTTTTTCTCGGGCTCTCCTGTCCCACCGGTTAACCCGAGAGTGCAGCCGGTGGTTCAGTTATCTAACCATAGAGCTGATTGGAGACGAGAATGGCTCCAATCATCTCTATGGCCTAAGATACCGGAAGCTATGAGCATTTCGTGACTTCTGTTTCGCCAGAAGTAAACAGGGCCATTGGGAAATTAGGAAAGCATTTTATCACACCAATTTTGGTGTGGTCAGATGCGTTAAGGTCAGAGGAGAGATCTAGAGTCTAAAAGACCCCAATTTTTTTTAAAAAAAGAGTACCTGTCAATACAAATTGCTATCATAGGGGATATTTAAATTTTACTGTAATAACAATAAAAATGATTAAAAAAAAAAAATGAAAGGAAAGGTGTCAAAATAAAATAAAAAAGCAAAAAAAAAAAAAAAAAAATCAAGCCCCCCTGTACCCCCCGTGCTTGTGCGCAAAGGTACAAGCAAGCGCTGGTCTAGTGTCATATGTAAACCCCAATTGCAGCATGCATGTGAGGTATTGCCGCAAATGCCAGGTCGAGGGTAGTAATTCTTGCTGTAGACCTCTCTGTAAGTCTAAAATGGTAACCTGTAAAGACTTTTAAAGGCTTTTAAAAATGGGCGTAGTTTGTTGCCGCTGCACAAGCATGTGAAATTTTTAAAGCATGTCATGTTTGGTATATATGTACTCGGCATAAGATCAGCTTTTAAATTTTACCAAAAAATATGGAATTATATAGTGTATTTGTGCATTAAATTGAAAAAAAAATGTAACATCCATAATTTTCTTCTGTAGGGCCTCTGCTTTAAAAAAATAAATAATGTTTGGGGGTTCAAAATAATTTTCTAGTAAAAAAAAATATTTTTTCATGTAAACGAAAAGTCACAGAAAAGGCTTGGTTTTCAAGTGGTTAGAAGAGTGGGTAATGTGTGGCTAAGATTGAGCATAACATGCTAGGACAATTCGAACACCCCCCAAATGATCCCTTTTTGAAAAGTAGACACCCAAATCTATTTGCTGAGAGGCATATTGAGTCCATCGAGTATTTTATATTTTGCCCTAAAATTCGGGAAGGTGACAATTTTTTTTTTTTTTTTTTTTTTTTACACAAAGTTGTCACTAAACGATATATTGCTCACACGTGCCATGGATATATATGAAATGACATGCCAAAATACATTCTGCTGCTTCTCCTGAGTACAGGGATACCCCATATGTGGGGCTGTTTGGCAGTCTAGCTGCGTACAGGACCCCGAAAACCAATTCACCACCTTCAGGCTTTCTAAGGGCGTAAATTGTTGATTTCACTCCTTACTACCTATCACAGTTTTGAAGGCCATGAAATGCCAAGATAGCACAAAACCCCCCCAAATGACCCCATTTTGCAAAGTAGACACTCCAAGCTATTTGCTGAGAGGCATGGTGAGTATTTTTCAGCTCTCATTTATTTTGGAAAATGAAGAAAAAAAAAGCAAAATGCATTTTTTTCCCTCTTTTTTCAATTTCCAAAACTTTGTGACAAAAAGTGAGATCTGCAAAACACTCAACATGCCAACATGCCTCTCTGGAAATAGCTTAGGGTGTCTACTTTCTGAAAAGGGGTCATTTGGGGGAGGGTTTTTTTTGCTGTCTTGGCATTTCATGGCCTCCGAAACTGTGATACGTACAGTAGTGAGGAGTGGAATCAACAATTTACGCCCTCGGAAAGCCTGAAGGTGGTGATTGGTTTTCGGGGTCCTGTACTCGGCTAGACTGCAAAAAAGTCTCACACATGGGGTATCCCCATACTCAGGAGAAGCAGCAGAATGTATTTTGCGGTGTCATTTCACATATTGCCATGGCATGTGTGAGCAATATATCATTTAGTGACAACTTTGTGTAATAAAACACAAAACAAAAAAAAAAATAATAATTTTCCCGAAACTTGTGGCAAAATATAAAATATTCCATGGACTTACAATGCCTCTTAGCAAATCGCTTGGAGTGTCTACTTTGCAAATTGGGGTCATTTGGGGGGGTTTTGTGCTATCTTGAAATTTCATGGCCTCTGAAACTGTGACAGGTAGTGTGCAAGTAAAATGCACAATTACGTCATTAGAAAACCTGAAGGTGGTGATTGGTTTTTGGGGTCCCGTACACAGTTAGGCTCCCAAAAAGTCTCACACATGTGGTATCCCTGTACTCGGCTAGACTGCAAAAAAGTCTCACACATGGGGTATCCCCATACTCAGGAGAAGCAGCAGAATGTATTTTGGGGTGTCATTCCACATATACCCATGGCATGTGTGAGCAATTTATATTTTAGTGACAACTTTGTGTTAAAAAAAAAATGTAATTTTCCCAAAACTTGTGGCAAAATATAAAATATTCCATGGACTCACCATGCCTCTCAGCAAATAGCTTGGGGTGTCTACTTTTCAAAATGGGTTCATTTGGGGGGGTTTTGTGCTTTCTTGAAATTTCAGGGCCTCCGAAACTGTGATAGGTAGTGAGAAGTGAAATCAAAAATTTACGCCATTAGAAAACCTGAAGGTGGTGATTGGTTTTTGGGGTCCCGTACACAGCTAGGCTCCCAAAAAGTCTCACGCACGTGGTATCCCTGTACTCAGGAGAAGCAGCAGAATGCATTTTGGGGTGTCATTCCACATATACCCATGTCATGTGTGAGAAATGTATCTTTTAGTGACAACTTTATGTTAAAAAAAAAATTAATTTTCCCAAAACTTGTGGCAAAATATAAAATATTCCATGAACTCACCATGCCTCTCAGCAAACAGCTTGGGGCATCTACTTTCCAAAATGGGGTCATTGGGGGGGGGGGGGGTTTGTCAGAGTTGTATAAAGTACTCGAAACCCATACTTGAGTAAAAGTACAAGTTCTCGATCAAAAAGTGACTTGAGTAGAAGTGGAAGTGCTTGATCAAAAAGTGACTTGAGTAGAAGTACTAAAGTATTCAACATTTTTTGTACTTAAGTATTGCAAGTAGTTTTTTTTAAAAAATTTGCTACTCAAGTACTGAAAGTAAAAGTACCAGTAGTTTTGAAAAAAAATTGCTACTCAAGTACTAAAAAAGTAAAAGTACAAGTACTGTGTTATGTAGTTATTAAAGAAAGAAGTCAAAAGTTTGAACATCATATTGTTTTTTATTATTTCAAATGCAGCTTTTATTTATACATACAGTAGCATTTATTTTCTTATGCGCTGATAATACACATGTTTTGAGCTTCATGAAACCTGCCATCTACTGTTCTGGCAGTGGTAATTTTTATAATTGTAACGAGTAACTATGCAGCACAAAAAAAAAATATCGGAGTAGAAGTATTGAAATCATTGAAAAAATGTAGTGAAGTAAAAGTGGAAGTAGGAGAAAAAAATTCTACTCTAGGAAAGTACAGATACCGCCTTTCGGTACTTAAGTACAGTAGTGAAGTAGTTCTACTTAGTTACTATACATCTCTGGGTTTTGTGGTATATTGACATTTCAGGGCCTCCTAAACCGTGATAGGTAGTGAGAAAATGCAATGAAAAATGTACGCCCTTTGAAATTTTGAAGGTGGTGATTGGTTTTCGGGGTCCCGTACACAGCTAGGCTCCCAAAAAGTCTGACACATGTGGTATCCCTGTATTTAGGAGAAATAGCAGAATATATTTTGGGGTGTAATTAGACATATACCAGTGGCATGCGAGAGCAATATATCATTTCAATGACAACTTTGTGTGAAAAAAATATATATTTTTTTAGTCATTTTTCAAACACCTGTGACAAAAAAATTAAATATTCAATGAGCTCAACATGGGGGGGGGGGGGGGGGGGGTTGTACTGCCCTGCCATTTTAGCACTTCATGAAATGAGATAGGCAGTCAGAAAGTAAAAGCTGCATAAATTCCAGTATTTACACCATAGTTTGTAGACGCTACAACTTTTGTGCAAACCAATAAAAATACTCTCATTGAAATTTTTTTTGTCAAAGACATGTAGCTAAATACATTTTGGCCAAAGTATATGACATAAATTGAGTATATTGGATATTTTTTAAAAGACAAAGTTGAAAATGTAATTTTTTTCTCAAAATCTTCACTCTTTTTTTATTAAATTCGCAAAAAATAAAAAGCGCAGAGGTGATCAAATACCACCAAAAGAAAGCTCTGTTTGTGGGAAAAAAAGAACTTAAATTTTGTTTGGGTACAGCATTGCATGACCGCGCAATTGTCAGTTAAAGTCATGCAGTGCCAAGTTGAAGAAGAGGCCTGGTCATTGAAAAGCCAAATCCTCCGGGGCTAAAGTGGTTAACACTTTTTTTTTTTTTTTTTTTTACATTTCTTCAGTTACTTTCTGGTTTCTTGCCCAGGCAAATTATGTCATGCATCCCAGGAGTCTTCAAGAGGGGAGGGGAGGAGAAGGGGTTTTTGTAGCTAAGCACACTCTCTTGTATGCATACTTGAGCTAGGGGCAGGAAGGAAATGCTACATGAGTCATGTGCCCTTACTCAAGATGGCCACAGCCAGAAATGCTAGGGGGTGATTTTTAAAGCGATTTCTTAGCAAAATAAAGCACAGAGACATGGATGGATGTGGGAGTTTGCTTTGAATAATAAAAATGAATTAAATAGCGTTTTTTTGGTTTGTGGTGCTCAGATGCAGTGAAGATCCGCATTAGGTTTGGAGTAACACCAGTTGGGGACAGGCTGTAAGTAATCTAACCAGCAATAATTAGCCTTATCGCAGTTCTCCTTTAAAACTAGAATTAATAAAAAGTGATAAATATCACGGCTGTCAAACTCCTGAGTAAATGGACCATATTTCCGGTTCACTGTGCAAAAACTCACATTAATGATTCCTTTAATTCATGCTGTACCTTTTTCTTCTAAACATATTTTGCTCTGACAAATTACCTGCACAGGAAAAGTTTATCCATGGTTGAAGTATTTATAGCTGCAGGGGAGGGCACAGCAAGGCCATTTCATCTTTCTTCTATAATTTCATAACTCTTCTTTCTTGCAGTCCTTGAGGGTTTCATAGAACTGGAAGCTCTTTCTCTGGGCACATTTTCTCAGCAGCTTAGTAGTTTTAAAAGGCAATACATAAAGAGTAGAAGATTACTATCTGTTTTTTTTAGTATCAAGAACTGTTTGTCTAATTCTGCTTTCGATAGAAAAATTTGTACAGCTGTTAAAAATATCAAAAATATTTATATAAAGTAAGTGATATAAATAAATATTGTGAACAGCAGCTGGCACAAATAAAAGGTGAATATACAAGCTCCAAATAATAGTATATAACAAGTATAAGTGCAGCATAATAATTATGACTGTGACTGTGCATACAAAATTCCAATTGCAAAGAAAAATTATTATCTCATATAGTGATCAAAGTGTATAAAAAGTTCACAAATAAAGTCCAAAAGTGTATGTAGCGATCAGAAGTCGATTGTTTGGCTCATGATATTCAAGCAATTCCTTGATTGATAAACATAGAGTGCCAGAACACTCACCAGACAAAAGCCAAAATCTAGAAAATGAAACACCTCATGTGTTACCAAAGGTTTCTTCACAATGCTCTCCCTCCACCATTCAATGCACTCACCAGATATTGGGAAAAAAAAACAAGTCTTGTAATGCTCTAAGTAATGCTCAAAGTACTGTAAGTATGGTGTGCAATGACTCAGGGCCACTGGTGATATGATCTAAGCTGTGTAGAAAAGCTTATCCCATGAAAATGGGACTTTGGCAACCTCATATGTTTTTTTCCAATGGGGAACACACATTTTCCAACTCTCATGCGAAGACAGAAATCAGTTTATAGGCTTGTTTTTGTCATTTTATTGGGGGAAAACAACTTGGATAGGGAAGAGGGATTATGAGATGGCTATCTTTACTTGATAAAACAACTTGAAGACAACTTCCTTCACTATGTCCACTAAAAAAAATGGAAAATCCTGGACTGTATTCTATCTAGAACAGCCTTTCTCAACCTTTTCTGAACAAGGAATCCTTGAAATAAAGTTCTGGTCACGGGGAACCCTGCTAAAAATTAAAAATCTACAACTCATGACACATTAGTGTGACAGTCAGTGGGAAGAATGCTCCTTACTCTTGTCATCATTTGGAAGAATTACCCCCTTATAGATAGCTAAAAGGAATAGGGGTGTCATTGGGAAAATATCGGAGAGGCAGAAATTGCCCATTGCTCAAGAAACCCCTAGCAACCTCAGGAGGAATCCTAGGGTTCCACGGAATCCTGGTTGAGAAACCCTGCTCTAGGAACAATAACAGTCTCTCTTGAATAGCAAAGAATTTCTCTGGTAGGAGCTCTGTGTCCCCTTAGTAGAATTTAGCAAAGCCCCAAACTTGCAGGAGCCTTGCGTCCCCTTAACTTAAAATACCTTCTTCCTTTTTGGCCCTGGGGGTGTAGAGATTCTCACACTGTCCCTTGAATCCTGCTGCTTTGTATAGACTGCTGTTCAGGCCTCCTGCTGTCCAGGTTTTCCATTGCTAGCCAGGAGGTCTCCTAGAAGGAACTGAAGGATAGTGGAGATCCCTCTCTTCAGCTTCTCTCCTTCCTCAGCTCCAGCCTAGAGGCAGAGCCCCCTCGGCCCCCAGAGTCCCCTCCCAGGCTCCATGACACAGCCTCAGCACTCCAGCTTTCACCCAACAACAACTCCCCTGCTGACCAGGCTCCACCATATTTATGGGCTGACCCAACCACCCTGCCAGTCCTACTGTCTGGGGATTGGCCAGATTACCATAAATATGCAGATCTCAGCCTCTTTGCCTCCACCCACTAGCTTCTAGAAACTTGTGGTAGCTTCTAGAACCAGGGGCAGGTAACAGAGGCCTGACCTGTAGAGCCCTTCAGCCTGAGTAGCCCCAGACCAATTATCCAGACTCACAGAGACTACTGTGAGTCAGAATAAATTTTCCTCCATCCTCAATCCCCCTCCAACAGAACATCCATTGGATGCTACCACCCTGAAAGTCATACCCACTTTGACCAGGGTAGCTTAGGATAATTCTGTGCCAGGCCTTATACAAGCTCCAGGCCTACAAAGCACAAACACTTTGCATGCATCGTCCCTGGCCACAGCCGGGGGGAAAGAGAGCTCATCAGACCATATAGCCTTCCCTAGCATGTCTCACTTGCCTGAACCCCCTAGTGGTATCCAGAGAGACTCAATAGCACAAGATTTGCTACTGTCCCATAATTATTGCCCTCAGTACCAGTGACACCCAATGGTGGCAGTAGGCAACTGCAGTAATCTCAAACTTATGGGAGAAACCAAATGTGAAAAACTACAAAATGGCCTGAGCAAGCTACTACCCAGGAAAGGTAAATTTTCCAGACACCACTGAAGACAGATGCAATTGCAGATTTTTGAGCAAATGTTTGTATGAAAATTCATGCAAAAAATTGCAGTACATCTGATAACTTGACAAAGGTCATTCAAAAGTACTTCAAAATTTCATTGGAATTTAACATTTGATTTTTGAATGAATGGACTTTCCTGAATGAAAATCACATACGCTGTTGGAAAGTCATTCTTTGAGAAAAAATTTCCATCCTGCTCATCACTGCGTTTAAGAACCATCAATTTGACCCCATTAACAATAAGAAATTTGAGCGTTTTTAAAATGAAAAAATTCTAACAAAATTCTACTAGTGTCTGCCTGGCATTACAGAACATATTTTTAAACTACCCATTCTAATTGTTTTACTAAGTGAGTACTGTTATTTTTTAAATCAAAACTATACTAACTTTCCCAGCAGTGATACCACACCTGTGAGCTCCCTTGCGGGCAATGACATCTTGGTCTGGTCCTCTTATGGGTTTGGAGATTCAAAGGTTCCACTTTATTCACCTTTGTCGTTATCTTCATTCCCAAACCCAAACAAATGAAACAGATACAAAAAGTTTCCGCAGTTTCTTATATTTAATAGAGTTAAAAAAACAGTGCAGAAACTTTTTGAAGATGGGGGATTCCAGACATTATGAAGTCCACCTGCTTTTGAATATTGTCATTTAATGACCTCTGAAATTTAGCCAATTAACCTTTCAGCAATACTGTGTGGTAAAAATTGTTGTGGTTTTTAAAGCACACATCCACATATTTTAATAGTTTTAACCAACCACGGTCAATCTCTAAAGTAATCATTGTTGATGATAATAATAAGGGAAAAACATTCTTCAAGAGATTTGACACATACCTTCACAGCCCCATAATTAGAACCTGGAAAAGAGCCAGCCTTCTAGGCAGTAAGACACGTCATCTTAAAAACAAAACATCTTTATGTAACTTGGAATGGCTTAATCATAGCTGCAGTAATTAGCAGCAGAACCATCCATTGCCTAAAACAGTCAAAATCTCCTTGGAATGAAGAATGCTAATAAGGAATGTGCAGCAACATGTTAAGATTCATTGAAATTGAATGTAAAATTTGAATGTAGAAAACAAACTATTTAATGTACTATTCACGTACACACATAATGTTTCTATGGAGAACACTTAGGAAACTAGCAGTTAATAAAAAATATTATGCAATTCAATTCTTTGCTTTAAATTTTGGGAACATTTGGTTTATAGTTTGCTGTCTATTATGAATAAACTAAAAAGTAACATTGATGTCAAATCTTCAAAATAAAAACAGATAACATCTACCTGCTCTGTGCAGCAGTATTACACAGAAACATTGCTTTCTTCCTCTTCTAGTAGCCCCATCATCACTGTAGGCTCCTTCCCTCCTTTGGGTGCAGAGGCAACCATGTGTGGGTGATACCGTCAGGTCCCACGCTACAGTGTGTATCCATAAACACACACACACATCACCAGGAAGCCATATCCCCACTCCCTCCTCACAGGAGTTTCATTGACAGCAGTAGGAGCCTCTCAGTGTCTCCTGTGAAATCCAGAAGTGAGGGGAGCAACGGTGGAGCCTGTGTTAGTAACATGGATTTTTTAAAGCAGGGTTAAAACTTCTCCATAGAATTTTATGAATTGGTATATTCATTCATTATGAATAGTATCAGTATTGCCATCCTTCCAGATTGAAATTTACTGATACAACACCCAAAAGTTACTGGCACAGTCAAGTTTTCACTGGTATTTCCAAAAGTTACAAAATTACAGTTTTAAGTGCAAATTTCAGTATTTAGGCTACAAACAAGTACAATATGCAATTAGCAATGTGTTTTAAAGTAGATATTAAGGCAAACAACACATCTCTTATTTTATTTTCAATATAGTAAGTAGATAGCTCAGGGACAGAACTCGGCTCATGAGTGTGAGAAATTAGAATTGGTAGGCACACACACATGAAATTGACTCTCACAGTGACACTGATAGCACAGATGACGATGATGACACCTCAATGACATGACACGTCCCCTCCTGACCCGTGGTAACAGTCTCTCTCGACGCCAGGTGGTTCTTTCAGTCCACTCCAGTCCAAACAGCACAGACAGTCCCGCCTCCGCCTTGCTTTGCTTCTGTCGCACAGACCAGCACACAAGGCTCCAGCCGCTCCACATGGCTTCCTTGCACCCTGACATCACACGACACGTTTAGGCACCACCTCCGCCAGACCCCCCCCCCCCCAGCCGGCACTGCCTGAGCAAACTGGATTCCTAGCACCATGACATCACATGACTTGCCTAGGCATCGCCTCCACCAAACCTGCCCCCCACAGGCGCCATCTAAATACACTGTAGCAGGCACTCCTGTCCCGCACACAAGGGTGCAGCTGCTCCGCTTGGCTTCCTTGTACCATGACATCCCACAACATGATTAGGCATCGCCTCCGCCAGGCCTGCCCCCCATGGGTGCCACCTGAACACACTGTAGCAGGCACTCAGATGTTCCCGGCTGGCTCTGGGTGGAACTGCGCTTGTGCAGTTCCGAGCTAAGCGTCACAGCCAAAGTTTTAACTGGCAACCTTTTCCTGTCACTGGCATTTACTGGCAGGAGAAAGGTGCCTGTTTTTTACAGGCTGTCAGGAAAAATAATGATGGTTGGCAACACTGGCTAGTATGCACAGCAACATTAGCACAATATGGCAGACCTTCCTGTCTTATGCAAAAAAGGGAGCAGAGTCTTATAGGTAACACACCTCCATCCCTATTCGTACATAAAAAGAAAAGAAAAACGCCCATGGGACTTTAAATGAGGTGGGTACCGTAGGCCATAAATACTGCATTTTATTTCTTCATACAATATACAGTAGACAGGATCAAACAGTAAAAATACAAAAAGTATACATATAGGTCCATAGCAGTATAAATTGCATATTGGTACATACACATCTTGAGGCTCAATGCTTTCGTGAGATTCGACTCACTTCTTCAAGAGCAGATGCGTTTTTGGTCTATAAATATAATACAACATAGTATCAAAATACAATGCAGTAATCATAAAATTTTATTTTAAAATGGACCTAAAGGCGGATAAGTACTCACATTAGCTGAGCCGGGATGAGAGACCTGTGCAACCCCCAGGTAGCGGCCGCAAACGCCTGATCCGGGAGTTGAAGGAGTGGAACAAACAGAAGGCCTCCAAGGGGGGACATGTGGGAGATACGTGTGGTATATCCAATGTGGGAAGATATCCCTTGTGCTCCATAGCGGTTTGCTGTAACAAATATATGTGTATATGCATATATAAGAATATGTAAAAATAATTAAATAAGGTCATCTACTATATATAGTAATGGAGTAAAGGAGGTATCTGTGTAGTATACATATAGTAGAGCACAAGCAGGAGTATGGTGCAAGAGATAAGAAGATCACAGATGTTTTGTATAGTGAAACAGATGGAGACCAGGGAATTGGAGGAAAAAGAATCAATAAAACCAATAGAGAGTGTGGCAAAAAAAAAAAAAAGTCAAGAAAAAATGAGAGATATATAGGTGTAGGAAAGTGTGAAATCCATAGGGAATAAATGAATATACCAGAGAGAGTGGAAGTCTGTCAAGGCATACAAATGTGAAGCCAGTGGTGTGGGATGATTCTCCTAGGTGCCTGAGTGAGTCTGCAATTCCTGGTGCAAAAACCTCCCCTATGTACCCCCAAGGAGGTGTGGTGAGCGCCACGCCCAACGCCATGTGGGGCGGCTAATGAGAGACATGGACAGATGCCTATGGGCGGGTGTCGTCTCAGGGGGAAGAAATGGAGCCAGAACTCCGGTTTCCCCAAGCGTACAAGAGGTGGAACAATCGTGGCTGATGCAATGGGGTCACTGGTGTGATCGTCAAGCGTCGGGCACGGTGCATAGCGCCGATGTGAAGGTAGCCCCACCCGTCCATGTAGTGAAAAGGAGGGGACAGCAGGGGAGAGAAATCTCCCCAAATCACACATCGCGACTGCTGGAGCAGGCCAGACCAACCACCAGAGGGAGCACAGGTCAATCAGTATGGTCACAGCAGATGCATAATACCACCAATGAGGCTGCAAAATAAATAAAAAACATGTTTGCGTAAGAGGTAGAAAGTAAAAAATGAGCATCAACCATGGGTCTAGGTTAAAACTATGGCCAAGGCATAATGAGACCCCAATGGGCAAATAGGTGTCTTCCACCTGGGTTCAATGCAAAAAAGAGAGCAGGGTCTGAGACTGCTTTATAGGTAACACACCTCTATCCCTATTCATACATAAAAAGAAAAGAAAAACGACCATGGGACTTTAAATGAGGTTGGTACCGTAGGCGATAAATACTGCATTCCTGTCTTATGATCTGCATTCCTGTCTTATGATCTCCTCCAGCACTGCTCTGTTGATCACGGGAGCTTTCTCACTCTTCCTTCAGGTTCCGATTCTTTGGCTGCTTGGTTGGTCAGACCACGATGATGTCACTCCGGCACATCCACACGAGAGTTACGGTACAGAGCTGTTCTGTGATTGTGCACTGAGCTGCACGTGTGTGGTTCAGTGTACACAAATGCCGACAGGTAGGGAGAACAGTGAGGTCTCTTCTGTCATAAAATTCCTACCCGTGTTTCTTTTTTCTTTTTTATATCTGCTTTAATGCAGAGAATGCACTAAGGTAAATCATTTAGACTCCAGCACTAGCCTAACTGGAGGGATCATCTAACGTCTGTTGTATAATTCAGACCATATCCATTTCAATATCTGTGGATTATAGAGCAGCACCTAATCCTCTGAAGGGCATGTACAGTATCCAATGCAAAAAACTTTTTAACTTTGGATAGTTTGTTAACCACTTAAGCCCCGGAGGATTTGGCTGCTAAAGGACCAGGGTTTTTTTTGCGATTTTTTACTGCGTGACTTTAACGGACAATTGCGCGGTCGTGCGACGCTGTACCTAAACGAATTTGACGTCCTTTTTTTCCCACAAACAGAGCTTTCTTTTGGTGGTATTTGATCACCTGTGCGATTTTTTGATCACGCGCTATAAACAAAAAAAGAGCGTAAATTTTGCAAAAATAACAATATTTTTCACATTTTTTTATATGAAATTCCCCAAAAAAAAAAGTAAAAATCAAAATTTTTTAACATTTTTCGGCCAATTTGTTTTATGCTACCTATGTTTGGTAAAAAAAATCGCAAAAAGCGTATTTTGATTGGTTTGCGCAAAAGTTATCGCGTTTACTAACAAAGAGAAAGATTTTTGTCATTTTTGGTGTTTTTTTTTTAACGCGTAATGGCGGCGATCTGCGATTTTTTTTTCGGTACTGCGACATTGCGGCGGACAGATCGGACCCTTGACTGACATTTTTGACACTTTTGGGGTTACCAGTGACATTACTGCAGTAATCAGTGCTATACATATGCACTGTTACTGCAAAAATGACACTGGCAGGGAAGGGGTTAACTTTATTGGGAAGGGAGGGGTTAAGTGTGTCCTAGGGGCGTGCTTTCTACTGTGTAGGGACATTGCTATTGGTGTAAAAGCAAAGATCCACCGTTCTACATAGTAGAACGGTCAGATCTTTACTTTTACACAGGGAGAACTGACAGGCAGCTTGTTTACACAAGCTGCTCTGTCTTTCTCCCTTCACAGGAGCGATCGTAGTGTGGCCGGCGGACATCGAGTCCGCCGGTCACACGCACTGACTTGCCTGTGAACGAGCCGCGGCGGGCGCGCGCCTCGGCGGGCGCGCGCCCGCTCGCTATAGGCTCGCAAGTCAGTGACAGGCGAGTGACGTACCGATACGTCACTCTGCCTGGCCGGGGCTGACCGCCGCAGTATATAGTCGTGCGGCGGTCGGCAACCGGTTAAAGTGGTAAAATCCCTGCCTATCCCTATTCCCCAAGTAATCCCTAGTGTTTACTCCAAAAAAAAAAAAAAAATGTTCAAAGCCAGCTTGTTTATCCATGCAATTTGAGTGCTGAAGGGCTCCCCCTTCATCGAGGCTACACATTTGTATAATATAAACCCATATAATGGTTTTTTAATGTTGATACATTTCAAAATTACTATAAGCAGCTACCAGGCACTCTCATCAGCAGCTGGTTATTCCAGGTTGCAACAACTAGCTATTAATTAGTGTGCTATATACAGTATATTAAGCCCTGAAGGCACCACCGAGCCCTTGAAACAGTCTGGACATGCGTAATGATTTAGCTTAATTGTAATGTTTTCATTGAATCAAAGACTTTTACACTCCAACATTCAAGATGTAACTTTTGATTTTTACCTTTCATTTACATTTCAGTCCAAAGTGGCTTGACATCACCATTTTCACACTATTCTGTGGAAGCAATGGTATCGTAGGGATCCAAAACCACCTACTGGTTTTCATTGCTTGCTAGGTCACTGCAGGGGAGGTTCACATTCTCTAGTTGTCCTGGTGACCATTGTTATTGGCCCAAAAAGTTACAGGAAATAACAATATTTTTCACATTTTTTTATATGAAATTCCCCCCAAAAAAATGTAAAAATCAAAATTTTTTAACATTTTCGGCCAATTTGTTTTATGCTACAAATGTTTGGTAAAAAAAATCGCAAAAAGCGTATTTTGATTGGTTTGCGCAAAAGTTATCGTGTTTACTAACAAAGGGAAATATTTTTGTCATTTTTTGTTTTAACGCGTAATGGCGGCGATCTGCGTTTTTTTTTGCGGTACTGCGACATTGTAACGGACAGATCGGACCCTTGACTGACATTTTTGACACTTGGGGTTACCAGTGACATTTCTACAGTAATCAGTGCTATACATATGCACTGTTACTGTAAAATTATACTGGCAGTGAAGGGGTTAACTTTTTTTTGAGAGAGAGGGGTTATGTGTGTCCCTAGGGGCGTGATTCTAACTGTGATTGGCTGTGGCTTGAGGTGTAGGAACAGTGATCAACGGTCCTACATAGTAGAACCGTATGATCACTATTCCTACACAGGGGAGAATGACAGGCGGCTTGTATACATCAGCCGCCTGCCTTTCTCCCTCTGCACCGCCGGTCACACGCGTGGGGGGGGTCTGTTACCGCGCGGGAGTGGGAGCGCACCTCCGGGGGCGCGCGCTCGCTCCCTAGACCCTCACAGGCTAGCGACATAGTACTACATCGCTCTGCCTGTGAGGGGCTGACTGCCGACGTAAATAGTCGTGCGGCAGTCGGCAAGTGGTTAAAGGATCTGTTTGCCCACAACTGATATGTAATCTTCACTCCCACCCTTTGGGATGGAATCAATGTCAAATGTAAATGGGAGGAAATACAAGTTCAAACTACATTGTGCAAACCAAATATTAGGTCAAACACACTACTAAAATAAACTGGAGGCGCCATTTGTTTGCTTTTCTCATTAATAAATATGCTTAAGATAGTTTGTCAAGTTGTCAAGTGCTCTTCAAAATCTTATGTTCTACTTACAGAATAATTGTACTTCTCGTAAGATTATCCTATGAAATGTGTATCCTATGATAATCATTACTCAGAATGAGTTCCAAGTAGGTATTCTGTACCTTTGGCAATCTTAAGTGCACTATCCACTGTACTAAACTGCAACTTTTTTTGCCTCTGGAAAAATTACCAGTTATCCTTTAATCTATTTAGCAAGTCAATATAGGTTAAAATGGTTTGTGTCACCTAGCTAAAAAAAAAAGTAAATAATCTAACTACAAAAAAAAATAATTTTATCCATCAA
This sequence comes from Pelophylax lessonae, assembly GCF_965119305.1. Taxonomy (NCBI): domain Eukaryota; kingdom Metazoa; phylum Chordata; class Amphibia; order Anura; family Ranidae; genus Pelophylax; species Pelophylax lessonae. The sequence continues at coordinate 235,897,409 of NC_138773.1, forward strand.
AAAAGTGGTCTGGTCTCCCCATGATAACCTTGCAAATTTTTACCATGATGCCACACAATTCACTAGAGTCTTACCTGACCGCTTTTGTGTGACGTTACAGGGCACTGCCATGATGAAAGGTTAGGTAATGAAGGTAGAAATCACAAAGGATTCACATTAAGGTTTAATGCAAAGATCCAGTGTTTGTTACAGTATAAGTGGAGAAAGCTGTCCTTTAACCACTTTACCACCGGAGGATTTTGCTGTCTTACGTCCAGGCCACTTTTTTACATTTTTGGCCAATTTGTTTTCTGCTACCTATGTTTGGTAAAAAAAAATCACAATAAGCGTATTTTTTTTGGTTTGCGCAAAAGTTATTGCGTTTACTAACTAAGGGAAAGATTTCTGTCATTTTTTTTTTTTTAATGAGTAATGGCGGCGATCTGCGATTTTTTTTGCGGGACTGCGACATTGCGGCGGACAGATCGGACCCTTGACTGACATTTTTGACACTTTTGGGGGTACCAGTGACATTACTACAGTAATCAGTGTTATACATATGCACTGTTACTGTAAAAATTACACTGGTTAATTTTATTGGAGAGGGAGGGGTTAATGTATGCCTGGTGCTTACTAACGTGTGTGGGGGGAGGTGACTGAGTAACACAGGGACAGATCGCATGTTCAGCTATGCTGAACCCTGCTATCTGTCACTGTCTGTCATTTAGGATATCCGCCCACTTTGTTTACACAAGCGGGCGGATCTCCAAACTCGATTCCCCGACGATTGGGGAAGAGCAGCGCCGATCGCCGCTACTCCTCCCCTGACCCGACTCCCGATGTGACTGAATACTGCAGGAGCGAGCCCCCGTGCGCGCCCACAAGGGGAGGAGTCCAGCGACTTAGGTCTACGTCGCTGGACGGGAACGAGCCACTGTGCCGCAGTAGAGGCACAGTGAGTGGGGGTAAAGTGGTTAAAGAGTATGTAAACCCAACATTTCATATTCCTGATATGTGCCTGCCATACCATGTACTTGTATGAGAAAGTATCCTGTTCTCTTTGTATTGCTTCTTTTGTGTGAAATCCCTGGTGTTCCTGCCAGTCCCTCTGCTTTACTAATAAAAACTGACCATCCTAAGCAGAACACACACCGTGGTCAGTTCTCTAGCTGTGCTGGGCACTCAGCCTGCTCTCCTGCAATGACTAGACTTGTCCTGACCCCTTCCCTCCTGCACAGCCATTCAATGGGAAGCTCAGTGTGCTGCTGTTTCTCCTCCTCCAGCTCATATACAGCAGAGAACAGAGGGAATGTGATCACTTTTAAAAAATGGTGGAAAAAAGTGTTTATAATGTTTTTTGTTTACAAACTATTTATTAAGGTATATGTAGTACATAGTATCATGACAATATACAAAAGATAACACATGTCACAATTACAGATTTATACCATAAAGAAAAGGACAATTTAGAAGCATATAGATAATCTCCAGAGCATCTGAATCATTACATTTACACAAATAGGCAAATAGAAAATCAAAAGAGCGCCTGATGGTGCTAAGCATTTAGCCTATGGTAATGCAAACATATAAGTATAAGTTCAAGGTACAAGCATATGATGGTGGGTCTTCCACACATCCCATTTACGAGAAAACAGGTGCATCTTATCCTGTAACGTTTATAGGATCCTTTCAATTAACACGATATCATCAACTCTATCCAGAATTGTAGATAAGGAACCCATTGGGGATTTCAGTAGAGCAATGGCCCATAGGGTTGACACACAAAAAGTATGAATTAACCTTTCCTCTTTATGTAAAATGCCTGGTATTGGAGCACCAATAAGGCACATCTGTAATAAAGGAGTACCTGATATTGCTGAGGTTATAGCGGATATCTTGCTCTATACCAAAGAAAGATGCTCACAGTCCCAAAAGATATGTTTAAAGGAACCTACTGTAAGAGTGGACAACCATGAAAACATAATCCTGAGGTTCCAGGAAAGATAGCTTGATATTAGGAGGGTTTATAATACCACCTGGTCAGTAATTTAAGTGTGGTCTCCCTAATCGCAAGTGATTTAGAACATTTGCATAAATCTTTCAGCATAATATCCCAGTGCACAGGAGTACATTGCGTAGCACAATCAGCTTCCTATTTACTCATGTAAGGGAGCACACTAGCAAAATTGGAAACACCAGCTGATCGGTAGAGGTCCAATATGAGACCCTTACTTCTAGAAGATTCATGGCAAAGCCTTTCAAAAAATGTAATCAGGGAGGTTGGAGAGGGGCAATAGTGAGTGGTATATAAATGACTAATATGCAGGTAATGGTAGAATTCTCGGTTTGAAATTTGTTTCTGTGTGTGTAAGAGCTCAAAAGTAGCAAACATTCCTCATATTTGGAGGTCAGCCAGAGTGATAAAGGGGGTTGGTACTTGGTATGCCACCATGAAAAGCTCTATGGGGAAGTAAAGGCAGGATTAAAAGTGGGGTCCCCTAGAAAGGATGAACCTGGGGGAACATAAGACACCAGGCTAAGTTTAGATTTGTAACAGGTCTAAAGGGATAGTGATTGAGCAACTAAGGTGTTGAGAGAGGTGAGGCTATGATTGGAAATGGAGGTTGACCATAAAATACCTGGGAGATAATAGGGGCAAATGCAGCGGGCTTCAAATCTAGCCCAGGGGACATATGTGTTTTTTTCTATATCTATACCAAAATGTTTTGCCTTTCATTTCTATTTTAAACTAAATGGGCTGTTTTACAAGGTAAGGGTTTACATAAACTTTAAAGAGGAAGTAAAGCCTTAAGAATAATTTGCACCCATAGGTAAACCTATAATAAGGCTTACCTATACGTACTGTAAATATCTCCTAAACGTGTACTGTTTAGGAGATATTTACATTGCATGCAGCCGATGACGTCATTTGCGCATGCCATCTGAAGGAACGGTCAGCCGTGCTGTCACTCAGATACCTGTGCCGCAAATGGCGGCACCCCCATGCATGCGCGGGAGTGACATCATTGCGTCTCAGGCCTGTCACACAGCTGGAGTCCGTGGACCCGAAAGGAAGACCGGGAGAAAATGGACGCTGCCTCCAGCGACTACATCGCATTGCTGGAGGGCTTCGTTTTCAGGTATGTTTCACATAATGTGCTAGTATGCGATGCATACTAGCACATTATGCCTTTACCTTGCAGGTCCTAAAAAAAAAAAAGAAGCACCCAGCAGTTTACGACTGCTTTAAGCTTTTTCTGAGTTTGGTAATCTCAGATTGAGGCCTGGAGATTGAGAGTTCTAAAGTGTCTTGGGTGGGATGAAGCCTCCAATCCTGTGATTTTCACTTTCTCTTTGACAAAAAGGCTAAATGAACCCGAAGTACCTGTGTAAGGGTTCACATATACTTAATAAGCCCTCCAGGTTGCTGAGACCCCTTAAACTCAGAGGATTTAGACAGGATTATTTTGGCTGTCTGAACTATGACATTTTTTTGAGGATGCTGGATTACATGGAGTAATCTTTTTATGTTCAGTAAAGTGGACCTTCATTTACCGTTTTATTTTTTTGCACTCCACCCTGCCCCCCATCTTCTTTCTTGCATAGACTAGAATGACGTCTCCTCTGCCCCTGAAGCCTCCTGGGATATACACATCACATATCATCAGCTTCAACACAGTGGCCAGAGGAGGACAATCCTGGTGGTGCATCAGTATAACAGTAATTACTCAGTATTTTTTAGTTCAACACATTGAGCACAATAAAAAAACATTTCGTAGTAAACTGATAAAATTCTTTGGTGATCATGCTTTGGAGATGTTTTGAGGAAATGCCTGTTACTTCATGCTTGATGTGAGTGTTTTACTATTTTATTAAAATTCTCAGTAATGGTTTACACCAGCCTTTTTCAACCAGTGTGCAAACCCTGGGGTGCCTTGAGGTTTCTTCGGGGGTGCCATGGCAAAATGGCTAAAAATTGCCCAAAAATTGTTTTAAAAAAAAAGGTTTTCATTGTGCACAATTACAACCTTCTAACTGCTGGCGTCCTAATGACCATTGGCACTATCAGTTGATAAGGAGGATGTCTGTTGCCTGCATAGCATCTTTGTTTGATAGAGAAAAACTGAGGGAGAAAAGAAACATTTGAATACTAGTCAGTACCGGTTTACAAAAGTGTAGTTGCTTTGGAAGCATAAATCACCTCTAACTTGGGTGTTCTACTTGGACTTGTGGATGTTGCTGCATTATGTAAGACAATGTAAATAGTTTTTACATTTTAGAATGGGGTGCTTTGAGACTGTCCATCATTGTTAAAGGGTGCCTTGACTGAAAAAGTTGAGAAACACTGGTCTACACTATGTGGAGGTATTTTATTTTCTATGATTATCAGAATACATGATGAAGTGAGAGGGCGTTTCTCCTGGAATGCCATGGTGTCAGATTCCTTGAGGTACTCCATACACCACTACAATGGGGATATTCAGTTCTCTATGCCTGTTTGACCCAGTGCTGCCAGCATTTGAGTCCATGAATTTCGGTAAGCATGCTCAATCTCTCCTCTGGGTGGTGGATGTACATGCCCTGGTGATTCTTTTAGTGGACATTTGTTGTCACTTACAGCAACATTTGGGACTGAACATCTGTAGCCCCCTCTTTTCACTTGGACTTTTTTGCACACATTTACTCAGACTTTCTGCACATATTTATTTATTTTTAGTTCACACTCATATGTATTTATTCATGTATTAAATATCACATTCTGTATGAAACTGAAATTTTTGTTTGCACATTTGTTTACAGTATTTATCACACCTGAGCATTTTTCAACTCGTAAAACGCTCATCTCTAAAGTCTCAAAACGCCCAACAAGCAAAATCCTATTCATTTCAATGGCTTCTGTTCACATATGAGCGTTTTGTCACCTGAAGCAAAATGTCTGAAGCTCAAAAACGTACATGAGCTTCCTTTTTGGTAGATTACCAGCGTTTTTGTTAGATGTCAATGCCTGCCTCCAAACTCCTGCAAAAAACGCCTGGAAAACGACTGGAAAAAGCCCAAAAAAGCGCCTGAAAACAATACGCTCAGGTGTGAATGGAGCCTAAATATCATATATAGTGCAGCACCTATTTTAATAAACCAGGACACAGCAGCACAAGGGAAACATCACATTGAAGGTAAGCAGACTTGTATAAAGTACTCGAAATTTCTACTTGAGTAAAAGTACAAGTGCTCGATCAAAAAATTACTTGAGTAGAAGTGGAAGTGCTCGCAGAAAAAGTTACTTAAGTAGAAGTACTAAAGTATTCAACATTTTTTTTACTTAAGTATTGCAAGTAGTTTTTTCAAAAAATTTGCTACTTAAGTACTAAAAGTAAAAAGTACCAGTAGTTTTGAAAAAAAATTTCTACTCAAGTACTGAAAGTAGAAGTACAAGTACTGTGTTATGTAGTTATTAAAGAAATAAGTCAAAAGTTTGAACATCATATTGTTTTTATTATTTCAAATGATTTATTCAAATGATTAACCTGTGTTTGTTAGTAGTTTCTTGATGCACTTTAAGCGCTGTAGCACCATTTATTTGTTTGTTTCATATTTTCTTTTTATTGGAAAGATTTGGTATAGCAGCTTTTATTATACACAGCCTTTATTTTCGTATGCGCTGATTTACAAATGACATTATACACATTTTTTTGAGCTTTATGCAACCTGCCATCTACTGTTCTGGCAGTGGTAATTTTTTTAAAAGTAACGAGTAACTATGCAGCACAAAAAAAAAATACTTGAGTAGAAGTATCGAAATCATCGAAAAAATGTAGTGAAGTAAAAGTAGAAGTAGGAGAAAAAAATTCTACTCTAGGAAAGTACAGATACCGCATTTCGGTACTTAAGTACAGTACTTAAGTAGTTCTACTTCGTTACTATACATCTCTGAAGGTAAGTAATATCCCTTGTGCTGAAATTGTATCAATGAATTTATTTATTTATTTTAGTAAACTTAGGCTTTAATATTGTATTAAATTGATTGTCCCACACATTTAAACTTATAATTTGGATAGCAAGTCTTTCCAAAGATGTAGAACGAGCACAAATGTGATATAACCCAACTTTTACGCAACAACATGTTTAAATGCTTCACAGTTAGCATGTAACTTATATCAGCTCTAATAATGCAAATCAACACAAATATAGCAGCATCTGAGTGAACTTTGTCCTCGTGCACCAGTGGAGTCTCTGCTTTCACTTAACATAATAGACCATCCATCTGTTTCTCATATAATACTCCTTATTGATGTAATGACAAATGCAACAGTGAAACACAATTGATAAACCCTCCAACAGCTGACATATAATCAGGCTGTGCTTTTATCTATATCATACTGCAAGCAGCAGTTCTTGTCTCAAGACATGGTCTATAAAATACCTTTTTCCTTTAACAATCATCTGTGCTCTCTGTGTGAGTGTGAGCTGTCACTGTTATCATTCTTCATGCAAGATTCATTTATTACTCAGGAGTAGGGTTGAGCGGACACCTAGATGTCCGTGTTCGACGGGTTCGGCCGAACTTTAAAAAAAAGTCCGGGTCCGTGTCCCGGACTTTTACCGAACTTTTCCTGGACACCGAACCCCATTGAAGTCAATGGGGACCCGAACTTTAAGGCACTAAAATGGCTCTAAAACACCAAAGGAAAGGGCTAGAGTGCTGCAAATGGCAGCAAAACGTAATTAAGCGCATGGCAAGTGCTCTGCAACAAATGTGGATAGGGAAATAACTTAAAACAACAAAAAAAAACAGAAAAATAAAACAATGTTCTTCTTCATCTCTGAAGGACGAGGCCCATATGGAGTAGGAGGGAGGTTGAGGTGGTGGTGGATGTGGCGGTGACATAGGCGTGCGCACAGGGTGTGCCGGGTGTGCCTGGGCACACCCTAATCACCTAGGGCACATAGCATTGCCAGTGAGGAGATGGGAAAGATCTCCCTCGGACCTGCTCTGCTCTATTTCTCTTTGCCTACAGGTACATGGCCCCGATACATTACTCTCCCTGCTGGCAAACACATGCATGTGTATTTCAACTTTGGGGTGCACACCTTAATGCAATAGGCTGTGCACACCTATGGGCGGTGTAGGTGGAAGCGGCGGTGGAGGAGGACCAGGGCCGGATTAAGAGCATCATGGGCTTGGTGCTGAGGATTTTGAAGGGCCTTAAGGGCCGTGCCTTGGCATGCACCCAGAGGAGGAAGGGTGCAGCCATGCATGCCTAATTCAACATGGGATGCTGTCTCTGAAGCCCATAAACACATCCATGCATCGGCAACTGTCCCTCCTTGTCCGGCCTTCGCGCTGTGTGGGGAGGTTCTGAGGGTGCTGCCTGGGGAAGCGAGCATAGAAGCCAGACTTCTGTGTTTACAAGTGACAGAAGAGCGGTAACAGTGAATATGGCCAACCCGGGGCCTATATAAAAGGTAGGGGCCTGGAGCTGCAGCTCCAATAGCCCCTACGTTAATCTGGCCCTGAGGAGGAGGACGAGGTAGCCAACACTGCTTCTTTTCACAAATTTTAAATGAGGGTACACCCCAAAAGAGTGAGAAAGAGCAAAAATGGAACAATGGGTGGGTAAGGTCGGTATCCATTGCTATTCTGCATAAGGTACGGAAAAGTCCCGTGGGATCCATGCCTGGTTCATTTTAATGAACGTGAGCTTGTCCACATTGTCTCTGGACAGGCGGCTGCGCTTGTCTGTTATAACGCCCCCAGCCGTGCTAAATACCCGTTCAGATAATACACTGGCTGCAGGGCACGCCAGCACCTCCAAGGCGTAAAGGGCAAGCTCAGGCCATGTGCCCAATTTGGAGACCCAGAAGTTGAAGGGGGCAGACCCCTCATTCACTACATGTAGGCGTGTGCACACATACTGCTCCACCATGTTGGTAAAATGCTGCCTCCTGCTAAGACGTTCCATCTGAGCTGCTGGTGCTGCTGTTTGTTGTGGCGTGCTGACAAAGCTTTTCCACATTTCGGCCATGCTAACCCTGCCTTCTGAGGTGCTGGCGGTGCCCTGGTTGCGTTGGCGACCTCCTCCTCCTCCTCCTCCTCCTCTGCCTTGTGCTTCCACTGCGGCCCCGCTGTCAGATGGGAATGCCAGCAGCATGGCGTCTACCAGCGTGCGCTTGTACTCGCGCATCTTGCGATCGCGCTCCAGTGAGTGAATTAAGGACGGTACGTTGTCCTTGTAACGGGGATCCAGCAGCGTGGCCACCCAGTAATCAGCACAAGTTAGAATGTGGGCAACTCGGCGGTCGTTGTGGAGACACTGCAGCATGTAATCGCTCATGTGTGCCAGGCTGCCCAGAGGCAACGAAAGGCTGTCCTCTGTGGGAGGTGTATCGTCCGTGTCCTCTGTATCCCCCCAGCCACGCACCAGTGATGGCCATGAGCTGGCCTGGGTGCCACCCTGCTGTGAACATGGTTCCATCTCCTCCTCCAGCTCCTCCTCCTCCTCATCCTCCTCATCCTCCAGAACTGTGTCCCTGGCGTTTGTGTGTGCAGGAACCCACCCTCGGAGCCCCTTGCGAATGACTGCCCTGAAAGCCTTTGAAATGTTACCTCTTCATCCTCCTCCTCCTCCTCCTCATCCTGTGCCACATCCTCTTCCATCATCGCCCGAATTGTTTTTTCAAGGAGGCATAGAAGTGGGATAGTTAAGCTGAGAACGGCGTCATTGCCACTGGCCATGTTGGTGGAGTACTCAAAACAGCGCAACAAGGCACACAGGTCTCGCATGGAGGCCCAGTTATTGGTGGTGAAGTGGTGCTGTTCCGCAGAGCGACTCACGCGTGCGTGCTGCAGCTGAAACTCCACTATGGCCTGCTGCTGCTCGCACAGTCTTTCCAGCATGTTCAAGGTGGAGTTCCACCTTGTGGGCACGTCACATATGAGGCGGTGAGCGGGAAGGCCGAAGTTACGCTGCAGCGCTGCCAGGCGAGCAGCAGCAGGGTGAGAACGCCAAAAGTGTGCACAAACGGCCCGCACTTTCTGCAGCAGCTCTGACATATCGGGGTAGTTTTTAAGGAACCTCTGCACCACCAAATTCAGCACATGCACCAGGCAAGGGATGTGCGTCAAACCGGCTAGGCCCAGAGCTGCTATGAGATTTCGCCCATTATCGCACACCACCAGGCCGGGCTTGAGGCTCGCTGGCAGCAACCACTCATTTGTCTGCTGTTCCATGCTCCTCCACAACTCCTGCGCGGTGTGTGGTTTGTCCCCCAAACAGGCAAGTTGTAAAACTGCCTGCTGTCGTTTACCCCTGGCCGTGCTGAAGTTGGTGGTGAAGGTGTTACGCTGTCCGGATGAGGAGGCGGTAGAGGATGAGGAAGCGGAGTAGGAGGAGTCAGGAACAGGAGGCAAACTGAAGCGCCCTGCAATCCTCGGTGGTGGAAGGACATGCGCCAAATTGCTATCCGCCTCAGGCCCATCCGCCACTGCATTTACCCAGTGTGCCGTTAGGGAGATATAACGCCCCTGACCGTGCTTACTGGTCCACGTATCGGTAGTTAGGTGGACCTTGGCACAGATGGCGTTGCGCAGTGCACACCTGATTTTTTCCCCCACTTGGTTGTGCAGGGAAGGGATGGCTTGCCTGGAAAAGTAGTGGCGGCTGGGCACGACGTACTGTGGGACAGCCACCGACATAAGGTTTTTAAAACTGTGCGTCTCCACCAGACGGAATGACAGCATTTCAAAGGCCAATAATTTTGAAATGCTGGCATTCAGGGCCAGGGATCGCGGGTGGGTAGGGGGGTACTTCCTCTTCCTCTCAAGTGTTTGGGAGATGGAAAGCTGAACGCTTCCACGGGACATTGTGGAGATGGTTGTTGGTGACCCAGGTGGTGGTGTTGCTGACAGATCGTCTGTTTGCGGGGTGGCAGGTGCCGGTATCACTACAGATGTGGCTGGAGCGGCCGAGACTGCAGCAGAAGAGGAAGCAGGATGAGCCAGAGACGTTTCTTGGTTTTGAAGGTGTGTACTCCACTGCAGCTCGTGCTTTGCACTTAGATGCCTGATCATGCAGGTTGTGCTCAGGTTGAGAAGGTTTATGCCTCGCTTCAAGCTCTGATTGCACAGGGTGCAAACCACTCGTGTCCTGTCATCAGCACATTTTCTAAAGAACTTCCACGCTAGAGAACTCCTTTGAGCTGACTTTGGTGCGCTCGTTCCCTTGCTGCGTTGGGCAGTAGCGGGCGTAGTGTCTAGGGCATGGCCGCTCCCCTCCTGCACCCTGCTCCCTCTTCTGCTGTGCTGGAGGCTCTGTGCGACCACCGCCTCTTCCTCCAAACTACTCAGGTCACCTGCATGACGTTCATTCCATGTGGGGTCGAGGACCTCATCGTCCTCCACATCATCTTCCACCCAGTCTTCACCCCTGCCCTCCTTGTCGGTCTCCACAATGCTGAACGCCGCAGCAGTTGGCACCTGCGTTTTGTCATCATCGGAGACGTGCTGCGATGATCCTTGCATGTACTCATCTTGAGAAATAAGTGGTTGGGCATCGCTGCACTCAATCTCTTCCACTTCTGGGGCAGGGCTAGGTGGATGGCCCTGGGAAACCCTGCTGACAGAGTCATCAAAAAGAAGAAGAGACTGCTGTATGGCTTGGGGCTCAGACTGCTTGCGTGATTTGCAAGGGGGTGAGGTGAAAGACGGTTGGACATCGGCTGCAGGTGCCAACTGTGACCTTTCTGCAGTAGACTGGGTGGGAGACAATGTGAAGGAACTGAAGGCACTGTCAGCAGCAAACCAATCTACTATCGCCTCCACTTGTTCTGGCCTCATCACTTCTAGGGGCGTATGATGCCCTACCAAATACTGATGCAGGTTCTGTCGCCTACTCACACTTGAGGAAGGTGTTTCACTTGTGCGTGTAGCTGGCACAGATCGACCACGTCCTCTCCTTGCAACAGGAGCTCTACCAGCAGCACCACGACCCAGGCCACGGCCCTTATTTGACGGTCTCCTCATATTTCTGTAATTTAAGATCTTGCCCTAGAAAGGTTTTTATTGAATAGCGGAATAGGAAATATGATCCAAAAAAGTGTATGTATCTCGCACGTACAAAACCACACTAGGCCCCAATTACTATTGTTTCTACCCCTAAAAGGATGGATGAGGAGTAGGAGGAGTATGGAACAGACAGCACCCTCAAATCTTCAGAAGTATGAGATGAACCCCAAAAACTTGGAAAGGTGGATCTCACACGTACCGACACAGACTATCACGCAATTTAATTGATCCCCAAAGGTTTTAATTGAATAGCGGAATAGAAAATATGATCAAAAAGAAAGTGTATGTATCTCACACGTACACCACCACACTAGGCCCCAATTACTATTGTTTGTACCCCTAAAAGGATGGTTGAGCAGTAGGAGGAGGAGTATGGAACAGGCAGCACCCTCAAATCTTCAGAAGTATGAGATTGTGTTCACTGTACCTAACAAAGATTGTGTTCACTGCACCCCACAAAGATTGTGTTCACTGCACCTCAAAAAGGATTTTGTTCACTGCACCCCACAAAGATTGTGTTCACTGCACCCTAAAAGGATTTTGTTCACTGCACCCCAAAAAGATTGCGTTCACTGTACCCCCCAAAGATTGTGTTCACTGCACCCCACAAAGATTCTGTTCCCTGTACCCCACAAAGATTGTGTTCACTGCACCCCACAAAGGATTTTGTTCACTGCACCCCAAAAAGATTGTGTTCACTGCACCCCAAAAAGGATGTTGTTCACTGCACCCCAAAAAGGATTTTGTTCACTGCACCCCAAAAAGATTGTGTTCACTGCACCCCACAAAGATTGTGTTCACTGTACCCCCCAAAGATTGTGTTCACTGCACCCCACAAAGGATTTTGTTCACTGCACCCCAAAAAGATTGTGTTCACTGTACCCCCCAAAGATTGTGTTCACTGCACCCCACAAAGATTCTGTTCACTGTACCCCACAAAGATTGTGTTCACTGCACCCCACAAAGGATTTTGTTCACTGCACCCCAAAAAGATTGTGTTCACTGCACCCCAAAAAGGATTTTGTTCACTGCACCCCAAAAAGGATGTTGTTCACTGCACCCCAAAAAGATTGTGTTCACTGCACCCCACAAAGATTCTGTTCACTGTACCCCACAAAGATTGTGTTCACTGCACCCCACAAAGGATTTTGTTCACTGCACCCCAAAAAGGATGTTGTTCACTGCACCCCAAAAATGATTTTGTTCACTCCACCCCAAAAAGATTGTGTTCACTGCACCCCACAAAGATTGTGTTCACTGCACCCCACAAAGGATTTTGTTCACTGCACCCCAAAAAGATTGTGTTCACTGTACCCCCAAAGATTGTGTTCACTGCACCCCACAACGATTCTGTTCCCTGTACCCCACAAATGATTTTGTTCACTGCACCCCACAAAGGATTTTGTTCACTGCACCCCAAAAAGATTGTGTTCACTGCACCCCAAAAAGGATGTTGTTCACTGCACCCCAAAAAGATTGTGTTCACTGCACCCCACAAAGATTGTGTTCACTGCACCCCACAAAGGATTTTGTTCACTGCACCCCAAAAAGATTGTGTTCACTGTACCCCCCAAAGATTGTGTTCACTGCACCCCACAAAGGATTTTGTTCACTGCACCCCAAAAAGATTGTGTTCACTGTACCCCCCAAAGATTGTGTTCACTGCACCCCACAAAGATTCTGTTCACTGTACCCCACAAAGATTGTGTTCACTGCACCCCACAAAGGATTTTGTTCACTGCACCCCAAAAATATTGTGTTCACTGCACCCCAAAAAGGATTTTGTTCACTGCACCCCAAAAAGATTGTGTTCACTGCACCCCACAAAGGATTTTGTTCACTGCACCACAAAAAGATTGTGTTCACTGCACCCCAAAAAGGATTTTGTTCACTGCACCCCAAAAAAGATGTTGTTCACTGCACCCCAAAAAGGATTTTGTTCACTCCACCCCAAAAAGATTGTGTTCACTGCACCCCACAAAGATTGTGTTCACTGCACCCCACAAAGGATTTTGTTCACTGCACCCCAAAAAGATTGTGTTCACTGTACCCCCCCAAAGATTGTGTTCACTGCACCCCACAAAGATTCTGTTCACTGTACCCCACAAAGATTGTGTTCACTGCACCCTAAAAGGATTTTGTTCACTGCACCCCAAAAAGGATGTTGTTCACTGCACCCCAAAAAGGATTTCTGTTCACTGCACCCCAAAAAGGATGTTGTTCACTGCACCCCAAAAAGGATTTTGTTCACTGCACCCCAAAAAGATTGTTTTCACTGCACCCCACAAAGATTGTGTTCACTGCACCCCACAAAGGATTTTGTTCACTGCACCCCAAAAAGATTGTGTTCACTGCACCCCAAAAAGGATTTTGTTAACTGCACCCCAAAAAGGATGTTGTTCACTGCACCCCAAAAAGATTGTGTTCACTGCACCCCACAAAGATTGTGTTCACTGCACCCCACAAAGGATTTTGTTCACTGCACCCCAAAAAGATTGTGTTCACTGCACCCCAAAAAGGATGTTGTTCACTGCACCCCAAAAAGGATGTTGTTCACTGCACCCCAAAAAGATTGTGTTCACTGCACCCCACAAAGATTGTGTTCACTGCACCCCACAAAGGATTTTGTTCACTGCACCCCAAAAAGATTGTGTTCACTGCACCCCAAAAAGGATGTTGTTCACTGCACCCCAAAAAGGATTTTGTTCACTGCACCCCAAAAAGATTTTGTTCACTACACCCCAAAAAGGACGTTGTTCACTGCACCCCAAAAAGATTGTGTTCACTGCAGCCCAAAAAGATTGTGTTCACTGCAGCCCAAAAAGATTGTGTTCACTGCAGCTCACACACAGAAAAATGGATGTGGATCACTGACACCTGCCTATCTCCTATCCCACACCACACAGCAATATCGATTGTAGTTTGTAGAACAGTTTCCCTAAAATTCAGCAGCAGCAGCCTCTCCCTAACAGGATTGAGAAGAGATCGTAGATCAGGATTGAGTGCAGAGTCACCCCACCCCCCACACAGCAATATCGATTGTACTTTGTAGAAGACACTGACCCTATAATTCAGCAGACTCTATCCCTAAAATGCCTACAACTCGCCCTGCCTAAACACTCCGACCTGTCCCTCAATTCTATCCGGACACAAATGTTTTTTTCCTGCCTGTCTTTCCCTAATCAGCAGCCAGCACATTGATGTGTGCTCTGTCCCTGATCTAAGCAGCATAATGACGCCGCTGCGGCTGCCTCGAACTTATAAAGACTTGGTCACATGCTTCAGACGGCCAATCACAGCTACTGAGACATTTGCAGGCATGGCTGGGATGGCTTAAGGCACACCAGTTAAACGATTGTTGATTGGCTGTTGAAAGCCCGCCATGAAAAGAGCGCCAAAGCATGCAAAACCCGGAAATAAAACGACCGAACACGGATTTTTACCCGAACATACAGTAAAGTGTCCGTGTCCGTGTTCGGGTACAAAAAATCCAATTATTCGGTACGAACACGAATAATACAGTCCGTGTTCGCTCAACACTACTCAGGAGTGGTGCCATAATCACGGGATCATCTTAAACAAACATTTCCCAGCTTCATGCTTTGTTCATCAGGTGTATAGCAGACGCATCATAAAAACAACAAGTTTCATCCCAGCTAGGGACGTCTTCAGGGTGCCTAATGTAATGTCACTCCCTATATGTTTTTACATGCTGCAGCATGAAAAAAACATTTAATGTGCATTTGTACTATAAACAATATTGCTTTCTGAAAGATACAACTATCTTTGAGATCATTGATGTCTGGCAGGTTAAATTGTTGGGCTGTATAAACTCCTGTAATAACTGAAATAAAAGTAAATCATTTATAGGCCCAGGTATTAAGAAACAAAGGCTCTAATGTTAGCCATACACTAGTCGTAAAATCGTATTAAAAAAGAATAGCGCACACATGCAAAAGAAATGACTATCAAATATGAAGACAATCCATGAATAAAAATGGGGATTTGGTCCCACCATATGGCCATATCCTGCTCAAGCCCACCACTACGTCAAAGTACCCCATTGTCAGTGGGTCCTACACTATCCATAAAAAAGGATGAATCCAGCCTCTCTAACCCTTGGAGACAACACTCCTTGCTGGGAGAGATGTGCTAATGCACTACAAGGGACTCCTCCTATATCTACTTGATAGTGGACACTGATAGAGTACAGGTGTGTGTGGGGGGGAGGGGGGTGGGGTGCTCAACCCCAGAAGTCTGGTCAGACCGAATACATAATAAACAAGCAAAAAGTTGGGGGAGCAAACCCTGAACATGTATTTCTAAAGCTGGTGCAGCTATGAACCAAGCGACATACATATTAAAAAAGAATAGCGCACACATGCAAAAGAAATGACTATCAAATATGAAGACAATCCATAAATAAAAATGGGGATTTGGTCCCACCATATGGCCATATCGTGCTCAAGCCCACTACTATGTCAAAGTACCCCATTGTCAGTGGGTCCTACACTATCCATAAAAAAGGATGAATCCAGCCTCTCTAGCCCTTGGAGAAAACACTCCTTGCTGGGAGAGATGTGCTAATGCACTACAGGGGACTCCTCCTATATCTACTTGATAGTGGACACTGATAGAGTACAGGTGTGTGTGTGTGTGTGGGAGGGGGGGGTGCTCAACCCCAGAAGTCTGGTCAGACCGAATACATAATAAACAAACAAAAAGTTGGGGGAGCAAACCCTGAACATTTATTTCTAAAGCTGGTGCAGCTATGAACCAAGCGACATGCATATTAAAAAAGAATAGCGCACACATGCAAAATAAATGACTATCAAAAATGAAGACAATCCATAAATAATAATTTATAATAATAAATAAAAATGGGGATTTGGTCCCACCATATGGCCATATTGTGCTCAAGCCCACCACTACGTCAAAGTACCCCATTGTCAGTGGGTCCTACACTATCCATAAAAAAGGATGAATCCAGCCTCTCTAGTTGTAAAATCACTCGAAGGCCTTTTCAGAAAAGGAACACATGTTGGTGAGAGCAAACGATGATGCCATTATGTAATGATTGAATTTCAAAGGATAAATCGTTCAATGGACATAGATGAATCAGTTTCTTGTTCATTTTTGGCTTCTGGGTCACATGCGCAGTACAGTACCAACAGTTCAATTTTTAACAAGGCAGAAACATACTGTATTAACCTTTCAATTTATCATCCGTTCGACAGAAATTTTCCAAACACTTCGTTCGATTTTTTGGCTCAAAAACGTCACAGCTGATTTTCGATTTGTGCCCATTAACTGGATGAAAAGGAGCAACCCATCCAAATGACAGATTTTGAAAGTAATTTTTGTCTAGTGTATGGGCACCATAAAACCCATACCCATTATTTCTTCTTTCTGATATATCTAAAAAAATAAAAGCAACAATTTAATATATTGCAACTTACCAATCATTATATGTGGTTGCTGTTTTAGTTTTATGTTTATAAGCTTTTTTTTCCCCCTTTATATTCTCCAGGTGTTTCAGGCCAGTAACACCCTTCCTGTCTTAAGGGGGCTACTCTAACTGTGGAAGAGCAACGCAGACAGCAGCATTGTCTGGTGAGGGTGGTGATAGTGATAGATAGACTAATAGATTTAGATGGACTTTACCTAAATGACAAACAAATTAAAGCCTAGATCCGGCTAACACTTTTAGGCAGTTACAGAAACATGTTTTTCCTTTTGAGATAATGGCTTTAACTGAATGAATAAAAGCTAATCACTGTAAGCACCCCTGTTAGTGTTAAAAGGTTTGTCTCAACTCTTTAACTGCTGTACAGTCTGATCTGTTAAAGGACGTTGAAAAATAACAGGCTTATTGGCAGGATCACTGGGTAAAAAAAAAGGAAAAAAGCCTAAAAAAAGAAAACTGATGTAGCCATCACACTGGAAGGTTACTTTTTTGAGCTTTATTAAAATGTCACAAGTGGCATTTCAATAAGTTATATTGGCTGCAGCACAGTCTAATGCAGCGGATTGCATCTCACTATTCTGCACTGAACAAAAAGTATTACATGCTGTAGTTTTAGTATTTATTCAAATAGTATTTGAAGCGTATCTAACTCAAAAGCAAAAATGTAATATATAACAGCTTACTAATCCTTTCGGACCATTCTATACATTAGGATAAAAAGCCTTCTGTGTGTAGCAGCCTCCCCATCACCCCATAATACCTGAACCCCATCTCTGTCCAGTGTTGTCCACAAATTCCTCGGCTGTCCTTGACTCTCCCTCCTGATTGGCTGAAACACAGCAGCAGCGCCATTTGCTCCTGCGGCTGTCAATCAAAGTCAGGCAGCCAATCAGGAGATAGAGGGGGCTGGGCTAAATGGCAGATCCATGTCTGAATAGACTGAAGGGAGGGGCTAGCAGCAGCAAAGAGGGACCCGAGAAGAGGAGGATCCAGGCTGCCCTGTGCAAAACCACTTCAAAGGGCAGGTAAGTATAACGTGTTTGCTCTTTGTTATGTTTTTTTAAAACAAGATTTTACAATTACTTTAACCCCATAGTCTCTACCTGTCTCTAGAGGGTATTGTGTAAAACAAAATTGTCATATTACTTGAGGCATATGTTTCTTTCACTTTCAAGTGCATTGCAGCAAGCAAAACCCTCTCATCAGCCTTTGGCCCTAAATGCTCTTTAGGCTTGGGTCCACAAGTTGAATTATTATGTACAAGCTATAAAGGCTATCATAGGAGAACAATGCCACTTGAATTACCACTGCCAATGAATGAAACTGAGGCCTCTGAAATGACAAGGCTGAGTTTATTAATGCCAAAAATGTGGATATTTGTTATTGGGTACAACAGACAGTCATATTTAAAACTTGGAGTAGCTTAAAATTAGTCCTGTAATCTAGATTGCTTGGTGGAACACTTTTTTTCAAGATTAACAGGAGGGAAACCATTATTACACAATATGATCAATCCTGCATTAGCTAAACTGCGTAGGGGTTGTAATTACTGCTTTGGAGACTACTAGCTGCTTTAGAAAATAACTGGTGATTTGGAAGGTTTGTATGATTATCTGACCCAGTTGGTAAATCAGGATAAACAAAGTTAAATGGGCGTCTAAAAATGGTAGGTGTGTATTGGATGTGAAAAGGGTTTGTGTGAGGGTCAGATTGTATTGTTCCAAGTAGTAAAGCCCACATGTATGTGTGATCTTATCTTTTTAACAATATTGGGACATGCTACAAATGTCTTGGTGAAGCATGCTTTGTGCACATACAGTATCTCACAAAAGTAAGTACACCCCTCACATTTTTGTAAACATTTTATTATATCTTTTCATGTGACAACACTGAAGAAAGTACACTTTGCTACAATGTAAAGTAGTGAGTGTACAGCTTGTATAACAGTGTACATTTTCTGTCCCCTTAAAATTATTTTAAGCACACAGCCATTAATGTCTAAACCACTGGCAACATAAGTGAGTATACCCCTAAGTGAAAATGTCCAAATTGGGCCCAATTAGCCATTTTTTTCCCTCCCTGGTGTCATGTAACTCGTTAGTGGTACAAGGTCTCAGGTGTGAATAGGGAGCAGGTGTGTTAAATTTGGTGATATTGCTCTCATACTGGTCACTGAAAGTTCAACATGGCACCTCATGGCAAAGAACTCTCTGAGGATCTGAAAAAGAAGATTGCCAAGACCCTGAAACTGAGCTGCAGCACAGTGACCAAGATCATACAGCAGTTTAACAGGACAGGTTCTACTCAGAATAGACCTCATAATGGTCGACCAAAGAAGTTGAGTGCATGTGCTCAGCATCATATCAATAGGTTGTCTTTGGGAAATAGACGTATGAGTGCTGCCAGCATTGTTGCAGAGGATGAAGGGGTGAGGGATCAGCCTGTAAGTGCTCAGACCATACGCCGCACACTGCATCAAATTGGTCTGCATGGCTATCGTCCCAGAAGGAAGCCTCTTCTAAAGATGATGCACAAGAAAGTCCACAAACAGTTTGCCGAAGACAAGCAGACTAAGGATATGGATTACTGGAACCATGTCCTGTGGACTGATGAGACCAAGATAAACCTATTTGGTTCAGATGGTGTCAAGCGTGTGTGGCGGCATTCAGGTGAGGAGTCAAAGACAAGTGTGTCTTGCCTAAAGTCAAGCGTGGTGGTTGGAGTGTCATGGTCTGGGCCTGCATGAGTGCTCTGGGAAGCTGCATGAGTGGCATTGGGAAGCTACAGTTCATTGAGGCAACCATGAATGCCAACATGTACTGTGACATACTGAAGCAGAGCATGATCCCCTCCCTTTAGAGATTGGGCTGCAGGGAAGTATTCCAACATGATAACGACCCCAAACACACCCCCAAGATGACCACTACCTTGCTAAAGAAGATGAGGGTGAAGGTTATGGACTGGCCAAGCATGTCTCTAGATCCAAACCCTATTGAGCATCTGTGGGGAACCCTCAAATGAAAGGTGGAGGAGCTCAAGGTGTCTAACATTCACCAGCTCTGGGATATTGTCATGCAGGAGTGTAAGAGGGCTCTGGTGGCAACCTGTGAAGCTCTGGTGAACTCCATGCCCAAGAGGGTTAAGGGAGTGCTGGAAAATAATGGTGGCCGCACAAAATTTTGACACTTTGGGCCCAATTTGGACATTTTAACTTAGGGGTGTACTCACTTTTGTTGCCAGCGGTTTAGACATTAATGGCTGTGTGTTGAGTTATTTTGAGGGGACAGCAAATTTACACTGTTATACAAGCTATACACTCACTACTTTACATTGTAGCAAAGTATAATTTCTTCAGTGTTGTCACATGAAAAGATATAATAAAATATTTAAAAAAATGTGAGGGGTGCATTCACTTTTGTGAAATACTGTAAATCCATTACTGGCTGATTACCTTTTTAAACTGTTGCTTGAAATGTAACTTTGCAAGAAACTATACAATTATGTGTTACCCTTGTCACTATTATTTAAAGAGAAAATTTTGTAGAATTAGGACTTAAACTGTATCTGGGCAAGGCAAATACATGAGCCAAAATATGTTGTTACCCATGCTTCTGTAAATTCTGTAAAAAAGTTTAAAACTGTATTTTTTTTATAGTGGGGAAGGGTCAGAATCTCAAATTTTTTTTACTGCTATCTAGGTCCCGCTGAGGGGAGATTTTCTTTTATTCCCTGACTCTAGTGCACCGGCAGCCACCAGAAAACATGAAAAAAAGTAGAAATCTTTAGTGTTTTGAATTAAAGTCCTGGGCTGAAAAAATGGAATGAAGAAAAACTGAGGGGTTCGATATTAGTACAGCGATCTCCATGCTGACCTACTGTGTTCTGACAGGGGGACAGAACACACCAGTCAGCACTGATCAGATGTCGATTGGCAGATCTTTTTTGGTCATGCCCCTTTGTCAGAAGCTGGACGTTTTGGCCGTTTTCTATAGGACAGCCTGCCACTCACACGGGCCAAATGTTGGCCGGTTTCTGTTGATATATGAGCCATGTGTACAGGGGGCTTTACAAGAGATCTTTATTCCGTTGTCTCCCGAATCTGGCCAAATTCTGTATCCCCTTAAAATGGAAAGACCCCAACCCGTTTTCCATATCCCTTTGGCTACGTAAAGTTAAAAATATTAGCTGCATAGAGGACTTTCTCCTCTCCTTGCAAAACAAACATGAATCCTACAAGAAAACCTGGTTTCGTTGAAACTCTTTTATGTTCTCAGAGGAAGGTAAGAGGCTTCTAGCCAGCAAGCCATAATTTTCTAGCCTCCTGCCTTTACAACATTACTCGGAGAATGGTTACTGCCACCCAACCTGCTAACCCCCCTTCTCTCTGCCCCTCTCCTTTTTTTTTTACTTAATTTTTTTCCTTTTCCCCCTTCCCTTTCCCCACTTATTTATCTTTCTAAACCCCTTTTTCTCCCTTAAGAGTATAAAATGGTAATGGAATATAGGTAACACAATCTGCACTCAGTGTACCATGTCCCTTGGTTCATGTGTTCTTTATTCCCTTTAGTTAGGGAAAGCCTGTATTCTTTTCGTTATGTTTTACATTATGACTTCAGTTTATGACTGTAACAGACGTTTACCTTATGCGAATCTTGTATGGTCCTACTGTACAAATCTGTAACCGTTCTCAAGGAATTTAAAAAATCTCCACAGTGTGGACACTGTTAGTGATAAATATCCAACACAGGTTCAAAACCTTCTTTGCTCTATCCTAGCTAGTGGCTGGATTTACACTGTTAAAATGTGGTCTTCATCTCGACTAGTGGAATATATGCAAGAAACCGAACATGCTGGTGTCTCATCTAGTTTTTTTTTTTTTTCTGCAACTTCTGAACCCATATTTGTTTTACTGTTTAAATGAAAATATATAGGAAAAAAATAGGTACAAAAATACAAAAATATAGTGGTAGAAAAATGTGTGGAAGCTTACCATAAAAATATCCACAGATTAAAATGTCCTCTACTTTTTATAAATGCTTCCTATGAAATAGCTAAGTGAGTGGTATGGGTGTACCAGAAAAAGTCCTCATTTGCAAATTGCTTTTCCCAGAGAGGGGATCTGAGCCCACTGACTGCAACTACCACTGTCAGCGTTTGGTGTCCACTAGAATTCAACATATAATTAAACACAGACAGAAATTGTAGGAGGGATGTGTCTGACCAGGTCTGTTACCTGTGCCCGCATAGTCATATTTGGCCTCCTCTTTTTCTGGAAATGTATAATTATGATATGTGCTGGCCTAGCTCCTCCTTCCCTCATCTCTCTATTTAACCTTCTATGTAGCTTCCATGGGATGAGTCCACTGAGGCTGCTGTGGCTGCTGACAGTCTGACATCACATCCAAGTTGTTGGCACTGAGCATAGTCTCAGCCATTTTAGATATCTACAGTGTACACAGGGGAGGCATTTATAGCTAAATAACATGTATAAAATACATTAAATTTACATATGCTGTAACTTTGTGGGAAAAAATTCTCCTACACAAGGCTTCATTTGAAAGGTATGCTTATAAATGTTCTGATATTCATGGGATTAAAACAAGATTATGGCTGCTGCAGTCATGAGCTTATTATTGATTATTTTTCAGATGGTTATCAGCTTTTGAGAAAAGGTCCCACCCACTGTGACACCTTTACAGGGCTCTGAAGGTGCCCACTCCCCCCCACTGCTGACGCTTTGGGTCATTTCCGGCTCTTCTATGCCCCTTGGGAGCCCAGAACTGTGATAAAATATCCCCACATTTAGAGCAGGTGGAGCTTGGGTAACATCAATTCCCCAATCTCTGTAAAAAAATGAACCTGAAAATAACAAAGATTTTGTCGCTTGCAGGTTCAGAGCCGTCATTGACTGGCTACTGATAAAGCTGGTCAGCTGCTGGGAGAGACATTGCATCACATAACCAGCTTGATAACCTCCTTGGATAACAATAAAGTAAAAAAATATATATATTCAAATAAAAAGCACCCATGTGGTCCTTGTACACACCCAAATGCAAATGTACACATGTATGTAAACATAAATTGTGTATCACTGCAAATGCTGGAGTAAGAGCAAGAATACAAGGGCTATGATTCAGTTACCTCTAAACTGAAAACCTGTAAAAGATTTTAAAGTGGACAATTTTGAGCACCATAGCTTTTCACAATTTCATAGGCCTGCACAATTTTAAGGCTTGTCGTATCTATTTACTTGACATGACCCCATCTTTTACTGTATATTTTACAAAAAAATTGGGTAATATGTTGTGTTTGCACTAAAATTAATTTTTGTGTATTTTTTCTGAAAATATGCATTTCACAAAATAAACTTTGTGTGATATAAGAAAACTGCAACTGCCACTATTTTATTTACAGGGTCTCTGCATTCATATTATTATATTGTTTGGGTCTTTAAAGTAATTTATATAGAAAAATACAGATTTTAACATCTGAGTGAAAGCGTAAAACATTGCCCCTGTAGAAAACTGGTTTGATTGATTTGATGACTGATTCTCTTTAACAAATGAAAGTAACTTTCACACTTTATTATTGGAGCAAAAACAGAGAATTAGCATGTAACAAACAGAAGGGTACAGTTGTGTCTTGTCTCTATTACATATACAGGTCATGAGCTAATAACTCAATTGCTTCAGAGTTATTTCTTGGGCTGTCACACGCAATGCAATACTCTCCTGTTGATGTGATGATTTTTAAAAATGCTGCCCTGTTTCTCAGCACTTTGAAAATTATTATTATAATGTTTTTTTGTGAACAGGATTGAGCCAAGAGCTATTTTAAGCCTTGGTTTAATGGGTGTTGACACTTTATAGGCTTTGCCAAATAAAGGTGGAGACTTTTTAGACTAGACTATTGTCAAATCAAATCTGATAATTCTTTTCTCATAGGATTTTGCTTGGGCTTGTTCTGTGAAAATCTTTTTTTTCAATTGTTTTTGCTCTGCAATTAATGTGTCATATTTTGGGACAGTGGGCGGTCATTTTGAATATCAGATTTTTTTCTATATAACTTCTAGGGCTTAGTTTACACTTGTGGTTAGGAGGCGGTACAAATAGACAGTTGAGACCCATTTTTTTAACAATAGAAAATTTTTAAATAAAGGCTACAGAGCTGAAACTTCACATGTACACTTTTTAGACCCCCCAGATCTGAAATCCAAAGTAAAAATAAAAAAAATCTCTTTTTTTTTTTAAATTTTTTCAATAATTGGCTTTTTTATCACAAATGACAATTTTTAAGAACTTTTTTTGTGTGATTTTGTGTCTGGGGGGTCTAAAAGGTGTACCTGTGAAGTTTCAGCTCTGTAGCATGTCCAGAACCAGAAAAAAAAAAGGATTGTTTGTATTAGAAAACTTTCAGCTCAGGGGGTTAGCTTCTCTCCTCGGTTTTCACACCTTGCCGGTTTCAAAGCAGGCATTTTTTTGGGTTCTTTGCAGTCAGGAAAAACATCTGAACTTGTGTATAGTGGTGCTGTGCACAAGTTCTGATGTTTTGCCTGCCTCCAAAAACTCCCAAAAAATGCCAGCAAAAACACACCTGGGCATTTTTTTTTGACTCTAGGGTTTTTATTGGCATTTTTTGGGGTTCTTTTGAGGTAGGCAAAACATCTGAACTTGTGTATAGTGGTATATATACACACATAATTATATGTATATAGACACCTAGCCATATATAGGTGTTATAGTAGCAGAAATATATTACTGTAAATGATTTCATTAGCGCAAGCATATATTTCTGCTACTATCACACCTATATACGTCTAGGGGTATATATACAGACATATATGTGTATATATACCCCCTATACACATGTTCAGATGTCATGTCTGACATCAAACATGTCCTCAAAAAAGCACTGGCAGTGGCAGCCCCTGCAGCATAAAAAATGCTTGGCTGGTGAGAAGCCATATTCCTGTCCCGAAGCAATTCAGAGAAATGATCATTTCTCTATAGCGGTCACCCTGCTATGGAAGGGTTTTGTCACCCTTCCATAGCAGTCACTGTCAGTTAACCCTACACTACACTACGGTCCCCTTACACTTAACACTTTCCCTACAGAAACTACATTTTTGAAGCTAACTTAAGTGTAAAGGAGCACTCTAACTACACTAGATATCCCTTTCCTCACACTAATAAATGCTAAATGACACTTTTAAAGTAAAATTAACAGAACTGCTTCCACTCTCTTCCATGTCCAGTATAACAATGCTAGGAATATGGCGGGGGCGATCTTATATACTGGGGGGCGTATTCACTAATGATTGGTCTAGGGACCCCCTAGTCACTCCAATCACATTCCTAGCATTCTCCTGCCCCCTCAATTGGCTTTTGCTAATGGTTCTGGTCCAATCACGGGCTTTTAAAGCCCATTTCCTGAAGTATTGCATTTTGGTCGGTTCTGGTTGCCGAATTCCGAACTTTTTGGGCAAAAAGTTCTAAATTCGGCCGAACCTCGAACACCCAATGTTCGGGCCGAACCGATGGTGGACCCGAACCGTTCGATCATCCCTACTCATGAGTATGGACTTGGAAGCTAGAGGAGATTACTGTAGAAACAATGTTTAGGGTAGCTTCTACAGGGATTCCACAGGTAGGGTATACAGTATGTAAAGTTGTTTCATATTATCAAACAACTCTAGAATGCAGGGAAACACCGCGTTCTGGTGTGAACATGACACTACTGTTTTCTGTGTGTCATTGCAGTTGCCTGCATTTATCCCTGAAAAGAAACAATGGTAACTGCACATAGGGTGAACGGGCTCTAATACTTCACTTTATCTTGGTTTTCGAGCTTGGAGTAATCTGGCAAGCAGTCAATATTGTTATTTAACAGCAATACTATTAGGGTGATGCATAATTATGTCTAAATATGTTCTCTCCGATTACCTCCGCTCAACTGGTTACATTCCAAGGCTTCTGGCATACACTTTCCATTTAAGGTACCCCCAAAAGAAAAAGTCCAGCGGTGTTAAATCTGGATTTCTTGTCAGCCAGTCAACATTTCCACGAAGCCCAATGACTCGTCCAAGGAAAGCATTGCTTAGCCATGTCATCAGTGCAAAAAGGGGCTGGTGCACGCACTGTCCTTCAAGTAGTGCACATCTTTGGCATCCTCCCAAGCAGATACGATGAAATGGACAAATTCTTTGAGCATGTTCAGGTATCTCCCAGTATTCATTGTTGCCTGCAAAATGACGAGTGTACCATCATGAATGTCACACCATACAGTCACCAATGGCTTTGACTGCAGTTTTTCAATGGTTCAGTCTGGATGCCATACATATACTGGGAACCCAGTAATGGCAGTTGTGGAGTTCACAAATTGCCAACAAAATTGGAACAAAATAATGAAAGTATTAAAGGCTACGGACATTGCAAAATAGCAATGGAATTCCATACCACCCAATTCCTTTAATTACCATGGCAAAATAAAAAAAAAATAGACAAATGTAGATCACCCTATGTATTTCCTATTGGTGTAAGGACAAGGGACAAGTAATATTTTCTCACAATGGGTCTCCTTTCATGACAACAAAAAAATGACCTTAAAAATGTTACAACTCTGCTGTGACAAACTTTTAAATTAAATTATAACTAAGGAGAAAATTTTTTTTTTTTTTTTTAAGCCGAACTCCCAACAGTCCCATAGTCTGTGTAACTGTTTCAGATTTTCATACAAATTCTGCAGTCTCGAGGATCCCCGCATTGTTCTGCAACTCTCCTGCCCTGCATTGCTATTCTGTACAGCAGTGCAGGTCAGGCGGAAAAATGACAGCCAATATAAGTTAATCAGCTCCAGTTAGCTGTTTAGTGAGCGTGCTCTTTCATTGTAACTTGTATTCATTCATAGTTTCTAGACTCGCAGCCAATCAGGAGGTTCTGACACTTTCATGTGACATTGCCAGCTCTTTCCTGATTGGCTGGAGTTCCATAACAGATTAGATACAAGTTACAATGACAGTACAATTACCAAAGAGTTGACTAATGCTGATTAATTCAAATGGCTGCAGATTGTACACAAGGACCCTGTGGGCCTTGTGAGAAGCGGAAAGCTGAGGAAAGGAGAGGCACAGAAAGCAGGGACACAGAACATGGATACACTTTACAGCAAATGTTTGGTATTGGCAATAAAGTGTTCCTCATCCACTGACTGTATCTGTGTGTACACACATAGCAGGACATGCACTTTACTGTGTCAGGTTGTGTGTACACATATAGTAGTCATTTTTGTAATGATCCTTTATGTTTATGTTATGTTTATGTAAATTAGTTTCTCACTCCTAGCTCAGTAATCATCTAGTATGTTGTGGTAACAAGCACTGCACACTGTGTACAGTGTGTACAGTATGAAGGTTTAGACCATATTTATCCATGCTCTCTTAAGCCACTGCAAATTTTTAGTGCGATTCAGCTATGCCCATCTTCACAGCACATCACTCTCCATTCCAGGTTGTTCCTCATTCCTAAAGAGGAACTTCAGTCTGCTCACATAAATTGTAATAAAAGCTTTTTTGCCATTCTGAAGCTTCCCACCATCCACTTTGCATATTACTTTGATCTATACTGTGATTCTGTACTTGCCAAATTTGCTGCAGAAATCTCCCTCCACTAAGTCTGGCTGCAGCCATTTTTGGGCAGTTGAAGCTGCTGCCTGTTTACTTCCTGGATTTACACAGACACACAGAGGCACGCAGACACACGCACACACACACACATATATACAGACAACGACACGACACTCATATACAAACACACTCACACCACTGCTTGCCTGCACATTTCCCCTCTCTCAATGAATACTCATGGATCTCTGCAGTCTCCTGTTATCTCCACCCTCATACAGCCCCCTCCAGCTCTACAGCTCTCCTTGGCTCTCCTATTACTCATCCCTCTTTCACTTTCCTGCCTACTTGCTGGACAACTCTCCTGAGCGTGAGAGAGAGAGCTGTGCAAGATGTCATTAGCCTAGGCCAGTGGTGGCGAACCTTGGCACCCCAGATGTTTTGGAACGACATTTCCCATAATGCTCATACATTCTGCAGTGTATTGGATCATCATAGGAAATGTAGTTCCAAAACATCTGGGGTGCCAAGGTTCACCACCACTGGCCTAGGCTAATTACCAGACAAGAAAAAGGAAGTTGGCTGTATAAGGTATTTACTGGCAGAAAAAAATGTTTAACTATACAAAGTTAAAACAGCAAGGGCAGAAAATGTAATAGATAGAAAGATGAAAAAATGACTGAAGGTCCGCTTTAAGTTACAAAGTTGGTAGTTATGTTAAAGTCATTTGAAGCAAAACTGTCTGACCCTTCTTCAGTCTTGCATGATTTCTACATTGTTTCAATCTGTCCTGCAGGCAATAACTTGACACACATTATTCTACTGTCAGTCAATAGCACATTTTTAAGTATAACAAAAAGCTTCATGCTGTCACTGCTGTCAGCAGCATCTGGATGGGCCCTAATTGTTTTTGCTGTCCTACACATCCTTGCAGCTTTATTGGTGGAATTGTAAGTCTAGGTAGGCAAAGCTGTCATTTATGCATCTGTTTGTTATGGTGTTTACATTTGTGTGGTATTTTACCAAGACTAGCCAGTTTACTGGGGTTGGGCTAAGGCAGCACAAGACCATTACAGCCCATTCACACTGCCGCGACAGGATTTTGTGGGGCGACCTCGGCGCGACTTGCACGGACTTCATATAATTGAAGTCAATGCAAGTCGCCTCCAGGTCGCCCCAAAGTAGTACAGGACCCTTTTTCTAAGTCGGAGCGACTTGTGTCGCTCCTATTAGAACGGGTCCTGTACTATTCAATGGCGAGCGACCGACCGCGACTTGTTAGGCGACCAAGTCGCCTGATAAGTCGCGCTAGTGTGAATGGACCCTTAGTGTAGGGTGGGGGGTGGTGAGAGAAAAAAATCAGCCCTGCCTGAAAGGGGATATTTGCATCAAGATGGAGTAGGGATGGGAAAAATTAGAAGTTTTTACTTTGCCAAATCAAGACATTTTGGTGAAATGCTCTGGAATCAATAAGGAAGGTGAAATTAGGATGTAAGAACAAGTCCTGCTGCTCCAGGTAAATGAACACAGCTGTGGTGTCTACTTCCAAGCCTGTAGTATGGGGTGCACGCCATGTCACTGCTGCAGACACATATGGAAAGGAAAATGATTGCACAGCTGCACACCCATACAATGCATACAAAAATCATGTATTGAAAAAACATCAATTAAAAAAAAAAAAGACACACATCATTTTTTCTCGTTTGATGGTTCTTTCTATCTCTAAAAATGTGGAGCAGCCATGGGTTGGTGGGAGAGGGTATGCAGTTTTGGAGATAGCAATCCTTTTCGCTCAAGGATTAAATGTTACCGTCATTTCATTGATGACCTGCTGTTCATTTGCTCCAGATCTGTGGGCAAATTGGATGTTTTTTTGTTGTTTTTGAATAATAATAATCTAAACCTAAAGTTTACAGGACACTTGAGTGACATATCTATTCCTTTTTTGGATGTGGTTTGATCACATTGTATCCAGTTTGTATAAGAAACTCCTCTCTGGAAACACCCTCCTCCATGCTGATTCTGGACACCCTAGTCATGTGACAAGCGGTATACCAGTTGGCCAGTTTCTGAGGTTTCGCAGGATCTGCACTGGGGAGGGTGATTTTCAGCAAGAGAGAGATAAGATGTGCTCCAGGTATTGTGATAGAGGGTATCAACCCAATACTATTAGTAGAGCATTTGAAATAGCAGAGTCTACACCTAGAGAGAAATTATTACAGGACAGAAGACGAAAATTCACATCGATTAAAACCCCAATTTTATCCACCTCCTTCAGTATGGAGTATAATAAAATCAGAAGAATAGTGGAGAGATATATACCCATACTGTATGAGGATGAATGTTATGCTAAAATTCTGTCTGGAAGGTTTTAATCAGCGTCACGATGGGCACCATCATTGGCCAATACCTTGTCCCCCAGTGATTTCAGCTCCTGCAATAGGTCTGGAACTTGGCTGGATTTTTTAGGCTCATTTAAGTGCAGAGCTGATCGCTGCTCATGTTTCCCGTGGCTTATTAAAAGTGATCATTTTTATTCCACAGCGCATTGCAGGACCTTCAAAAACCAGACCTTTATTAGTTTCAACACTAGAAATGTGATCTATTTGATTACTTGTAAAAAGTGTGCAATCCAATATGTTGGTCACACAATGGGCAGGCCTCGAGATCGTTTGCACGATCATGTTTATGATATTGAAAAAGAGCACGGCATTTGTGATTCTAGACATTTTAATGAAGTTAATGGAGGTGACACCACTTTGTTACAGATACAGGGAATTGAGAAGGTTGTCACCCCCAGGAGAGGTGGAGACAGTTTCAGAATTCTCTGTAAACATGAGGTTTATTGGATATTTTTTTGCCAAACTAGAATTCCAGAGGGTTTGAATTTTGAGTGGCATTTGACTCAATTTTATGATTAAAACCTTCTAATTCACTATACTTGAACCTGTGGAGATTAGATTAAATGGGGATAAAGATAATCTCATAGTAGTTAAATATACGCACAAAAAGAGTTTTTCATTATATAAATCCCCATGGTCTAATAGTATTACAAGAATATAGTCATATTTTCATCTTTTAGGTGGTATGTAAGTTTCCGAATTTGAGCCATATTTGCTTGTTTTTAAATTTTTTTAATTTATTTATATTTTTTTGAATATACATAAAATGTGTACATTTTTTACAGTTTGTGTGTGGCCTGTTATGGACACACACATATACTTTGTATTTTTACTGTATTTTGAGTTACATGTTTTTATGTTCTTAGTTTTGTTATTTTTTCAGATTAATTTTAGATCATTTATATTTTTTGTCTGTTTTCTTGAGCAATGGGCCGAGCAATATGGCTTGCTCTTTATGTGAAGCGTAAACAGCTGATTGAAGCTCTTGGATCCCATTAACTCATGTTTTACACCTGTGTAACCATGTGATATTTACTATATATATGTGCATGATGGTTGTGTCCAGTATGGTTTTGACAAAGCATGTTTAACGCATGAAACGCGTCAACCTCCTTTCTTTCCTGCCGATTTGTCAATTGTGCCTGTTTTTATTGATGTTTTTTCAATACATTTTTGTATGCATCATATGGGTGTGCAGCTGTGCAATCCTTTTCCTTTCCATATGTGAAATTGGGATGGTTTATGTTTTTAACGGAGCAATGGGTTTAAATATTAGCTTCTGATGGTTAGGGAAGCTGTCCTAAATCCAGCCATAGATAGGTCGAATCTTGGCCAGTTTAGCGGGGACCGACCAAGATTCAAACCATGTATAGGCATGGTTCATCGTGGTTTTCATCGATCTATCAACTTGGGTACAACCAGCCTGTCAAATTTTACATGCTAATCCATTGTTGTTATCTCACATCTAATTGTCCACAGAATTTCAGCCAACTGGAGATCATTTGTTTTTTAGAGGTGAGATCAAGTTCTGCAAAATCACCCACTCTTCCCTAATATAGAGAACATTTTCTATATATTTTGCTGTGTCATATATATATTTATAACATATATTGTTAGTTTGTGAAACTAACTACAATATTTACCTAAAATATGGTTAGGAAGCCATCAAAAAAACTAAAAAAAAATAAGCAAGTGAGGGATACTTTAAAAATGGACTTATATAGAATGTCCATTTTAACTATTTTTAGAAAATACAAATGGACAGGAACTATCCTGGACAAAGAAAGGAAGCTGAAACTATTTATCAAAGCATGGGAAAGCTGTGTTAACATATTAAACTTTCATACAGATCAGAAATTAAAAAGCTGTCTAATTAAACCACCTGGCATTTATTAGGTCAAATAGCCAATGATGCTCCAATACGGTACAATTTAAGGTATTATTTTTAATTACATTACGTTTTTGTGCCTTTTTCATTTTGTATAACAATTATCATATGCCCTGCAAAACATGGTTTACTCTGTGTTATTTGTTTTGAAGTTTTTGGGTTTGTATTTTATTATTTTGTAAACGATATATGCTTTTTAATTAATGTGATGTTAACAAGTATATATAAATGTAATGAGTTTATACAAAATGTAATATTATTGCTATGGATGAGCACTTTGATTCACCTGGCTAAGAACTTGCAGTGAGTCCAGTTGATAATTAGCTCAGTGTTAGGGCTCATTGGGAATTCCCCTGTGTGACTGTACTGCCTTAAAAAGTCAATAGTAGGTCTTCTTCTTATAATAACGCCTAATAAGGAAGTACACTTCTTTTTATTAAACCAATAACAGCACTAGAGTGGGGATGTTTGCTCTCGTGTCACAATTTATTAAGAAAAGAGTGATTCACAACGAATCACATTCAATCTTGCATGGTAACCAGAGGTGACCAAAGGAGGTCAGAAAGAAACCATGAACAATGAACACAAACTATAGTAGGGAAACACAAAATATGTTGGAGACAAGAAATAAAAACCAAATCCAAGATGAACAGGAAACATGAAATGTTGGAAGTCAAAGAACCAAGGACAAAGTATAACTGTAACAGGAAAAATACTTCAGTAGACCGCTCCAGAAATTGCAGAGATACTAGTACAGGAATCTTCTGGGGACAGGTGAGCATGGGCAAAAAGACAACAAAATGTTGGATCTGACAAAATGCAATGAAAGGCTCAGTGAAAACAAATGCTGAAATGTTCAGAGAGTAACATAGAGGTAGAGGACTTGACATAACCTGGGTTTTAAACCAAAAATAACTTTACACATGTGTATAGATGTGTAAAAAGACATTTGTCTGTGACATGCCCACTATAATGGTTGTCTTTGGCTATTTTTGACCACTTTTTGGGCATTTGTTCTCATCAAAAAGGCTTTGCTTTTCCACACAATTCTATTGGAACAGTAAATCTGCCTGAAGCAGGTAAATGTAGATCAGGTCAGCTAAAAGTGAAATGCACCTGTCAATGAATTCTGAATTATCTCAAAAGCTTCTAAAACTGACAGCAAACTAAAGCCATTGACAAAGGCCCAAAGCCAGTCAGCAAAGGCCCAACAATAGGTGTTGGCTTGTACTAGAAGTGAAAATTCACTCTCTCAATCAAAATTCACTATGTTTAATCCTTATGCTGATCGCATTAGTATATCCTGGTCGCAAGGCTAGTATTGTTCAGACTGTTGTTCTGTGATTAAAGTTTTGCAAAGTATTGACGTGTGAATTCTGGGAGATGTAGTTCTGGGAGGAGCTAGGACCATAGACTGCCTGTGTAATAGGACTCTTCTCCCAGGGAGCAATTTGACTCGCGGAGCCTGCTGGGAGTGTCTTTATAAAGGGGGGTGGATCAATCTTCACTCTTTTGCCTCAAGGACAGCGTGCTGTGAGGAAGGGGAAGAGCTGCTGCGGAATGCAGAGGGGTAGGCTGGAGGCCTGGCAGAGGACACCGGAGTCGGAACGAGCGGTATGCGGAAGATTCTCGGTAGTGTGACCGAGTGGAAGGATGCACTGAGAGGCTGTGAGAGTCGCCAAGGAGAGCGGAACTTTGTTGTAGGACATCGTGGAGTTCGGGACATTGGGTGAGAGGGACTGAGCCAGGGCGGGACTGCAGAGCTGTTTTAGCAGAAGGGCCCTATTAAACATAACGGTTGCCACAGGACACTGTAGTTTCACATACGTGGGGGGCAGAAAAGGCCTCAAGCCCTTCTCACAGTGTTAGGCTGACTGCCTATTGTGAAGCATCGGAACCTATATTCTCTTTCACCTATTTTGGATTACAATTACTGGTTGTTATCTTGGGGATTACAGTTCATTAATCACCTTTACTGTGGATTATAACTACTTTCTTTGGATTGGCTGAGGATTCCTTGCCGGTGAAGACTAATGAGGCCTCACTCATCCAGGAGACTTTTGCAATTCAGTGTAAAGGGGGCCCCTGTTAGTATACAGAGTGCACTCTGATAGTTATCTAGTACAGATATAATATATCACACACACACACACATATATATATATATATGTGAGGATTGTATCTGTGATCTTAAATGCTGAACCCTACTTAAGTTACAGGATCTATATTGTGATTGATGTTCTTAATTAATTGGTCCATTGACCGTGTTTGTGCATTTTACTGAACTCAAGTCAAAGATCAGTAAATTTGATTCTATATTGCATATCTCCTGTGGTCTTGATTATTTACCATGACGGAACCAATAGTGTCAACTAAATTAGGAGGATATGTCTGCATTAAGCCACTCCCCTGGGAGTAGGGCTACATTTGGGGGCTCGTCCGGGATATCCAGTGCCACTTCAGCCCTGAATGTCAACCCCAGGGGACCATTCATGGGCGAAGCAATGAATCCAGCTCTTGCCCGGTCCTGGGCACTGTCCCAAGGAGTCAGTTTGGACCGAAGTGTGGTCCTGGAAGTCGTGGGAAATGAACATACAGAAACTGGGATTAGACGGTGGGTGCGGGCCTTAGCCCCAGGACAAGCAGCTTATATCTTGGATGCTCGGGCTGATTATGGCCTAGACATAGTTCAAGCCTTGGTTGAGTGGAGGGAAAATGTACCTGACATGTTCCAGACGGAAGCTGGACGAGGATGTCTTAGCTAAAGTGTTTTTCTCCTTGAAGAAGAGGGAGAACCGAGAAGGAAAATCCCCCTCCCCTCCAGGCAGCCCCTGTCCAGGGCCCAGTTCCTTGAGTAAGGAAGGAGACAAAGCTGACATACCTCCTGCCTTATTTTTGTGCTGATATTAATCGGTTGGTGGAAGTCTGGTCCAAAATGGGGCAAGTGGACAAAATTATTGCAAGCTGCGTTTTTTTTCTGGGCAGACTCCCACCGCCACAGGTGAACAGGACTTTGAGAGCTGGATGACTCAGGCCACTCAGGCTGTGGACCAGTGGAGTGCAGCTGAGTCTATGAAGAAGCAGAGGTTAAGTGAGAGCTTGAGGGGCCCTGTGGC
This sequence comes from Pelophylax lessonae, assembly GCF_965119305.1. NCBI lineage: Eukaryota > Metazoa > Chordata > Amphibia > Anura > Ranidae > Pelophylax > Pelophylax lessonae. The sequence continues at coordinate 235,931,941 of NC_138773.1, forward strand.
TGAAGTGATCCGGAACCTGCAGATGGGGAACGAGAACTGCACGGCTGATGATTATTTGAAGGCCCTTTTCAATGTATTTAGGCGGGTGGAGAAAACCACTGACCTGTTATACAAATTTAATCATACTCATCAACAGAAAGGAGAAAAGTTATCCGAATACATCTCCCGATTTGATAAAATGTTGCAACAGGTTCTTTTGAGAAAGGTCGTTGACCCCAAAGACGCTGATCGGGTACGACTGGACCGGTGCTACAAGGGGCTCAGCCCAACCATCCAATTGTTCTAAGATTGCTATTAAAGGGAGTCAAGGATACCCCTACTTACCCTGAACTCATGCGGGAAGTCCGATAGGAAGAGGCTCTGCTATAAGAGAAAAGCCTTGGGGTAAAGGAGCCGTTGAACAACTTGTGGAGAAAGGAGAGGGCTACTGCTCGGCTAGTACGAGTGGAGAATAGCCTCTCGGAAGATGAGAGTGAAGCTGAGTTGGAATTGAACCAACAGGAAGAGGCTGCAGATAGGAGGAAAGTCGAGGAAGGTTCACCATCGGCTGATTTGATGCTCCAGGTAGCTCAAGAAGGGACTCAAAAGTTCCTCAGACATGAAAACCCTTTAAAGGGTCAAATCTTTTTTCTCTCCGAGATAGAGGATATTTCACTTGTGGAGAAAAGGGGCATTTCAGGGCCCAATGTCCAAAACGGAGCCACAGTCCCGAAGTGATGGAGGAATTGTTAAAGGCCTTACAGAAATTCTTCCTAAATAAGAAGGTGGAAAACTTCAGGGGACCTCAGTGAAGGAGCCAATTGAGAGTCCCTCTAAAAGCCTGAGCTCCAGCAGTCATGAGAATGGTCACGGTCACAGCAGGGCGGGCGTGCCTGCCCGTCCCTCCCAAATACCTCTATCCCTTTGTGGGGACCACCTGAATCTGGTACAGAGACACAGGGGGTTGGTACCTCCACTCCTCTTCAACAGAGAGAATTGAGAACTCCGAGAACCAAGTCCATCAAGGTACAGACTATTGAACTACCTGAAGGCCCCAAGCCTCAGAGGGTGAGAAACTCCAACACTAAGGTTTGCCGGAAACTGTTTCAGTCCACTAAAGAAGTTGTGCCCAGGAAATTAGTGTGGCCATCCCCCATGGTGCCACTCCAAGTGGAAGGCATTTATACTAGGCCTTATTGGACACAGGTGCACAGGTGACATTGCTCTATAGAGATTTCTATCAGAACCATCTGAAGCACATCCCTCTATATAAGTTGGAAGAATTTGAGATCTGGGGTCTAGGGCCTGAAAAATTCCCTTATGATGGATACATCCCTGTGAAGATATCTTTTCAACCCGCAGTAGGGGCGAAAATAGAGGTGTTCCATACTCTAGCTGTAGTGTGTCCCCGACCCTGGGTGCCAAGTAGAACTCATTGATTATTAGCACTAACACAGATCTGGTTCGACGGATGCTCACCCCTTTAGCAGTGAAAGGGTCAATGGAGGAAGAGGTGCATCCTAGGCTGAGATCAGCTTTCCAGCAAGAGCAGAAGACCCCTGTCGAAGAAGTAGGGAAGCTCTGCAGATTGGACACCAAAGAGTGGGTGTTGCAACCCAGAGAGAGAACCTGCATGAAGGTTGTGGTGAAGCTGTCATGGGACCAACCAGGCCCCTTTGTGATGGTGGAAGGGGATCTGCTAACAGAAGACAGCAGGATTGAGCTGGTGCCAGAAGTGGTCCCCACCAGGGTTCTTCAGAGAAATGGTGGGAAGATTCCTATAAGTGTTCAAAATATCACGACCCAGCCTGTACGTCTGAAGCCTAGGATGGTGTTGGGACATGTGCTGCCTCTCCATTGATTCCTTCAGAATTGAAGGAAGAGAAAGATAAGGAAAAAGGGTCAGGAAATGCCTCTCCTAGCCGCCCAGCTGTCCCATTAAAGTGGGGGGAGCGGGTGAAGACGCAATTGTCCCAATGGGAGAAGCAGTTTTCCAAAAACAATTATGATGTGGGCTGTGCTAAAAGTGCCCAATATCGAATCCGTCTTAGTGAGGACAGAACCCTTTAGGGAGAGAGCTCGGAGGATACCCCTGAGGGACCTGGAAGACCTTCGAGAACAATTAGCTGATCTGAAGAAGTCAGGTGTCATACGGGAGTCCCATTGTCCCTACGCCTCGCCCATAGTGGTTCTCTGCAAGAAGAACAGGACCATCAGGATGTGTATTGACTATCGCATCTTGAACCATTCCTGATAAATACACTACCCCTCATATAGAAGAGGCTCTGCAATGCTTATCTGGGGCTAAATGGTTTAGTGTATTGGACTTAAAGAGTGGGTATTATCAAATACCCATGCATCCTGAAGATAGAGAGAAGAGTTCAACCGCATGCCACAGGTATTAGCTGTAGCCCCAGCGACCTTCCAACGACTTATGGAGAACACTCTGGGGGACATGCATCTGATCAAAGCCCTTGTATATCTTGATGACATTATTGTTTTTGGAAAGACCTTGGAAGAACATGAGGCCTGTTTAGAGAAGGTCTTTCAGAGGGTCTATGAGGAAGGGCTGAAGTTATCCCTGGAGAAATGCTAGTTTTATCAGACATCTGTTACTTACTTAGGTCATGTGGTGTCCGCAGCAGGGGTGTCCACTGATCCGAAGAAGTTGGAAGCTGTCACTACTTGGCCAAGGCCCACAAATGTGACCGAACTGAGATCCTTTTTAGGATTCTGCTCTTATTACCAAAGGTTCGTGAAAAGTTTCTCCCAGATAGCCAGGCCTTTGAATGAGCTGCTGAAGAGGGAAACTGAGGAAGAGGGCATGTCACCCCGGAAGATAGAGATGTTAAGGAGAGAACCTAGAGGGTCTAAGGAATCCATTCAAGCTCAGTGGGATACCAAGTGTGAGCAGGCCTTCTGGAAATTGAAGGAGAGCCTCACTGAGGCTCCGGTCTTGGCCTACGCTGATCCGCCAAAACCCTATGAGCTTCATGTGGATGCAAGTAGAGATGGCTTGGGGGGAGTGCTGTATCAGGAGGCTGAAGGGAGGCTGCGCCCTATTGCTTATATTAGTCACAGTTTGTCTCCATCAGAGAGAAATTATCCCATTCACAAATTGGAGTTCCTGGCTCTCAAGTGGGCTGTGGTAGACAAACTGAGAGACTACCTTTATGGAGCATACTTCGTGGTCAAGACTGACAATAACCCATTGACTTATTTGCTGACCACGGCCAAGTTGGATGCTACCGGTCACAGGTGGCTAGCTGCCCTCTCAGAATTTTAATTCAGTTTGAAGTATCGGCCTTGAAAAGGGAATCTAGATGCCGATGCACTGTCTAGACGCCAGCATTTTGCTGATAGAAGAGAACGTGAATGGGTGCACCTCACTACTGAAGGAGTGCAAGCCACCTGTCAATGAATAGATTATCGTCTGAAAGGAGCCATGGGAGCTGAGATAGCTGGGGTTCCCCCTTCAGAGGTGCCCAGGTGCTATTGTGATCTAACCCAAGTACAGAGTGAAGAACTTCCTCAACTATCCAAAGAAGATATGAGAAGAGCTCAAGGAGAAGATCTTCTGGGAGCAGTAGTACAGAGGGCTTTGAAAACAAATAACCCTAAACTCTTGGTGGAAAGTTCTATAGTGGGAGATAAAGTAGTCCATCGGGATTGGGAAAGGATGAGGTTGAAGGATGGGTTTGTCTACCGAGTAAATGCTGTGGAAGACTTGGATGGAGTGTGTCAGCTGATGTTACCAGAAAAATATTGGTTGACTGCTTTGGCAGTTTTACATGATTCCCATGGTCACTTGGGGCCTGATCGGACATTTCAGTTGGTCAGAGATAGATTTTACTGGCCATTTATGAGAAAAGAAATGGAGGCCTATTGCCACTCTTGTATACGCTGTATCCAAATAAAGATGCTACCTCACCGAGCGGCTGCCATGGGTCATCTACAGAGTCAGGGTCCCATGGAAATGGTGTGTATTAATTTCCTTTGTCTCAAACCTGATTTGGGTGGGCATAGTAATATCCTGGTAGTGACCGATCATTTTACCCAGTATGCTCAGGCTTTTCCTACTCAGGAGGACCAGAAGGCTAGCACCGTAGCAAAAGTGTTGAGAAGTTTTTCGTCCACTATGGCTTACCACAACGGCTGCATTCCGACCAGGGTCGAGATTTTAAAAGTAAATTGATTAAAAGACTGTGTGGATTGCTGGACATACAGAAGTCTAGGACCACTCCTTATCACCTCCAGGGAGATCCTCAGCCGGAGAGATTCAATTGAACCCTATTAAATATGTTAGGGACGCTGCCTCTTGAAAAGAAGCGAAAGTGGAGTGAATATGTTTCAGTATTGGTACATGCTTATAATAGTACCATCAGCGAATCTACGGGATTTTCCCCTTACTTTTTGATGTTTGGAAGAGAGGCTCGACTACCCATAGATTTTGGTGCCTCAGTAGATCATACTTCATAGGCTTCTTGCAAGAGTTATGTTGACCGACTTAGGCACAATCTGAAGTTGGCTCATGAGAAAGCTATGGAAGCCTCTGTCAGTCGGGAGCAACGAAATAAGAAAAACTTTGATTTAAAGGTGAGGGTGCAAGACTTACAACCAGGAGATAAAGTACTTTTGAGGAATTTGGGTGTGTCGGGAAAGCATAAGCTAGCTGACCGGTGGCGGCCGCAGCCTTTTATTGTTCATAAGAAGCTTCCTGGACTGCCATTCTATCAAATTCACCCGGAGGGTAAAGTGGGGCCTCTTAAAGCATGGCAAAGAAACCACCTGTTGCCCATTACTGAAGCCGTCAGAACATCGACTGAGTGGACTGAGGAGGAGGATACCCCTAGAGCTCCCAAGTTGCGGTCTCGGCCTTTACGGAATCCTCCAACTTCTAATGTGTTGGAAGAAGAGGATGATAGCGAAGATGAAAGTGTTATCTTTGATTGGTGGTGGCCATCCTTTGAAGAAAATTCTTCTTGTGAGCAGTCTCCATCCATTGTTGATTGGCCCTCTGCCCCTCTGCCCCTCTTCCTAAACAGGAAAATAGCCCGGGGCCCGGCCCGCCTATAATTGACTTAGAGTCGAGACCTTTGGAGACAGAGACCATACTGATCCCTGAGAGTCAGTCGTCTAATGAGAATGCCTTTGCGGATTCCCCTTCTTTGGGACTGGAAGAATCTGTTGTTGAGAATCCAAGTTTCTCTCCCATGGAATCATTTGAAGATCTGTATGAGGGTCAACGTTTGGATATGGCTGCTCCTCTGGATTATGTGGGAGTTTCTGACGACAAAATGCTAGAGGGTTGTCTTTCAAAGTGATTTTCTGCCAAATAAAGCATGGAGACATGGATGGATGGGGGAGTTTGCTTTGCGTATTAAAATGAATTAAATAGCATTTTTGCTTTCTGGTGCTTAGATGCAGTGTAGTTCCTCTTTAAACAAATTTTAACTGGATCTGAACTAAATCTGGCGTTTTATTGTGTTTTCATTTCAACATATTTTTAGGTTTATCACAAGAATATGATACAAATGATACAAGTAGAAAAGTTTCCATAAACCAGTTATACAAAAAGGAAATGGTCAGTAAACAAAATAGAAATTTAATACAGTGTTGTGTTGTGTCGCTACTCATATATGATCAAGTATACAGGATACAATATGAAGGCCTCATTGTATTCCGAACCAAAGAACATATACATTGAAGAAGGTGATATGGACACTTATTTCAATTTACAGGTTGTAAGAGAAGAAGGAATATAGAAGAAGAGCAGGAAAAAAGGGGAGGAAACAATAAATAAGGATAGGAGGGTTAGTAGATAGGGTTTAATAAGGGGAGTGTGTAGGGGTGGGGCCATGTTGCAGGAGATCCCTAGCTACTGCATGACTACTTCATAAGGTGGATGAGCTCTATAAAGAAATAGTTGCATGATGACATGTGATCCATGAGTCCCAAATCTTAATGTATTTTTCATGAATATTACTGAGGATATATTACTGAGGATACTAGTTAGTTGTTCATTATTGAAGAAGCCATCAATTCGGGTCTCAACTCCAGAGAAATATGCAAACTGTTCTTTCGATGCTCTAGCTATTATCAATTTGGAAAGTCAGAAAAATAAAGTCCTTCATACATGGTGGGCAGGACCACCATGTATGTAGGACATCGCCTGCAGTCTGACATCTTTAAAGGCCCGTATGACCAGGGAATATATGGGCGAGTCTGGAAGGTACCAGGTACCAGGTACCACCTGGTTAGGATCTTATTGCTGAGTTGAGGGTGGTGACATCAGTGGTACAATTGGCAATAGTAGTCCAGGTATCAAGCCAAAACTTTTGGTTTATTGACTTTTAAGTATTTTTCCTTTTTTGTCACCTAAGTGTACAAGGTAGGTAAAGGTAGGCAATTAAAGTGGAAGTAGACTATACTAATTAGTTTGAGAACCAAAAGGGTGTAATGCCAAATGTTTTCAAAGTGGTCAAAGTGGTGGAAAGATCTTTATCTCATATAAGTGATGCAATCCAATGTCTAAGTTAGGTGTATCAAGAAAGTTCAGAAGGGGCCCTAAATCTGTATTCTTTTGGTGTTTTATTAACTTAGAAGACAGCAAGCTGACCACTATGCAATGTGGGAGAATGAAAGAATTTAGTTATGGGCATCAAATCAGTTATTGATTTAGGTATGTAGAATGGTCAAATGTAAAAAACACATTCAGCATGAGGGTCCAAAGGAGGATTGTCCAAATTAATAGTAGCAGTAAGTCATATCTTTCTGATCATTGTGGAATACATTACTGTTGGATGTGAAGGAAGGATCGCAATAGTTGCTATGAGGCGTCTTGCACATTTCCACATACAGGTTATGAAAATCTGAATTGATGTTCCACAATCCAATTTCATGGTGCAATACTCTTTACAGAAAAAAAAAAAAAGCCACACTTCCATAAAGTCTCACAATGAAGTCTCACTTCTTCGATCTTGGTGAAATGCATCGGAAGGTCGTGGCTTAGGGAGGGGACAATGTCAGAAGCCAACTGCTTTGTTTCCATACATATATGCCAAGAAAAATGAGCACCATGTGGAGGGGGACTGGAGGAACCAACTCAGGACTTGGAGCATTGCAGTCCTTTCTTTGTGTTTACATTCTTCATAGTAAACCTGATACACAGTGGCACAGACAAACAATTTAAACAGACCTGTGAATGCATAAAATGATCCTTGGATGCACATTATTTTTCCATCATTCCCTATTCACTATTAAACCTTACAAAATTCTTGCAACATTATTATCATTTACCCAGGGCTTTTTTCAGCGGGAACATGGGGGAATGCAGTTCCGGCCCCCTTCAACACTGAATGTATTGTATGGCAAGGTGTGCTGGAGGGTCTATTGATGTTGGCTGCTGAAGAATCTATTGTGGCTGGGCGGGATCTATTTTTTTGTGGGGGTCTATTATTCCAGGGTAGGTCCATTTTTGTTGGCTTGGGGGGTCAATTGGTCCTGGAACTGATCTACTGTTGAGGGAGAGGTCTATTGTTACTGGATGCTGGATGGTCTATTGATGCTGGCTGCTGGGAGATCTGTTGTTGCTGCTGAGGGTCTATTGTTGCTAAGGTGGTATTTTGTTGTTCGGGGCCCATTGTTGCTGGGGGAAGGTCTGTCTTTGTGTGTGGGATCTATTGTTGCTGTGGTGAGTCTGTTGTTGCTGGGGTGGGGTCTATCAAAGTCCATACAAATGACTTAGTAGCACAAATTGATACTTGATTTTGTATTCTCTAAAAGGGGTGGAACTGGGAGGTGGGTAGGGGATGAAGCCAAGAGACAGTGCTCAGAGGTGGGTAGGGGGCAGAGACGAAGGTCGACTCAGGAGGGGGGGGGGGGGTTCCTGCACGTATTCTCTGAGAAAAAAAGCCCTGCATTTATCAATTATGATGATAATGTGTTTGAGCACTATCCTCATTCTTAAAAAAAAAAAAACAACTTTACTAAATGTCCTTACTACAGGCTATGAACTCAATTTAAAATTTATATTATTTAATATTAGTTGAAAGAACATATCCCTAAATATTTTTTCCCTAAAATATTTTTTTCCGGTACTGTTTTTTCGAAACCTTTAGCTTATAAGATACGGCTGACCATCTTGGGATAGATTTAAAGGATTTACAAAGAAACCACCGATCTCTAAATTAGTGAAATTGCAAGCAACTATGTTTGTTTTAGGAATGTACCACAGAATATTTTAATTATGAAATATTTACCGAAAATGAAAATCACATACATTTTTGTAAAATATAAAACAATATTTCCTTAGCCTGTCTGTTCATAGTTTAAGAAATATATGATTCCATGTAAATACAAAGCACAAAGACAAGACAAAATAAATAAAAAAACACCTTTTATGATTTGACATCTTCAATAATTAATCTTCTTTACACATTTTTAGTTGCAGGGAAGACTAAACACAAACTCAAAAGAGCACTACTGACAGTTTTCTGGCACTATGACCCTTTAAAATGGCCTGCGCTAGATACATAAATCCCTATCACTGAATAGATTTCTGTCCTTTAAATGGGTTCTAAATTTCAAAAAAAAAGATAGACAGTCTTATTTCATAAACACATTTTATATTTTCATATTTATTTCATTTCATATTTTTATTATTTAGCAAATGGTTTGCAGCTGAGCCACAAGGCACTTATGAAACAATAATTTAAGTAGGTATACAGTCATTAAACACATTAGTGTAACAACCCATCTTGATATCAACCTCCTGAAAACTTCCCTTTTCTTTGGATTGCTCAAGTAAACAAGAGGAAACTCAGAGGAAATCTGTGGAACACCTTACAGCTTCTAGGCAGATAATATCTTTAATAGGAGTCAAGCTCTGCAATCTAACACTGTTAAGGGCTTTCAAAAAGGATTTACCCTGAAAAATAATAATAATGTAAATTCAATATGAAAATAAAGCCTTCTTTCGTCTGTATGAGATGTATACAGATTAAGGAGCCAAATTAATGGATCACATACTTTATTCTAAAATGATCTCTTGTGTAATGCTTCCCCCCCTTTGCACGCCCAACTTTCTAGGCAATACTAGATCTGCTATCCCACTGCTGTTTACAATGCCTCTGTGGATAAAATCTGCACTTTTGTCCACATGAGTTTTGAAGTGCAACTTTGCTAGTTTAAATACAGCAGTAGTACATTTACACCATTAATTTTGGTAATACAAGTGAATGTAAAAAAAAAAAAAAAACATGTGACAAACACCACTGTATTACAATTAGCAAATGTATATGTGCATGCACACGAGTGTATATGCATGTAATACAGAAAAGGAACAATTTCAATTGCATTCAATTATTTCATGAGAGTAGTATATAAATTGCTGTTGCTAACCTTCTGAAAACACTGGGTATTTGGCACCTATGCACATCCTGCAACTTAAATATAGTCTTAAGGGACGTACACACTTGACGAAAATCGGACAAAATATTTTTCTCTGTCTTCTCAGCGTTCATTACCGTTTTTAGTTGACAGTGCATAAATGTTCACAAAATTTCTCATCCGATTTTTCTTTTTTTCGGCACATTTGTTCCTAGACTTCCGGGTTGTCAGCAACTTCAGATCATGCGCGGTCTTTCATATCCGATTTATCACAGACGTACTGCATACACATTAAACGAAAATCGGTCATCTGGGGACAGACGAAAAAAAAATTTTGGTGTTTGTCCCTCCGTTTTTTTTCGTTGAAAATGTCGGCATCGCCTGCTGAAAGTTGTGTACACACTAGGCGAAAATCGGACGATTTTACCTTGGACAGGAATTTTCGGCAGATTTTCTACTAGTGTGTACCCCACTTAAATTAAACACTGGCCCAAGTGTACAAATAAGAAATCATGGGTTCACAGCGACTTTAGTTGTTGCATGCTGATTTCAGTTCCATTCTCATAATATTGAAAGCAAAGGGAGCCAATCAACTGGCATTACCAAAAGCAAGCATATTTCTCACATAATAAGTCCCTTTTAACTGCAAAAAGGAAGTTTCTTCTATCCTTAACTCTCAATATATTAGGTTTCAATGCCTGGAGGTGTGCTGGGAATTTTTAGTGCATAGCTTTCCTAGTCTGATGCTCTGAGGGGCAATGCCCTACCCTGAGTCTTTTTCACAGCATTCCTCCATATAACCCTAAGGTGCCATTTACACTTGTGCAACTTGTATTGCGAGTTTGGACCCCAAACAAGGGTCTAGTATGGGTTTTGGAGGGACCCCCACGTCATTATTTTTATTTTTTTTTTATATTTTGGCGTGGGGTTCTACTTAAAATCAATACCAGACCTGAAGGGCCCAGTATTAATGGGGGTTAGCCTAACATCAATAGTCGGCAAGATCCTGGAGGGGATGTTAAGGGACTATATACAATACTTTAGTAATGAAAGCAGTATTATTAGTAGTAATCAGCATGGATTTATGAAAAATTGTTCTTGCCAGACCAATCTATTAACCCTCTATGAAGAAGGGAGTTACAATCTAGATAAAGGAAGGCCTGTGGATGTGGTGTTCCTGGATTTTGCAAGGGCATTTGACACAAAACACATGAAACTCTTATTGCAGGGGATGCCTAAAATCTGCCACAAGTCTCAGTTCTCATGTCATGTTTTAAGAAGACCAGGGAGCCAATCACACAAGCAAGAAATAATATTTCTGAGGGAATATCAACAATGTACAAGCCAACTCCAGGTCGCAATACTGGAAAGAAGTGACACATGGCAGTTTTGGAAACATTGGCTGCAGATTGAAATAATGAGGTGATTTTCAAAGGATTAGAAAATAGTATGAATTAAACATTATTTTATTTTGTTATAAAAAGCAAAGTTTTCATATGAGGTCAGTTCCATCTCACTTTAAGAGTCTTTTTTTTTTGCAGCAATTATTCTTTCTATTTTAGTTACACAGTTCTGTTGAAGCTAACAATGACATATGCCAAAGGAGATTAACTTTCGATTAGTCTTAACTGACGTAACAGTAAGAATCTTATCATATATTTACACTATTGCTAAACATGAAAAGAGCAAATAGCAGGTCATGATGTGTCATTTCATTGTCAGGGAAAATAAAGAGGTAAATTGACTTTTACAGATACTCTGAATTCTCATCATCTATCAAGCACCTACACCTGTCAGCTCATACTTGAGAAAAAATATCAGTTAGTATAAGTATGTCAACTTGTTTCAGAAATGTCTTGTGAATTGTACAGTATGTGTGATACCTAAATATGTACTTTAGTGCTGGTTCGCGCATATGCAATGTCAGACATTGCATGTGATTTGGAGCGCACTGCTCTGCAAATCACATGCGATGTCTGTGCGTTGTATGGCTGAATTTGCATCGCATTCGGACCAAAGTAGCACAGGACCCTTGTTTGGTCTGTACCAGAATCGGATTGCATGGGTGTTCACACCTATGCGATCTGATTAATGTCTGAATTGACAGTTCGCACTGATCTGGGGGTGTCATTAACTTTGTATTGACACCCCCAGCGATTCGCATATGGCAGTGTGAACTGTCTGCGAGTTGAATACAATGTGGGAACCCGCAGTGGATTCACAGGGTTCCCACATCACATATGTGTGAACTAGCACTAAAGGATCGCTATCACAGAAGGTATTGTATTGTGATAACTTTTTCTTTTTTTGTGTCAGCTTTTCTGGCAACTTGGAAGAAAAATGCAAGAATGTGTAAAAATAATACACTGAACACTATAATTCATTGTAATAACCACATATTGTTTTTAGACTACAATATTTTTTGTGAAAGTTGTCCTTGGCACCTTGCAACCTATGCACGCCGATGTGAACACGCATTCGCGCATACGCATTTGCACGAGTGCGGCTCTGGCTAATAAGAATTTGCTGTTTGTGCATAGTTACAGTATGTGCCTATGCAAATTTGGTTAATGGGAATTTTCCATCTGCGCATAACTATGATGGGATATTTTGTCTTTCCTTACACTGTCTCACTACTTCTGCTGGTAGTTTGTTCCAAGCATCAACTACCCTTTCAGTAAAATAATACTAAGTTCCAGGATTAGTTTTGAACTTTTCTCCAGTTAGAACCTTCTTCACCTCCTTGATGTATTTAAAAGTTTCAGTCACGTCTAGTCTTTTCCTTGTCCTTTCCTCCAGACTGTATATATATTAAAGCGGAGTTCCGGCCACAAAAAAAAAATTTCAATGAACATACCCCTGGGACAGTCAGGGCTAGTGCATTCCACAATGGCTAGCCTCTGATCTGTCCCGGTTCGCACTTACCTTTTAGAAGAAATACTTACTTTTAAAATTTTTTCTCCAGCGCTGCCATCTCAGGTGTGGGCAGCTTGAAGCCAGCGCGATCCTCTTCTGCGTCCTCTTCCGTCCTCTTCGGTCCCACGATGCACTGCGCCGGCCCCGCTGTCACTTCCGGGTCTGCAGCGTCATCCCTGCACAGCTTCTGGGCATGCCCAGAAGCTGTTTAGCAAGGTATGACGCGCCGGCACCGGAACTGATGTCGGGGCCGGTGCAGGCGCATTGATTCCTGGGAGCGATGACATTCAGCTCCCAGGAATCATTGCAAAGTGGAAGTGACGGCCGGGCCGTGCGGGAGAGGGAGGAAGTAGAAAGAAGGTGAGTATTTTTTTTCTGCAATTGCAAGGTAAGTAAAAAAAAAAAAAAATCCTAACTACCCATTTCTTTTTCAGGTGAGCTATAGCAAGCGGATGGCCCAAAATCGACTATGTCGATTTTGTGGCCGGAAATCCGCTTTAAGTTCCTGAAGTTGCTCTTGATATGTTTTACCCCCCCAAACCTTTCACCATTTTTGTTACCGGTCTCTGGACTCATTCTATCAAAATATCTTTGTGTAAGTGAGGTCTTCAGAAGAACATTGCAGTACTGGGGAGCCCCACTGCAAGGATAGATTTTTTAATTTCCCAAGAGTTTAGCTTTAACCACTTTACCACCGGAGGATTTTGCTGTCTTCCGTCCAGGCCACTTTTTGCGATTCGGCGCTGTGCGACTTTAACTGACAATTGCGCGGGCGTGCGACGCCGTACCCAAACGAAATTTATGTCCTTTTTTTCCCACAAACAGAGTTTTCTTTTGGTGGTATTTGATCACCTGTGCGATTTTTACTTTTTGCGCTATAAACAAAAAAAGAGCGTTTATTTTGAAAAAATAACAATATTTTTCACATTTTTTTATATGAAATTCCCCCCCAAAAAAATGTAAAAATCAAATTTTTTTTAAATTTTTGGCCAATTTGTTTTATACTACCTATGTTTAGTAAAAAAAATCGCAATAAGCGTATTTTGATTGGTTTGCGCAAAAGTTATTGCGTTTACTAACTAAGGGAAAGATTTCTGTCATTTTTGGTGTTTTTTTTTTTAACGCGTAATGGCGGTGATCTGCGATTTTTTTTGCGGGACTGCGACATTGCGGCGGACAGATCGGACCCTTGACTGACATTTTTGACACTTTTGGGGGTACCAGTGACATTTCTACAGTAATCAGTGCTATATATATGCACTGTTACTGTAAAAATGACACTGGCAGGGAAGGGGTTAATTTTATTGGAGAGGGAGGGGTTAATGTATGCCTGGTGCTTACTGACGTGTGGGGGGGGGGGAGGTGACTGTGTGACAGAAGGACAGATCGGATGTCCAGCTATGCTGAACACTCCGATCTGTCAGTCCCTGTCACTATGGAGATCCGCCCGCTGTGTTTACACACAGCGGGCGGATCTCCAGACTCGATCCCCGACGATCGGGGCAGAGCAGCGGCAATCGCCGCTGCTCCTCCCCTGGCCCGACTCCCGCTGTGAATGAACACAGCGGGAGCGAGCCTCCGGCGGCGCGCGAGCGCCGCCCACAAGGGGAGGAGTCCAGCGGCGTAGGTCTACGTCGCTGGACGGGATCGCGGCACTTTGCCGCAGTAGCCTCCATGTGAGCGGGGCTAAAGTGGTTAAAGATATATACATACACATTTTAAAAAATACATATATGTGTATATATAGATATATACAGTATACAGTATATGTAGTGCTTTAAGTGGCCCAAAAGAGGTGCCGGTACTCTATTATAGCCTATAAATGTTGTCGCCCCACATCAGGGTCCCCACAGAGCACCCCCCCTGGCCTGGGCTGGGACTCCGGAGCAGGGGGATTCACTAGTGGTGACTGATCTGGCTCTGGAGTGGGAAATATTCTTGGGGGGGGGGCAATTGAGGGCGCAGATGTCCAAAATGAGCGTACTGGTACGCTAAGGTGCACGGAGAGGTGACGGTATGCTCAAGAGCCATATTTGGAAGTGGTGGTACTGAGTACCAGTGCATACCGGCCCACTTAAAGCACTGAGTATATGTACAGTATACATTTCATCACCTTAAAGCAAACACTTTCTGGTGCCTAAAGCAATAGATTTATGGTAGGATCACCCTTTTACACAGAACATTGTCTTGTTTTATTGGTCCTAACCTTGCTCAGAGTAATTTGACAATGTGTACATAAGCTTATTAAATGAGATTTTGCATTTCTGCTGGGTTGGGCAATACACTGAAAAATACAAACCTAAATGACCAATTAAACGTTGAAGCAGTTGTATTCGATTTTATGTGCTGACTAGCTGAATTGGGGCTGGGGTATTCTGGTATTATTCACTGTACTGCTCTGCCAATGTGCACATTTCATATGGTAGTTATAGTTTGATTTAGGTAGCTATAATTTTTTTTTTTATGGTTTTGTTGCAGGAGGCTGGGCATTTGTAGATGAATTGAATCAGCCTTCTGATGTGCTGATGTACTTTTAGGCTGTATTCACACTAGTTTATATGTAGTGTAGCATGCAGCCACATATGTTTTAAAGTGTGTCAATGCACTGTACAACAATCCATGATATATACAGTATCTCACAAAAGTGAGTACACCCTTACATTTAAGTAAATATTTTGTTATATCTTTTCATGTGACAACACTGAAGAAATTAGACTTTGCTACAATGTAAAGTAGTGAGTGTGCAGCTTGTATAACAGTGTAAATTTGCTGCCCCCCTCAAAATACCTCAACACACAGCCATTAATGTCTAAACCACTGGCAACAAAAGTGAGTACACCCCTAAGTGAAAATGTCAAATTGGGCCCAAAATGTTAATATTTTGTGTGGCCACCATTATTTTCCAGCACTGCCTTAACCCTCTTGGGCATGGAGTACACCAGGGCTTCACAGGTTGCCACTGGAGTCCTCTTCCACTCCTCCATGACGGCATTACGAATGAACATCAGAGAAAGGAAGGGTGCCTGTGTGGAATCCTAACCACAAGTATAACCTTTTCTTCATCAACACACTGACAGCAGATATTATTGCACACATCACCTTCCTTGGGATTTCAAATATCACATTGGACCATGATAAAAGCTCCAACTGCTGGTGAAGACTTTGCAAGGCCTTGCTAGGGGAAGGGTGTTGACACCTGTTACCTCTTAAAGGGGACACACCTGATTTGTTTTATAGCAGTGCTAGTTTGAACACTAATAGCACTAGGATAGCTCTAAGTTCTTCTCTTTAGGTAATAGTAATAGCAATAGCAGTACTATAAAGGTCAACAGTCACTGTTTCAAATCCTAGAATATTGTGTTATTACTGTTCATTGATATTGTCATTCTTTATTTCCTAATTCTTTATATCAGTCTTGCTGAATCTCGCTAGGTTAGGTGGGATTTGACTGACTGATAGAGTTATACCTGTTTATCCTTTAAGTAAACAGCAAAACTTCCTTTATTTTATGTCAGTGTGTTCTTGAAAACTTGAAGGTATACTTATAATGTCAGAACCTAGACTGTCAGGTGGGTTGGACAGTTCACAGGGTCAGAGGCATGCTGAGGAACACCCATCAACCAGCAGCCCTCAAGGGGGCAGTGCTACATAGGCAAACTGGGCATGCACTGTCCAAAAGAAAGAAGAATGGTAGCGGAGTGGGGAAGGGAACAAAAGAGGGCTTGCAGAATAATTATTATAAGAGGGGCAGTCCTTTGAGATGTTCTTCTGCGGTTTATCATTGGGGGCCTTTAAGAGCACCTGTGCACATAACGACAGTCCCAGTTAACCTGCATGCAGTAAATGGACGGTAAAGTCTTGGCACAGGTGCAAGGTATATGTAGATTGGATGCATTAAAGGTTCAGTTTAATGCAGAAAACGGTTGGTACAGGTGCATTCTAGGTTTGGAATAAGTGCAGTATAGGGTGCAGTGTTGATGCGGTATGGATTGGGTCCACTTGGTGTTCTGCTGTGAGTGGCTTAGTCTCTTTTAGCAGTAACAGCTATGGGTAAATAGCCCTCTCACCACTTCCCAGGATGCTGCGGTGACCTCTCGCTGTAGATGGGGGTACCCTCAATCTCTTCCCACTAATCACCAGGATCCCCCATCTCCCCCCACTAAGCACCAGGACCCCTATTTACTGCACTGAACACCAAGACCCCTTTATCTCTCCCCACTAAGCATCAGGACCCCCAACCCCCCCCCCCTCCCCCCTAAGCACCAGGATCTTCCATCTCTCCCCACTAAGCATCAGGAACCCCCATCTCCCCTGACTGAGCTCCAGTGCTCAATTTTGTCCCCCTTGAAGACAAAGCTGCATTCTTTTAGGTAGGTATGCAGGGTCAGGGGCAGGGCTGGGGCCTCATCAGGTAGGCTCAGACTACAACTGCCAGGATTCTTAGTTCTCTGCATAGAAGTTTGTGGGCCTACTTGGCTTTAGCTCTCCCCTAGCTGGCCAGAGGAGGATGGTGCAGCATAACATCAGTATGTCAGTAAAGGGGGAGAAGTATAAAGGGCAATATCTCAATCTCCATATTGCAGTACCCCAGCACCTGGCTGGAAGGATATTGAATACCAACCAGGGAAGGTGATCACAGCATCTAATCCACCAGTTTTGAATTTTGCTCATTATCATTAATGTTATTGGGTCATTTATTGCTATTTGTATGCAGCTAATTTAGTTACATTCAATACTTCAGTATTTTATTTCTTTATGAAATTTATTGTTTAAAGGCTACTTTGGTCAGCTAAAATGGCCATCTTATACAGTTATGCAGCTATTTTTTTGTGATTTAATGGAAATACTTGATAAATCTAGTCACGATATCTAGAATTCCTATCTTGAGTACCTCTAGATATACCTTCTTTTTTGCAGGCAAATCGCATCAATTAAATCATTATGTCGTGCTGCAAGGACAACAACACATTTTTGCTAGGAGAAGGTAGCTTATATGTTGTTGACAGAATTCCATCAAGCTATTTTTAACAAAAACAAAGTAATTCATGGCATATTGAAAATTAAGAGCATGTCTGCAAGCAAATCAGATAGGATATTAGGTTTTCTAACTCTCTTCTGGTTAAATCAGCTTTCTTTTCTACTTTTATTTTTTGTGTGTTTCTTCCTGTATCATTTTTGTAAATATAATCAATTAAAACGATCGGGTCTACATTCACATAGAAGACAAGTTGATTAAGTTTGGATTTTAATTGATATTCATTATTGGTTAAATTAAAGAGGACCTTTAATGAGCCATGCCCAAAAATGACAGACAAAGGGCACAGGACTAGTCAACTGTATTACCTGCAGATTCACTACTTTTGATATTCCTCCCTGGACCAACTAACCATGTTTTGTTCCATGGCAGGCATGTTGTCTGATAATAGATTATTCTGCTTTCTTTCAGGCGATAAGCATAATAATAAAATATTTTTTTACTTGGATTAAAGATATGTTACAAATAATAAACTAGATAAGTGCAGTACATCTTCATTTCAATCTAGCAAAATCCTCTACTTACGATCAAAAGTTTCTGGATAAAGATGTTTTTTGGTGTCATGCATTTATGCGCTCTGGATGTATTCATCTAGTCTTTGCCCTCAAACCACTATATACGTACATTCTTTATTGAAGATCCTCCTTGTGTCCTACTAAAAGAAGGATAAAGGACCATGTGGTACATTGTAGCTTTAAGTAGGTAAAGGTTCACAGCTAATATATACTGTATAAATAAATATATTTATTTGCAATAATATTTGCAATAAAAGTAAAGTTTATTAACTTAAACAGCTTTACAGCAGCAAAATAACACAACAGAACTTCAGAACTTCAGAAGTTTGGAGAGCTTTGGGAAGGAGGAACCTCCAAACCCTGACTACAAGGTTCTGAAGGACTTAAGCCACACCAAAGGGAGTGTTGAAAGGCAGCAGGAAGGGATCAACACTTTTGTCAACAAGGCAGAGTGGAGTGGTTCACAGGTTGTGAGTAAGGTAAGCCCTCTGGCAAATGAGGCGCTTGTTGCTGAATACCTGCGGTCTGTCCGGCACCCTGATATATGGAGGAACCCTAACCCAGTATAAGACCAAGAGATTTGAGTCTGTGGTGTGTTTCCTTTTTGTCCCAAAACTGCACACTTTTGTTTTGCTTTACTTTTGGCTGAAGAAAGCTATATATATATATATATATATATATATATACACACACACACAGACATTCATATTTATCAACTATAATAATTAATAACATAAAACTTATACTAAAGCTAGGTATACCCTAGTAGTTACATAGTTACATAGTTTGTAAGGTTGAAAAAAGACACCAGTTAATCCAGTTCAACCTTTGGTGTGTGTGTGGGTGTTTATGTCAAGAGTACATTGCATAACCCTGTATGTTGTGCACGTTACATAGTTACATAGTTACATAGTAGTTGAGGTTGAATAAAGATAATAGTCCATCCAGTCCAACCTGTGTAGGTGTGTGTGGCCGTAATCATCTCTCATACCTCTGAATGTTCTGATCCTTGAGATGTACGTCCAAGAGTCTTTTGAAAGCAATCATACTTCCCGCAGAAACCATTCTTGTGGTAGAGAATTCCACAATCCTGTAGCCCTAACAGTAAAGAACCCCCTGCGTTGCCTGAAGTTAAAACGCTTCTCCTCTAATCACATTGTATGCCCTCGAGTCCTCGTGCAATCCTAATTAATGCATGTTAAGTTGCCCATCTAATAGTTTTTTAAACTATTGACGCTCCCTGCTGATACCGCTGCTTGTGGAAGAGAATTCCACATCCTTCCCGCTCTGACAGTAAAGAACCCTCTATGCAATTTAGGGTTAAACCGCTTCTCTTCCAACTTCAGTGAAAGGCCACGTGTCTTTATTCCCTTTCAATGAAAAGTTTGTTCCCTATGCTAGGGTCACCAGTACGACATTTGTACATCATATCCCCTCTCAAGCGTCTCTGCTCCAGAGATAATAAGTTCAATGCTTGTAGTCTTTCCTCATAGATGTGATCCATCAGTCCCTTTATTAGCTTTGTTGCCCTTCTCTGGACTCTCATCAGTTCCAGCACATCCTTCCTGAAAACTGGTGCCCAAAACTAAAATGAAAAAACTGAATATATCAGCTCACAGTCAAAGCTAAAGAGAACACAGCAGCTGGACACTCAGGTTCAAATTACAAAAACCAGCACAGAATACAATAAAGAAATATAGTGCAAAAAAAAAAGAAAAATAGTGCAGCGCTCATAGGTCACAATAAGAAACATATTTGACTATAACCAATCATGCTAAACTGGAAAGTATAAAAAGTCCATGCATGAGACTGTGAGTCAGAGGTGTGAATGCCGCTGAAAAAGTCTCCGCCCATAGGAGACGATACGCGTGCGGGGGGAGGAGGAGCGACTGACGTCATCTGCTGTCACTTGGAGCACGGCGAGATCCGATGAGGACACGCCGCTGCATGTATCGCTGTTTATCCCACGATCATTGGTCCTGCTACACAGTAGAAGGCCATTTTTTACTTTATGTCTGAATAAAGAGTTTATCAACAGTATTATGCTATGGCCTGCCCCCTTTTATCTTTTTTATGATTAGGTATATGGAAAGAGCATTGAAGGTCTGGTTGAATCTTCTTAAAGGAGCGGTGCTGTCTGGTCCCATTTTAGTGAGGAGTGTGTGTACTTTCAGTCCTAAGGTGAGAGGCCATTTCATGTGGTGGTGGTCAATTGTTCACTGAAGAGCACCTTTATCCCAGGATAGTATCATCCACACCTCTGACTCACGGTCTCATGCATGGACTTATTGTGACCTATGAGCGCTGCACTATTTTTCTTTATGGTGCCCAAAACTGGATGGTATACTCAAGGTGCAGCCAAACCAGAGTCTTGTAGAGTGGGAGAATTTTATCTCTGGAGTTAATTCCTTTTTTAATGCATGCCAATATTCTGTTGGCTTTGCTTGCAGCAGCCTGGCATTGCATGCCATTGCTGAGCCTGTCATCTACTAGGACCCTGTAACGCTCTAGCGTTTGTTTAGAGAGTTGGATTTGCAGCTGCAGAATCTCCACTCAGTAGTCGTGTAGAGATGTGTTGAATCACCATGTCCAACTCTCCAGACTCATCATTGTGGCCAGCCTGCTTCAGCATACAATATACAAACACTCAATAAGATGTTCCTGGAGGGATAGGTTGTATATGATAGTATAGAGGTGATGTGCTGAAAGGACAGGCGTGAGTTGTGATAGCAATGATGAGTACTCAATAGTAATTTTCAGGAGAGTAGTAGATGATGGTAGATAGGTTAGCAATCATGTGCAATAACAGGTGGTAGGGGACAGCAGATGGAGTGTACAAGAGAGGCTAACTTAGTGCAAGGATATAGATGGTAGTAGACTCAAGAGCTAGCAATCTATGTAACAGTGCAGATGATAGAAATAGTAATGCATAGATTGTAACAGTCCTTAGTATGCAGAAGTAGATAGTGTAAGTTTGATAGGAAGGAATCCCCTGTGGGGTACTTATCACTAGTTAGATTAGTAAGCTGAAGGGTCCGGTAATGAGTGAATGATCGGGTAGCGAGATACGGGATCAATAGCGAGGTTCCGGTCTATCCAGGTATGGCAATAGCTGGAGGCTCCGGCAGCGTAAGACAAGGCTGTATACCATGCGGTTTGAACGAACAATTTGTGAGAGAGAAGCCGGCGATTGAAATAGCCGCTCAGAGCGGCGCTTAGTGATGACGTCATGCGGCTTAAAGGTATATGCGTTCCACCTAGCTGAAAAGGTGGGACGCAATATGAAGAAGGAAATGACCTATAAGGGTACCGAAGGTACCAGAATCTTACAGACCCCCAGGTCCTTTTCCATCCTAGATTCCCCAGAGGTTCTCCCCCTAGCGAGTAACTTGCATTCGTATTTTTAGCACCCAAATGCATTATTTTACATTTTTCAACATTAATCCTCATTTGCCATGTAGTTGCCCACCCCATTATTTATGTAGGTCTTCTTGTAAGGTTTCCACATCCAACGCTAAAGTTATTCCCCTGCTTAGCTTTGTATCATCCCCAAATACTGAGATTGCGCTGCTTATCCCATCCTCTATATCGTTTATGAATAAATTAAACAGAATTGGCCCCAGGACAAATCCCTGGGGGGACCCCGCTTACCACACCCGACCATTCAGAGTACTCGCCATTCATCACCATCCTTTGGATCCACCCCTGTTGTATGTTTTCAATCCAGGTACTCACCCTATGCTCCATGCCGACAGACCTCAATTTATAAAGTAAACGTTTGTGGGGAATTGTATCAAATGCCTTTGCAATATCCAGATACACCACACATACACAGGTCTTCCTTTATCTAGATGGCAGCTCACTTCTACATAGAACATTAACCACTTACCGCATATCGACGTAGGGCTACGTCGGTAAACTTTGCGGGCTTATACCGAGATGATGCCTCTAGCTAGAGACATCATCCCGGTACCGTGGTTTGAAGCCGGCGGTCGGCTTTCCGTCGGTAACGACCGATGCGGCTCGGGAGCCGCTCGATCGTTACCCGGGGGGCGGGAGGGGACCTCCCCCCCCTCCCGCCACCTTCTGTGGCTTTGCTCGGGGCTCCCGTCCCACCGGGAGACCCGAACACCCAGCCGTTTCCGGCTTTGAACGGGACTCCATCCAGCCGGCGGACGCACCGGCTGGGTGCTCGGGTCTCCTGGTGGGACGGGAGGCCCGTTCAAAGTCACGGAAGGCGGCGAGAGGGGGGGGGGGCGTCCCCTCCCGCTCACCCGGGTAACGATCGAGCGGCTCCCGACCCGCATCGGTCGTTACTGATGGAAAGCCGACCGTCGGCTGTAAACCACGGTATCGGGATGGTGCCGAGGCATCATCCCGGTATAACACCGCAAAGTCTGCTGACGTAGATCTACGTCACTTTGCGGTAAGTGGTTAATTATTTTATTTATTTATTTATTTTTTACACTGTCCATTAAATAAAATGCTTTGATCACTTTTATTGCTGTCACAAGGAATGTAAACATCCCTTGTAAAATTAATAGGCAGTGACAGGTACTCTTATGAAGGGATCTGGGGTCTTGGCTGTTTTGAATGCTGTCATTTTTTTTTTTTTTTTTTAAATCTGGCGTCTTTAGGGCTCCAGTACCAAGAAGTGATTTCATGACATCACTCCTGAGTTTTTACATCGGAGAGCCAATAAGAGCCAAATGCGGCTTTGTTTGGGTCATCGGCTAGCCAACAGAAGTGGCGGCTGGTTGCTTGGGTCTCCGGGTAGGATGGGAGACCCGGGCCGGCCGCGGAAGGCAGCGGGAGGGGTCGTCCTCTTCTGCTCCTTGTAATGACAATTGAGCGCTGCTCAACCACATTGGTTGTCATTACAAAAGTCGACTATTGGCTCTAAACAACGGTATTGGGGTGATGCCTCTAGCTGCAGGCATCACCCCGATACAACCCCCTGAGGCCGAGGCTGCATATTTGCGTTCCGTCGGCGTGAAGGGAATAAGGACCCTCGGGTGTAATCCATCTGGCCCTGGTGACTTATTTATGTTAAAGGAGTTGTAAGGGCATAAGGTTTTTTTTTTTATCTTAATGCATTCTATGCATTAAGATAAAAAGCCTTCTGTGTGTAGCAGCCATCCCAGCACCCCCTAATGCTTACCTGTGTCCCATCTCTATCCAGCAATGTCCACGAGTCCTTTGGCCATCCGGCACTCTCCCTCCTGATTGGCTGAGACAAATCAATCAAAGTCCGTTAGCCAATCAGGAGAGAGAGGGGGCGGGGCCGAAGGGCAGCTCCATGTCTGAATGGACACATGGAGCTGCAGCTCAGCTCGGGTGCCCCCTTTGCAAGCTGCTTGCTGTGCGGGCACTCAACAGGAGGGAGGGGGCAGGAGCAGCGAAGCTGGACCTGAGAAGAGGAGGATCCGGGCTGCTTTGTGTAAATTCAACTGCACAGAAGAGGTAATTCTGTGACGCTTTAACATTACAGTCTTGGTGTCAGAGAAATCGTATGCATAATCATGCACAAAAATGTGCACGAAGATGTGCACTTGCTAGTAAGAATTCTCGAGTGACAACTAGACATTCCTGACACGCTAATGCACGTGCGCATGCGCGTTAGCGTGAGCCTGCGTGAATACTTGGTGCCCTCTTGCCTATTTAAACTGTCTCCAAGGACCAGAAGATTGCTGAGTGGTCGTCAGCTTCTACTGCCTGTGACCTGATCTTGTGCTTGTTCCTGTTTAAACCCGGCCTGTTTGACTCTGCTCATTCCTGATACCTTGTTGAGACGGCTTGTGACCCAACTCTGCTTTTTGGCTACAGTTCCGGTGCCTTCTCTGCTCACCTGATATTGACCCTGGCTTAGCCCTGACTCTTCTCTGGACTTGATCCTGTACCTCTGCTACTTGGCCGTTACTGACTTCGGCCTGCCTGACCACCCAAGATCCTGCATCCCCCTGCTCACAAGCTTGGTTTCTGTCTGCTGTGTACCTGCACCTGCCTGTTAACCAGTCTGCCTGCTGTTCTGCACTTGTTGGTCTGTACCCGCATCTGCCAGTCTACAAACCTGCTTGGCACCTTCTGCAAGTCCCTTCTGTCCAGGATCTCCAACCAGCCACCTGTGCCTCTCCATGCCCTGTTATATCCTGTCACCATCTTCAGGAGAAACAATACAGGAGGTGTAAGGGAAAGCCCTCCCGTCAGCTCGGCCTCAACCAGGTACGTGACACTTGGTTACTATATCCCTGTTTCCTTTGTAAAAACTCACGAGTAGAATGCATTAAAAACTTTTGCCTTCTGTTTGTCTTTTGTAAAAAAATCCTCTCATCAGCCTTTATGGAGCCATGCTCTGGCCTCACTTTATTATTGTTTATATATTTAAAGAATTTCTTGGGGTGTTTTTACTCTCCTCCGCTATGTGCCTCTCATGGCCTATTTTATATGCCCTGATTGCGCTCTTACATTTATAATTTCATTCTTTGTATTGTTGGAATGCTGACAATTACCCCTCAGCCTTATATTCTTTAAAGGCCTTTTCTTTTGCTTTCATATGCATTTTTACGTTAGAGTTTAGCCACCCAGGAATAATTTTAGCTCTTTTATACCTTTTTCACGTTGGAATGCACTGGCCAATACCTTCATTTAGTATGCTCTTAAAGCACTCCCATTTTTCCTCTGTGTTCTTTGTTCCTAGGATTTTTGGGAAGTTGGCTCTTTTGAAATCTGGTGTCCTTGTATGCCTCTTGTGTTGCTTATTTCTGTGATTTATACTGAAACAAATTCACCTGTGGTGGCTGTTTCCTAAGTTTGCCCATATTTCCACATCCGCGATCATGTCTGTATTGTTAGTAATGAGTAGGTCTAGTACTGCATTATCTCATGTTGGTCCATTCACCATCTGACCCATAAAATTATCCTGCAAGACAAAATTCGGAAATGGCGAGCCTTAGATGAATGCGTGGCTCCTTCTACCCAGTCTATATCTTAATAATAATAAAATATAACATAATTAAAATCTCTCCATTATAATAACATTTCCCAGCCTTGTTCCCGTTCCAAGTTGTAATAGGAGGTCCACCTCCCCCTCCCCCTTTAGGTTAGGGGGCCCTAAATTCCTAACCTGAAAACCATTACACTTAACCTGGCCATGGATGGAGTGAAATTTGACTGCTTCAGCAGGGACTGGACGAATTTCCATCCATATATGGGCGTTCCTGATTGAGAGGAGTCTAGTGATTGATTCCACTCGAATGGGACTGTTGGAAAATGTGTTTTTGATCAGTGCATGCAACCAAGCAGCTGCAGCTCTGATTAGTGTATTCTGACAGTGAAGGTTTCCTGCTGTCAGAATTCAATAGCGCAGCGAGGAGGATTCCTTCATTCACCTCAAATGTGTGGATTGAGGGAACCCATTTGTTTTTGTTTTTTTGATCAACCGGCTGGCTTTAAAAAAAATAAAAATAAAAATAAATCTTTGGCCAGCTTAAAGTGGTAGTATACTAATTTTTGTGACTTTTACCTACAGGTAAGCCTATAATAAGGCTTACCTGTAGGTACAATTAATATCTCCAAAACCTGCACGGTTTAGGAGATATTTGCCCTGCATGCAGCTGCTGACGCTAGTGGCGCATGCGCTCTGAAGGTCCAGTGAACCTTCAGAGTTCCATGCCGGGCACTTGCCGTAAAATTACTCCCGTGCGCTGAGGAGCTGAGATACTGGAGAACCTGAAAAGCAGTATCATGAGTACAGGGGATCATGTCTACGGCCCTGACCAGGAAGAGGGCCACTCCGGAGTAAAGTAGTCAGAGGACGGGTGTCAGCTGGTGGATAGAAAGGGGGTACTAGGCGAGTGCCCTGAAGATAAGTGCTAAAGAACATTACTTCAGATTCATCTAGTGGCAGGATGAAGCTGTGGCCCTGCTGCATTCTCAGATGGATGTCCTCAGCAGTGTGAATAGTTCAAGTGTTGGAGTATCCCACTCATCCCTTCTCCCATCCCCATCTAAAATAAAACAACAAAAACAACAATCCCTAGACTGTTCATTGACTGAGCCAGAAAGTAAAGTGTTAAGATTCTTCATGCAGTTGCTATTGGTAACCCAGGGGACCTGAAAAGGTAAGAAATCCAGCAGCCCACAAGGGGACAGTGCTACATTTGGCAATTTTTATATAGCAGAGAGTGAAAAATATAGTTTTTTTTTCAGAATTGTCGCTCTTGTTTTGTTTATAGCGCAAAAAAAAAAA
This sequence comes from Pelophylax lessonae, assembly GCF_965119305.1. Lineage (NCBI taxonomy): Eukaryota > Metazoa > Chordata > Amphibia > Anura > Ranidae > Pelophylax > Pelophylax lessonae. The sequence continues at coordinate 235,958,024 of NC_138773.1, forward strand.
AAAATCGCACAAGTGGTCAAATACCACCAAAACAAAGCTCTATTTGTGGGAAAAAAAGGACATCAATTCTATTTTGGTACAGCGTCGCGCATCTGGGCAATTGTTTGCTAGAGTAATGCAGTGCTGAATCGCGAAAAATAGCCTGGTCATTAAGGGGGAAAATCTTCCGGTCCAGAAGTGGTTAATAAACCCATAAACCAACACTTGCCTGAAGCTGTTTTGCATTGCTTAGATATTCATCCACTTTTCCAAGGAGTCGTTGCTTTCTATGATAACTTTAGAACAGGGGTCTCCAAACTTTCTAAATCAAGGGCCAGTTTACTGTCCTTCAGACTTTGAGGGGGCTGGACTGTGGCCAGCGGGAGTGGAGATTTCCCTGGCATCAATTAGAGTAAACATTACCACATTGGCATTGGGGGAGGAATAGTGCCCCATCACTGGTATCATTCAGAGGAATAGTGCATCATTGTAGATGTCAGTGGGAGAAATGGTGCCCCAATGTTGATGTCACTTGGCAGAATAGTGTCTCATATCAATGGGAGGAATAGTGCCCTAAGGGCCGGATAAAGGCAAGCAAAGGGCCGCAGTTTGGAGACCACTGGTTTAGAACATAGAATACTATATGTGCCCTTATTTAATTGTGACAGTCCAACTTCATAGTAATTTGTAAAAGGAGATCCAGTCATTCTATCATTGTGCTATGGTGTGTTTATTTTGCAAGTTAAACAAACATACTTCTCACTTTTGTCATGCTTTGCTAACCTTCCTTATGCAAGTTCTAAAAAAAACACGGAAGTTATTAAAATACACATAAAACTAATGTACAGTACTCTACCTGGATAAAAGTATTTACATGAAATGGGGTGAAGTTGATCAGATAAGACAGGAATCCTTCTGTGATTACTCATTTTAATGATCTTTCTTTAAATGATGGACCTATCCTTCACCACTTTTTATGAAAGGAAAAAAGGAGAGACGGTATCAGGCAATTGTTTTTAGCCAGCTGGCTCAGATATGCACATACCTCTGCATTAATGATGTTGAGGTGTACACATGCGCAAAACTGTGCGCGTTTTTGCATGTGCATCATGGTGTGTGCACAAACGTGTGCAAGCTCAGAGTCAGAATTGGCACCAAATGGCCTATTTAAGGGATGCTCTAGCTCTCCATATGTTACCTGTTATCAAACCGGCTCCCTCTTGACCTGATTTTGGATCCTGCTCTTTACCTTTGATCAACCAATTTCTGACTTCAGCTTCGTCTCTGACCTTGATTTCGCTTCTGATGTGGTACTGCACTGCTCATTCATTGCTGTCCTTGGCTTGATCTGTGACTTCACTTCTGTTTCTGATTCTGCTCCACTGCATTGTCCAGTGCCTGTTTGCCCAACGTTCTGATTCAGCTTCTACCTTCTTTGTGCAGTGTATAGTCCTGCTACATGCCTGCTAGTGTCCTTGGTAGGCCCTGCTATCCTGAAGCCTTGGAAAAAACAGAGTTCCCCTTTAACATCTGCTGGTTCTCCTGCTGATCCCCTGCCTGAAACTCTTGTTGGCACATTCTTCTGGATCTTCCTGGTTGGCATCTCCATTTTGGGGTTCTGCAAATTACATCCTCTGGCACTCATGTTCCTCTTGTCTCTTTTTTACCCTCTGTCCCACTTTCAAGGGTGCTTGGGCAGAAGATACAAGAGAGGCCGACCTTATCATCACAGTCTTTTATCAGTTATGTGATAGATGGTGTGGGATAGAGTCAAGTAAACCACTTATTCACTGTGTATCAATTGACATCTAGATAGAAGTGAGTCTACATGACAGCTGCAGGAGTCTCAGCACCTACCTGACCCACATCTAGTACAAATGAACCCCAAAGCTAGCCTTACACATTAACATTTATCCTGTTCAGTCCCAAAAGCTGAACTAGAGAAATCAATAAATTCCCCCATTCATGCTAAAACCACAGAAATGGAGGAATCTCCCCTGCTGACTATTGAATTATAACAGTTCCTGCACCCATGGCTGCCAGAATATTCAAACAGTGACAGCATCGGATTGTCTGCAGTCATTGTTCGGCCAAGAATTTTCTGATTGAACTTTGTCAGGCCAGGTGGTACTTACAGGGCACTTTGGAGGTAGCCTGATGTACACAGGGACAAGTCCGTTTACAGCCAGCCGCACATAGAGCTGGACACAAAATGAATGGGTATTAAAGTAAAAAAAACTAACATCTGTCACGATCAGCTCTGATTCAGCAGGGGATCCACTGACAGATCCCCTGCTGAATGGAGCGGAGTGACTCTGTGTGAAAGAGCCCCAGGGTGTAAAACCTATATTATGAAAAATTCAACAATGGAACACATCCACCCAAAACAAACTGGGACTGGATAAGGAGCTGCAGCTACGGATTTTTAAATGCAGCACCACGTTCTGGTAATATCTGGTGTTGTACTATAAAATATGAAGAACACATGTGTGAACTACACGCATCATTCTCAGTTCACTAAGAAAAGTAATCTATAGTAGAAAAGAGGACCCCAATCAAGATTGGATCTCAGTTTCCTTGAAAGGTCATAACATACATACTCTTTATATAACATAAGCATTGTAATAGCAAAGCAAACAGTAGTTGACAATCCAATATAAACTTACCTGAAAAATATCCCTTCAGGTTTTAACAACTTCCTGGATTTGCTGCATGCTTTGAAGATTCTACCTATGATTTACCCAGAGATGTATAGTAACGAAGTAGAACTACTTAAGTACTGTACTTAAGTACCGAAATGCGGTATCTGTACTTTCCTAGAGTAGAATTTTTTTCTCCTACTTCTACTTTTACTTCACTACATTTTTTTGATGATTTCGATACTTCTACTCAAGTATTTTTTTTTTGTGCTGCATAGTTACTCGTTACTTTTAAAAAAATTACCACTGCCAGAACAGTAGATGGCAGGTTGCATAAAGCTCAAAAAAATGTGTATAATGTCATTTGTAAATCAGCGCATACGAAAATAAAGGCTGTGTATAATAAAAGCTGCTATACCAAATCTTTCCAATAAAAAAAAAATATGAAACAAACAAATAAATGATGCTACAGCGCTTAAAGTGCATCAAGAAACTACTAACAAACACAGGTTAATCATTTGAATAAATCATTTGAAATAATAAAAAACAATATGATGTTCAAACTTTTGACTTCTTTCTTTAATAACTACATAACACAGTACTTGTACTTCTACTTTCAGTACTTGAGTAGAAAATTTTTTTCAAAACTACTGGTACTTTTTACTTTTAGTACTTAAGTAGCAAATTTTTTGAAAAAACTACTTGCAATACTTAAGTAAAAAAAATGTTGAATACTTTAGTACTTCTACTTAAGTAACTTTTTCTGCGAGCACTTCCACTTCTACTCAAGTCACTTTTTGATCGAGCACTTGTACTTTTACTCAAGTAGAAATTTAGAGTACTTTATACAAGTCTGGATTTACCTTTGATTTTTAAGGACCACATAGAGTATATAATCTTACCTTGCTGTCCAGAAACAGTGATTGTGTCACTTTTGATGTATTTCCTGATGTGTTCACAGCGAAACGCGTATAGCCATTGGCCGAGAGGCAGCCACGTGACTTCAGGTCGGAAAGGAGAACGCTGAGGAGCGATACACCACCGCACCTAACATAGGCACTTACAGGCTTTATCATGTTATATGTTTGTGAGTATTCCATTGTATTTTAACCTAATAAATTCACAGTTTAAACGGTCCTCACTATGTCCAGCAATTCTTTATTTCATGAGGACACCTGAGAATACCGCTTAAAGAAGAAGGATCGCTTCCAACATAGTCCAAACAGCTTTGCAAGAAACAACAGCTCACTCCACTATAATCTGCTTTAAAAACACCACATAGTGGTAAGTAGATACCCTAAGGGGGAGACCCCGAAGTTGCAAGACCAAGTATCCTGCTTCTGTTACCGCAAAGAACTGTTTTATGGACTGTTTACACTCAGTTTGCATTTTTGGAGTTTTACATTGTAATATCTGCACTTTATATTTTAATTTTTATTTTATTTAATATTTTTGATATTTTGCACAATAATTGCACCGAATAGCACTTTATTGATGGTTTACATGAATGGTTTAATCACCATTTTCTAAAATTGTTTTATGAACACTTATTTATATATTTAAAATAGCAGCGCTGCAATCACTGACCTTCACTCATAAAGGATATGTGTCACTGCATTCATAGTGAATTAAATGTGTGGTATTCTTCAAAAATATGTTTCCAAATTTCAAGATTGTTCAAATTTATGGGAGCAGGCTACAAATAAATGAAATTTAACATGGAAACGAATATTGATCATATGTTGTAGATAAACTTTTAACTGCTTTCTAAGCTGATAATTATTTTCTATTAAAAACAGTAAAACATAAGTATGTTGAGGTACAAATGAAATGGCACTATAGCAATATTTATTGTACTCTAATAAAGGTTTTCATAATTGTTGGCTTTTAATTTCAGTACAATTAAAATTTGTTTGATTGAACGCTGTTCATTCATTCAAATAAAAACATGCACTTTGCTTTTCTGTTATTTTTGGCTGCAAATGCAAACCATTTGAAGGTTCAAGCTAATGAGTCCTTATTTTTAAGGGAAAGAACAATTGAATTGCTGTACGCCCAGTATTGCAAAACTAATTGAGTAATATTATATGATCTACAACATTGGGGGACGTGATGTCAATAACATCTACTCTTTTTAAGATTACACAAATTTAGCTTCATTAAGTTAATTAAACTTTATAGGCTACCTACACTAAGCAGAAGCAGCCTGTGCATTAAATTCTATCTATGGTCTAGTAGCTAAAAATGTATTGATTAGTATTGATTAATGGTATTTTTATGAGGAATTTTGTAATTTTTTAAGGTTTTTTTAGAATTAATCTACATTTAAGCAGAACTAAATTTATTTATTTTTTGCAAACATACTGATATTGCAAGTTAAAAATAGTGAATTTAGGTATATCTGCAAATTGTGTATCCTATAGTTTTTCAATAGGTTTCCCAACCTTGGTGCAGGCAGAGCACCAGGAAAACCAGGAACAGGGAGTATGTATGGCCTCTTGGCTTGATCTCTGCAGGAAGAGCAACTCAGAGGTCATAGGCTTTCCTCATTTCCCTCTAAGTAACAGAGCACCAGGGACAGGAATTATTTATGGTCTAGTGGCTTGATCTCTGCAGGATGAGCAACTCAAAGGTCATAGGCTTTCCTCATTTCCCTCTAAGTAACAGAGAACCAGGAACAGGAATTATCTATGGCCTTTTGGCTTGATCGCTGCAGGATTAGCAACTCAGAGGTCATAGGCTTTCCTCATTTCCCTCTAAGTAACAGAGCACCAGGAACAGGAATTATCTATGGCCTCGTGGCTTGATCTCTGTAGAATGAGCAACTCAGAGGTCATAGGCTTTCCTCATTTCCCTCTAAGTAACAGAGCACCAGGAAAAGGAATTATCTATGGCCTTTTGACTTGATCTCTGTAGAATGAGCAACTCAGAGGTCATAGGCTTTCCTCATTTCCCTCTAAGTAACAGAGCACCAGGAACAGGAATTATCTATGGCCTCGTGGCTTGATCTCTGCAGGATGAGCAACTCAGAGGTCAAAGGCTTGAAGCTGAGAAGTCACATATCAAAAAAAGAAAAAAGGGGGCGTGGTTTGCGCGAGCTTGAAGATGGCCGCATAGCTCTGCGCTCTGAGCCGAGGACCGGGACTCACCCAGCGTAACGGCGAGCAGACACAGCGCTCTCACCCCTCAACTGACTGCTTATCACCCACAGACCGTTGCCATCCCATCTCGCAAGCGCAAGGACGACTACAAGCCGAAGAAGCTGACAGCCTTCTTCCTCCGGCCGCATGAGGAGATCCAAGATGACGGCGGAAAAAGAGGTATCATCCTCTCAGCATCAGCCCTGTATACAGATCTCCCTGATACAGAGAGCTTAGATAGAGAGGGGGGATCGCCAGCACCACCATTAGAGGAGTCCCCTTGTGCATCCACAACCAGTGAAAGCCCTGCCAATGCACGGATGAGGCTGGATTCCCCTCACTATCAGGCAGCAGCAGCAGCAGCGTGCAGCAGTGCCGCCTCCCTGCTCCAAGGCCCTATGCTGCCATCTCCTATAGCATCCTTCCCCACTTCTGGACAGCCAGTCCTAGATTCTACACTTAAGGATATGCTCCTCTTCCTGCAATCCTCCCTCATGACTTCTCATCCCTCATCCATAATGTCTCTAAGGAAATCCAGCACATGGGGGACAGGGTTCAGCTTATAGAAGGTAGAATGCATGAGTGCACTACAACTGTGAACGACTTGATAGATGCTTACGAGGATCAGAAAGATGACATGCACTGGGTCAAGGAAAAGCTGGCAGACCTGGAGGACCGTTCGCGTCGAAATAACGTTAAAATTTGCAGAATACCCGAGTCAGTCCTCCCCACCGCATTACAAGAATTTGCACGCACTATGATCTCCACTATTCTACCAGGGCTGTCCCCCATGGAATTGATCATAGATAGGATTCACAGAATTCCTAAACCCAAGCACCTGGGGGACTCAGTACCCAGAGATGTATTGATGAATATTCATTTCTTCCCAGTAAAAGAGCAACTCCCCTCCAAAACCAGGATGCTTCCTTCTCTCCCAACTCCATATGAGGGGCTACAACTTTTTTCAGACCTTTCCCAATTCACCCTGCAACAACGGGGGCAGCTGAAAACGGTCACCAAGGCCATGACCAACCACAAGATAGTCTACAAATGGCGCTACCCGGCCACCTTACTTGTTACCCATAATGGGGTGCATTACCAGATCTCCTCTGTAAACAAGGGGACTCATCTGCTTTGTTTGTGGGGCATCCTGCCTGACTCAACCCCCACACAGCGAGGCCATCCTGAGGACCCCGGATATCCTCCCAGAGAGCGCCCTTCACCAAGGCATAGGAGCCCCAACCCAACTTGACCTCCTTTCTTGCCTAACACTTATCATTCTATCATACCCGGTCCACACCAAGGCTCATGCAAATGACTTTGACCCCAGACGCAGTTAGCAGCTGTCAGGATGGCAGGTGGAGCCTGACTAATAGAGAGAACTCTCACCTGATGAGAAGGCCGTGGTAGCAGAGCTGGATGCCGTATGGACACCAAGGTAAGTACTCTGATAAGGACACAGGTTCACCTGAGGTGCGGAGTCTAAGTGTTAGCTGGTTTTCACCAGGGCCCCTAATGGTGGGGTTGGACTACGCTGCAAGCTAGCACCAGGTCGCGGTCCCCAGGATCACCCAGCCAGGCAGAGCGCAGGTTCTGGTCCAGAAGCAGAGAAGCAGACAAGGGTTAACCAAGAGAGTGGTCAGACGAGCCAAAGGTCAGGGCGGGCAGCAAGTAGCAAAGACAAGAGGAAGCCGGGTCAAATAATCAGGAACAACAGGTACACAGGAACACGGATCACAAGGGAGAGCTGAAGATAACACAGCAACTTCCTGTAGTGACAGCTGTGTTTAAATAGGCCAATTTGGTAGCCTCGAGCTATACTGAGGTAGCCTCAAACCACACTGAGGTAGCCTCTAGCTATACTGAGGTAGCCTGGAACCATACTGAGGTAGTCTCTAGCTATACTAAGGTAGCCTCTAGCTATTCAAGGCGCCTCTTCGTACACGCATGCGTATAGGCGTTTGCCGATTTGTGGCACCAGTGCGCCTGTGTATAGCAGTGGATCCCTGACATTGCCCCCTCCTTATGGGCAACCTCCGGGTGCCCAAAAGATTCCTTTTCTGAGGATGGCTGCGGAAAAAAGCCTGAATTAATTCCTGGGCATGGACATCCTGTTTCGGGCTCCCAGGAATTCTCCTCTGGGCCATAGCCCTTCCATTTAACCAGGAATTGTATTTGGTTCCTCCTCCTTCTGCAGTCCAAGATAGCTTCCACCTCGAATTCCTCATCACCGTTAATCACCACAGGGTCAGGAGGCCTAGAATCCCTAAACGGAAAGGGGTCAGGTAAGGCAGGCTTCAACAGCGAAGCGTGAAATACAGGGTGGATTTTAAGTGACTCTGGCAAGATCAGTTCGTAGGATACCTCGTTAAGTTTCCTCTTTACTGGAAATGGCCCAATAAATTTGGGTGCCAATTTTTTCGAGGGGCAGGCCAAGCGGAGGTTATTTGTTGATAGCCAAACCTTGTCCCCTGGTTGGAGGATCAGTTCACCTTTCCTCTTCTTGTCGAAGATCACCTTGTTAGCTGCCTGTGCCTTGACCATCGCTTCCTGTAGCAGTTTGCTGTTGAGATTGAGGAATTTAGTGACACTCCGAGCTGCAGGGACTGTGGACTCAGAGACAACACAAGGGAAAAATGATGGATGGAAGCTGTAGTTGGCAAAGAATGGTGACTGGCCTGTGGCTGAGTGTTTGGCGTTGTTATAGACAAATTCCGCTAAAGGTAATAATGACACCCAGTTATCCTGGACAAACGTGGTAAAGCACCAAATATACTGTTCGAGAGTTTGATTTGTCCTCTCTGTTTGTCCATTTGTCTGAGGGTGGTATGCTGATGACATGGATAGCTTGATCTTTAGGGTTTCACACAGGGATCTCCAGAACCGGGAAGTGAATTGGACCCCTCTATCGGAAACGATGTCCGCTGGGATCCCGTGAAGCCTGATTATCTCCTTGATAAATATTTGAGCAGTCTCTGAGGCGGAGGGGGTGTTCTTTAGTGGCAGAAAGTGAGCCATCTTTGATAGACGGTCAACCACTACATAAATGACAGAGCAACCTTCAGACGGAGGGAGTTCAACAATGAAATCCATGGAAATCATTTTCCATGGCCTATCTGGGACTGGCAGTGGTCTGAGTAACCCCCAGGCCTTGCTTCTAACCGTCTTGCTCCGGTTACAGATGGGGCATGCTCCTACATACTGTTTACAGTCCCTTTCTAAATCAGGCCACCAGAACGTGCGTTGTATCAGGTCCAGAGTCTTGTGAACCCCAAAGTGACCCGCCAAAGGGTTGTCATGGCACAGGCCCAGGATCATCACTCGAGTGCTTTCAGGGACAAAAATCTTGTTACCCCGCCATAATAGTCCATCTCGGGAAGATGATGTAATTCCAGGGAGGCAGGGGACATCCCTCGAGGCTTGTTGCATAAGGGACAGCAGGTCAGGTTGAAGCAGCAGAAAGTGGTTTGGGGATAGGATGGTGTCTGGCGCTGAAGTCTCCTTAGGGTCGTCAAACATCCGGGAGAGCGCATCAGGCTTAACGTTCTTTGATCCAAGCCGATACGTAATGTGGAAAGAAAATCGGGAGAAAAATAATGCCCAACGAGCTTGGCGTGGCTTCAGGCGCTTGGCTGTCCTTAAATATTCAAGGTTTTTATGATCTGTATAGATCAGGATAGGGTGTGCTGCTCCTTCTAATAGATACCTCCATTCCTCCAGGGCGGCCTTGATGGCCAACAGCTCCCGATCACCCACATCATAATTTTTCTCTGCTGGTGAAAGCTTGCGGGAGAAAAAAGCCACAGGGTGGACTAAATCTTTAAGACCCTGACGTTGGGAAATGACCGCACCTACAGCCGTTTCTGAGGCATCCACTTCAAGTAGATAGGGCAAAGTGGGATCAGGGTGGCTCAGGATTGGTGCGGTGGTGAATAGTCCCTTCAAAGTACTGAAGGCGGCCTGTGCCTCAGAGGTCCAACAGAAACAATTGTTCTGCTTGGTTAGCTGCGTAATAGGAGCAATGATGGCGGAGAATCCTTTAATAAACCTCCTATAGAAATTGGCAAAACCAATAAAACGTTGTACCCCCTTTTTGTCTGAGGGTGCTGGCCAGTCCAGGATGGCAGAGACCTTTTGTGGGTCCATCTTGATGCCTGTGGAAGAAATTATGAGTCCCAAAAACTGAATACTCCGTTGTTCGAACTCACATTTTATTGGTTTGGCGTATAGCCTATGTTGCCGAAGACGGTGGAGGACCTTCTTGACGTGTTCCCGGTGTTGGTCCAGGGAAGCAGAAAAGACTAGGATGTCGTCCAGGTAAACAATTACAAAGACATCTAGATAATCTCTGAAAATGTCGTTGACAAAATGTTGAAAAGTCGCCGGGGCATTACAAAGGCCGAAAGGCATCACCAGATATTCGTAATGGCCAAACCTGGTACGGAAGGCCGTTTTCCACTCGTCCCCTTCACGAATGCGGACCAAATTGTAGGCTCCCCTCAGGTCCAGCTTAGTAAACAGAGAAGCGGACCTCAGTCTTTGAAAAAGTTTGGGGATCAGTGGAAGGGGGTAACGATTTTTAACTGTTATCTTGTTCAGTTCCCGGTAGTCAACACAGGGCCGAAGAGAATGGTCCTTCTTCTCTACAAAGAAGATTCCTGCCCCTGCCGGGGAGGTGGATGGGCGGATAAACCCTCTCTTCAGGTTTTCTTCCACGTACTCTTTAAGGGTTCCCAGCTCACGTTCTGATAGAGGGAAGATCCGACCAAAGGGAATCTCAGCTCCTGGGAGTAACTCAATCGGGCAATCATAGGGATGGTGGGGGGGGGGGGGAGAGTTTCAGCCCCTTGTTTGCTAAAAACATCCAGGTACTCGTGGTAGGGTTCAGGTACGAGAGACCGTGTCTCTTTATCAGAGTCTGTGCATAGCAAGATACTGGGGGAACTGAGGGGCATCGGCAAGCAGTGGTTCTGGCAGTAGGAAGACTGAAATTGGATGTCTCCGGAGGCCCAGTTGATCGATTGGTTATGTGCCTGAAGCCAAGGCAGCCCCAAAATGACTGGAAATAGGGGGGAAGCAATGGCGTCCAAGCTCAGGAGCTCCTTGTGATTTCCAACAGCAGTTACGGGTAAAGGAGGGGTTTCTTGGGTCACCAATCCAGACTTGATGCATGAACCATCTGCCAAAAATACGGAGAGTCCTTGTGACTTGGGTCGAAGGGGAAATATGCTGTTGTGCTGCAAATGACAAGTCAATAAAGCAGCTGCATGCTCCAGAGTCAATTATTGCGGTGACTAAAACCATACCTTCCGGAAGCTGAAAAAGAACAGACAGAGCCAGGTGAGTAGTGCTGGAAGAGGGTGCCGGATAGCTTGAGGGCGAGATGGAGAAGCACTTATGCAGCTTTGCAGGACAGGAGCGTACATAGTGACCGGGCTCCCCACAGTACAGACACAGATTGTTCTGTCTCTGGCGAAGACGTTCTTCTGCTGTCAGGGAAGGTCGCATGAGTCCAAGCTCCATGGGTTCCGAGGTGTCCGGTACCGGTGTAGCAGGAGCCCAATCTGTAGGGATGAGACTGGTGGGAAAAGGACGTCCGGGAGTGGGTACTCGGGGCAACATCCAGACTGGGTGAGACTGCTGGGTATATCGCTCCGCTCTGCATTCGCGGAGCCGACGATCAATCTGGATCGCCAGTGCGATCAATTCCTCCAAAGTCTCTGGTACACCCACATGGGCCAGCTCATCTTTCAGCCCCTCTGAAAGACCAAGACGGAACTGGTGACGTAAGGCCGCATCGTTCCAGTAGGTATCTGCGCTCCACCGCCTGAAGTCGGTAACGTAGTCCTCCACAGCTCTTCGGCCTTGTTGGAGCATGTGGAGTGCGGTTTCCGCGGTGGAGGTCCGCTGTGGGTCATCGTAGAGCTGGGCCATCGCATTAAGAAAGGACGACAGGGAGTCAAGCTGCATGCTGCGTTCTTCTAACAGACGATGGGCCCAAGCCTGGGGTTCTCCCTGAAGGAGGGAGATGATGAAACCCACTTTGGTGGCTTCCAGCGAGAAGGTTCGGGGTTGTAAGGAAAAATATAATTTGCATGCATTGCGGAATGCACGGAACTTGCTGCGGTCTCCACCGAATCTTTCTGGTGTAGGGACTCTCGGTTCCGGGGGCAACATGACCACCGTGGGTCCTGGCGTGGTCCCCGTGGGAGGTGTGGCGGATGAGGAAGCTGGATCTGCGGTAGGGTCAGCAGAAGAGACCAGGAACTGCACACGTCCTTCCAACTGGGTATACACCTCTTGAAGGGATTTCACGGCCTGAGTAAGAGCCGCCAGATGCTGACATATCTCATCCATCGGAGAGATCCCTCGTGCAGGCTCAGTCATGGCTGTGTTATACTGTCAGGATGGCAGGTGGAGCCAGACTAATAGAGAGAACTCTCACCTGATGAGAAGGCCGTGGTAGCAGAGCTGGATGCCGTATGGACACCAAGGTAAGTACTCTGATAAGGACACAGGTTCACCTGAGGTGCGGAGTCTAAGTGTATAGGCCAATTTGGTAGCCTCGAGCTATACTGAGGTAGCCTCAAACCACACTGAGGTAGCCTCTAGCTATACTGAGGTAGCCTGGAACCATACTGAGGTAGCCTCTAGCTATACTAAGGTAGCCTCTAGCTATTCAAGGCGCCTCTTCGTACACGCATGCGTATAGGCGTTTGCCGGTTTGCGGCACCAGTGCGCCTGTGTATAGCAGTGGATCCCTGACAGCAGCTCTCTTTTTACTTCAGCTGCTCCATTACATTTTTTTTGTTATTGAACTGTTTTGTTGTGCATCTCAGACTTTCCTGTCACTGGCTGTGTGTCTACTCCAAGATCCGCTTCGCCGATACTGTACCTCCCGCCAGACCGGGCAACTAACCGTGAGTGACCTACCTATACGCTGCACCCACGCATCCAATGGCTTTCTCCATCCTTTCAATAAACGCCAGGGGTCTCAACCACCCGGCGAAGAGAAACTCATTGTTGAAAACTGCTTTGCAACACCATAGCGATATATTGTGTGTCCAAGAAACCCACCTTTCAGCACTTGCCCCTCCACCTTGCAGCCACAAGTGTTTCCCCCATATCTTTGCCTCTAATTTCACAAAAAAGAATAGAGGAGTGCTTATAGTGATTAAGGACACCGTTTCCTTTTCCCTACAGCAATCTATCCTCGACCCTCTAGGCCGCTACCTTATACTTACTATGCACTATCAACAATGTCCAACTGACTCTGGTTAATATATATGCTCCCAACCACCGTCAGATCACCTTCCTCAAGAAAACCTTGAAAAAGGTTAAATCATTACAACAGGGCCACCTACTACTTTGTGGCGATTTCAACCTTATACCAGACCACCTTATGGACACATCATCCACCTCCACACGGCATGCACATACGCTTTGCAATTTCCTGACGGAGCATGATTTATACGATGCCTGGAGATGCGGTCATGCTACAGAAAAAGACTACACCTACAGATCTCCCCACCAAAATACGTATTCACGAATAGACTTGTTTCTCATGGACAAATGGCTATTACAGAATGTTAGCTCATCTCAGATCCACACCTCCACCTGGTCGGACCACGTGCCAATCAGCATTACTATTACGGGTCACACCGTTCAACCTCAATCCTACATATGGCGTACCAATAACCGTATACAGTAAAACCTTGGATTGCGAGCATAATTGGTTCCGGAAACATGCTTGTAATCCAAAGCACTCTTATATCAAAGCGAATTTCCCCATAAGAAATAATAGAAACTCAGATGATTCGTTCCACAACCATTTATTCATAAATCTTTCAGTTTATAGTCTATATACAAAGATTATAGCAATGTGATAACCATAAAGTGTCCATTCACAAAGGGCAGCCTCCACAAGGGGATTAGAAGCAAAATCCAGCAAGAGCTACAGAGTATAGAAGAGAAGAGAGGCGCCTCCAAGTGTAGCAATATGGTTACATTTTATAAAGTTACAACATTTAGCAACTCACATGGTTGATGATAAAGAGGCAGATCTAAGTATGCACTCATCCAGGGTAAAGCTGTGCACAGTCATAGACCATCTTCCGCTCAGTCGGCTCTCACCGCTGTCAGTCTGCAATCGTGACCGAGAAGACTTCCCTGCAGTAAAGCGATCTGAAAGCGAGGCTTGAAGCACCCGTGGAGCAAAGTGTGGAAGGGGTGACATAGATGTCAGTGTGGAGGATGGTCTATGTGGACAGCTTTACCCCAGATGTACCTGTTTTAAACATCAACCATGTGAGTTGCTAAATATTGTACCTTCATTAAATGTAACCATATTGCTACACTTAGAGATGCCTCCATTTAATACTCGGTTGTGACATGACGCAATACTTGTATATCAAGACATCGCTTGTATATCAAGTCAAAATTTATTTAAAAAATTTGCTTGTCTTGCAAAGCGCTCTCAAACCAAGTTACTCTCAAACCAAGGTTTTACTGTACTTCGAAATTTGGTATATGTTGATTCAATTTCATCGAAACTTTCAGAATTCTTTGATATCAACTCCGTAGGGGACCCGATGGTGGTGTAGAACGCCCACAAGGCATTTGTCAGGGGTTTGATGATCCAAATTGGATCAAAATGTAAAACGGAGAGGACGCAGCAACTAGACATCTCACAGCAGAAATCAAAAAATGTGATGACCTCAATAAATCCAACCTATCTCTGCCCTGGCCACCTCACTCTTTAACCTTAGACTTTAACTTCGCACTTTATTCCTGGAGTCTTTTGAACACACGCAGAGAAAACTTAAAGCCAGCACACACTCCACTAGTAACAAAGCAGGTAAAGCTATGGCGAATAGAATAAAAGGCCAGCGAATTAAAACCAAAATCAACTCCCTCTTTCACCCCTTCACCAATGTAAAACTCCTTGACCCACAATCTATAGCTGACGCGTTTAGTTCCTACTACAGTGACCTATATAACATTAAAAACAATGCCACCTCCCATACCCCCACCCGACAGGAAATTGACGACTTCCTGAACCAAATTTCTCTTCCCCTTCTTTCTGATGACCAACTGTTAGAACTAAACGATCCATTTCACCCAGATAAAATAACCCATGTGATTGCCGAATTACCCAACAATAAATCACCGTGACCCGACGGACCTTCCGGCGAATACTTTAAATGGTTCCAAAATATCCTAGCACCGCACCTGGCTGCAGTGATGTCTAAAGCTGCCTCCTCTTCCGAGTTTCCACCTGAAATGTTATCTGCCACAATTGTAACGCTCCCCAAACCGGGGAAAACCCCGGACACACCTAAAAATTTTCGTCCGATATCACTACTTAACATCGATGTTAAAATATATGCTAAGTTGCTCGCGAATAGACTTATCAACATCTTGCCCACACTGATCCATAAGGACCAGACTGGCTTTGTAAAAGGATGCCAATCATCCGACGCTACCAGGCGACTGATTGATCTAATCCATTACTCTGAACAGACCGTAACGCCTTCTCTGCTGCTCTCTTTAGATGCAGAGAAGGCATTCGATAGAGTTAATTGGACCTACTTGACAGCGGTCCTGGAAAGATTCGGCTTCCGGGGCCAAATCCGAAATGCGATTTTAGCTCTTTACTCGCACCCCTCTGCCAGAGTCCTCTCCTCAGGCATCCTATCAAAACCCTTCACTATATCTAACTGCACCAGGCAGGGATGCCCTCTATCACCAATCATATTCGACCTGGTAATGGAACCGCTAGCCACTCACGTTAGATCCCACCCGAGAATATCTGGCATTACAGTAAACTCCATCGAACACAAGATAAGTATATTCGCGGACGACGTTATTTTAATGAATCCCCACTCCTCATTAGCAGAAGTCCAAAAAATACAAACCTGGTTTGGCAATGTGTCCTATTATAGATTAAATTAAATCAAATTATCCATCCTAGGCATAGGGGTAGACGCAGTGTCGGGTAACACACTCCAACAGCAATAACTGACAGACTCTACCCGCAACCTATTCCGAGTAAACTTCATCCCCTTTCGACTCAAACTCAGAGAAGATTTAAATAAGTTGGCTAAGTTTGAATTTTCCTGGGCAGGGAAGTTGGTGGCATTTAAGATGCTGCATCTCCTACAAATCCTATATCTTTTTAGAACTCTCCCCATCCCGATCCCAATTTCTTACTTCCGCATACTACAGTCCCTGCTTTCTAAATTCTTATGGCTTGGCAAAAGACAGCGGTGCTCTCACTCTAAAGTCATTAAACATAGATCAGCTGGAGGAATGGGTCAGGTAGATTTCCTTAAAAAGGGGGGTTATATACCAGCGCTATGGAGTTTCAGTACAAAATCAATTTTTTTGTGGTGTAAGCTGCCTCCAACCTACCTCTGAGGTAGTAGAGTTAGAAAAATGCAAGAAATGTTGGACCGGGCGCTACCACTTTAAATAGTATTGTGCAAATATGTGCTGTGAAAGTGCATGTGTTGCAATCAACAAAGTGAAAAGTGCTACGTGCCGTTTAAAACCAACAATAGGTATTGACCTGGGCTGTGCTTATTGTGCCATATTTAAAATGTCATATACCATACATTTATAAAAGTGCCAAGTGCTGATAAAACCAAGTGCCACGTGTTGTGATCCGTGCTAAAACAATATATGGCGCCGGCGGATGTTCCACCAAGAAAAGCACCGCTGCTTACCGCACTCTTAAGCCTTTGACTCGACACTTCTTGGTCACTACAACAAAGAATAAACCTCCATTGCGTAGCATTTGTTGTATAAAGCGAAAATATTTAGCATCCACTCACAGTTTAGGGAGTTCACGATCACGCAATGGAGGTTTATTCTTTGTTGTAGTGACCAAGAAGTGTCGAGTCAAAGGCTTAAGAGTGCGGTAAGCAGCGGTGCTTTTCTTGGTGGAACATCCGCCGGCGCCATATATTGTTTTAGCACGGATCACAACACGTGGCACTTGGTTTTATCAGCACTTGGCACTTTTATAAATGTATGGTATATGACATTTTAAATATGGCACAATAAGCACAGCCCAGGTCAATACCTATTGTTGGTTTTAAACGGCACGTAGCACTTTTCACTTTGTTGATTGCAACACATGCACTTTCACAGCACATATTTGCACAATACTATTTAAAGTGGTAGCGCCCGGTCCAACATTTCTTGCATTTTTCTAAGGTAGATTTCCTTGATTACTATCTAGCTTCTATCTTGACCCAGCTCAAAGAATGGATCACCCCTCACCAACACACTCTATAATGGGAGATTGAGGCAACTTTTACTCCTACCAAATCCCTCCTCCCATGGCTGATGAGCCTCTCTCTCTCGGCAACCCAACCCCGTCCAACATTCCTCTACCCATGCAGGCCTCCACTAAAGCCTGGAAGAAACGATTGCAACTCTCTAACTCCCAAAAAACTTGCACTAGATTCTCTACCCCGTTGACAACCCTGGAATATTTAATTCCAGATATTTCCCTATCCCACTGGTCATGCAAATCATAACCTCACTAGAGGATCTATACACCCTGACCATCCCAAAATCCTTTCTCCAACTCCAGCAAGAATTTCACCTGGCCAACTCAGACTTCTACCTTCACATGCGCATCTTACACTGTATGAAAAAACGCCCTACCTGGCCTTGCTTACTCCCTTCTCAGGTCATACTGTTCTACCGTTCACATAACCCTCCAAAAAAGGGTATATCCTTGTTTTACAATACCCTACAAGCAAAAGTGCTCTTAGTCAAACATGACACAATGCTCCAGTGGGAGAGGGACCAGATCAACATACAAGGCCACGCGCTGCACTAAATTATGGGAACTCACACAAAAAATCCTCCTCCGCTGGTATCTTACACCTGATAAAATAGCTCACTTCAAAGGTAATCTCTCGAGTAAATGTTGGAGAAACTGCACACATAAAGGTGACATGTACCATATTTTCTGGAAGTGCCAAATCCTCACTAATTTCTGGAAAGACGTTTTTACCCTGATCTCCTGACTGACACGGTCTCCTATCCTCCCTAATTCTGCACTGGCCCTATTACATCTAGACCTGAACTCTATCCCCCACCATGCTATTACCGCAACTATTCATGTACTCCTGGCAGCAAAATTTACTATATCCAGACACTGGAAATCCCCCGTACCCCCTTCCATTAAAGAAACGATCTACATAACCCATACTCACTACATCTATGATTCTCTGACGGCATCCAGTAATGGTACGCTAGCACATAAAACTGCACTATGGTCCACTTAGACGGATGGCTCTCCCCCTCAGACACAGTAAGTTCCCATCGGGGTGTCTGAGGAGTGGCGACCCCAGTTTCCACATTATAATGTTCTGGTATGTTGCATATCTTTGAATTTGACCACCTAGTTCATTTAGTAGATTCTAATGCTTAATCGATCACTTTCTTTTATCCTATTTCGGAGACCTGCGTGTCTCCCTTGCCTTGTATGCATACTGTCTATTATTGATATTAGTGGAGATGCATTCTTGTTATCTTGTTATCCTTTGTTTTTGTCATTCATGTTTCTGTTCTTGTTTTTTCCTTTTGAAAAACTCAATAAAAACTATTGAAACAAAAAAAAGAAAAAAAGGTATTATAATGATATACATATATATGTGCAGTGCAGTGCAGAGGAAAAACTAAACAGGAATTTGCTTTTCACATGATTGGATAATTGAAGTGAATATGCACAGAATTTTCCATATAAAGATTCTCAATGTCTTTAAGAGATATTTTTTGCTAATTATTCTGCTGATCTAAACACTCACATTCTATGCTGCTTCTTGATGTTTTAATTTCCTCCTTAATTAGCTGGTTTCCACAGTGTTGGCCACACTCTACAGTGTAAGGATGGCTCCTTGGCTTGCAGGGTCCTATAAGGACTCCCGTTAATTTGTTTTCCTGTGGGAAACTACAGGCTAATGTAATGGCACTACATATACTGATGGGCACAGGTAGTCTGAGTGATTTAGACACACTAAGACATGCTTTTGGGACATGTAGTCCTGAGGAGGGGGAATCATAAAGTGTCCTTTCATTACTTAATTCACAGTCATCTAAGTAAAAGTTTAAAGGAGCTGCACAGAGAAGCCTGAGGTTGCTGCTGTAATGAAATATAAAAGTGTTTCAGGACTTTTTCTTTAATGAAATATAGTATTGTGAAATATATAGTGTTGTGCTGAGATTGTCTATTCATGTTTATTTAGGGGAAAAAAACTGAACCTTTAGTAATGTTTTCAGTAAATCCTCATTATGTTCCTATATTTACATAAGAGGCAGAGCAAGCACATCTCTGCATAGAATAGTGTGACTCTCAGGTCTGCACTGTGTTTTCTTTTCTCATTTGATAGACAGCTGTATTTAGTAAAACAAGTAAAAATTGGTTAATAAAAGAGCAGGGAAAAGGAGGATTAGGTAGAAGAGTCAAAAGCGCTTGTGTGGCAATGAAGTGCTATATATAATATCCCACCATTAGCGGCATCATCCCTATAACCACAAAATTTAAAACTAGAAAAGATGCAACTGGGTCTTTAAATATTGTTCATTATTAAAGCTTCAATTGTATGTATACCTGAGATCCAAAGTCCTGAAGAAGCGGACAATTCCATGAAACCTGTTCACCCACATTTTTTGCTCATATCATATCATATGTATATTAATGACACGGAATAAGATATGAATGTAATTGTGAACATTTTATGTTATAGACACTGTTTAATTACAGTTAAAACTATGCAGGTACCATAATAAGATATTTGGGGGTTGCGGGTCTGGGTCATTGAGACCATCCCCCTATGCAACTTGGTGGCTGAACGGTTTCAGAGACTTTGTCTGAGAGAAACCTTTTGGATTTTCACTCTTAATTCCTTTACCCCCGGAGGTTTTAATGAGGAAATAGAGATCAACACGATCTTGTGATTTTCTTGTTCGTAGCTGACTCCCCTCTTATTTTGATTATTACAGTTGTATCACATGTCATTCATGTATTTACAATATTATATGTCCTTTTTATTATCATTATTATTTTTTTTTTTTTATTTAATTTTATTATTTACATTTACTATTTTTGTTCATTTCATTTTATTCTTGGATTCAGTTATATATTTCATGTTAATACTTTGTGTATCATTTTGGTGTTGCTTATGGCAACCACATGGGTGGACTGGAAGGTTAATTTTTCTACAATTATATGTAGATCCTAATTTATATTAAAATTTTCATTGGTTTTTATTTATTTTTATATCCCATTTCTGCCTCTCCCTGGCATTTTAATCAATTTTAATCAATTTGATTAAAATCATGATTATTTGATTCCTAATTGTCTTCCCCCCTGTTTCCTTGGCAGCAGAGCTATATAATTTCTTTGGAGGGGCGGGCCAGCCTGAGGAAAAGAGGTTGAGCTTCCGAAACAACGTTGCGGCCCCGCCCTCTTCAATTCTGCTGCTACCTTTTATCCCTCGCCGGCATCCGTGGAGAATCCGGCGTCGGTGGGTGACGCCACTTCCGGTCACCAGCGTCTCGCTGTCAATGCTACTGTGTTAGGCATGGCAGCAGCTACACATATTCCATCATATTTCCTGCTGCTGCAACTGGCTCCTTGCACACAGCAGTGGCTGCGCTGTCCATCCCGGACCTATGTCACCCTCCAGCCCATACCATCTTCTGGACACTGCATTTAGAAGGATGATCTGCTTGTCACTACATCCACTTATGCTAATTGTTATGTAAGTGTGTGATAAATAAATGTGTTTTTACAACTTCCTTCTCTGACATGGTGCCCTTTGTTTTCATTTGCATATCTGTTTTGGATGTCATAGGAGCTGCCGTACACCTTCCCCTCCTCCTTGGATAAATGCAACAGTGCCCAGGCTATCTATTCCATTGGAACTCTCCTCCCTCCCCTTTGGACGTTTGCCAGCTCAGGCCTGTTTGACATTAATGTTCATGTTTTTATTTTCAATTTTAATATTTCCTTTTTTATATACCTCTCACTGGTGTTTGTTTTCTGTAATTTTCCATTATTATTTTTATGCACTAGTGAGTGCTGATCCACCGCCATTCGGCCGGTGTGGTTTGTTCATCTCTTATTCCTGATTGTGAAGGCAGGGTTACCGAACACCATGCAGAAAATTGTATGCCTGTATTCTATAGTCTGTTCAGCCTGAGGAAAAATGCAGGCTGTGTTTGAGCAGGGGGCATGTTCAGGAGGCAGGCTGTGATTGGGATTTCGGTGTGGTGGTGGCTGAACAAACTACCCAATACAGGCATTCTGTGAGTCTGCACAGTGTCCTGTACCTCTGAATGATGAGCCAAAGGATGAAAACTGACCACCTAACACAGATGAGCTTCTGTGCTTTGTGTGGTCAGTTTAGAACAAGAAAGAGAGGTGACTGCCCGGATCAACCAGGTACTTCAGATGGAATAAATACATGAAAATTATAAAGACTACGATTTATAAAATACACATATGTGAACACACATAGAAAAAAATAAATATTAAGGGTAACAAACACTTAAAATGCATTTAACTGATACCCTTTTATTCAGGCTCATGTGTTCACAAGTGGTGGAAATAAAGAGGGAATGCCAAGCGCACAATATGCTGAGAAATTCAACTATATGCTTATAGACATTGCAGTATGGGGTTTCCTTTTGTGAAGCATAACTTAACTGCACAGGTGTGAATGGGGACTAAGCTTGTTCTTGGGCTGGTAGCTGCTGACTATTATTATTAGGACACTTACCTGTCCCCGAATCCAGTGGGGTCTTCACTGAAGCTCTTTCATTCGGGTCTTGGGTGCTGTTGCCACCATCTTGGGTAAGGGAAACCGACAGTAAAAGCCTTGTGGCTTCACAGCTGGTTCCCTACTGTGCATGCGCAAAGCGTGCTGTGCTTTGTGAATGGCCTGGCGGCAGGGGAAGGAGGAGGGGAGCTGAACTTCTGAGGGACCTTGTTGCACATGGTCTCCCTGTAGTGGGGATTGCTACCGGTCAAAAACAGGTACCACTCCTGCCTTTCCCCCCACCCGAAAGGTGCCAAATGTGGCAGTGGAGGGGGGGGGGTAGGAAGCAAACAAGCGAAGCTTGCCCTTTTGGGTGGAGCTCCGCTTTAAGCTGCAAAACCAACAGCCGGGTGTGCAGTCGGGTACCAATGGGGAGGGGGGTGGGGGGCGGTCCACCCCAGATGCCACACATTGAGCCGGGTGTCAGTGCGGTGGCAGCTGCCTAGGGTCCTGTCATTGAAATGGAGCCCATCGCGCTGCCCGCAAGATGTTTTCCCGGCCAGGGCTGACTGATCAGGGTCAGTAGGTGGTCCCATGTCCTCCTATCTCCCGACTCCTCCACCTCTCCACTGCGCCTCGGATCTCCTGCTGTCTTAAGAACCCATACAGGTGATGCCTGCTGTGGGTCCCTGATCTCCTCTACAGGGTGCACTCTAGTGTGCAATCCTGGACATAGCCAGCACACTGCAGACATAACTTGGGGTAGCAAGGAACAAGGGAAAAAAAAGGTTATGTGAGTCCTGCCTGTAACTTCCCATCCCCCTGTGTCTGCTCAGGAACTACACATCCCAGCATGCCCAGCCGGATACAGGCTGCTGGGGCATCATTGGACTTGTAGCTGTTGATTGGATACTTGGTCACTATACGCAGCTGCTCCTTGTGTATTAAATTGTCCCCAATGTGATCATATGTGAAAGGACCATAGGACCCATTACAGGGGTTGTTGTATGTACAGCCAATTAATGATTTGTATAACGAAAACCTGGGGTACTAAAAAATGTTAAAGTTGGGGGGGAGGGGGGGTGCCAATTATAGTATCCACATCGGGGGGGGGGAGAGGGTGGGTGGGGATGCCAGATATAGGTTCCTGGGAGGGGTGCCTGATATAGGATCCGCCCCGGGTGCCAAATGCTCTAAGTAGTCCCTGCGGGGGTGTACATATGGCGCAGCCACAATGTTTTGCAATCTGGTGGCGGAATTGTATCCTCACTGTTGCAATTGGTGGGCAGTCTCATCTAATGATTGGGACATATTCAACTGAATGGAGCAGTTCCACAACTGTGCTGCAACTGCATGCAAAGCATGCAGATTCGGCAAAGTTATGTACGTTTTTAAGGGTTTATCCAGGCTCTGCAGAGTGATCCCACGCAGATTGTTGATTTCACAAGTGTAAACGAGTCCTAAGACAGTTTTGCTGTACTGTGGGTCTTGCATCATTTTCTCTTTATCTTGCAGACAGACAGGGAATGTATTTGCACCATGTACAGACAGATTGGTTGGAAAATCTCCCTCTCCGATGGTCCGTGCTAACTTAGAAGTTCATAAACAAGTCAGACTGTCACAAGTGATGCTTGATATCAAGCCATTTTTGGTGCGCCTTACACAGGCGCATAGTTCACTAGTTTCTGATGCATGCTTTTGCAGTCAGTACCAAGATAAAAATGTCAAGCCACTCATTCATCTGCTGTAGCTGTTTTATAAGCTGATAGGTATGTGTACTGTACATCAAGTTCTAATAAATCTATGTATCCTGGAAAGCATTAATTGATGGATTGAAGTAATGTCTTGCACAGCTTCAGTTAGCAAACTTGCTTAGTCATAATTACAGATAATCTCCTTAATAATTTTGCTGACATGAATGAATTTTCCCAGGCATCAACATAACTTGGTCATACTATTTAACTTCTTTACTTCACTTCAAAGTAGATTACATTAATTAAAACTGCGGCAAGAGTTAAAAATAGATGTTTATCAATGTGTTACTATATAAAATTGTCTTGATCATTTTTAAGTTTAATATTTTATCACCAAAATTATGGAATACTGTAGTACAGCAAAAAAGATGGCTCTCATTTATAAGTGTGTGCTTAATTAGCATATAGCAAAGCTGGGAATCCCAGCAGTAACATTTACTAAAGACACAGCAACCTCATAGTGCAATATAAAATAGCCATATTGATTGGTGTACCCTAAAGAAGTTCTTAAAGTATCGTAAGCAAAGTAGCATATGGCGAAGGCTTGGTTCACCCTACTACAATGTTATTTTGATGCTAATTTCAGTATATTTATGTAGTGCAACTTTGGCTGCATTGTGGATGTGGTTTGCATATTCTATGTGGCCAAATTAAATTGGAATCCCACCAAAGAAGTAAAGGAACTTTTTCCAAAATCACACCACACGGAGCCACATTATTGCAAATGGACATCACTGAAAATAATGTGTTATTCCTTGTTTAGCTATTCTGTGTGATTCAAGCCGCATCTGAAACCGCACTAGTGTAAGCCAGGCCCAAACCCTAACTGAATGACATACAGTTTGCTAATGCCCTGTGTCTCATAAACTTTTGGCATTTTTTTAGTTCATAAAATACCATTTTCATATTTTTTATTGGTTTTGCTGCAATTGTACAGGTTGCATTGTATTGGTTTTGCAAGAAGATTACAACAGAGGAAAACCAGACAGAAAAATCAACATAAAAGTTATGAATGTATATACAGGCAGATATACTCATAGGTCCCTTTCACACCAGCGGACCAATCAGGTCTGCCTGTCTGTTTTTCAGGCAGACCCAATTGGACCACTTATTGTTCTCTATGGGGCGGCAGATATCAGCGGACATGTGTCCGCTGTCACCCTCCGTCATCTGCTTTGTTCCAGTCCACTAAAAACTAAATGATGGGGATAGGTTCATCATCCGTCCAACGGATCAGATGACAATCGGAAAGAAATGGCAATGCAGTTCATTTCCATCCAAACGTCCCATAGAGAGCAGCAGGCTGTGTCCATATCCGCTCTGCCTGCTCAGCGGGTATCAGCGGAGAGTTCTCTTGCTGAACAGGTGAATCCAATTGGATGGATTCCGCCCCGTGCGAAAGGGGCCTAAGAGTACCATGTTTACATATTTAATATCATTACACAATCATAAAGAAGAACATTTATTGGATTAATTTAATCTTAAAATCTGAATCTTTAAACCCATAGGGGATAATTTATTAAAACTGGAGAGAGCAAAACTTGGTACAGCTGTCCATGGTAGCCAACCAGCTTCTAATCTGGAAGCTGATTGGTTTATTGCAGAGCTGTACCAGATTGTGCATGATCCCATTTTAGTAAATCAACCCCACAATGTAATAAGGTAAGAAGGAAGTATTGGAGAGGTATGCGTAGCAAGTGTATGCTCATACATATGGGCAAAATGCAAGGGAAGCCAGCAATTGTATAATGTTAAAAAGTTTGCCGCAAAATAGATGAGAAAGCAGAAGAGAAGAGAGAAAAAAGTACAAGAAGGTGAAAAAAACTAACAAAAAAGGGGTGAGGGTATGGGTAGGGTAAAGGGGGGCAAATCCCTCACCCCCAATCCACACCAACATCACAGCCTTGACTAATGCTTTTATAGGGCTAAAAACAGGTCCTTAATGCTATTTGGACACATGTAAGCTATCCAAAGGAATTACACTTGATCATGTTAGTCCTGAAGAATAGTAATTATTTTTTTCATTGACCAAAGTGCTCATTACTCACTGCAAAACTTCCTGGTAATTTAACACAGACAGCTTCCAAGCCTTTGCAATTGTTTGGTAGCTGAAAAAATGATTAAAACAAGTTTATGCTCATATTTGGTTTGAATAGCGTTTTACGTTTTTTAATCCCTTTTCCCATTTCAATGCTACAGATCTCCTCCAGCTTCTTTCAGCCTTTTCCTGCCTACATGTACACTCTCTGAAGTCAGTTGCACATAATTGCTCTGCATCAGCTTCCTTATAATGACAGTAAAGGACCAATGCATGCATAGTGTGTATCAGCGCAGCTGCTTATTGTCACCACTTGAAACACTTATGTCAGGGTGACAACGCATGAATACAATTAAGATGCAGAGCGTTATCGCCCTACAACACTATCACTGGGTAGTATTTCAAAATTAAAAATGACTTTTGAAATGGCATTACTTGTTACAGATTATATGAGATTGTACTGATTGGGTTTACCTATACTTTGATTTGTTAAGAATGGTAGTCTTTTCCTCCCTTTAAAGCTAGTATGCAGGGGCTAGAGGAAGCTAATATTAAATTAGATTCAGGTACTTATGCTGGTTATATTTAAAAAATGTAATGCAATGATTTTTTTCACCAAATACCTAACTGAATAAACTGCAATTTTTTAAATCTCTCTGGAGTTAGGTTTATACCCTATTCTCCAAATTCTTGTTTATGATTTAGTTCTTGTTTGAACCTTTCCATATTACGCCTGACCTCTGTTTGTGTCTTATGTCTCCCCTTGAAGGGAAGCTTTTGCACTTTAAATAATTTTAATTATTTTTGAGAGCTGACCTTCACACCTCATGGCCATGATTCTGTCTACACTACACACCTGTCTAGCGAGTCCTACCTTTCTTTGACGGGTCTGTGACATATTTGACAACAGGTTTGACTGCATTTTTTAAGGCATTAACTGCATAAACTGTGCGTGGGATTTATGAAACATTATGGCATCTCATTTTCACATATTCTCAAAAACAATTTACTGAATTTTCCATCTCACATTGGAAACAGGTTTACACAGGGGGAAGATATATTTCCATAATTCTTTCTATATTTAATATTTTATCCAACGAAGGGTAAAAATAGTAAGTTTTCCTGGTCATAGATTATGCAAATTTACATGGGTGAAGTTACATTGCCATGGCCAATATCATTGTATATAGGTACAATAGGGGAGCAGTGTGATTGGGTTCCACCACTAGATGTGGCCAGGCACATAGCTGTAGAGGTTCTGTTGATCAGAATCTACTAACTCAGTAGTGGATACAGTGCTGGGACAAGGTCATCCAGAGCCCAAAGCAAAGATGCCAACCTGCATCCCCCCTTCTCTTAGGATTAGGGACAGACAGGGCTTGTTTTCTCAGAGAATAGGTGCAGGTACTCCACTTTCTAAATCACCCCTTGTCTCTATCCTCTACCCATCTCTGAGCACCGTCCTTTGGTTCCACCCCCTACCCACCTCCGAGTACTGCCCCTTTTAGAGAATACAAAACCAAGTAATTTGTATGGAATTTGTTAATGAATAAATGAAAATTAGTAAAATCCACTCCAGCCAGCAACAAGATACCCCCTAGCAACAATAGACCCCTGCCAGCTTCAGTAGACCCTCCAGTAGCCAGTAACAACAGACCCCTCTCTCAACAGTAGATTCCTCCAAACGAAAATTGAACCCCCCCCAGCATCATAAGACCACCCCTAGCTACAATAGATCCTCTGCCAGTAACAATAAACCCCCACAGCAATAGTAATAGAATCCCACCAACAGCAATGAATCCCCCAGCAGCCAGCAGGCAGCATCAGTAAACCCTCCATCACACCCCAGCACCCCTTGCTATTACATACATTCAGTGATGGAAGTGCCGACCTGCGTTCCCCAGTATTCCTGCTGAAAAAAAGCCCTGTGGACAGGACACCCACATCCTTGCAGCCGCCCCTCCTGCCCACCCCTTGTCCCAGCCCTGGGTAGACAGAGATTTTGGATTAAAATTATTAGCTTTACAGAAGACCAATGATTGATAAGGGAAGCAAATTATCTGCAAGGCTGAGGTACAATACAGTCTCTAAGCCTACATCACAGTAATTAATTAGCAGCTCTCTGACCAAGATTTTAAATATATAATTCAATTTTGGGCACCAGTTAAATATTGTAACTGTACATAATGAAATGTGGAGAAGTGCAGAGAGGTGTAACTAAATTAAAAAGGGACATATGTGACATCAGCGTTAAAGTGGACCTTCCCCTAAAAGTGAAAGTACTGTTAATGTCCCTCTCCTCCCCCTCCTCTACTGTACCTGGATTTTTCTTTTTTTTTTTTTTGGTGGGGGGATACGGACGAGTTTCTTTATTCTGACAAGTACCCGCTCACACTTCTCCAATTCTCCCCTAGGCAAGAATTACAGAAATTTGGCCTGCCCTCCTCTCTGCCTGCAAGCACCTGAGATACGTCCCATGTCCCAGGAGGCTGCAGGACCAATCAAATGGCAGAATGTGATCTCGCACATGCACAGTGGGAGATGGCTGTGAAACAGCAGGAAGTCAAAGCCAGATCACACAACCAAGACTGCAGCGTTGGGGATCTGAAACCCGACGAAAAACCTACCTAGTTGAAGACTCCTGGACTCCTGGGCTGATGAGTGTCTGTTTATATAAAGTCAGCAGCTACAGTATTTGTAGCTGGTGGTTTTAAATGTTTTTTAAAGACTGTAGTTCCTCTTTAATGAAGCATTAACTGAATTGAATATTTTGATGCTTGACAAGAGGTGTTTAAAGGGAGATATGATCACCATGAAATATTATACAAATGATAAATACAGTACACGTGGTATAAATTATACATTTAGTGATTTCACTGGAAAAGTTGGTCATTGTAAAATGCTCAAGGGGTTTTAGCCTCTGCATACTGAAAAAGATTTGTACTGTAAAAACAGTGAAAACCTGCAATGATCTTCCACATAAACCGGCTCTAGCTGACTCATTCGTGTTTCACGAAAGGTTCTGGACATATTTCTAAATGCAAAAATAAAAACCAAGTACTTACCTTTATAAGAAATAACAGTTAACTGTTTGCCTTTGAGGTTCAGTTTTTTTGCTTATGAATAGGACCACCCTTTATGAGGGTTTTTTTGTTCTTCAGATAACTTTCAGAGACTTATGTGTAGAGGGTCTGAATGGTTATTTTGCCTCTTTTATTTAAGTTTCACAATTTAACATATTTTTGAAAGCTTGCTCAAAGATCAAATTCCCAATTTCTATTCATTAGTGTGGCACAGACCAAATACATAAAACGTGTAAAGTGCAGCTCCTTAAAATAAATCACATAGGTGTAACATTGAAAGTCCAAAATTAAAACAATAAATGAAAAAAAAAAAGTCCAATCAAAATGTGCAAACTGACCAAATACAGAGTGCATCCGGAAAGTATTCACAGGGCTTCACTTTTACCCCATTTTGTTTTGTGACAGCCTTATTCCAAAATTGATTAAATTCATTATTTTCCTCAAAATTCTACAAACAATACCTCATAATGACAATGTCAAAGAAGTTTGTTGGAAATCTTTGCAAATTTATTAAAACTAAAAAAATCACATGTGCATAAGTATTTACAGCCTTTGCTCAGCACTATGTTGAAGCCCCTTTGGCACCAATTACAGTCTCCAGTCTTTTTGAGTATGATGCTACAAGCATGGCACACCTATTTTTGGGCAGTTTCTCCCATTATTCTTTGCAGGACCTCTCAAGCTTCATCAGGTTGGATGGGGAGTGTCTGTGCACAGCCATTTTCAGATCTCTCCAGGGATGTTCAATCGGGTTCAAGTCTGGGCTTTGGTTGGACCACTCAAGGACATTCACAGAGTTGCCCCTTGCCACTCTTTTGTTATTTTGGCTGTGTACTTAAAGCGGTAGTATCCCGCTTTTTGACACTTTTACCTACAGGTAAGCCTATAATAAGGCTTACCTGTAGGTACAAATAATATCTCCTAAACCGGCATGGTTTAGGAGATATTTACAGCGCGAGCGGCGCATGCGCTGTGAAGGTCCGGGGGGGCCTTCAATTAGTTTGCCGGGAGCTTGACGGAAAATCACTCCCGCGCGCATGCGCAGGAGTGACGTCATCGCGGCTCCGGCCAATCATCGCGCCGGAGCCGTCTCTTCCGGCCAATCACCGTGCCGGAGCCGCCGAACCCGGAAGAGACGGCAAGGGATCATGGCAGCGCCCGCAGCGATGTCTGGGGTTCCGTGTCGGGGCTTCGTTCTAAGGTAAGTTACACATATGCATCGCATACTAGCTCATTATGCCTTTGTCTTGCAGGTTTTTTTTTTATTTTTTTTATTTTTTAGGGTTTACAACCGCTTTAAGTCGTTGTCCTGTTGGAAGATAAACCTTCGCCCCATTCTGGGCTCCAGAGCGCTCTGGAGCAGGTTTTCATCAAAGATGTCTCTGTAAATTGTTGCATTCATCTATCCGTTGATCCTGATTAGTCTCCTAGTTCCTGCTGCTGAAAAAAATCCCCAGAGCATGATGCTGCCGCCACCATGCTTCACTGTAGGGATGGTATCGGTCCGGTGAGGAGTGGAGCCTGGTTTCATCCAGACATGACGCTTGCCATTCAGGACAAAGAGTTCAATCTTTGTTTCATCAGACCATAGAATTTTGCTTCTCATGGTCTGAGAGTCGTTCGGGTGCCTTTTGGCAAACTCCAGGTGGACTGTCATATGCCTTTTACTGAGGAGTGGCTTCTGTCTGGCCACTCTACCATACAGGCCTGATTGGTGAAGTGCTGCAGAGATGATTGTTCTTCTGGAAGGTGCTCCTCTCTCCACAGAGAAAAGCTGAAGCTCTGTCAGAGTGACCATCGGGTTCTTGGTCAACTCCCTGACTAAGGCCTTTCTCCCCCGATCGCTCAGTTTGACCGCTCTAGGTGGTGGTTCTAAACTTCTTCCATTTACTGATGGCGAAGGCCAGTGTGCTTATTGGGACCTTCAATGCTGCAGAAATGTTTCTGTACCTTTCCCCAGATCTGCACCTTGATACAATAATGTCTTGGAGGTCTACAGACAGTTCCTTGAACTTTATGGTTTGGTATTTGCTCTGACATGCACTGTTAACTGTAGGACCTTATATAGACAGATGCGTGCATTTTCAAATCATGTCCAATCAATTGAATTTACCACAGGTGGACTCCAATCAACACACAGTCACACACATTTCTTTTGAATTGAACAGAGCAAGATTTTGATTTCCAAAACTTGGATCCTACATTTAATTTGCGGGGAAACACGGTGGAAGAATTTGATTGGAATTGGACATTTGTTTCAGCACATTGGAATATTTATTCACCATTTGATTATTCACTGAATCACCTCTCAAATTTGTAGATTGCTGCACTTAAGATTCCTGAATATGGGAATAAAGGGAAAAAAATTAAAAATAAAGTGCGCTATCTTATATAAATATGTGATCACAAAATCACTATAAGTGTGAAAAGTCCACAGTGACCCAATAGTGCTTTGAATGTGGACCAAACTTGTATAGTTCGCAATAATATGCAAAGACAATTTGAAGATGGTTCAAATCATATAGATTCTGTCAGCTAGACCCAAAGCAGTCCTTATGTATGAATGAAAAGTCATTGACAGCTTCCAAAGATAAAATCCAGTGTGATAATAGACTAATGCCCCGTACACACGCGTCGATAGTTGGCCGTGAATATTCGGCCAACATCCGATCGGCCATTTTTCGGCTTCTTAGTATGATGCTTCCGACAACCGACTCCGACTATTCGGCCGAAAAAAAATCTGGTGTGCAGGCTATAAAATTTTTGTTGGCCGTCAACACAACGGCCGATTTTCCGTCAGTCAGTACAGATTTCGGCAGACAAAAATCTGAAGAGCAAGACGGCTTGCTCAGAGATGAAAAAACACACGGAAAGTAAACCATCACATGACATCACTTCTGAAGTAGATTTTTGTTGGCCGAGAAAATTCGTGTGCAGTCTAGAGCACATTTCAACCAACACAACAACACTGGACAAAAGTCGGCCGATCGGTCAGCCGATAATCGTTGCGTGTGTATGGGGCTTAAGGAAGTAGCCGCTTACCAGCTAGCTGCGGGTAAGCAGCGTTAAGTCACCGGACCTCTCCTTGGATGAATTGGGATCCCTCTCTGTTAATGTTTTCTGGCCGTTGACTTGTATGTTACAGCTGATGCAAACACAAACTGGTCGGCTTCTCTGTGCGCGGTCTGAATCCTCCTTCACGTAATGCTCGCAGCTGGGATCATCGGTATATCAGCTTATCAACTCAATAGGCAAAAAGTGCACAGGGAAAGAAGAGAGACTCATAGTTCATTATCATTTAAAACAAGAATTTATTAAAAAGAAGTGCATTTACATCAGACCAAAAATTAAACGCAGTGGATAAAAGAATAACATGGCCGCCCGCAGTGCGGACAGTGCAAGGTGACAGACACTGGCTACTCCGTCCGACGTGTTTCCCCCTCTTACAGGCTTCAACTGGGAATGGAGTGTAACAGGTGCTGTCACTAATTACATTTATATGCTATGGAGGAGAGTTTCCGACTGTATACAAAGAATCTATATGATTTGAACCCTCTTCAAATTGTCTTTGCATATTATTGCAAACTATACAAGTTTGGTCCACAATCAAAGCACTATTGGGTCACTGTGGACTTTTCACACTTATAGTGATTTTGTGATGATATGTATGTACC
Organism: Pelophylax lessonae; assembly: GCF_965119305.1. Classification (NCBI taxonomy): domain Eukaryota; kingdom Metazoa; phylum Chordata; class Amphibia; order Anura; family Ranidae; genus Pelophylax; species Pelophylax lessonae. The sequence continues at coordinate 235,990,113 of NC_138773.1, forward strand.
TACGTAAAAGAGGAGTAAGTAATGAATAACCTACTCACCCAGCGCTAAGAAAATAAAATACCAAATACAATCAAAGCAGAATCTGAAATAGAGGCTCACATACACTAGCAGCGCTACAAATACTGATGTGCCCTTTAAAATCTATATAATAAAATGCACCTTGTAATAGCTCATAAAATGTTACACAATGTCCCAACAGTGTGATAAATAACACAAATAATGCATATAAGCCCAGAGTTCATAGAAGTGCACTGGATAACGGGGTTATACACCCATAGATCTCCTAGATTGGTTTCAATCCTATCCGGACCACCGTCACCACACCTCCAAACGTGTCCCCCTAGGTAATGGAAACTCACCAGACCCTGGGTGAAAGTCAGCCTTGTAAAGGATTCAATTCCTTGGCGTGGTGTGCGGATATGATGACAACCAAAAAAAAACTCCAATGCCAAATGAACGTTTGCAACTGAGCCTCAATGCAGCATATGTATGGCAAGTATCATGAAAACATGTGAGGAAAGAAAAGGGGAGGACCAATCGTGTAATTCCGTAAAATAACACTTTATTGCAATATCCCCATTCCCCATATAAAGCACTCACACAAAATCAACTTGCTAGGAGCATGTAGAATAAAGACTAGAAGTCTACAGTGTGTCGGTGACTCACCGCTACCTCCGATCACCAGCGGGAGCCAAAGACCCAGAACACCGACTTCCCCGTGACAGCTGATGGATGCGTGCTCGCGCCCTTACATGTTTCGTCACACAGAACTTCTACGGAGGGCGCGAGCACGCATCTCCTCGCTCCCTTAATATACAATCCTAGGTCGGAAGGAGATCGGAGCGCCTACCAATCAGCGACCAGCCTCCCGCAGCGGTATGCTGCGGGCATATGGACCAATCCCAGGCTTGCGCTCTAGGTTTGAGTCTGCCCACTCGACCTCCGACCCGGAAAGTAAATAAGCCACATCACTTCTGATAGGCTGACCTGCTTACTACTCCATACGTCATCTCCTCACCAGTGCTGCTATCCACCGCAATGGGTACAAACCGACAGCGGGGACTCAAAACACTCGATCTTTGGAGAATCATTCATATGTGTCATATTGTCCCAACACAAAACACTGCTATGGGAAACCTATTACGGCATTCCTCTAAATTAGTGTCTTTAATGCAAAAAAAGCAGGTTATATTAATTTTCTGAAACCATGCTGACATATCATTATACATGCTACTTTACATGTAATCACCAATATACTAAAATTATTAAAAATATTAAAAGCTAAAAAATACTAAAACATTGGAAAAGATAGAACTGTAAACACCTTATATGTGATAGAAGATACATCTCAAAAATATATATATATATATTTATGAGATTATATATATATGTTTCCCACAAAGGTGAAAACATAAATGAAGAGACCGCCCTAATTTCTGAGAAACATCACAAAACCATTAGGGCCAGACCTATGAAACATCAGTTTAAAGGGAAGACCTGGACCATAAGAAAATAAAATGAATTAATTTAAAATGGAGATGAAAACACCACGGCTGCTACAAACTACTTTAATAATTGCTAATGAAGCAGTTTATGTCCAAATCTATGTTTAACCCGTTGGGGTGCAAGGCATTCGTAAGGAAGATCCAATGAGTCTCTCTTTTTGAAAGCTCACGCACTCTATTCGAGCCCCTCCACACCGGATCTACTCTCTCGATGCCCCAAAATTTGAGATTTGATGGATCCTTATTATGGTGACGTTTGAAGTGTACACTGTGGTGTTTAAATCCCTTTCTTATATTCGTGGGGTGTCCCCACCATGGTCTCCCCCCTCTTCGCCCTCCCCTGCCCCTGCCACCCCTCCATAAAAAAGGACGTGGTGGGGGGGGTGGAGCTGGAGACCAAGAGTCCTCTTGATATGCTAAGTTTTCATATCTATTTTGTACTGGAATTGACCCTGGGTATTGATTCCCTGGTCTATTTCCTTGCTTAGCATATCCACCTCTATTGTTAGTAGGAATCTGTTGCCATTGTGTTGGTTGATTACTACCAACCGAGGACTATGGTCAGGACCTGAGAGCTCGTTGGAAAGGTTTTCAGCCGAGCTGAACTCCAACCATAACAACATCCGTTTGGAGTTCATTTGGAGTCGTTCGATTCATTACCTGGACGTAGAAGTTATGCTAAATAACAATAGATTGGATACTAAGGTATACTTCAAACCCACGGATAGAAACGGGTATTTGCCTATTCAAAGTGGCCATCATAGAAATTGGTTGAATAACATCCCTAAAGGCCAACTGTTGAGGGTCAGGAGGAACTGCTCTAGAGACAGTGACTTCCTGGCTCAAGCTGCGGTCATGAAAGGTTTGTTGATAAGGGATATATCCCTGCACATTTGGACAGGGATATCACAGAAGTTGCTGGTCTTTCCCAGGATGAATGTCTTGTACCCAGTAATAGAGGCTCCAGTGATAGTCATGAGTGGAGCTTCATTACACAGTATAATACACAGCACAAACAAATAGAAGATGTAGTAAAGAAACATTGGAATGTGCTGTGTATGGACCGAATCCTGGGAAAGGTCTTACCAACATCACCCTCATTCATCTATAGGAGAGGTCCAACCTTTGGGGACCAGATAGTCCAAAAGGTTTTGGATCCTCCTGTCAAACCAAAAATGTTTTGGGAGGATAGAAGAGGCATTTACGCGTGCCGACATTGCAGATCTTGTAGGCAAGTACGGACACATCTGCGTAACTTCACCTCCTTTCATTCCTCTGCCAATAATCAAAGTTTTGAGATCAAAGACCTTATCTCATGTCATACTACACATGTGGTGTATGGCATCGAATGTCCGTGCGGCTATATTTATATAGGTCGCACTAAGAGGAAATTGGGCATTCGTATAGCCGAACACTTGGACAATATAAGAAAGGGATTTAAACACCACAGTGTATCATTACACTTCAAACGTCACCATAATAAGGATCCATCAAATCTCAAATTTTGGGGCATCGAGAGAGTAGATCCGGTGTGGAGGGGCTCGAATAGAGTGCGTGAGCTTTCAAAAAGAGAGACTCATTGGATCTTCCTTACGAATGCCTTGCACCCCAACGGGTTAAACATAGATTTGGACATAAACTGCTTCATTAGCAATTATTAAAGTAGTTTGTAGCAGCCGTGGTGTTTTCATCTCCATTTTAAATTAATTCATTTTATTTTCTTATGGTCCAGGTCTTCCCTTTAAACTGATGTTTCATAGGTCTGGCCCTAATGGTTTTGTGATGTTTCTCAGAAATTAGGGCGGTCTCTTCATTTCTGTTTTCACCTTTGTGGGAAACATATACTGATATATATATATATGAGATGTATCTTCTATCACATATAAGGTGTTTACAGTTCTATCTTTTCCAATGTTTTAGTATTTTTTAGCTTTTAATATTTTTAATAATTTTAGTATATTGGTGATTACATGTAAAGTAGCATGTATAATGATATGTCAGCATGGTTTCAGAAAATTAATATAACCTGCTTTTTTTGCATTAAAGACACTAATTTAGAGGAATGCCGTAATAGGTTTCCCATAGCAGTGTTTTGTGTTGGGACAATATGACACATATGAATGATTCTCCAAAGATCGAGTGTTTTGAGTCCCCGCTGTCGGTTTGTACCCATTGCGGTGGATAGCAGCACTGGTGAGGAGATGACGTATGGAGTAGTAAGCAGGTCAGCCTATCAGAAGTGATGTGGCTTATTTACTTTCCGGGTCGGAGGTCGAGTGGGCAGACTCAAACCTAGAGCGTAAGCCTGGGATTGGTCCATATGCCCGCAGCATACCGCTGCGGGAGGCTGGTCGCTGATTGGTAGGCGCTCCGATCTCCTTCCGACCTAGGATTGTATATTAAGGGAGCGAGGAGATGCGTGCTCGCGTCCTCCGTAGAAGTCCTGTGTGACGAAACATGTAAGGGCGCGAGCACGCATCCATCAGCTGTCACGGGGAAGTCGGTGTTCTGGGTCTTTGGCTCCCGCTGGTGATCGGAGGTAGCGGTGAGTCACCGACACACTGTAGACTTCTAGTCTTTATTCTAAATGCTACTAGCAAGTTGATTTTGTGTGAGTGCATTTTATGGGGAATGGGGATATTGCAATAAAGTGTTATTTTACGGAATTACACGATTGGTCCTCCCCTTTTCTTTCCTCACATGTTTTCATGATACTTGCCATACATATGCTGCATTGAGGCACAGTTGCAAACGTTCATTTGGCATTGGAGTTTTTTTTCGGGTGTCATCATATCCGCACACCACGCCAAGGAATTGAATCCTTTACAAGGCTGACTTTCACTCAGGGTCTGGTGAGTTTCCATTACCTAGGGGGACACGTTTGGAGGTGTGGTGACGGTGGTCCGGATAGGATTGAAACCAATCTAGGAGATCTATGGGTGTATAACCCCATTATCCAGTGCACTTCTATGAACTCTGGGCTTATATGCATTATTTGTGTTATTTATCACACTGTTGGGACATTGTGTAACATTTTATGAGCTATTACAAGGTGCATTTTATTATATACATTTTAAAGGGCACATCAGTATTTGTAGCGCTGCTAGTTTCAGATTCTCAATATACACCCTTTGTATCATATGTATGTACCTGTTTTATTTACGAGAAATGTGAGTGCCCATTCTTGAGTTATTTTATTACTATAAGAATAATAATACTGCACTTAGCTGCACCCCTCCTTTTTTCTTTTTCTTTTTATCTGTGACACCCTTCCATCTCAAGAGGAGCAGCAGCAAGCAATTTCAGGTCAGATCACTTCTCCAGCATTCACCCAATGGTCATGACTCATTAACCATTTCTTAATAAAAGGCTTTTAATTTCTGTGATTTATTTTTTTTGTACACAACACTGATGATATTTGTGGATAACATATTCACATATTTTTTAATCATGGAGTAGTGGGAGTATCCCAGATGAATGGTATGCTTTAATGAGTCATGCATAGCAGCATTTCATTCTGTGCAAGTTTTTTTTCCATTGTGTTTTGCAAAATTTGATCATACACTACATTTGGGTTGCATTTTTTTTGTAAAGTTCCCACCACCTGCTGTAGTTTGAGTAAGTTTCTGTCTCTTCTTTTTGTCCCCATTAGAAATGTAATCCTGCCTGTAGGATGACATATAATATGGGCTTCCAATTTATTCTGTTACAACAATAAAATACAAGATTACATTAAAAAAACAATTAGTTTAAGCAACGCATAAAATGTACAAAACTTCCACACCCAATCATCTTCCAGCTAGAAGTAGCTGAAACAAGTTTACTAATTATCTTTCTTTATTGATACTTGGAATGCAGTATACAGTACAGCTTTTGATGTAATGCAACTTTTGTTTCGGATAAGTAAATCAGTTTGTAGTGTATTTCAAGACGGGTTACATTCCTAAATAATATTTTTCGCCCACAGGAATGTAGACTGAAGTCTAGTTTGGGAATGTGTGAAGGAAGTCTGTTGTTTTTCATAAAAAGAAGACACAAGCTTTAATCTTAGCTAAGGTGTATTTCAATGCTAGAAACTCTTTTGTAAAGAATCAGGGCCCATTCACATCACAATGCAATGCGGTGTGATGCACACTTTTCATACCCAGAGTAATGTTGTTTTAGGTAGCCTATTCCATTTGAATGGGCTGTCAATGCACCTCGGCACACAAAAAAAAGGTCCTGCATGATTTCTATTCAGTAGAATGCAGGACATAGATGCAATGTACTTTAAATGGCCATGCACATCTACAGTATTTTACTGTCTGTAGCGCTAAGGAGCATCATAACATGTTACATGATGGGTGTTTTATGGTGTTTATGAGCCTATATAGACACAGACTTATTTAGGTTTTTTTTCTACTTATGTAGCCTAATCCAGTCCCATATTTACCTGTAGATTTATCCAATACATGTTTTTGTATCATGATGAGTGAGTGTGACAAAGCCCCTCTGAAGTTGCTGTTCTCCATCTATAATGAGTGGTTGCAGAAGCCAACTGCAACAGAAAAGCATTTTAAGATCAGTAGCCCAAAAGACCTCACTGATTGCTATTCACACAGCAGATATCAATACGTTTTTCTGGTCTGAGAGTGACGTCTACAGAAGGAAGTGAGTACAGAAGTGTGTGTGCACTATCACTACTATGCAATCAATCAAGTAATCAATCAATCAATCAATCAAGAAATCAATCAATCACAGCTTAAAAAGATAGTAGCTTCACTTCAAAGTAAAAGGTGAGAAGAGATCAGGTGGTCTGTTGTACATCATATCCATCAGTAAGCACATATGACTTTTAATTCTGAAGTATGGCTGGGTTACTGTCTTCTTTGATTATGACTGATTGTAGAGTAGAGAGCAAACCCTATTGGAGTCAGCACCCAGTCTATGTGTGGGTGTTTCACATCTTCAGCAGAGCATTGGAATTCGTGTGATGTTTAGTACGCAATAAAATTGCCCTTCCTGTGTTTTTCTCTATGCCATATAACAGTATTTCTACATAAAGGCCATTGTAAGCCCTTCATTTTACCTTCATTTTACATCTCTCCAGCAATCCCTAGATAAAAGCTGTGAAAAATCAATGTAAAAATCTAATTTACCTCCACACATCATCCCTCCTTCCTGCAGTGGGCAAAATTATTCTATTTTTTTTTTTTTCTATGGCTAAAAGCTCACAGTTTTATACTATGACACTGAACTACCAGCATATAGCAAAAAAAAAAAAAAAATCCTGTATTCGTTCTGACTTAAGGCCCGTACACACGTACCGATTGTCGGCCGAAAATGTTCGGCCGCCGAACGATTGGCCGATTTCGGCTTGTTAGTATGATGCTTCCGACAGCCGACAGCGCACTTTCGGCTGTCGGAAGCATCAAGCGCACTAATCTGTCGTGCAAGCATTAAAATTTTTGTATGCCGATACCAGAACGGCCGATTGTTCACCAGTCAGTACAGAATTCGGCCGACAGACAGCAGATTCGCAAGACTGGGCATGCTCAGTAAAGAAAAAACACAGGGAAAGTTAACCATCACATGACATCACTTCTGCAGTCGGCTGTTGTTGGCCGACAAAATTCATGTGCAGTCTTTTGCACTTTTCAGCGGACACGACAGCCCGGGGACAAAAGACGGCCGATCGGTCGGCCGACGATCGGTACGTGTGTACGGGGCTTTACTGCACAATCAAACTATGATCCTTCACATCTGAATTCTGAAATCATTGATACAGAAAAGAAGGAGCAATAAGAAGCTTACAGCATCCTTTATGCACAGGCACAGTTGGATGGGATGTTAAAAGCAAAAACTAAATCATTTTAAATGCTGTTTCACCTGTCTGTAATGACAGCAATAAAAACTCGATAGATGCTTCTGTCCATCTTCACTATAGCTAACAAAAAACATGAAGGTTTTAGCTAGAGTTTGGCTTTAAAGTGGTAGTAAACCACCATGCTTTTTTTTTTTCTAAGCCTGCAGGGTAAAGTTATGATGCGCTAGCATGCATCGCATACTAGCACATTATGTGAAACTTACCTTTAAACAATGCCCCCCCAGCGTCACACTGTCATTGCTGACAGGGCTTCCATCTTCACCCAGTCTTCCTTCCAGATTCTCATCCTCCAGCCATCTGATTGGCCGCGCCGTGATGACATCACTCCCGCGCATCCGTGCGGAAGCCACTATTCACATCCCAGGACTCTCATGGAACAGCACGAGCATGTTGTTCCTTCAGAGTGCATGGGCCAGTGAAGTCACCGGCCCATTCACAAGTAAATATCTCCTAAACGGTGCAAGTTTAGGAGATATTTACAGTACCTATAGGTAAGCCTTATTACAGGCTTAGCTATGAGTAAATATCAACCATGGGAGTTTACTCCCACTTTAATGTTACAACTGTCCGATTTTTAGGGTAATTTATAATTTTTTTTTTTCCTATTTATTTATTTACTTTTTAAGAAATTAAAAACTACTGAAATAAGAACATACGAATATGTGCCAGTCAGTGAACTGGTTTGACAATTTGCAGCCGCCAAAATTAGAAAGAATGTGATCTTTGCTCTAGCCAACAATTAGTTATTTGATTTTGTACACTGTGTTTTCAATAGATCTGATGACACTTTATTTAAAGAATGTGAAACAAAAATAAATATCCGGCATGTACAATTAGAGAAGATCTTTCTTAATACTGAACCCTAGGCAACCACACAAATACACAGTAGAGATACAGCTAACATGGTTGTTTTACCTGCCATAGGATTTAGAATTTTGTACTTCTTGTGACGTATTCTGAGATACCATAAGGCCAAGCAGGTGACATGCTTGTTTTCTGGCTTAGCATATCAGCATTGCATGCAACCTCTCCACCTCAATCATTTTAATGAACTTTAATGCAATAAAACACAATATATAACAATATATAACCCATCATTCCAAAAGATGATGTTACACCGAGTAAATAGATACCTAACATGTCACGCTTGAAAATTGCACATGCTCGTGGAATGGCGACAAACTACAATACTTAAAAATCTCCATAGGCCACGCTTTAAAAATATTTACAGGTTACCTGTTTAGTGTTACAGAGAAGGTCTAGAGCTAGAATTATTGCTTTTGCTGTAACGTTCATGCCAATACCTCACATGTGTGGTGTGAACACCGTTTATTTGTGCGTGCGCGACTTACGTATGTGTTGGGTTCTGCACACGAGCATGGAGGGAAGGGAGTGCTTTACGTATTTATTTATATATTTATTTTATTTTTATACTCTTCCTTTAATTTTTTTATCACTTTTATTCCGATTACAATGAATAAAGGGATGACAGGTCCTCTTTATGGAGAGATCTGGGGTCTAAAAAGACCCCAAATGTCTCCTCTACTTTTGAAAGCAAAAGATCAAAGAAAAAAAAACATTGATCTGATCCTTGAACAAAAAAAAATTGTTTACTTCTGCCCTTGACCGAAAGTGATGTCATCACGTCACTCCGGTCCTCCTAGATCATAGAGGTGGGGAAAGATGATCTCTGTGACCAGCCACGCTAACATCAGATAATTTTCTGGGCTCTCCGGTAAGAATGGTAAGCCCGAGACAGACTGGCAAGCGGCGGGCAACCGCTCCCATTGCTTCTAAAAGCGATGCAGTTGCTAAACAATCTCTCGGATCGCTTTTGTGAGAAAGAGTCGGCTTAAAAACTGGGGTTATGGCTGATGGCTTTAGCCATAACCTCAGTAAACCACTTCAAAGCCGCATTGTATATTTACTGTATGTATTGCGGTCTTTAAGTGGTAGAACTTGTGGTTTGAGAGTTATTCCCCCAAACTTACATTTCAGTGTTGTGTACAAATTAAAGGATACATTTAGAACAAGTTCTGTATGCAGGTGCAGCAGACAGACTTGTAGTCTGAATGTTCTGCGGGTGAGCTGATCAAGACGCCCATAGTTCATTCACACTGCCTGCAGCTCTAAAAATTGCAGCCCATACAGAGGTATGAGCAACAGAACTGTAGGCAGTGTGTACAGAAGCCTAACACTGCACATCATCAACAGATCGTGGGTACAATGCTTTGCTGGTTCCTATTCTAAAAAATAGGAACTGCACATTTTTTTACCTGCAAAAAGATATAGACTTATTATTTTTAATAAAATGTGAACTTTAAAGAGCTATACAGGCGGTCCCCAGGTTACAAACATCCGACTTACAAAAGACTCCTACTTACAAATGGAGGGAGACAACAGGAAGTGAGGAGAAATCTCCCCCTAGGAAGGGAAATTCATTCCTGTAAGTTATCATGGGAAAAAGGAGTCTCCACTGAAGCTTTATCACTAATCCTTGTTTCCACAACAACCCAAAATTTTCAAAATCCAATTGTCATAGGGACAGAAAGTGAGGTGAAATCTTCTGAACAGGGACACAGACAGCAAAAAAAATGTTACAGGAGTGTTAACCATTCCCTATGCTATCCAAAAAATGTAACAATTATTTTTTTGGCTGGAGCTACACTTGTACCTGTTCTGACTTACAATCAAATTCAATTTAAGTACAAACCTTATTGTTATCATTTATGTACTGTTTTCATCTACTGTGTTCTATTTGTATAACGAAAACTCAATAAATATATTATTATTAAAAAAAAAAATATATATATATATATATATATATATATATATATATATAATGTTATCACTTATGTACTGTTTTCATCTGCTGTATTCTATTTGTATAACAAAAACCCAATAAAATATTATAAAAAAAAAAAAACCTACAGACCCTACTGTGTTTGTAACCCAGGGACCGCCTGTATCGGGTTTTAAAAATCTTTTGGGTGTTTCAATGGCAAGATTTCTATGTTTGCGTTTTTATCTTTTCCCAAGTGTCATAGCTACTGTACTATAATAAAAGTCTCACGCTGTAAATATGTTTTTTTTTTTTTTTTTAAAGTGGAAATGGTAAGACTTTAAAATAGTGGGAAGAGTAGAAACCAGATTACAGTAGAACAACAGCAAGTAGATTTCACCACCGGAGTGCCCATGATGAAACAGACTCTTCAATCATTAAATTTGCCATCGTCTATCAGCTTTGGATGGCTGCAATAAAAATATATTAAAATGTCTTCTAACTAAATATTGTTATAAACCAACTGCAGACTATGCTGAACATTGTGATGCATCACAGTTTGAAACCTGTTTACTGAACATTAGTTCTTTCTGCTCTGCTTCTTCAAGATCTGTGCCAGAGGCCAGAGAAACCTTCTAGCCCCAACTACTGTACACTAAAAACGTGTATTAGCCCAACCCAGCAGCAATCATCTCATATTGTTTCTAACTATAAGGTTCTGAAATCCGATCCTTGTTCTCACTGTCTAACCAATTAAGCTCAAAGTTCAATATAACATTTTCATATACACTAAATGTGTAATTTTTGTTTTCACTACCAAGCCAGTAGAAGAATGGTTCCTACCAGTATCCAGCATACAACAGCTAAAAAGGTGAGAACATCAACGAGTTTGGTATTTGCATGGATATTTGTTCATTTGTGGTAATAAGCATAAAAAGGAAGGACAGATTTTAGGTCGGGAACAACATTTAAAAGGGTGCAGTCAGGGAAATCTCCCAAGTAAAAAGATTGTTTTAAATCCTCGGATATAAAAGTTGCAGCAGTGTGCTGCAGTCCCTTCACTGCGGCTGCCAGGTGTCTGTTGTCCGCTGACACTTACCCCGCCTTCTCTGCCTGGGGATTGGCCGTCTGATCATGTAATCCTAAAATGTGGAGGAATCGGTGGACGTGTACCTGCATCAGTAGGAAGTGACTGCCCGGTCAGCTCACTCTGCTATCATCGGTTGTTGCTCTGGGAGGAGAGCTCTGCCCTGGCCCAGGAACATACAGGTAACCAGACCCCAACTTGTCACTCTGCAGGCTGGTCATAGATTTGTGGTGTCTACTACGCAAAGGGGGTGAGTAGCCCCAGGGAAGTTGGAAGAGTCTTAGAATGGTTGGTGGAGGAGGAGGAGGAGAAGAAGAAGGCCATGGGTGGCTGGGGGAGGATAGGGTGGCTGGAAGAGAAGGAGAGGGTCCCTGGGTGGCTAGGGGAAAAGGAGAGGGTCCCTGGGTGGCTAGGGGAAAAGGAGAGGGCCCCTGGGTGGCTAGGGGAAAAGGAGAGGGCCCCTGGGTGGCTAGGGGAAAAGGAGAGGGCCCCTGGGTGGCTAGGGGAAAAGGAGAGGACCCCTGGGTGGCTAGGGGAAGAGGAAAGGGCCCCTGGGTGGCTAGGGGAAGAGGAAAGGGCCCCTGGGTGGCTGAAGGAGAAGGAGAGGGCATCTGGGTGGCTAAGGGAGGAGAGGGCCCCTGGGTGGCTGAAGGAGAAGAAGGCCCCTGGTTGGCTTAGGGATAAGGAGAGGGCCCCTGGGTGGCTGAGGGAGAAGGAGATGGCCCCTGGGCGGCTGGGGGAGAAGGAGATGGCCCCTGGGCGGCTGGGGGAGAAGGAGATGGCCCCTGGGGGCTGGGGGAGAAGGAGATGGCCCCTGGGTGGCTGGGGGAGAAGGAGATGGCCCCTGGGCAGCTGGGGGAGAAGGAGATGGCCCCTGGGCAGCTGGGGGAGAAGGAGATGGCCCCTGGGTGGCTGGGGGAGAAAGAGATGGCCCCTGGGTGGCTGGGGGAGAAGGAGAGGGCCCCTGGGTGGCTGGAGGAAAAGGAGAGGGGCCCTTGGGTGGCTGGAGAAGGAGAGGGCCCCTGGGCGGCTGGAGGAGAAGGAGAGGGCCCCTGGGTGGATGGAGAAAAAGGAGAGGGGCCCTTGGGTGGCTGGGGAAGAAGGAGAGGGCCCCTGGGTGGCTGGGGGAGGAGGAGAGGCCCCCTGTGACGCCAAGTCAGTTGCCAGGGAAGAGAGTGGAGCTGAGCCAGTCCTGCATATCTGACATCAAAGCCAAACATGGTGGAGCTGGAGCCCTTTGCCCTACACAATGACAGCACCCGAGGTGGAAGGTGAGGGGTAGCGGGGCTGTGATATTATATAGCATATGGACTCTGTACATTATTGGTAGTTTTGGTCGGAGTTGTCCTTTAGATGTTTAACTCTGTTGTTTTTCCCCCCAGCTGTGAGGGACTGAGGAATGACAGCCCACTATGCTGGGACTTATAGTGCCCTAGAATGTGGAGGACTGAGGAATCCTCAGTCCCTCACAGAGGGCACTACAAGTTCCAGGATAGCAGGCTGCCATGCCTTAGTCCCCACAGAGGGCACTACAAGTCTTAGCATAGAAGGCAGTAGTTATTCAGTCCCCTAAAGAAAGCAGTACAAGTCCAAGCATAGCAGGCTTCCATTCCTCAGGGAGGAATGGCAGTGCACTATACTGGAATTTACAGTGCCCTCTGTGGGGACTCAGGTATGGCAGCCTTCTGCAGTGGGACTTGTCATGCCCTAGACTGTGGCGGACTGAGGAAGGGAAGTGTAAGGGGTCTCTGGAAACTCTGATGCAAGGGGGAGCTTTGGTGACTACAGAGTTCCCTTTTACACCAGAGTCCCCAGCTTTCCCCCTCAAATCAGGGTTCCCAGAACTCTCCTCACATCAGTGTCTCCAGCATTCCCCCTTAAATCTGGGTTCCCAGAACTCCCCTTACTTCAGAGTCCCCAACATTCCCCCTAAACCAGGGTTCCCAGAGAACTCCTCTTACACCAGAGTCTTCAGAGTTCCCTCTTACAGTGTATATATATATATATATATATATATATATATATATACACACACACATACCCGATGTTTAATGATCTTTGATTAAAGAAGAATTGGTTAGAGAAAATTCTAGAAACTGTGAATTCATAGTACAAAGGTTAAGGCTCTTAATATATGCAATTTATAGAGTTTTTATCGCTTGAATTCTTTTTCCCATTATGGGCGTGAGTGGGGCCTCATGTCCAAGTTTTGCCTTAGGCCTCACAAAGCTTAGAGCCGCCTCTGTTTCAGAGAAGTAAAGTCCTTGACACACAGGTGTATTTAACGCAGAAACATAGAAGAGTGACGGCAGAAAAAAAGACAAAGTGGTCCCTCGAGTATAGATCTATGTTTGAACCCATTTTACCCACCTCTCCTCCATCATGTTGCTAGTAAAGAATACGTAGAAAACGTAGCCAGATGTAGTGAATCAACAGGGCCGGTGCAAGGATATTTGTCTACTTAGGTGAAGGTGTATTTTGGGTGCCACCCCCCTTCCCTCCACAATGCAACCCCCCACCCCCAGTGTCCACAGCCATGCTGGGACTTCCATCACATTGTACCCATATTTGTGATGGGGTGCAGTTGAAGGGCGTCTCTTTTGCCCAAGATGAATCCAACCCCTAATCTCTGAGCAAAAATCCTCTCTCCACTTCTAGCACAGATCCTCTCCCCCCGGTCCTCCCTTCCAGCAACCCCCCCCCCCCCCCCCGACTCCATTCTGGGTCAACTGCTGTCCTCCTCATCCTCCCCAGCACAAATCCTCTTTCCCCCAAATCCCCCACGCCAGCACAAGTTCTCTTCCCAGTTCAATCACAAATCAGCTTAAACTGCATATCGCTTGCGCTGGCCCTGTGCATCAGAAAACAGTATAGAATGAAGGCTGAAAATAGATACAATAACATATCTTCTGGCCTCACTAATGTCAGGCTAAAATGGAGGTTAGAGAAGCATTTTAAAATGGCACATTATACAGAAGGTTTTTCTTCTGTCTTTGTCCAGACGAAATACACATCACTGGGTAGATAACTCATTTTCTTGATGAAGATAAGATGCATGTGGGCACACAGCTTACGGAATGATTGCAAATGATTAGTAGAAGATACATTTTTCTAAGAATATTAGATTATTATCTTTGGTTACTGATTGAGGTTCAAGTTTGGGCAGACATTAGAGGTTTGAGTTATTAAAACTGGGGAGTGCAAAATCTGGTGCAGCTGTGCATGGTAGCCAATCAGCTTCTTACTTCAGCTTGGTTAATAAGCTTTGACAATAAGACCTGGAAGCTGATTGGTTTCTATGCAGAGCTGCACCAAATTTAACACTCTGATATAAATATTATCATCTTTTGATCATGACATTAATTAAGTAAAATTGAGTAAAATTTGCCAGAATTCTCAAAATATTATTAATATATTGATCCAAGCCTAACTTGCAAATTACTGTAGAGTCTTTTTTCAGAATTCAGTGATCTGTAGCCCAGGTTCACACTAAGGCCGATTTCAAGCCGACATTTCAGTCCGACTTTGGAGGGCGATTTCATAGACATCAGTGCGGGTTCCTGCACAAATGTCTATAGAAATCGCCCCCCTAAATCTCCAAAAGTAGTAGAGAAACTACATTTGGGAATCGGTGTGGCCCCGCAAAGTCATATGTCACACCGATTCGGACGGCGCCATTGCCGGCGCCATTGCCGGCAATTTGCTTAGATTTGCATGTCAAAATGGACCAATGTGAATGTGGGTGTAAGCAGATCTTTGGTCTCAACTTAACTACTTGAGCTCCAGAAGGTTTTACCCCCTTCCTGACCAGGCTATTTTTTTCAATATGGCACTGTATTATTTTACTTGACAATTGCACTGAACTCAAATGAAATTGTTGTCTTTTTTTCCCCACAAATAGAGCTTTCTTTTGGTGGTATTTGATCACCTCTGCGGTTTTTATATTTTGCGCTATGAAGAGAAAAAATACTGAAAATTTTGAAAAAAAAAAAACAATATTTTTTACTTTCTGCTATAAAATATACAATGTAAAAAATCGAATTTCTTTATCAGTTTAGGCCAATGTATTCTGCTACATGTTTTTTGGAAAAAAAAATCCCAATAAGGTGTATATTCATTGGTTTGCGCAAATGTTATGGCATCTACAAATTATGGGATTTTTTTTTTTACTAGTAATGGTGCCGATCACAACTTATAGCAGGACTGCGATCTTGTGGCAGACAAATTGGACACCTAACTGACACTTTTGACACTTTTTTGGGGACCAGTGACAGTGATCATTGCTAAAAATGATGCACTGTCACTGTACTAATGACACTACCAGGGAAGGGGTTAACATCAGTGGTGATCAAAAGGCTTAACTGGGTGCCTAGGTTGTGCTTACTCACTGTGGGGAAGGTGCTTAGACTAGAAGAAGGTAAAGATCCATGTTCCTGCTTAACGGAAACACAGGATCTGTGCCTTCCCTTCTGACAGAACAACAACTTGACTTGTTTACATAGGCAGATTGTCCTTTTGCCTGTGTCCTGTGTAATCGGCGGGTGCCGGGTCTATGGTACCCACTGCTGGGCTCCTGCTGTGTGGAATTACAGCGCAAGTGGGTAGCCGGCAGCATGCACGCGCGCCCTAGACCCGGAAGTGTCATATCACGTACTAGGTATGTGATCTGGGGCAGAGAGCGCCCTGGCACAGTAAATGTATGATGAGCAGTCCACAAGTGGTTAGGGTGGTTGTAAAGGAAATCTTTTTTTAAATAACAAACATGTTATACTTACCTGCTCCCACCGATCTTCCTCTTCTGGGGTTTCCCCTGCTGGCGCTCCTGGCTCCTCCTCTCTTACTGGTGTCCCCAATAGGAAACCGATTGCCATGGGGGCACTCATACAGGCTTACTTCCGAGCCCTGCCGCTGCATCCAATAGACACAGACAGCAGGACTTGACCCCGCCTACCGCACCCTCGTCATTAGAGTTGATTAATAGAATCTGCTATCGATCTGCCCAATGAGGAGGGAGACAGCGTGAGAGGCTGGTCTCAAGCTTGTCCCTGAATTGGATTGGGCTCAGGTAAGAATAAGAGGGGGCTGGGGGGATTCTGCATTACAGAAGGTATTTTGCCCTAATGCATAGAATGCATTAAAGTAAAAACCCAGAGGCTTTACAATCTCTTTACCACTTCAGCCCCAGAAGGTTTTACCCCCTTAATGACCAGGCCACTGCGTTGTTTTAACTGACAATTGTGCGGTCGTGTGACGCTGTACCCAAATAAAATGTATGTCCTCCCCCCCCCCCCCCACAAATAGAGCTTTCTTTTGATGGTATTTGATCACCTCTGCGGTTTTTATTTTTTGCACTATAAACAAAAAAATACAACAAATTTGAAAAAAAACAAAACATTTTTCTTTCTTTCTGCTATAAAACATTCCCAATATATATAATATATTTGGGGGGGTTTACTTTGGGATTTGATTTAAAATTGTGAAAATAAATCTTAGAGACTATGCTGATATAAACAACCATCTTGGTAAGTAAATGTGATTTATGTAATTATGATGGTTGTAAATTACGTGGTTAATAACAAATAAAGAAATAATACAAAAAAAAAAAAAAAAATCGAATTTATTAATCAGTTTAGACCAATCTGTATTCTGCTACATATTTTTGGTAAAAAAAATCCCAAAAAGCATATATTGGTTTAGGCAAAAGTTATAGCGTTTACAAGCTATGGGATAGATTTATGGACTTTTTTAAAATTGTTTTTATTAGTAATGGCGGCGATCAGCGATTTTTAGCAGGACTGTGACATTGCGGCGGACAAATCTGACACTAAGTGACAGTTTTTGGGGACCAGTGACACCGATACTGTGATCAGTGTTAAATAATGTGTTACTGTGTAAATGACACTGGCAGGGAAGGGGTTAACATCAGGGGCAATCAAGGGGTTAAGTGTGCTCCTAAGGAGTGCTTTCTAAACTGTGGGGGATGGACTGACTGCAGTAAGATTGTTGATTCTTAATACTAGGGAACACACAATCTCTCCCTTCCTGTCTGACAGAATAGCCGTCTGCCTTGTTTACAAACGCCTGTTCTGTCAGTCTCCTTGACAATCGTGAGAGGCCAGCGGCAATTGTGGCTGCCGGTCCCGCGGACTGGCTCCCACTGTGTCTAATCACAGCAGCAGCGCGGCTACGTTGGCGTGCGCGCGCGCCCCCTAGAGCCTTAAAGCAAAGTCACGTACATATACGTGATTTTGTGCCTAAGGACCGCCCTGCCGCAGTAAATGTACGGTGGGTGGTCTGTAAGTGGTTAAAGTGGTAGTAAACCACATAAAAAAAATAGGCACTGGGCAGTTTAAGTCATAATGTGCTAGTATGCATCGCATACACGTATATATATTTATTTACAACACACAGACAAGGCCAGAACAAAAAATGACCAACAACCACAAAATATTGAGCAGTGGTCTATTTAAATAACGTAAACCCTGGGCCAGTGTCCTTTGATTCCTGCATTTTAAAGCTTTGAGCACCACACTACCTATGGTTTTACAGTGCATTTTAGCCATGTACTTAGTTCAAGTACTTGCTTTCATGAAACAGATTAACCAGTTGCCGACTGCGCACAGTATATTTACTGCGGCAGTCAGCCCCGGCCAGGCAGAGTGACGTAGATCTACGTCACTCGCCTGTCACTGGAATTGGAGCCAATAGCGGGCGAGCGCGCGCCCGCTGAGGTGCGCGCCCGCCTCGGCTCGTTCAGGGAGGAGTGAGGGCGTGTGACCGGCGGACAGCCGATTGTCGGTACAGTGGGAGAAAGGCAGAGCGGCTTATGTAAACAAGCCGCCTGTCATTCTCCCCTGTGTAAAAATGAAGATCAGACGGTTCTACTATGTAGAACCGTTGATCTTTGTTTTTACACCAATAGCCATGTCCCACTACAGTTAGAATCACGCCCCTAGGACACACTTAACCCCTCCCTGTCCAATACAGTTCACCCCTTCCCTGCCAGTGTCATTTTTGCAGTAACAGTGCATATATATAGCACTGATTACTGCAGTAATGTCACTGGTACCCCCAAAAGTGTCAAAAATGTCAGTCAAGGGTCCGACCTGTCTGCCGCAATGTCGCAGTCCCGCAAAAAAAATCGCAGATCGCCGCCATTACTCGTTTAAAAAGAAAAACACCAAAAATGACAAAAATCTTTCCCTTTGTTAGTAAACGCGATAACTTTTGCGCAAACCAATCAAAATACGCTTTTTGCAATTTTTTTTACCAAACATATGTAGCATAAAACAATTTGGCCGAAAATGTTAAAAAATTTTGATTTTTACATTTTTTGGGGGGGGAATTTCATATAAAAAAAAGTGAAAAATATTGTTATTTTTGCAAAAATAACGCTCTTTTTTCGTTTATAGCGCATGATCAAAAAATCGCACAGGTGATCAAATACCACCAAAAGAAAGCTCTGTTTGTGGGAAAAAAAGGACGTGAAATTCGTTTAGGTACAGCATCGCACGACCGCGCAATTGTCCGTTAAAGTCACGCAGTAAAAAATCGCAAAAAAACCCCTGGTCAGGAAGGGGGTAAAATCTTCCGGGGCTTAAGTGGTTAAAATCACCCCTTTCAGTTACCAAAGATTGCACAGCTTCTGCTTTACCTCTGGCCCACGTACTGCATGACTGGATTCATAATTGCCTTGTATTGTCAGGTATGGCTTGGCAAAACCAACAAAATAAAGCTTGCTGAGAAGGAAATAGGGATATGACTCACTGTTTACTCTGAGCACCACTCCATAAATCTATCATATTTTTTTCTCAGACCAAACTGTCATTTTACTTGAGGCTGGGTTCACACATATGCGAACTGGATGTGGGTTTCCCCATATCCAATGCGCATGACAGGAGAGTGTGACTGATTCTCAATGGAGCCGGTTCACACATCTCCAGGGGGGCTGCGGAGGGAATTGCACAGGGGTCCTGTGCGTCTTTGGCTCTGTTTCAGGTCCAAATTCAGGCAAAAATTTGGCAGTTATTGACCCACCCCATTGGGTGGTATAACTACGCAGCCAAGACTCACAATACTCCTGGACTAAACAAGAGAAAAACCTGACTGGCTAAAAGGCTGCAGATAAAAAGGTATATGTAGTATTTTAAAAAATAATGGAATGTTCTCCTTTAAAGAGCCATTACAATTTAATGTACATGCCCCCGCTAAAGCAGATTTGATAACATTTATTGAACAGAACAAGGCTGTATTTAGCATCATGACACTCATGAGCCACTGCCTAAGGCAGCAGAAAACAGGTGGTGGAAGCAGAAAACCTCAAAGCTGGGATTATTTGTTTTCTTTTTTATTTTTCTCTTCTAACCAACTGTAGACCAATCTAAATGGGTACCATTGCAAAAAATGGTCTACGACTACGAAAATCGCATGACAAGTAGCACAAGTGTGCATGGGCCCTAAGGGGAAGTGTATGCAGGAAATGAGTGGATTCAGAGAACTCCTGATGGTGCATTTCCAGCATGGAGCATCAGATGGGTGATGCTGATGTTTCCATAACTGGTATCCAGTCACAACCCACCCCTCTCCTGCCACTGGGGAAAGAATGCTACACCAGGTTGCTCCCCTCCCCCCCCCCCCCCACCACCACCTTCCTTAGCACTTGGCTCAGTCAATTTTTAAATAGATTTTTGCCAAACTGGGTGGCGCTTAAAAGGCTGCCCAAGGGTAGAGGTTTGGCCAATTCAGAAGGAATCAGAAAAGGTTCAAGCTGTCTATGAGGGCCTTAAGATGAGATTTGGAGAACTGTATAGCAAATACATTTTGGCAACCTGGGCAATAAACCTTGGGGCTCCGAGTCCTCCTCATTTTACCCCCACAATTCAAACAGCAAGGTGGGAGGCAGAGAAAGGGAAAGTATTTGTGCTGGCTCCCGCTACATAGTGACTTATTGTAAGGGAATGAAAGGAATGCAGTAAAATTGTTAGCTGTCAGGAATATTTAACCCTTAGTAACAGCACATCAAACTTTGTAAAATGTCTGTACTGGATATATATATATCAAGGAATCCTCCCAACATGTGGTCCACTCTTTAGCAGGAACACACAACTCTCTCCTAATAAGGCTTTGTCTCCAAAATGGGAGTTTCCAGCTATGACCAGGTTTGTGTACTCCCAAATCTAGCAGGTCTCTGGACACAGAACAAAAGGCTCTGTCCCACCCAAGTGTCAGGACTAGGAACTGAACCCATGACCTCTGCTGTCTCCGGGGATTCAAACCTATAACCTCTGATAGCTTCTTGCCTTGAACCTTGGATAAACATACTTTCTATCTTGTTTCTGGTGAACATTGAACTCCTTGCTCCTCCCATTACCTTCCTATTTAAGCCATGCCTTTGCACTTCCTATTTGCCAAATTATTGTGCTCTTCTCCAACCAGTATCTTGCTCCTTTCACTTCTGCTGCTATCCTCACAACTTGTTACTCACTTGGGCTTGCTCCTCGACTACACTTCCTCTTGATCTCAACCTACAACCATTTGTTACTGACCTTGGCTTGTTCCTCGACTACGCTTCCACTTGATCCCAACCAGCCACTTGGTATGGGACACAGAAGCCAACTTTAAGTTTTAACCAAACCAATTCATTTGCTATCTCTGCCTTTAGAAACCCTGAAAATGAACCCTCACAGTTAGAATAAATATGGTCTCCGAACTTGTTTTTGTTAGTGACATTTACTTCTAAAAAAGCTAAACAAAATACATTTTTAACCACTTGCCGACCGCCGCACAACTATTTACTGCGGCGGTCAGCCCCTTACAGGCAGATCGACGTAGGTCTACGTCGCTAGCCTGTGAGGCTTCTAGGGAGCGAGCGCGCGCCGCCGGAGGCACGCTCCCGCGCGGTCACGGACCCCCCGGGCACTCACGATCGTCCGTGACACCGGAAGAAAGGCAGGCGGCTGATGTACACAGCCGCCTGTCATTCTGCCCTGTGTAAGAATGGAGATCACACGGTTCTACTATGTAGGACCGTTGATCTCTGTTCTTACACCAGTAGCCACATCCAATCACAGTAAGAATCACGCCCCTAGGGACACACTTAACCCCTCCCTCTCAAATAAAGTTAACTCCTTCCCTGCCAGTGTCATTTTTACAGTAACAGTGCATATGTATAGCACTGATTACTGTAGTAATGTCACTGGTAACCCCAAAAGTGTCAAAAATGTCAGTAAAGGGTCCGATCTGTCCACTGCAATGTCGCAGTCCCGCAAAAAAAAAAATCGCAGATTGCCGCCATTACTCGTTTAAGAAAAACAACAAAAATGACAAAAATCCAAACGCAATAACCTTTGCGCAAACCAATAAAAATGCGCTTTTTGCGATTTTTTTTTATCAAACATAGGTAGCATAAAACAAATTGGCCTAAAATGTTTAAAAATTTAGATTTTTACATTTTATTGGGGGGGGGGGGGGGGGGATTTCATATAAAAAAAAAAATGTGAAAAATATTGTTATTTTTGCAAAATTTACGCAATTTTTTTGTTTATAGCGCATGATCAAAAAATCGCACAGGTGAACAAATACCACCAAAAGAAAGCTCTGTTTGTGGGAAAAAAAGGACGTCAAATTCGTTTAGGTACAGCCTCGCAAGACCGCGCAATTGTCCGTTAAAGTCACGCAGTGCCGAATCGCAAAATAGGCCCTGGTCAGGAAGGGGGTAAAATCTTCCGGGGCTTAAGTGGTTAAGTAGCTGCCCATCATTTCCTTGGTCACCCTGTGCCCCTAATAGACACAGGGTGACTTACACAAAAGAGGGGCTTAGGGAGCTGAGAGAGGGATTTCTCAACCTCTCGGAGGTAAGCTGGGTTCCACGGGCCCCCCAACCAAAGTGACTCCCGTCACAGTCTTGCACATGTCTATCTCAAGTGGTAACTATAATGCAGATGCTGTGAATTTTTCCTGAATGGGCAAGTTGACACGTTCTCTTTAATGGCCTTCAAATGCATATGTAAAGTATTTTCCAGTGCCCCCCATCACCCTTTATTTTGTCATCACCACTGTAAATGTTTGCTGCTTCTGAGAACAGCGGGGATCATCTGACCCCCTCCTTGACTTATTGTCATTCAGGGACACAATTAAAAAAGTGGTGAAAAAAGACTACAATGAGCATAGGATGATATAAAGCTAGTGCCCAACTTCTGTAAAGTGACAAACCTTGCATCAGCCGGCTACGTTCACATTAATCTCTACAGTCCCAGGTAGTCATAGATGATATTAACTAGCATATCAAATCTCTTATCCATACGAAGACAGAAAAAATAACACAGGGAATAGAGCCAGGAGGAAACCATGCGTCACTATTATTCTGAATTTAATCCTGAACAAATGCAAATACTGGCCTTGGCTGCTTCACATGTACAACAATACATTTGCAAGGACACAGGAATATGTTTACTTCGAAATGTTTATTACCCCAGCAACAGTCTGGAACCTGAAGGGCACAGGTAGGCAGCGTGCGGCTCTATGGCTGTTGCATGCCACATAGCTTGACTGTGAAACCACAAGAGTGGCAGGTGTAGGCAGCATGTGACTTTCCAGTTATTATTATTATTATTACTAATGTTATTGGTGTTATGCCTTTATTTGTAGAGCACAATGCTCTGCGCAGCTGATTATCGGAAGTGAAGTGTGAGGATACAATAAAAACAGGGAATAAAGAACTTGAAAATGTTTTGGAACTTGGAAATTAAAAATATAAAACTAATTTACATGAATTCAGAATTTCACTTTACAATAGAACTCAAATCAGAACTGAGGACAATATCAGGTTATGTCAGCTTGATATTTCTTTCCTTGATGGAAGGCTGCAGTCATACCTGTACTCAAGGTAACAATTCAATTCCCAGTTCATGGACTTGGGTCTCTTTAGGACGGGGGATTTGAAAGCCATTTCTTGCTATAACTCCAACAAATTGTGGAGTATTTTTTACCTTTTTAAACAGCGTTGTCACTGGAAAAAAATCAGATTGATAAAACTTTACATTGTAAGTGAATTACTGATTGTTATATTTTGCCCAGAGAGCTGGAAGATATGATAATTACGCAGGTAGAGCCTCCCACAATGGGTGGGCAGGAGGGGTGACTGCTCTGGGCACTGTGGTATCCTGTGAGGTGGGGGGGGGGGGCAATAGGAGATTGGGGAGGGGGGAATTGTGTTGGGAGGGGGAATTATTTTTTGGGGGGGTAGAATATGTTCTAGAAGGGAAAGTATGAGGAGTTGTGCTAGGAGTGGTGATTTTGGGGGGATTTGTGTTGGGGGAGTGGGTGAAGAGGATTTGTGCTAGGAAGGGGGATTTGTGCTAGAAGGGGTAATATGGTTTGGGGGGGCTGGGCATCGGTGCTAAGGTCAGGAAACATTTTCTGGAGGGGGGTGGGGATTTGTACTAGTAGGGATGATTGGGGAGTATTTGTGCCAGGAAGATACATTTAAGGGGGGGGGGATTTGGAGTGGGGGGGGGGGGTGATTTGTGCCTGCAGGGGAAATTTGAGGGGTAGAGGATTTGAGCTAGGATTGGGAAAGTTTTTTTTTTTTTGGTGGGGGGTGGGATTCGTGCTAGGGGCATATGCAGAGAGATAGAAATTGAGCTGGGGGAGCAATGATATGTGCCAGGAGGGAGGGGAGGGGTTTCAGCAGCAGGTGGGTTTGTACTGGGAGAAAGAGGGATGTATGCTTAGGGGGTAAGCATGCAGAATAGTGCTCAATTTTTTGGGGGGGAGGGGGCTTGTTGACATATAATCATACATCTGGGGGGGCGGCGCAATTTGGCATGTTCGCCCTGGGCTCCAGATGACCTTGCCCTGGCACTGCCTCCTACAGTGACCCTGCAAGGCAAAAACTGATTTTTACCATGCAGCAGTAATCTTCTATGGCTGGGGGGGGGGGGGGGGGGTTAATACAGTTGCTGCCGGACCATTCATATGCACTTTTTATGAGTGCTGATTATGCCTGCCCTTTACACCCCCTCCTCCATTCGTAGACACTGTACTATAGCTTCCATCAATAAAAGGTACTCTATGAATGGAGGAGGCAAATCTTCCATTCAGCAGCCCATCCTCTCTTCATAGAGAGCTTTTTATTGTTGAAACTGTAGTACAGCTGCTATGAATGATAGAGGGGACGGAAAGGGCAAATATAGTCAGCACTCCTGAATAACGCCGATGACAGGTCCAGCGGCTGAATGAACCCCCCACAGTCCAGAAGTTTACTACTGCAGGGCTATAGGGGAGAGCAAAGCCTTCAATAAGACAAGCAGCCACCAGCACAAGAGACACTTCCCACTAAATTAAAGTACCATCCCTTGTGCGGATTTAAAAAAACAAACTTAGGCTTTATGGGTGTAGGCTCCAGGACTGTCATCCTGATCCTGCTGAGTGAATAACATGGAAAAATATGGAGGATGCAATTTTAGACTTTGCCAACTTCACTTTTTAAAGTGGAACTAAAGTTCCACTGTCACAAACAGGTACGCTCTTTATTGCAGAAGAGACATGCAAAGTCTCTTCTGCAATAAGATGCACCTACCTGCTTGCCCGCTGTCTTCACTGGCATGTAAACTGAGCTGGACATGTGCAGCTTACACCATCTGCCCAGTCTCTGATTGCGCAGGAGTGCTGTAACCCCACACCAGCCAATGAAAATGGCCAAAGACCCACCCACAGCAGAAGATGCCGGCGCCAACAAGAGATGCGGCAGTTGGACTGAAGGTAAGTTCCACTTTAAGTCAACAGTGGCAGGCCCTTATTTGCATCCTCACAGGTATATTGCAAAGGAAACATTTGCTTAGAGAATTGTGAGTAATTCTATGGCTGAAAATGCTAGTGGTCTGGCTGTCTCTTGCTTCAATACCTTCTGATTCACTGGCTACACAAGTGTGCAGCTAATGGAGTTAGGCAAGCGGATCTTCATATTTAATAACTTTCATAATAACCAGGCAGGGTATTTCAGTAATGGCAGACTACATATGTCTAGTACAGTTGTTCTTTCACAGGGAGCCTCAATTTTCCATTTAGCCTACAGCATCATCTACTGGCAAAAGCGTGTACTGCATTTTATTCCCTCTACTATAATGGTGTATCATGAATGCTATTAGCTATGAGGAGACAGCCTAAGATGAGGTAAGTGTAAAGAACACTTGCTAAATCAAAAAGGAATATGCAGCACTTATAAAACATAAATTATACTTCATAAATAATATTATGCATAAAGTGCATGTATTTCAAACAAGTTCTGGCATATTATATTGCATCTACTGTATATTGCAAAAATATATACAGTATGTCCAAATAAAAAAAACATACCATATTATAAACTCTTAAATGTAAGTGTTAAAAAAAAACATCTGACAGGTGCTAGTCCTTGAAATAGTCCAGAATGAAATAATCCCAAATGTAGCTATCACTCCAAGTTGCCAGCCACAAAGTGCCTGAGTGCAGTATAAAAAGGGGGAGAGGTGCCTGATACATCCATTTATGTATGGATGCAAATCCTCCACATTGCACTCACCAGAAGACTAATAGATATTAGCCTGTAGTAATAATCCACCTTCTCAGGGATTCTGTGGTGTCCATTCCACTAAATATAAAGTGCTGTCAAACATCTGTCCTATTAGGGAAATGCTCACCACCAACTAAAGAGCTTCTATTCTATCTTTTACATAGGTGGGCCCTATTCCCTAAATGTCACTTCTACTTCCCTGAATCATTGTTGGAACCATGGGCATCCGCAGGACTTTTTTCAGGGGGGGGGGGGGGCATCATTTTAAGGTCATCCATGCTCCGCCCTTTTCCAGCAATGTCATGACGGGGAGAGGCTTAGTCATTATACTTATTTTAAGTATTTATTTTTAAAGAGCAAACAGCAGCATTTATTTTTAAAACATTTGTTAACCTAAAAAAAATAAAAAATATAAAGCATGTTAGACAGCACAGTGCTTTGCTGTGTAATTTAGCCCCTTCTATCACTTAAAATACCTAGCTGACCTGCCCGGCCATGTCCTCCCCTATGTAAACTGACCACGGTATACCACGGCTGCTGAGCCCTGAAACTATGGTCAGTTTACGTGTCTCCGTCATCCTCAGCTCTCCTGTCGTCCTCTCTACCTCCTCTCCCTGCCTGTCTGCTCCTGTGACAATGCCCACCCCCTCCCTCCCCTCCCTGCCTGTCTGCTCCTGTGTCAGTGCCTGCCCCCCCTCTCCTCTTGCTGCTGTAGTTTCCTTTAAGGTTCCATATCTTGTCTACAGTCTGTTTAATGATCCTGTGTGCCCCTGTGTCTGTGTTTTATAAAAATAAGCCATTCTTTACCAGTTTTCAGAGCGCTGATCACCGCTCACGTGACCCGCCGCCTCTCTCCTCCTTTCCCCCTCCCCTCCCGACTGACGTCAGTGAGGAATCCTCGGCCCCACTCACTACAGGCAGCTGTCAGACGGGAAGAGGAGAGAGCTGACGGATCACGTGAGCGGTGCTCGGCCCTCTGAAAACTTGTAAAGAACAGCTTATTTTTTTTAAAACACAGACACAGGGGCACACAGGATTATTAAACAGACCAGACAGGAAGGTATAAAGTGGCTTAACAACCACTTGAAAAGGGAAGTTGAGATTACAGGGGGGGGGCATCCGCCCCCCCTTGCCCCTACCTGCAGACGCCCATGGTTGGAACTGTACAGATATTAAGGGATCCCATGTTTGCAGACACAGGGAAGAAGAAGTGATATTTGGGGAATAGGGCCCACCTATGTAATAAATAACATAGAAGTTCTTCAGTTGGTGGTGAGCATTTCCCTAACAGGACGCCAGTTGCAGCCAAAATCCTGGTATCAAAATTTTCAGCCAGCAATGGGCTTTCATGTAAAAATTACTTGAATGGCACTACAGCTGTTTTGAACACTTTTTCACCCTCCCACTGCTACCTTTCCTGGGCTCTCCCGTCCCGTCCTACCAGAGAGCCCAGGACCGATGTGACCTATCGCATTGTATACACTATGAAGAGAAGGAGGAACTTCAATCCACCAAGATCTTCTATGACAAGAGAATTTTCCAGTTTTGATTTGTCTTTTTACAAGCTGTACCTGGCTTGTAAAGCAGCTGATCAAACTGATCTTGGTTTGATCAGCTGCTTTACAGAACAGAGGAGACATAAGAAGTCTAATAGACCCCCAGATCACTTCATAAAGAGGACCTGTCACAACCAGTGCTATCACAAGGGACGTTATGCATCCCTTGTGATAGCAATAAAATTCTATAGAACATTTTTTTAAAAAGTTAATTTAGAAAATTTAAGTCAATGCAGTTGTGTATTAAAATAACATAAATACATATATATACTGTCTCTTTCTCTCTTTTACACTGTATCTATCTATCTATCTATCTATCTATCTATCTATCTATCTATCTATCTATCTATCTATCTATCTATCTATCTATCTATCTATCTATCTATCTATCTATCTATCTATCTATCTATCTATCTATCTATCTATCTATCTATCTATCTGTCTATCTATCTGTCTGTCTGTCTGTCTGTCTGTCTGTCTGTCTGTCTATACACACATACAGTATCTCACAAAAAGTGAGTACACCCCTCACATTTTTGTAAATATTTTATTATATCTATTCATGTGACAACACTGAAGAAATGACACTTTGCTACAATGTAAAGTAAAGTAGTGAGTGCACAGCTTGTATAACAGTGTAAATTTGCTGTCCCCTCAAAATAACTCAACACACAGCCATTAAAGTCTGAACTGCTGGCAACAAAAGTGAATACACCCCTAAGTGAAAATGTACAAATTCGACCCTATTAGCCATTTTCCCTCCCCGGTGTCACGTGACTTCTTAGTGTTACAAGTTCTCAGGTGTGAACGGGGAGCATATATGGTAAATTTGGTGTTATCCCTCTCACTCTTATACTGGTCACTTGAAGTTCAACATGGCACCTCATGGCAAAGAACTCTCTGAGGATCTGAAAAAAAGAATTGCTGCTCTACATAAAGATGGTCTAGGCTATAAGAAGATTGCCAAGGCCCTAAAACTGAGCTGTAGCACATTGGCCAAGGCCATACAGTGGTTTAACAGGACAGGTTCCACACAGAACAGGCCTCACCATGGTCGACCAAAGAAGTTAAGTGCACATGCTCAGCGTCATATCCAGCAGTTGTTTTTGGAAATTAGACGTATGAGTGCTGACAGCATTGCTGCAAAGGTAAAGGGGTCGGGGAGTCAGCCTGTCAGTGCTCAGACCATACGCCGCACACTGCATCAAATTGGTCTGCATGGCCCCAGAAGGAAGCCTCTTCTAAAGATGATGCACATGAAAGCACGCAAAGAGTTTGCTGATGACAAGCAGACTAAGGACATGGATTACTGGAACCATGTCCTGTGGTCTGATGAGACCAAGATAAACTTATTTGGTTCAGATGGTGTCAAGCGTGTGTGGCGGCGACCAGGTGAGGAGTACAAAGACAAGTGTGTCCCGCCTCAAGCAGGTGGTCAAGCATGGTGGTGGGAGTGTCATGGTCTGGGGCTTCATGAGTGCTACCGCCACTGGGGTGCTCATTGATGGAACCATGAATGTCAACATGTACTGTGACATACTGAAGCAGAGCATGATCCCTTCCTTTCAGAGACGTGGCCGCAGGGCAGTATTCCAACATAATAACGACCCCAAACACACCTCCAACATGACCACTGCCTTGCTAAAGAAGCTGAGGGTAAGGGTGATGGACTGGCCGAGCATGTCTCCAGACTTAAACCCTATTGAGCATCGGTGGGGCATCCTCAAACAGAAGGTGGAGGAGCCCAAGGTCTCTAACATCCACCAGCTCCGTGATGTCATCATGGAGGATTGGAAGAGGACTCCAGTGGCAACCTGTGAAGCTCTGGTGAACTCCATGCCCAAGAGGGTTAAAGCAGTGCTGGAAAATAATGGTGGTCACACAAAATATTCACACTTTGGGCCCAATTTGGATATTTTAACTTAGGGGTGTACTCACTTTTGTTGCCAGCGGTTTAGACATTAATGGCTGTATGTTGAGTTATTTTGAGGCAACAGCAAATGTACACTGTTATACAAGCTGTACACTCACTACGTTACATTGTAGCAAATGGTCATTTCTTCAGTGTTGTCACATGAAAAGCTATAATAAAATATTTACAAAAATGTGAGGGGTGTACTTTCACACAGGCTTTCCACCTGGCGGACTCCGTTTTGCTCAGTGGGGATCGATCCACCAATCCCCGCTGAGCAGGCGGATGACAGGTCTGTCTCCACTTACTTTGCAGAGACAGACTTGTCAGATCCCTGCTCTCTTCTATGGGAGATGGGATGAAAATGAACCGCCTGTTCGTTTTCATCCAATCCTATCCTATTCGATCCTCCAGACGGATGGAAAATTGAGTTTCCATCCACATGTTATTCACGGACAGGATAGGATCAGATCGGATAGCAGCAGGTGTCAGCAGACATGTCACTGCTGACACCCGCTGCCCCATAGAGGTGCATGGAGCATCCGATCAGGTCCGCCTGAAGAAGATTACAGGTGGACCTGATCAGAAAGCCTGTGTGAAAGGGGCTTTACTGTATATTTGCACTGTATATATTGTACCAAGTATAAATACCTCACAAGGAGAAGGAGCACAAGTATTTGGTTCAATCAGTTCAGCATTCCCATGCCCTGACAAGACATATGCAAGACACACACTGCACAGGCATAGGAGAGAGAAGAGAGATAATCTTATCGGGCTCTTGCTGTTCCATCACTATCCAGTCATTGACTGGGAGCAAAGAGGTTGCCTAGAAGTGTTGCTTAACTGCAGTAGAGAAAAGTGGGGTCACTAGGCCGGCTGTGCTCTGTTGTAGAAATGTGTACATTTAAGGATGGGTACACAACATTGTAAATCCCTAGGCAGGTAGGACAGTTCAAATATATTTCTTTCAATTGTGTGATTAGCTTTTTGCATGCTGTTCAGCTTTAAAGGATAACTAGCACCCCAATAGCAAAAATTCAGTTTATAATCCCTACATGCAATGGCTGCATTTGTTTTGTTCTTTTTTTTTTTTTTTTTTTTTTATTTAAGCTAAGCTATTTGCTAAGCTAAGCTCAACAAATACAGAAAATACCTACTGATCTTTCCAGCAATGCATGTCCTTGTCACTTTCTGTGAGATGCACCAAACAACATTTCTCTGCCTAGCTCTCTTCTGTAAACTACCTAATGCCTTCCCCATATAATGGATATGAAAAGATACAGACATGTTTGTAGTCCAGTAGTCCATATTAGGAGAGCAGCCTTGGGTAACAACCATAGGTCCTTTTTAGAGTTGTAAAGGCAGGAAGGTTTTTTATCTTAATGCATTAAGATAAAAAGCCTTCTCCATGTAGCAGCCTCCCCAGCACCCCCTAATACTTACCTGAGCCACATCTCTGTCCAACGATGTCCATGAGTCCCTCGTCTGTCTGGGACTCCCCCTCCTGATTGGCTGAGACACAACCGCGGCACCATTGGCTCCTGCGGCTGTCAAAGTCAGTGAGCCAATCAGGAGAGAGAGGGGGCAGTGCCGAATGGCAGCTCTGTGTCTGGCTGGACACACAGAGCTGTGGCTTGGCTCGGATGCCCCCATAGCAAGCTGCTTGCTGTGGGGGGACTCAGCAGGAGGGAGGGGCCAGGAGCAGGGAAGAGTGACCCGAAAAGAGGAGGATTTGGACCACTCTGTTGAAAACGAATTGCACAGGGGAGGTAAGTATAACATGTTTGTTATGTATTTATTTTTATTAAAACGAGACTTTACGAACACTTTAAAGTGGGGGTAATACAGGTCTGTTTTTTTTTGTTTTTTGTGCAGAATTACCAGGTTAGAACAAAGCAAAAGAAGCTTGAAAAAGGCTTGGTTCACACCTATGCAGGTTGCGGGTGATGTGTTTTCCCAATGCGTTTTGCATTTTTTGACACACGTTTTTGATGCATTTTTATTGCGTTTTCCATTTTTGGAAGGTGTGTGTTGTCAAGCAAGCAAAACCAGTAAAAAAGCATCAGAAGGCATAAAAAACGCAAGCACTGCTTTTTTTATTGCTTTTATATTGAAGTCTTTGGAACCAAAAATGCAATCTGCTGCTAGCAAAAAAGTCCCTGACCCTTTCCAAAAAATGCACCAGTTGAAAAAGCACAGGTGTGAATGTGACCCATAGGATATCATGTTAAATGGATTGTAGTGCATTTCAGCAAAATGGAAAATGCCCTGCAAAACGCATAAGTGTGAACCAAGCCTTAATCACTATTTTTGTAAGAAATAAACAATGTAATATTATTGGAAAGTACTCTTAGAATATCATAATGTACCTTTCTTTGTACTTTCATGGAGTCCTTCCAAGCAATTCACATCTTCAGTTCCTCTTAGCATTTTTTTTTTTTACTTGAAGCCTTGGCATAAAATTCCAGGGCTTAATGAATAACATTTAATGGTGGTAATTAAAAGAAAAACTTCCTTTGACATCATCAAGGGGTACATATCCTGACTGAAATGTAAATGCACAAACGCAATCACTTGTCTCAATCTCTGTTGGTTTAGCAACATCGCCAGCCTGGCTGCAGTTAGCAAGAAGTGGCAGGCAAACTGTCCAACATGAATTCAAATTACACAATACAATGCTTTGTATGAATGCCAAACGTTCTAATTGTATGTTTTCAAAATGGCCAAAAGCAGATAGGTTTGTATATACAACACACAGGACTAAGTTTGTCCTTCAGAAAGGTTAGTTTATTTTTTTCAAGAAATGAATGTTTAATCTTTAATCATTTAGGGAAAGAGAGTATTTACTGGAGCAGGAATAGCATTTGCAAGTGGTTGCAACTTCATGGATGGTCCCGAAAGAGAACAAAAGGTTGTCCTGCTTAAAGTCTTCTACTGTATTCTCCTAACCACATCCTCCCTGCACACTCTGCTAAGTACCATGAAGCTTCTTTTGCCTTTAGAATTTCCTTTTTATTAAAGCCAAAATTAGCCTGGTTGTGGGAAAATGATAACTGGTTATGGTGAAAACATAGCATTTGGTGACCCTGGGATTTGATGTATGACTTTTAGAACACTTAAATTTACTTGAACATTATAAATCTCATGGTCATACCTTGAAAGCTCTCATGTATGTATTTTTGTCACACAGGGCATGAACACCCATACACAGGGTATGAGCAGATTAGCTCTAAAATATTCCAATATGTATATCAGATCAGCACATTGTCACATGACAGACTTGAGACTGTGTAGGGATCTGTTATCCTCTACTGTCCATAGCTGTGCTTTTTATTACAAAATGAATTATGTATAGTACTTCCTGACTATGGGTTTTTGGGTTGGAAACTCTTTAAGGAGGAAATGGAGAGAGAGAGAAAGTCTGAGACACACATCACCTGTTCATGGAGAGCTGTGCTGAATCCAGACCAGAAACAGGAACCATTAGGCAAGTCCTTCTACGTTTAATAGTTTACTTTGCCCACAGCTTCTAAATATATATTGTAGCAGAATGTCTCAAAAGGAGCCTGGAAAAGTCCTGTTCAGGGTTTACACATCTCCCAGGCTCCTTTCATATACTTTTAGAGACCTCTAATTCTATGTCCAGTTCAGATTTTGCACCTCTCTCTTTTGGTAATTTAGACACACCTGGGTCACAGTGCTCTAGAGCCTGGGGTAACAGAGAAGTTGTGTCTTTGAGAGCTACAAGCTGAAAAACGGTAAATGTGGAGACTAAAGCCCCGTACACACGTACCGATCGATCGGCCGTCTTTTGTCCAGGGCTGTCGTGTCTGTTGAAAACTGCAAAAGACTGCACACAAATTTTGTCGGCCAACAACAGCCGACTGCAGAAGTGATGTCATGTGATGGTTAACTTTCCTGGTCTTTTTTCTTTTCTGAGCATGCCCAGTCTTGCAAATCTGCTGTCTGTCAGCCGAATTCTGTACTGACTGGCAAACAATCGGCCGTTCTGGTGTTGGCCAACTAAAATTTTAATGCTTGCACGACAGATTCTTTTCGGCCGAAAGTGCGCTGTCGGCTGTCGGAAGCATCATACTAACAAGCCTACAATCGGCCGATTGGTCGAATCTTTACGGCTGACAATCGGTACGTGTGTACGGGCCTTAGCAAGCACTAGGCTTTCACAGCCTGATAGTAAGGACTTGGATTTGGGTAGTTGGTGCCGGGACAGGGCTAGGGTTTTGTTTTGGAACTTTTTGCACTGCTTATTTTGTAAAACACTGTACAGCACCTGTAAATAGACTAGTAAATAGCACCAACAGCACTGTTTGTCACTACATTATTGAACTGGTATCTGTGCCTGAATGTTTGATCACCCCAAGGAGCCTTGTACCCAGCTCAATATAAATACATACTGTATATATATATACACACTCACCGGTCACTTTATTGGGTACAGTTGTTCAATTGCTTGGTAACACAAATTGCTACTAAGCAAATTACATGGCAACAACTCAATGCATTTAGGCATCTAGACATGATGAAGATGACTTGATGAAGTTCAAACCAAGCATCAAAATAGTAAAGAAAGGGGATTTAACTGACTTTGAATGTGGCATGGTCGTTGGTGCCAGATGGGCTGGTCTGAGTATTGCAAAAACTGCCGATATACTGTTCATGCACAACCGTTTTTAGGGTTTACAGAGAATGCTCTGAAAAAGAGAAAATATCCATTGAGCGGCAGTTGTATGGAAGAAAATGTCTTGTTGATGTTAGAGATCAGAGGAGAATGGGCAGACTGGTTTGTGATAATAGAAAGGCAACAACAACTCAAATAACCACTCGTTACAACCAAGGTATGCAGAATAACATCTCTGAATGCACAACACATCAAACCTTGAAGCAGATTGGCAAAAACAGCAGAAGACTACACCGGGTGCCACTCCTGTCAGCTAAGAAAAGGAAACATTTGCATAAACAAAATAAAAGCATAGATCTATCCTGCCTTGTATCAACCAGTCAGGCTGGTGGTGTAATGGCGTGGGGGATATTTTCTTGGCACACTTTGGGCCCCTTAGTACCAATTGAGCATCATTTAAATGCCACGGCCTACCTGAGTATTGTTGCTGACCATGTTCATCCCTTTATGACTACAGTGTACCCATCTTCTGATGGCTACTTCCACCAGGATAATGCACCATGTCACAAAGCTCAAATCATGTCAAACTGGTTTCTTGAACATGACAATGAGTTCACTATACTCCAATATCCTCCACAGTCACCAGATCTCAATCCAATAGAGCACCTTTGGGTTGTGGTGGAACGGGAGATTCGCATTATGGATGTGCAGCTGACAAATCTGCAGCAACTGCATGATGCTATCATGTCAATATGGACCAAAATCTCTGAGGAATTTTTCCAACACCTTGTTGAATCTTTGCTTCAAATAATTAAGGCAGTTCTGAAGGCAAAGGGGGGGTCCAAGCCACTCCTAGCAAGGTGTACCTAATAAAGTGGCCAGTAAGTGAATATCTAAAGACTGGTGGCAAAAGTATATTTGTCTCCTTCTTGCTCTCTCTCATTTCTCACATGCACTATACTAGATATGGTGTCCGTGTGTAGTGGTCACCTTGCTGTATGTTAGTAGATTAACCTATTTATTGAAATAGAGTTTATATGCAATTCTTGTTATTTTAGTTACCCTGTCTCTTCTGGTCTGGGATTCTATAGTTAGTTTTAGCTCAGGACTCAAAAAAACAAGCATAAGCTAGGGCCAGGTTAAACATCTGATGGCCAATTGGTAGTTAGAGGTATGGTTGTATAACAGATTAAAAACTATTTGGGACTAAGAAGCAGAGTAGATAGACTGTCTCTGAGTTCTAGTATCGCACCATGGTTTCTGCTGGTCAGAAGCTGCATTCCAGGCTGGTTGGACTATGATAGAGGATCTCACTGTCCTTGCTGATCTTGTCTTCAGGCCAAGATGGATGCCGCATCATGATCATCCTTAGGGGCCCCTGCAATTGGACTTTGCAACAGCCATCTAGAGGTATCTCTATTATAAACTATATATACAGGGGCATATGCGCACAATTCCACCAGGTCTCCTGTTGGTCCCTTTGCATATATTACCTGTTTTATCTTGGGTGTATGTACTGTACTACTATTTATATTTTCATAAATAAAGCAGCCAACTTTATTATCAAACCCAATCTTCTACTTAGCGAAGGTTCTGATTCTAATATTTACCTTCAGGTTTAGCAAAATTACCTGTTTTAGGGAGGGCCAGTTCCCATATCTCTGCCCCCCAAAAAGAGTGCTGCAACTGTAAAATATGACTTCAGATATATTCTGATCTCTTTACTGTGCACAAATCTGACACAATGGCTCACAAGGCATGTTTTCACAACTTCTGAAAACAGGTGAAAAACCAGGCCTACATGTGGCAGAGCTTCCACAATGCTGACATTTCATGTTTTCTTGAAATCTTTTTTTGTTGCTCTGGTTCTGTCAGTTGATACTGCTGTTAGATGACACTCACGGTCACAAGCTTTGCCTCAGGCAGTCTATTTGTCACAGATCTTTCTTCCTTCTTAAATGTTATATGCCACCCAGAGTCTTCTATATTTAGCCTATAATTATTTTCCCCAACATAGGGTGTACAATTCAGACAATTTTATATTATGTTGCATAAAATCAGCTTGGTCTGTCTGAAGGTCAAAGTGTAGGTAAACCGTAACAATGAACCTTTCTTGTTTGTGCCCTTTTGGTCTGTTAAATATGCAATTTAAATCATTTTGTTATACCTGTTCAATGAATACACAAAATGCCTGTTGGTGCTGTCAGACATTTTGAATTATCCTTTGTCTTGTTCACTCTGTCTGTGTTATCTCACGGAGTCTAATCAGCCCTTCCAGTTCTTGGGCTGAATACCACTTTATCCCTATTTTGTGGAGCCAAGGAGAGAGGGAGGGATTTTAAAGTTTAGCAAGTTAGCAAAAGACAGCTGGGCAGGGATTACACCTGTCCTTACAATTTCAGTCCAAAAAAGGATTTGTATTGACAGCTCCAACAGGAAACTAGTTGATGAATGCATTTCTACCAGGATCAATCGGTATTTTTTTGTACATGCAGAGTATTTTAAAGGGATACAGATAGAGAAATGTGCAAGTATTACATGTTTTTTTTTTTTTTTTTTGCTTTGCCCCAACAAATACTTTAAGGAGATAATTATATTCTGTATATAAGCTTCTTTTTTCGATTACCTCTGAATTTAAATTACATACATACTGTTAGTGTGTTCATTATCTCTTCAGTGGCAAAATACCTGCCTTAGTAGTATTTAACCTGAAACATTATTTTAGAATGACCATACCAAAATAAGCAAAATTATTCCAATTTCAAGCATCACTTGGGACAATAGGGCTCTCTCTGACCTTCCTACAGAGGAATTACTAATGCCTTCAATGCATAAGTGCTGTTATCATCATCTGCTAAGTATTTGGCAGGACCCAGCAAGTATTCAAGCCACAAGTTTAAGGTCTCTTGTACATGATACTCCTGTAGGAGCATCTACTTCATCAGATGTAATTTTAGGCGTTTTTTTATGTATTTGCACATACAGTGCCTTGCAAAAGTATTCGGCCCCCTTGAACTTTTCAACCTTTTGCCACATTTCAGGCTTCAAACATAAAGATATAAAACTGTAATTTTTGTGAAGAATCAACAACAAGTGGGACACAATCATGAAGGGGAATGAAATTTATTGGATATTTCAAACTTTTTTAACAAATGAAAAACTGAAAAATTGGGCGTGCAAAATTATTCAGCCCCCTTGAGTTAATACTTTGTAGCGCCACCTTTTGCTGCGATTACAGCTGTAAGTCGCTTAAGGTATGTCTCTATCAGTTTTGCACATCGAGAGACTGAAATTTTTGCCCATTCCTCCTTGCAAAACAGCTCGAGCTCAGTGAGGTTGGATGGAGAGCGTTTGTGAACAGCAGTTTTCAGTTCTTTCCACAGATTCTCAATTGGATTCAGGTCTGGACTTTGACTTGGCCATTCTAACACCTGGATATGTTTATTTGTGAACCATTCCATTGTAGATTTTGCTTTATGTTTTGGATCATTGTCTTGTTGGAAGACAAATCTCCGTCCCAGTCTCAGATCTTTTGCAGACTCCATCAGGTTTTCTTCCAGAATGGTCCTGTATTTGGCTCCATCCATTTTCCCATCAATTTTAACCATCTTCCCTGTCCCTGCTGAAGAAAAGCAGGCCCAAACCATGATGCTGCCACCACCATGTTTGACAGTGGGGATGGTGTGTTCAGGGTGATGAGCTGTGTTGCTTTTACGCCAAACATAATGTTTTGCATTGTTGCCAAAAGTTCGATTTTGGTTTCATCTGACCAGAGCACCTTCTTCAACATGTTTGGTGTGTCTCCCAGGTGGCTTGTGGCAAACTTTAAACAACACTTTTTATGGATATCTTTAAGAAATGGCTTTCTTCTTCCCACTCTTCCATGAAGGCCAGATTTGTGCAGTATACGACTGATTGTTGTCCTATGGACAGAGTCTCCCACCTCAGCTCAGATCTCTGCATTTCATCCAGAGTGATCATGGGCCTCTTGGCTGCATCTCTTCTCCTTGTTTGAGCTGAAAGTTTAGAGGGACGGCCAGGTCTTTGTAGATTTGCAGTGGTCTGATACTCCTTCCATTTCAATATTATCACTTGCACAGTGCTCCTTGGGATGTTTAAAGCTTGGGAAATCTTTTGGTATCCAAATCCAGCTTTAAACTTCTCCACAACAGTATCTCGGACCTGCCTGGTGTGTTCCTTGTTCTTCATGATGCTCTCTGCGCTTTAAACGGACCTCTGAGACTATCACAGTGCAGGTGCATTTATACGGAGACTTGATTACACACATGTGGATTCTATTTATCATCATTAAACATTGGATTATTCAGAGATCCTCAGGCCCCGTTCACATTGGGGCGATCCGACTTCCCGGGGCGACCTCCGAGGTCGTGGTGCGAGCAGCGCGCCGCGACCTAGGAGCGGCCGGCACGGACTTCATAACATTGAAGTCTATGACGGTTGCTCCGGGTCACCCCAAAGAAGCTCCGGACCCTTTTTCTAAGTCGGAGCGACTTGTGTCGCTCCTATTAGAACGGGTCCGCAGCTTCCCTATGGAAGGCGACCTACGGCGACCTGTGAGGCGTCCAGGTCACCTCACAGGTCGCCCCAGTGTGAACGGGGACTCACTGAACTTCTGGAGAGAGTTTGTTGCACTGAAAGTAAAGGGGCTGAATAATTTTGCACACCCAATTTTTCAGTTTTTTATATGTTAAAGTTTGAAATATCCAATAAATTTCGTTCCACTTCATGATTGTGTCCCACTTGTTGTTGATTCTTCACAAAAAATTAGTTTTATATCTTTATGTTTGAAGCCTGAAATGTGGCAAAAGGTCACAAAGTTCAAGGGGGCCGAATACTTTCGCAAGGCACTGTATATGCGTTTGCGTGTATTTTGCGCACGTATATGTGTATGTAATTTCGTGCATTTGCACTCAAAATTATTCTCACGTTCTGTACAATATGCACAATATGCAAATGAGCATTTGTAAATTACTGGCCAAAATGCTGATTTTTTTTTTTTTTACTAAAGAATGCGCGCCGATTCTTTACGCGCCTGTGTGTATAGGCACATTACAAAAAAAAAAATAGCTGTATTTTAGCTCAGTAAGAAAAAAAAAGCTGTACTGAGCTTTTTCAAGCTGCAGTGTGCAGAAGGCCTAAGGAGGAGAAGAGATTAGGCAAGCTTTGGCACTATCAGGAAGTGCCAAAGTGTTGCCTGCCAGAACAACCTGAGATTTTGCCATAAATGGAAGGCTGCTACAAGTATGCCCTGTCACCTCTAGCCACACCAATAGCTTCCTGCAGCAGCTCACTCACCTTCTCCAAGTGACAGAGTTTCTTTAAACCAAAAGCACAGCACTAACACGAAAGGTAAACCAGAAATAAACTGATCCGTTTTAGATCTGGGATTTATTTCTATGATGACACTGTTATTTGGGTTGTGTGGCAGGAAATTATAGTTGAAGGACTTGGCACGTATTCTATTAGCCTTCAAAGATCAAATAAATAAGTTCTAACAAAATGAAGGCTGTGAGAGCATATTTAGATGATAAAAAGATGTCAGTCTTTTGCAGTGGTGAGAAACAGAATAACTAAAAATAACTGTTCTATTTTTTTAAGTCAGTTTAAGAATGTACCAAAATAATTGGGAAACATTGCCCTGGAGAACTGCTGTGTAAAAGGCCTTTTGTTAACATAAAAACCATTGTTTAAAAAAGGCTTAGAGTACAAACATTGACAACTGGCGATTCCATGAACTGTGAGGGCTTTTCACGTACCACAAAACGCAGTTGCTGTTCTCAACATGAAAAGTATTAAGTAAAAAATTATCTATGAAAGCAAAAAAAGAAATAAAAATGTTTCAACCATTATTTTAAAAATAGATTTCACTTGAGACGTTGATTTTGTAGACCTGGGGCTAAAAGTAAAACATTTATAGTTGTACCCAAAGATCAACTAAAGCATAGACACGTATACATTCATGGGAAATGACAGTAGAAATATCACACAAAAAACTTGATAATACCAGATTATGTACACTTGCCTAATTTTTTTCTTGGCAAGGACACTTTACCAGGTTTTAATTTTAATTTGCTTTCTCTAGTATGGAAAGCATCATGTACAGTAAGCATTTAGAAAGTTTCATCTAGAAGCTTCCATAGCTTGCTCTGTGTTTACTGAAGCCGGATAAATACTTAGGATTATTGTAGTGATTCCATCGAAGAGTAAGGCCGGCCATACACGGAGCAAATTTCCTTCCTGCAACCATGGGTTGCGAGAAAGAAATTGGCTTGATTTCCCCATTGACACAGACAGTGTTGATGCGGGAATCTCTCCTGCCAGGCCATTGTCTTCTCCCAGCGGGTGGGGGTAGCCATCCCCGCCGACAGAAGACAGTGATCATTGCTAGCGGCTATAGCAACTGCTAGCAATAATCACAGGTGAAACCCAGCATGCTGGTTTTACCCAAGTTGATTGATTGCTCAACTTGGTACATTCAGCCTGCCTATAAGTTCTTGCTTAACCTGCTGAGATTCCAACTGTGTATGGCCTTCCTCAGTGAACTTTGTAAGCTGTCCCAAAATATGGTGGCAGCAGGCAAAGGACTAGTTACCATGTTTCTCCATTACTAATTTACCATGCCTTGTTCTGCAGAGTGTCTCTGTGTAGAGGCAAACATTTTGGTAGAGGCTTGTGTTTTGCTTCCTCGTGTCAGAGCCACCAGCAAGGAGAATACTGAGCAGCAAAGCAGTGACTTCAACAAATCTCATTCCAAATCTCCTTAAACTAGCAGTTAGAGGCAATATTACACTGCAGATATACAGCTATGAAGTTTTAGGCACATGAGTACCTAGGCACCTTATATACTCTATTTTGTAGGAGGAATCCAAGACAAAAGGTAACATTACTGCTAAGGGACAATTAACATTTATAAATGTTTCCTATGACACAGCAAGAGCTTACATTTTTTGAGTTCAGGCCTACTTTAAGAGGCATTAAAAGCAAAGTAATGCCCAGTTAATCATACAAGCAAGTAGTATAAATAAAAGCTAAGGGAGTGAAAGTGTACAAAGATTTACCTATCATCGATAAACAGCAGGAACTGTGGCATTCCAGGTCACATGGTCTGAAGGTGAGGTTGTAGCTCATTGGGAAGTTGACATTAATATAGTCAAAGAGAGGAAAGCCAGGAGGATAAATGTTCCTAGGCCATAACTTGCATTGCTGTTGTAGAAAACCTCTGGAAAGTCGTGTGACTCCTAATACATTTAATAACACGGGATATGGGCCTTTACTTACGTAGGCCTTATGTGGGCCTTTACGTAGCTCCCTTCAAAAAAGGGCAGAGGGTAAATATCAATAATATTACTTTTAGGAAGGTGCTGTATGGGGCTTTAAAACATAACACTGAACTGCTGATGATTAGGGATTGGATTTGAGATTACAACTATCAGGGGTTGTAGTGGACTGTGTAGTGAGGTTGACTCACAGCAGCCATACTGTCATTGTGTTTTTGGAGCTGTTAGTCAGGGATAGCAGTTTAGTGTAGGGAGACATGCTGTTTCTTGTTTTTTTTTTTTTTTTTGCCATTGGTACATGTCCCCCAACTGCAGACCTAGCTTCCTTGGCCTTTTATTTGACAATAGCTTGCTTACTAGCCCTACAAATGGCCAGAATACCAAAAATAACCCCTTATAGACTTTAAAGGGGTTCTCTGTAAAGTTCACAAACATTGAGCCAAATTCACAAAATTGTTTATTATTAATGAGGCAGATGTGCTGAGTCTGACCCCTACTGATGATATAAGAGTAGTTTATTTTTGGTGATGGTTATACACTGCCAACATTATTTAGTCATTCTTTTTAGTCCTAGTGGATTTATGTGGGATGATGTACCTGCATTGCTCCTGACTTCAAAGTAGGCAAGAGTCGGATTCAGTATGAACTTAAATTTGTATCGAATTTGCAAATTTTGTATTCTGCAAATTTCAGCTCTGGTCGTTATTCCTGTACACAGTGTTTGGCCATTGTTAGGTCTCACCACAGTCCTTTGAAGCATATACATATGGAAACATAGAAAAATTACTTTTTTGTTTACTTTTTGTCTGAATATAGGTCTATGTTTGTCCCAAGCATGTTTGAAGCAATTTACTGTTGACTGACTCACTACCTCTGCTGGAAGTTTATTCATTTTATTTTATTTATTCCAACTATCCTTCCAGTTAAATAATACTTTCTAAGATTAGTTTTGAACTTTCCTCCTGTTAGTTTGAGGTCATGTCCCTGTGTTCTTGATATTGGTTTCATATTGGAAATCATGCCCTCTTGAACCTTATTCACCCCCATACACTTGATGTATTTAAAGGTTTCATTCGTGTCTCCCCTTTCCCTTCTTTCCTCCAGACTGTACATATTAAGTTCCTGAAGTCTCTCCCAATGCGTTTTATCCCTCAGACCTTTCATCATTTTTGTTACCCATCTCAGGACTCATTCTATCTTATCAATATCTTTTTGTAACTGAGGTCTCCAGAACTAGACACAATATTCTAAATTAGGTTTCACTAAGGATCTATATAGGGGAAGCAGGACCTCCTTTCTCCTGCTGGTGACCCCTCCAGTGATGCTTCCTGGATTTCTATTTGCTTTTCCCACTTTCTGCCCCACACTGTTTGCTCATTTTCCTCTGTAGTGCTGGCCAACACTGTATCCCCAATGTTTTACTTTGTCATGGGATACTTTTTTCCTAGGCATATTATTTTACATTTAGAAACACTGAACTGCAGTTTCCACTGTTTCGACCAATCTTCCAGCAATACCAAATCATGTTCTATGTTACAGATACCTCCAGGAATATCCAACCTATTGCACACATTTGTGTCATCAGTAAAAAGACATATCCCACCCACCAAACGTTGACTTATATCACTTACATATAGATTTAATAGCACAGGACCCAGTACGGAGCCTTATGATACACCACTACTGACTAGTTTCTGTTCTGAATGAACTCCGTTTACAACCACACTCTGGTATCTATCCTTTAGCCAGCTCCATATTCACTGAACCACCAAGGGTTAAGTCCTAGCTTGAACAACCTTTGTATTAGATCATCATGTGGAGCTGAATCAAATGTCGTGCTGAAATCAAGATATGCTATGTCCACAGCACCACCCTGGTCCAAATCATTAGTGATATAGTAAAAAATTAAATCAGATTTGTCTGAAATGATCTGCCCTCAGTAAAGCCATTTTGCTTTGGATACAGCAAGTTGTGTGTGTTTTAACCACTTCAGCCCCGGAAGGTTTTACCCCCTTCCTGATCAAGCTAATTTTTGCGATACTGCACTGCACTGCTTTACCTGACAATGGCAGGATCGTACGACACTGTACCCAAAAAAAATGTCATTTTTATCCTAACAAATAGAGCTTTCTTTTGTTGGTATTTGATCACCTCTGCGGCTTTTATTTTTTGCGCTATAAACAAAAAAGGACCAACAATTTTGAAAACAAAATCAATATTTTTTAAATTCTGCTATAAAACACATCCAATAAAAAATGTAAAAAATCAAATTTCTTCATTAGAGTTGAGCGGACACGTGGATGTCCATGTTCGGTGGGTTTGGCCGAACTTTAAAAAAAAGTCCGGGTTCGTGTCCCGGACTTTTGCCGAACCTTTCCCGGACCCCGAACCCCATTGAAGTCAATGGGGACCCGAACTTTCAGGCACTAAAATGGCTCTAAAACACCAATGGAAAGGGCTAGAGTGCTGCAAATGGCAGCAAAACGTAGTTAAGAGCATGGCAGTTGCTCTGCAAACAAATGTGGATAGGGAAATAACTTAAAACAACAAGAAAAAAACAGAAAAATTAAACAATGTTCTTCATCTCTGAAGGACGAGGCCCATATGGAGTAGGAGGGAGGTTGATCTGGTGGTGGATGTGGCGGTCTCATAGGCGTGCGCACAGGGTGTGCCGGATGTGCCTGGGCACACCCTAATCACCTAGGGCACATAGCATTATCGCTCTGTTTGCCAGTGAGGAGATGGGAAAGATCTCCCTCGGACCTGCTCTGCTCTATTTCACTTTGCCAGCAGGGAGAGTAATGTATCGGGGCCATGTACATGTAGGCAAACACATGCATGTGTATTTAAACTTTGGGGTGTACACCCTAATGCAATAGGCTGCGCACACCTATGGGCGGTGTAGGTGGAAGCGGCGGTGTAGGAGGACCAGGGCCGGATTAAGAGCATCATGGGCTTGGTGCTGAGGATTTTGAAGGGCCTTAAGGGCCGTGCCTTGGCATGCACCCAGAGGAGGAAGGGTGCAGCCATGCATGCCTAATTCA
The DNA here is from genome assembly GCF_965119305.1 of Pelophylax lessonae. NCBI lineage: Eukaryota > Metazoa > Chordata > Amphibia > Anura > Ranidae > Pelophylax > Pelophylax lessonae. Next base: position 236,034,353 of record NC_138773.1, read on the forward strand.
ACATGGGATGCTGTCTCTGAAGCCCATAAACACATCCATGCATCGGCAACTGTCCCTCCTTGTCCGGCCTTCGTGCTGTGTGGGGAGGTTCTGAGGGAGCTGCCTGGGGAAGCGAGCATAGAAGCCAGACTTCTGTGTTTACAAGTGACAGAAGAGCGGTAACAGTGAATATGGCCAACCCGGGGCCTATATAAAAGGTAGGGGCCTGGAGCTGCAGCTCCAATAGCCCCTACGTTAATCTGGCCCTGAGGAGGAGGACGAGGTAGCCAACACTGCTTCTTTTCACAAATTTTAAATGAGGGTACACCCCAAAAGAGTGAGAAAGAGTAAAAAAGGAACAATGGGTGGGTAAGGTCGGTATCCATCGCTATTCTGCACAAGGTACGGAAAAGTCCCGTGGCTTCCATGCCTGGTTCATTTTAATGAACGTGAGCTTGTCCACATTGTCTCTGGACAGGCGGCTGCGCTTGTCTGTTATAACGCCCCCAGCAGTGCTAAATACCCGTTCAGATAATACACTGGCTGCAGGGCACGCCAGCACCTCAAAGGCGTAAAGGGCAAGCTCAGGCCATGTGCCCAACTTGGAGACCCAGAAGTTGAAGGGGGCAGACCCGTCATTCAGTACGTCTAGGCGTGTGCACACATACTGCTCCACCATGTTGGTGAAATGATGCCTCCTGCTAAGACGTTCCATCTGTGCTGCTGGTGCTGCTGTTTGTTGTGGCGTGCTGACAAAGCTTTTCCACATTTTGGCCATGCTAACCCTGCCTTCTGAGGTGCTGGCGGTGCCCTGGTTGCGTTGGCGACCTCTTCCTCCTCCTCCTCTGCCTTCTGCTTCCACTGTGGCCCCGCTGTCAGGTGGGAATGCCAGCAGCATCGCGTCTACCAGCGTGCGCTTGTACTCGCGCATCTTGCGATCGCGTTCCAGTGAGTGAATTAAGGACGGTACGTTGTCCTTGTAACGGGGATCCAGCAGCGTGGCCACCCAGTAATCAGCACAAGTTAGAATGTGGGCAACTCGGCGGTCGTTGTGAAGACACTGCAGCATGTAATCGCTCATGTGTGCCAGGCTGCCCAGAGGCAACGAAAGGCTGTCCTCTGTGGGAGGTGTATCGTCCGTGTCCTCTGTATCCCCCCAGCCACGCACCAGTGATGGCCATGAGCTGGCCTGGGTGCCACCCTGCTGTGAACATGCTTCCATCTCCTCCTCCAGCTCCTCCTCCTCATCCTCCTCATCCTCCAGAACTGTGCCCCTGCTGGACAATTGTGTCCCTGGTGTTTGTGTGTGCAGGAACCCTCCCTCGGAGCCCCTTGCGAATGACTGCCCTGAAAGCCTTGGAAATGTTACCTCTTCATCCTCCTCCTCCTCCTCATCCTGTGCCACATCCTCTTCCATCATCGCCCAAATTGTTTTTTCAAGGAGGCATAGAAGTGGGATAGTTAAGCTGAGAACGGCGTCATTGCCACTGGCCATGTTGGTGGAGTACTCAAAACAGCGCAACAAGGCACACAGGTCTCGCATGGAGGCCCAGTTATTGGTGGTGAAGTGGTGCTGTTCCGCAGAGCGACTCACGCGTGCGTGCTGCAGCTGAAACTCCACTATGGCCTGCTGCTGCTCGCACAGTCTTTGCAGCATGTGCAAGGTGGAGTTCCACCTTGTGGGCACGTCACATATGAGGCGGTGAGCGGGAAGGCCGAAGTTACGCTGCAGCGCTGACAGGCGAGCAGCAGCAGGGTGAGAACGCCGAAAGTGCGCACAGACGGCCCGCACTTTCTGCAGCAGCTCTGACATATCGGGGTAGTTTTTAAGGAACCTCTGCACCACCAAATTCAGCACATGCGCCAGGCAAGGGATGTGCGTCAAACCGGCTAGGCCCAGAGCTGCTATGAGATTTCGCCCGTTATCACACACCACAAGGCCGGGCTTGAGGCTCGCTGGCAGCAACCACTCATTTGTCTGCTGTTCCATGCTCCTCCACAACTCCTGCGCGGTGTGTGGTTTGTCCCCCAAACAGGCAAGTTGTAAAACTGCCTGCTGTCGTTTACCCCTGGCCGTGCTGAAGTTGGTGGTGAAGGTGTTACGCTGTTCGGATGAGGAGGCGGTAGAGGATGAGGAAGCGGAGTAGGAGGAGTTAGGAACAGGAGGCAAACTGAAGCGCCCTGCAATCCTCGGTGGTGGAAGGACATGCGCCAAATTGCTATCCACCTCAGGCCCATCCGCCACTGCATTTACCCAGTGTGCCGTTAGGGAAATATAACGCCCCTGACCGTGCTTACTGGTCCACGTATCGGTAGTTAGGTGGACCTTGCCAGAGATGGCGTTGCGCAGTGCACACCTGATTTTTTCCCCCACTTGGTTGTGCAGGGAAGGGATGGCTTGCCTGGAAAAGTAGTGGCGGCTGGGCACGACGTACTGTGGGACAGCCACCGACATAAGGTTTTTAAAACTGTGCGTCTCCACCAGACGGAATGACAGCATTTCAAAGGCCAAGAATTTTGAAATGCTGGCATTCAGGGCCAGGGATCGCGGGTGGGTAGGGGGGTACTTCCTCTTCCTCTCAAGTGTTTGGGAGATGGAAAGCTGAACGCTTCCACGGGACATTGTGGAGATGGTTGGTGACCCAGGTGGTGGTGTTGCTGACAGATCCTCTGTTTGCGGGGTGGCAGGTGCCGGTATCACTACAGATGTGGCTGGAGCTGCCGAGACTGCAGCAGAAGAAGAAGCAGGATGAGCCAGAGACGTTTCTTGGTTTTGAAGGTGTCTACTCCACTGCAGCTCGTGCTTTGCACTTAGATGCCTGATCATGCAGGTTGTGCTCAGGTTGAGAAGGTTTATGCCTCGCTTCAGGCTCTGATTGCACAGGGTGCAAACCACTCGTGTCCTGTCATCAGCACATTTTATAAAGAACTTCCACGCTAGAGAACTCCTTTGAGCTGACTTTGGTGCGCTCGTTCCCTTGCTGCGTTGGGCAGTAGCGGGCGTAGTGTCTAGGGCACGGCCGCTCCGCTTCTGCACCCTGCTCCCTCTTCTGCTGTGCTGGTGGCTCTGTGCGACCACCGCCTCTTCCTCCAAACTACTCAGGTCACCTGCATGACCTTCATTCCATGTGGGGTCGAGGACCTCATCGTCCTCCACATCATCTTCCACCCAGTCTTCACCCCTGCCCTCCTTGTCGGTCTCCACAATGCTGAACGCCACAGCAGTTGGCACCTGCGTTTCGTCATTATCGGAGACGTGCTGCGATGGTCCTTGCATGTACTCATCTTGAGAAATAAGTGGTTGGGCATCGCTGCACTCAATCTCTTCAACTTCTGGGGCAGGGCTAGGTGGATGGCCCTGGGAAACCCTGCTGACAGAGTCCTCAAAAAGAAGAAGAGACTGCTGTATTGATTGGGGCTCAGACTGCTTGCCTGATTTCCAAGGGGGTGTGGTGAAAGACGGTTGGACATTGGCTGCAGGTGCCAACTCTGACCTTTCTGCAGTAGACTGGGTGGGAGACAATGTGAAGGAACCGGAGGCACTGTCAGCAACCCAATCTACTATCGCCTGTACTTCTTCAGGCCTCATCACGTCTAGAGGCGCATGATGCCCTACCAAATACTGATGCAGGTTCTGTCGCCTACTCACACTTGTGGAAGGTGTTTCACTTGTGCGTGTAGCTGGCACAGATCGACCACGTCCTCTCCTTGCAACAGGAGCTCTACCAGCAGCACCACGACCCAGGCCACGGCCCTTATTTGACGGTCTCCTCATATTTCTGTAATTTAAGATCTTGCCCTAGAAAGGTGTTTATTGAATAGCGGAACAAAAGAACAACAGTATCGCACGGGTGTATCTCACAGTCAAATATGCAAACTATGCCACAATTTAATGTTTTTTACACCAAAAGGGTGTATATTGAATAGCGGAATAGGATAAAAAACTGTGTATCTCACATGTACAAACACAGACTAGGCCCAATTAAATTTTTTTCTACCCTAAAGGGAGGATGAGGAAGAGGAGTAGGAGGAGTTGGGAACAGGAGGCAAACTGAAGCGCCCTGCAATCCTTGGCGGGGGAAGGAGATGCGCCAAACTAATTTAAAAGGTGTATCTCACACGTACCGATACAGACTATGCCGTAATTTAATTTTTTACACTCCAAAAGGGTGTATATTGAATAGCGGAATAGGAAAAATGTTATAATACGGTGTATCTCACACGTACAAACACAGACTAGGCCCTGATTACAATTTTTTGTACCCTAAAGGCAGGATGAGGAAGAGGAGTAGGAGGAGTTGGGAACAGGAGGCAAACTGAAGCGCCCTGCAATCCTTGGCGGGGGGAAGGTGATGCGCCAAACAAATTTAAAAGGTGTATCTATCACGTACCGATACAGACTATGCCGTAATTTAATTTTTTACACTCCAAAAGGGTGTATATTGAATAGCGGAATAGGAGAAATTTTATAATACGGTGTATCTCACACGTACAAACACAGAATAGGCCCCGCGATTACAATTTTTTGTACCCTAAAGGCAGGATGAGGAAGAGGAGTAGGAGGAGTTGGGAACAGGAGGCAAACTGAAGCGCCCTGCAATCCTCGGCGGTAGAAGGAGATGCGCCAAACAAATTTAAAAAGGTGTATCTCACATGTACCGATACAGACTATCCCGCAATTAGATTTTTTACACTCAAAGAGGGTGTATATTGAATAGCGGAATAGGACAAATTTTACAAAACGGTGTATCTCACACGTACAAACACAAACTAGGCCCCGATTACAATTTTTTCTACCCTAAAGGCAGGATGAGGAAGAGGAGTAGGAGGAGCAGGCAGGAGGCAGACTGAAGCACCCTCAAATCCTCGGCAGTATGAGATGCGCCCCAAAAATTGGAAAGGTGTATCTCACACGTACCGACACAGACTATCACGCAATTTAATTGTTTATACCCAAAGGTTTTGATTAAATAGCGGAATAGAAAATATGATCAAAAAAAAGTGTATGTATATCACACGTACACAACCACACTAGGCCCCAATTACTATTGTTTGTACCCCTAAAAGGATGGATGAGGAGTAGGAGGAGTATGGAACAGGCAGTACCCTCAAATCTTCAGAAGTATGAGATGAACCCCAAAAACTTGGAAAGATGGATCTCACACGTACCAACACAGACTATCCCGCAATTTAATTGATCCCCAAAGGTTTTTATTGAATAGCGGAATAGGAAATATGATCAAAAAAAGTGTATGTATCTCACACGTACACAACCACACTAGGCCCCAATTACTATTGTTTGTACCCCTAAAGGCAGGATGAGGAGTAGGAGGAGTATGGAACAGGCAGCACCCTCAAATCTTCAAAAGTATGAGATGAACCTCAAAAACTTGGAAAGGTGGATCTTACACGTACCAACACAGACTATCCCGCAATTTAATTGATCCCCAAAGGTTTTTATTGAATAGCGGAATAGGAAATATGATCAAAAAAAGTGTATGTATCTCACACGTACAGAAGCACACTAGGCCCCAATTACTATTGTTTGTACCCCTAAAGGCAGGATGAGGAGTAGGAGGAGTATGGAACAGGCAGCACCCTCAAATCTTCAGAAGTATGAGATGAACCTCAAAAACTTGGAAAGGTGGATCTCACACGTACCAACACAGACTATCCCCCAATTTAACTGATCCCCAAAGGTTTTTGATTAAATAGCGGAATAGAAAATATGATCCAAAAAAGTGTATGTATCTCACACGTACACAACCACACTAGGCCCCAATTACTATTGTTTGTACCCCTAAAAGGATGGATGAGGAGTAGGGGGAGTATGGAACAGGCAGCACCCTCAAATCTTCAGAAGTATGAGATGAACCCCAAAAACTTGGAAAGGTGGATCACACACGTACCAACACAGACTATCCCCCAATTTAACTGATCCCCAAAGGTTTTTGATTAAATAGCGGAATAGAAAATATGATCCAAAAAAGTGTATGTATCTCACACGTACACAACCACACTAGGCCCCAATTACTATTGTTTATACCCCTAAAAGGATGGATGAGGAGTAGGGGGAGTATGGAACAGGCAGCACCCTCAAATCTTCAGAAGTATGAGATGAACCCCAAAAACTTGGAAAGGTGGATCTCACACGTACCAACACAGACTATCCCCCAATTTAACTGATCCCCAAAGGTTTTTGATTAAATAGCGGAATAGAAAATATGATCCAAAAAAGTGTATGTATCTCACACGTACACAACCACACTAGGCCCCAATTACTATTGTTTGTACCCCTAAAAGGATGGATGAGGAGTAGGGGGAGTATGGAACAGGCAGCACCCTCAAATCTTCAGAAGTATGAGATGAACCCCAAAAACTTGGAAAGGTGGATCTCACACGTACCAACACAGACTATCCCCCAATTTAACTGATCCCCAAAGGTTTTTGATTAAATAGCGGAATAGAAAATATGATCCAAAAAAGTGTATGTATCTCACACGTACACAACCACACTAGGCCCCAATTACTATTGTTTGTACCCCTAAAAGGATGGATGAGGAGTAGGGGGAGTATGGAACAGGCAGCACCCTCAAATCTTTAGAAGTATGAGATTGTTTTCACTGTACCCCACAAAGATTGTGTTCACTGCACCCCAAAAAGATTGTGTTCACTGCACCCCACAAAGATTGTGTTCACTGCACCCCACAAAGATTGTGTTCACTGTACCCCACAAAGATTGTGTTCACTGCACCGCAAAAAGATTATGTTCACTGCACCCCACAAAGATTGTGTTCACTGTACCCCACAAAGATTGTGTTCACTGCACCCCAAAAGGATTTCGTTCACTGCACCCCAAAAAGATTGTGTTCACTGCACCAAGATTGTGTTCACTGCACCCCACAAAGATTGTGTTCGCTGTACCCCACAAAGATTGTGTTCACTGCACCCCAAAAAGATTGTGTTCACTGTACCCCAAAAAGATTGTGTTCACTGCACCCCAAAAAGATTGTGTTCACTGCAGCCCACACACAGCAAAATGGATGTGGATCACTGACACCTGCCTATCTCCTATCCCACACCACACAGCAATATCGATTGTAGTTTGTAGAACACACTTTCCCTAAAAATCAGCAGACTCTATCCCTAACAGGATTTATAAGATTGTAGATCGGAACTGCACCCCACCCCACACAGCAATATCGATTGTAGTTTGTAGAACACACTTTCCCTAAAAATCAGCAGACTCTATCCCTAACAGGATTTATAAGATCGTAGATCGGGACTGAGTGCAGACCCCACCCCACACAGCAATATCGATTGTAGTTTGTAGAACACACTTTCCCTAAAAATCAGCAGACTCTATCCCTAACAGGATTGATAAGATCTTAGATCGGAACTGAGTGCAGACCCCACCCCACACAGCAATATCGATTGTAGTTTGTAGAACACACTTTCCCTAAAAATCAGCAGACTCTATCCCTAACAGGATTGATAAGAGATCGTAGATCGGGTGACTGCAAACCCTACCCCACACAGCAATATCGATTGTAGTTTGTAGAACACACTTTCCCTAAAAATCAGCAGACTCTATCCCTAACAGGATTGATAAGAGATCGTAGATCGGGTGACTGCAAACCCCACCCCACACAGCAATGTCGATTGTAGTTTGTAGAACACACTTTCCCTAAAAATCAGCAGACTCTCTCCCTAAAATGCCTACAACTCGCCCTGCCTAACACACTCCGACCTGTCCCTCAATTCTATCCGGACACAAATGTTTTTTTTTTCCTGTCTGTCCCTAATCAGCAGGCAGCACGTTGATGTGTGCTCTCTCCCTGATCTAAGCAGCAGAATGACGCCGTAGCGGCGCTGCCTCGAACTTATAAAGACTTGGTCACATGCTTCAGACGGCCGATCACAGCTACTGATACATTTGTAGGCATGGCTGGGATGGCTTAAGGCACACCAGTTAAACGCTTGTTGATTGGCTGTTGAAAGCCCGCCATGAAAAGCGCGCCAAAGCATGCAAATCCCAGAAATAAAACGACCGAACGCGGATTTTTACCCGAATATACAGTAAAGTGTCCGTGTCCGTGTTCGGGTAAAAAAAATCCAATTATTCGGTACGAACACGAATAATACAGTCCGTGTTCGCTCAACCCTATTCTTCATCAATTCAGGCCAATTTGTTTTTTGCTACATTCGTGGTAAAAAAAAATCCCAATAAGCGTATATTGTTTTGTTTTCGCAAAAGTTATAGTGTCTACAAATTATGGGATAGATTTATGGAGTTTTTTTTTTTTTTACTAGTAATAGAGGGGATTTTTAGTGGGACTGCAACATTGCGGTCTACAAATCTTATACTAAGTGACACTTTTTGGGGACCAGTGACACCAATACAGTGATCATTGCAAAAAAAAATGCACTGTCACTGTATGAATGACACTGGCACTGAAGGGGTTAACATCAGGGGCAATCAAAGGGAGTGCTTTCTAACTGTGGGGGGATGCTTTGACTGGAGGAAAACAGAGATCCGTGTTTCTTTTAACAGTAACCCAAGATCTCCATTTTCCTCCCTCACAAAACAGCGATCTGCCTTGTTTACATAGGCAGACCGCTGTTCAGCCTCTCCTCTGAATGATCGGCGGCCTTCACTGATCGGCATCAGCTGTGTCCAATCGCAGCAGGATCGGGTTGCCTGCAGCGTGCGTGCGCTCCCCAGACCTCGTGCACAAAATCACATACATGTATATGATTTCTCACAGCCACACCACCCTGCTGCATTATATATGCGGTAGGCAGTCCGGAAGCGGTTAAGTGATCAATGATCCTTCTTTTCAGGGGTGATACCATTAACTTGACTACAACCAATGTTAAACTAACTGGCCTGTAATTGGCAGCTTCTACCTTGCTGCCCTTCTTGAGGATAGGTACAATATTAGCTGTTAGTGTTCACCAGTCATGAGGAACTTCTGTTAGAAGAGTTTGATTAAAAAAGGATCCATCAATGGTCCAACAGCAATACAGGAAGTTCTCTTTGATATCATTGGGGCACATTGCTTTATTAGGATTGGGGAGCTGGATAAAGTGGCAGCAGCACCAGGCAACAGGGAAAGGTGTTTTTTGTTTTCCTTGTAAGAAGGGTTCTCAGGATTAGGACATCAAGCAAGAGGGAGTAAAGGCAACAGAGATGACAGTGCCTTTCACCACTGGGTGCGAGGATGGCCAAAAAGCTAGAGGGGCTTTTAAACTAGGGAATGGGGGGGAGGGTACAGATGTAGAATTAGCCAGTGGAAAGCAAGTTGCAGAGGGCAGAAATTAGGGCACTAGCGGTAGGGTGTACGGAGCTCCTATACCCAGGATGGGTATGGGGAAAAATCAGGAGGGCAACCTAAAAACATCAAATGAGGATATATGTAGCCGCTCAAAATTAAGAGGTTTGTATACCAATGCCAGAAGCCTGGCCAACAAGATGGGAGAGCTAGAGCTGCTGTTGTTGGAGGAGGACTTAGATTTTGTGGGGATAACTGAGACTTGGTTTGACAGCTCTCATGACTGGATGGCGACCATTCAGGGATATTCCCTTTATCGCAGAGATAGAGAGGGTAAAAAAGGAGGAGGGGTATGTCTGTATATTAAGAACAGTGTGCAGGTAAATATGAGGGATGATATTAATAATGGAGCTAAGGACGAGGCAGAATCCCTATGGGTAGAGCTTCAAAGGGAAGGCACAGTGGGGAAGGTAATATTGGGCGTATGCTATAGGCCCCCCAACCTGAGGGAGGAGGGGGAGGCGGACCTCATGTTACAGATAGGATTGGCAGCAAGGATGGGAAATGTCATTATAATGGGGGACTTTAATTATCCAGATATAGACTGGGCAGATGGAACCGCGCATTCGGCCAAGGCTAGGCAGTTCCTAAATATCTTGCAGGACAATTTCATGGGTCAGATGGTGAATGCACCGACAAGAAACAATGCGGTACTTGACCTACTGATTGCCAACAATACAGACCTGCTCACGGATATAGAAATACGGGAGAACTTAGGAAACAGTGACCATAGGTCAATAAGTTTCAGTATTAATTATAGTAATAGGAAGCAGAGGGGTAATTTAAGGACGCTGAATTTCAAAAGAGCCAATTTCCCAAAACTGCGCTCGCTGCTAGAAAATATCAATTGGGATAGAACCCTGGGAACAAAGAACACGGAGGAAAAATGGGAGTGCTTCAAGAGCATACTTAACAAGGGGATTGACCAGTGCATTCCAAAGGGAAATAAATTTAAAAGAGCAAAATTAAACCCTGGGTGGCTAAACTCCAACATAAAAATGCATATTAGTGCTAAAGGAAAGGCTTTCAAAAAATACAAGGCTGAGGGGTCATTGGCAGCATTTAAGCATTAAACGGTCAAGAGGGAAAAGAACCGCTCAAGTGAGGGGATAGTTCCAAACACATCCAACCCAGGTGCAGGCACGGATCCGCAGTCCTGATAGCAGCAAATGGAAGAGCACAAAAAGCCGCACAACCGGTTGAAGATGCAAAAAGTTAAAATCCAAATTTATTTTGCAGGCAAAAAGATAAAATCATCCAAGATGAAACCAAAACAGTCGGAGACATGGGGGGAAAAGGGGAGCACGGCGGTTGACGCGTTTCACGGAGTCTTCCGCTTAGTCGTAACCATGCTGTACAATACAAGACACTGCTATATATAGAGGAAAAGGCATTTCAAATAACATGTACCTCCCAGAATGTGCTTGATTGAGCCCACACAGCTGCAGATACTAAATCCCAATTAAGGGCACACAAACAGCCCAGCAGGAATTGTATGTTTGTTTTTGCTTCACCTTTTGTCCAAAAACGCATAGCAAAAAAGTTCTATAAATGCATATGCGAAAAAGCTTTCAATAAAAATAAGGAAAAAACAGTAGTGATAATATAAAAAGACAGCTGGTAGAAGCCAAAAAACGAACAAAAACAAAGTAAAGGGAGAAAAGAAAAAAGAAAAACGAAGGGAAAAAAAAAAAAAAAAAAAACGAAGGGGAAAAAAAAAAAAAAGGGGGGAAAAAGAAAAAACAAGAAAAAGAAAAAAGAAAGAAAAAGAAAACAGTAAAACGGAAGCATATAGATGTGTTCATACCCAGATGGAACTATGATATAAAAAGAAATGGTGTATAATATAGTTATGAAGAGCATATATGTGTAAATATATAAGTGGTACACATAAAATTAATAAGTGTAACCACAAACACATACATCACGTCCATATAGCATATGAAACGAATAGATAAGTGGGGGGGGGGGAAATTGTACACATATGTAATAGGTATGAGCACAACCCCCAAAAACGTATAACCCCATCCATTGAGTGGTATATCTGCAACTGTGTTCACATACATAGGGCAATCCACCCAATCGAAAGAATATAAAAATAACCAATGAGATATGCAAGAACACTAAACATTACCATAAAAATAATAATAAATACATAAATGCATAAACATAGAAGTCCTGTGTGTCTTTATCAGCATAATGGTATTATTATCCCCTATAAAGATATAAAAATAGGGACATTTAAATGGATATACACCCAAGACATTGATAACGTCTCAGGCATATCCCACATCGATCTAACAAAAAAAAAATATATATATATATATGCTTACGTGTACGACTTAGATCATACTGAACACAGAGTATAGCATGCACATGTGTGAACCACCATGCATATAGCACAATCAATATCCATAAAGGAATCAGCCACACATTGCATAAATATATAGCCATGGAGGCAAGCCGAACGGAACAACATGCATATATATCGAAGAACACATGCATTCCAAAAAAAAAAAAAAAAATTGCGGAGACCGAAATGGGACAAAAGGGAAGGAGAAATGAGAAAAAAAAAAAAAAAAAAGAGAAAAGAAGAAACAAACAAAGAAACACTAAGACATAGAATGGTCAATCAAAGAAACATGTACCATGTATGCGTATGGGATACAGGTAGCCCTCTCTGTATGTATAGTTAAATGTATGTACCCACGAATAGATACATGAATCATTACTGGGAATAAAAGTGAGTAACATCCCATTCAAAGTTTAAACCGCCAGGTAAGCGGGTCAGCATTTAAGCATTACAAAGAGTGTAATAAGAAATGTAAAGATGAAATCAGGGCGGCTAAAATAGAACACGAGAGACATATAGCGGAAGAGAGTAAAAAGAACCCCAAGAAGTTCTTTAAGTATATAAACAGTAAGAAAGCGAGGTCAGAACACATTGGCCCCATAAAAGATGACAAAGGAAATATGGCCACTGAGGACAGGGAAAAGGCGGAAGTGTTAAATAATTTCTTCTCTTCAGTCTTCACAAAAGAATCGGGGGGCTACACGAGCCCAGCTTGTAAGGCCAATCTAAACAACACACCTCAGGAAGTGCCGCCATGGCTAACAGAAGACAGACTTAGAACTAAACTTGAGAAACGTAACATAAATAAATCACCGGGACCGGATGGCTTGCACCCGAGGGTTCTTAAAAAAGCTCAGCCAGGTGATTGCCAGACCATTATTCTTGATCTTTAAGGATAGTTTACAGACAGGTATGGTGCCAGCAGATTGGAAAAAGGCCAACGTAGTACCAATATTTAAAAAGGGGCCGAGGTGTATCCCGGGTAACTATAGACCTGTCAGCCTAACATCTGTAGTCTGCAAGATTTTGGAGGGGATGTTAAGGGACCACATACAAGACTTTAGTAATGAAAACAATATAATTAGTAGTAATCGGCATGGATTTATGAAAAATCGTTCTTGCCAAACCAATCTATTAACCTTCTACGATGAAGTGAGCTGCCATCTAGATAAAGGTAAGCCAGTGGATGTGGTGTATCTGGACTTTGCAAAGGCCTTTGACACCGTTCCCCACAAACGATTACTGTACAAACTAAGGAAGGTAGGTATGGACCATAAGGTGAGTACCTGGATAGAGAACTGGCTCCAGGGGAGAGTCCAGAGGGTGGTGATTAATGGGGAGTACTTGGATTGGGCGGGGGTGGAAAGTGGGGTCCCCCAGGGTTCTGTCCTGGGGCCAATCCTGTTTAATTTATTCATAAATGATCTAGAGGAGGGGAAATCTCAGTATTTGCGGACGATACTAAACTAAGCATGCCAATATCTTCTATACAGGATGTGGAAACCTTACAAGCGGACCTAAACAAAATAACGGGGTGGACAACTACATGGCAGATGAGGTTTAATGTTGATAAATGTAAAGTAATGTACTTGGGGGCCAGAAACCAGAAAGCAAGCTACTCACTAGGGGGGGAACCTCTGGGGGAGTCTAGGATGGAAAAAGACTTGGGGGTACTGGTAGACAACAGGCTTGGCAGAAGCATGCAATGCCAAGCAGCTGCAAGCAAAGCCAACAGAATATTGGGATGTATAAAAAATGGGATTCACTCCAGAAATAAAGAGATTATTCTCCCGCTCTACAAGACTCTGGTCCGGCCACATCTGGAGTATGCTGTCCAGTTCTGGGCACCAGTCCTCAGGAAGGATGTGCTGGAATTGGAAAGAGTCCAGAGAAGGGCAACAAAAATAATTAGGGGAATGGAGGACATCAGCTATGAGGAAAGACTACAAGCACTGAACCTATTCTCTCTAGAGAAGAGACGTTTGAGGGGGGATATGATATCAATGTACAAATACTGTACTGGCGACCCTAGCATAAGGAACAAACTATTCAGAGTAAGGAAATACAACAAGACACGTGGCCACTCACTAAAACTAGAGGAAAGGCGGTTTAACCTTAAAATGCGTAAGGGGTTCTTCACTGTAAGGGCGGTAAGGATGTGGAATTCTCTTCCACAAGCAGTCGTATCAGCAGGGAGCATTGATAGTTTCAAAAAACTATTAGATGGGCACCTTAAAGACCACAACATACAGGGGTATACAATGTACGGTTAAAAGCAAACACACACACACATCATAGGTTGAACTGGATGGACTGATGTCTTTTTTCAGCCTCACTAACTATGTAACTATGTAACTATGTAACCAAATGTGGGGTCCTTATAAAGTCTTTGCTGTTGGATTTCATTCAGTGTGCACTGAATGATATATTATACATCCTAATATACAGTGCTAACCTAAATAAAGACCTAAAATGTGATAGAAAAAGGTAAACATTAATTCATAAAATATCATAAATGTCTGACTTGTAGGCACGATAAGTTATCTGTACTTTACCAATATTGTTAGCTTCAGTAGGTTTAGGACATGCCATTTTCACTTGGGCAGTAGCTAACAGACCTTTAAGCCTGATACACACTACTAGTTTTTTCATTCAACCCAGGGGGCCGAACGAAAAAAAACCTTACAGCTCAGGTCGGAGCCGCTGTACTAACTATGCAATGTTAGTACAGTGATCTCCCCTGCTGTTCTATTGTGTTCTGACAGGGGGAATGGCATCCCACCATAACACTCCGGTCACCCGGGAGACGATTGGCAGACCTTTTTTGATCATCCCCCTTTGCCAGCTTCTGTTGGACCGGCTGCAGTACACATGGGCCGAAAGTCGGCCGGTTTTCATTGAACTGTGCCGCCCGACATTCTGCCTGTGTGTACTAACACAACTCCATTATGGTGGATCTGTCTCCATTATAAAAGGACAGGTTGACTTTATAATAATCATTTTCAACCCTCACCTCTGAGCCCCTTGACCGATTCTAGGTTAAACCCCCCCCCCCCCACACCGTGACTATTTACCTTTTTCTGATGGTGGCAGTCTCAGAAAAGGTATTGGCATCCTTTGTTCTGGAATGTTTAAGGTACTATTTGCACCCAGAAGTTACTTCCCAGAAACGACAATGGTCAGTAGTCAAACTGTTGGGGAACGACCTTATTCAAGTCTATGAGAAGTCATTGTACAGCCACAGATAGCGCAGAGAAGATTTCTGAATTGGGGATCACAAGAAGCCACTGCTGTTGGAAAGAAGTGGTGTTAGCTTTGAATAGGTTAAGGGTCTAGGAAGGAGGACTGGGCCTATTTAATAATAAAATGAATCTGTCCTTAACCACTTTACCACCGGAGGATTTTGCTGTCTTCCGTCCAGGCCACTTTTTGCGATTCGGCGCTGTGCGACTTCAACTGACAATTGCGCGGTCGTGCGACGCCGTACCCAAACGAAATTTACGTCCTTTTGGTGGTATTTGATCACCTGTGCGATTTTTACTTTTTGCGCTCTAAACAAAAAAAGAGCGTTTATTTTGAAAAAATAACAATATTTTTAACATTTTTTTATATGAAATTCCCCCCAAAAAAGATGTAAAAACCAATTTTTTAAAAAATTTTTGGCCAATTTGTTTTCTGCTACCTATGTTTGGTAAAAAAAAATCGCAATAAGCGTATTTTGATTGGTTTTCGCAAAAGTTATTGCGTTTACTAACTAAGGGAAAGATTTTTGTAATTTTTGGTGGTTTTTTTTTTAACGCGTAATGGCGGCGATCTGCGATTTTTTTTGTGGGACTGCGACATTGCGGCGGACAGATCGGACCCTTGACTGACATTTTTGACACTTTTGGGGGTACCAGTGACATTACTGCAGTAATCAGTGCTATATATATGCACTGTTACTGTAAAAATTACACTGGCAGTGAAGGGGTTAATTTTATTGGAGAAGGAGGGGTTAATGTATGCCTGGTGCTTACTGACGTGTAGGGGGGGAGGTGACTGAGTGAGTCATGGACAGATCGGATGTCCAGCTATGCTGAACAGTCCGATCTGTCACTCCCTGTCACTATGGAGATCCGTCCGCTTGTGTTTACACAGGCGGGCGGATCTCCACACTAGATCCCCGGCGATCGGGGCAGAGCAGCGGCGATCGCCGCTGCTCCTCCCCTGGCCCGACTCCCGCTGTGAATGAAAACAGCGGGAGCGAGCCTCCGGCGGCGCGCAAGCGCCGCCCAGAAGGGGGAGTGTCTGACGACGTTAATACTACGTCGTCAGACGATAACGAACCACTCTGCCGCAGTAGTATTACCGCGAGCAGACGTAAAGTGGTTAAAGGGCACAATCTCCTAAAATGTTAAAAATTACTACTGAGGGAGGCAGCAGCAAGGGCCCTCTTTCAGGGCTGTTTACTTAGGCACTGGATTTCCCATGAACCACCCACTTATAGGATGTGGCTTGAGCAAATGGGTAATACTCTATGTATGGAAAGGTGTACAGTATATATCAGCATAGAGGCTCCCCATCTATATTCCTTAAAATATGGGATTGTTAGTTGGATACTCTGGGACTGGCTCTGACAGATATGGTACTAGAGAGGCTAGGGATTTAGGCCATGAGTGGTTGAAGAGAACAATGAGAGATATTGTTGAATACATTGTTATCCATGCCTAAACACGTATATGTATGATATTTTTTTAATGAAGCTCTTTTGCTTAGTTATTTGTCCTTATTTTGTATATCACTGTGAATGTGAAGATTATTCGTAACTGTGTGTGACTTCTCAAAAAAAATTCTACTTGAATTAAAAAAAAAAAATGACTACAAATCACAAGTGTTCTGAGCCCTGATGATTTATGAAAAACCTACCTCTTCAGGGCCTCCTTATACTACCTGGGTGTGCTCTTTTCCGTTCCCCTCCAATTCCTCTAGCCAACTACTGCCTAAGGGTGGTGTATTTGTAAAATAATTTCTTTAAAGATTACATTTTCAATTCAAAAAAGTTTTTTTTTTTTTTTTTTAAACAAGTATAATTATTGAGGTTTATTTGCTATATTTTAAATTCTTGTTATAATAGTGATTTTTGCAGTATATGTATGGAAATTGCAATCCATAACATTTTTCAATGATTGCTTTTGTGGTTTTAAATTCTGATTGTGCTTCATTATTCTGCTCTATGATGCATCAGATGTGCAGAATATTGATTTATTCGAGATGGAGAAAACAAAACAAGATTTCATGAAGAAAAATATTGATTTATGAGATATAAAATTATCCTGTGGTTAAGTATTAGGCAAATAACAGTTTCCCATGTGTTTACTATTATAAAACATGAATTAAATCTTTTGATGAGAAAATCATTCGATAAAACAACGAACATGGTTACACCAACACATATAGCTTAGTAAATTGGACACTTGTATTCAGTATCCATATCAACAAATTGCAATCCACCTTGTATTGAATCCTGATTGGCTGCTACGGGTTAATACACTTTAGCATGCTGCTACTTACTCTTCTTACTCTTCTTACTCTTCTTATTGATTAAGCTTATAAATGTAAAACCTTTCTAAGTGTAGAACAAAATGTATCAAAATTCTAAGCCAAATGAACAGAAATAAACCACCAGGTGCTCAGTTTATTTTCAGGACAGAAAAATATCTGTCCGTTGTTCGTTCAAAAATCAGAAATACCTCATATCCATTATTAAGCAGGAAGTCTGGAGGCAAACAAAGCAGACATCATACTGTATGTTCTGCTTCTGGTCACTTTCCTTCTAAATGTTATGTTCATGTTTCCCTAACGTATTTTATTTTTTTAAAGATTCTACCAAAATATATTTTATCCAAAACTGTATGAATTGACATTATGCTATAGTCTAGCCATTTTTTTCCCAGATACAGGTATGTTTTTTTTTTTCTTACTGATTGAGGCCAAGAGTAAAGAAAAAAATAAATGGCGTAGGGCAGGCATGACAGCGTGAGGGTTAAAAGTTAGTGGATTCATTAGATTTAGAGTTAAATGTTAACTAAGGAAGAGCCAGGGCAGTTTTAGGGGGAAGGCCCAGCCCTGTCATACAGTGACCTGATGGACGCAGGTAGAAGCTTCCCACCCACCCTTCCTGTTTTTTCTGTTCGGTATCTCAACAGGTACGGTGGACGTGACGGATGTTGTGGCAGTGAGGCAGTTGTTGGTCTTTGCTAACGGAAGAAAAAGTAGAATAAGGAAAGGGTTCAGGACCCATCGGTGGTATGTGTCCCTCTGGTATATTCCAGTTAACGTCGGTTTGCCGGAATATGGTACTGGATGCGCTGCGGTTAGTGTGTTGTCTCCAAGCCAGTGTGTTGCAGCTGGAGGCCTTATTACTATGGTAAAAGGTTCAGCAGGGCATAGTTGGGACATACTGTAGCTTGGTGGGCCTTCATAGACGAACTGCCTTTATTTGCTGGTATGTTTCTGTTATAAGGAATGTTTTATTGTTTATGTTAATTTAAGTTTTATTGTTAATAAAGAGGCTGCTACGGCAATTTGTTTACTCCATTCGTTGTGTGGTCTCCATTAATTATAAGTATTGGAGGGGGTCGGGTGGAGTATAGGGTATGGCTGGGCAGTCATGGGAAGGTGGAGGAACATCTGTTCTACGCTGGTCATTCATTAATCCAAATCAGCAGTGAGCAAGGTAATAACATTTTTCTATTAGGGTAGAATGAGACACAATCCTTACCTTGCATCATGGCCCCTCAGCTGTTTTCACAATACAGAATGAATTGGCGCTAGTTCTGAGTATTATCAAGTCCTTGATGGAACTTAGTGTCCTGTAGAATTGTGAAGGCACCATAAGGGGATGAGTCCACAAGTCTCTAGGCAGCCATTGGAAGGTGGGGAAAAAGACTGAAGCGATTTTTCCAGATATGTAATGAAAGAGAAGACAACAGCTGTTTTCTACTGTTATGAATATAACGTGAGGACCAAAAACACGCATAAACGTGTATGTATGGGCAAAATTGAAAAAAAAAAAAAATATTCAGTTAATCTACCTAATAAATCTGCATCTTAATACATTTTATAGATTTAAAAATTCTGCAAATATAGAAAAATACCTGTTGATTCTGACAGAGCTTTTAACTTCCTATAGTGCACTGAAATACTAAAAAATGCTGTCTGCCCTTTCTGCCTGTGGACTACAGAACACCCACCCTTTTAGGTTATGGAGTGAGGAGAGGGTATTGTTCTTCAGGCTTAACACGCTTCTTGTCCTATGATGACAAAGCTGCTCCTTCATAGATGTAGTACAGTGAGTATGCATTTTCACCTTCGGACAGGGAGTGTTTTACTAGTAGGATTAGCAGGTACAGAAAGTAGAAAACCTGAAAAAAGAAAACGAATGCAACCATGGCATTTAAGGATATGCAATTTATTAGCCGTTTGTTCTTGGATTTAGATATACTGAGTAAATTAACACTTATTTACAGATGAAATAACTGTAATAATTTGTACTGGCTTGGTGTAAGGGTGTAACTGTAGGGTGTAAGGGCGACACAACAAAATCTCTGTTCCTGAGTAGTGTTGAGCGAACACGGACTGTATTATTCGTGTTCGTACCGAATAATTGGATTTTTTGTACCCGAACACGGACACGGACACTTTACTGTATGTTCGGGTAAAAATCCGTGTTCGGTCGTTTTATTTCCGGGTTTTGCATGCTTTGGCGCTCTTTTCATGGCGGGCTTTCAACAGCCAATCAACAATCGTTTAACTGGTGTGCCTTAAGCCATCCCAGCCATGCCTGCAAATGTCTCAGTAGCTGTGATTGGCCGTCTGAAGCATGTGACCAAGTCTTTATAAGTTCGAGGCAGCCGCAGCGGCGTCATTATGCTGCTTAGATTCAGGGACAGAGCACACATCAACGTGCTGGCTGCTGATTAGGGAAAGATAGGCAGGAAAAAACCATTTGTGTCCGGATAGAATTGAGGGACAGGTCGGAGTGTTTAGGCAGGGCGAGTTGTAGGCATTTTAGGGATAGAGTCTGCTGAATTATAGGGTCAGTGTCTTCTACAAACTACAATCGATATTGCTGTGTGGGGGGTGGGGTCTGCACTCAATCCTGATCTACGATCTCTTCTCAATCCTGTTAGGGACAGAGTCTGCTGAATTTTAGGGAAACTGTGTTCTACAAACTACAATCGATATTGCTGTGTGGTGTGGGATTGGAGATAGGCAGGTGTCAGTGATCCACATCCATTTTTCTGTGTGTGAGCTGCAGTGAACACAATCTTTTTGGGCTGCAGTGAACACAATCTTTTTGGGCTGCAGTGAACACAATCTTTTTGGGCTGCAGTGAACACAATCTTTTTGGGCTGCAGTGAACACAATCTTTTTGGGCTGCAGTGAACACAATCTTTTTGGGGTGCAGTGAACAAAATCTTTTTGGGGTGCAGTGAACACAATCCTTTTTGGTGTGCAGTGAACACAATCTTTGTGGGGTGCAGTGAACAAAATCCTTTGTGGGGTGCAGTGAACACAATCTTTTTGGGGTGCAGTGAACAAAATCCTTTTTGGGGTGCAGTGAACAACATCCTTTTTGGGGTGCAGTGAACACAATCTTTTTGGGGTGCAGTGAACAAAATCCTTTGTGGGGTGCAGTGAACACAATCTTTTTGGGGTGCAGTGAACACAATCTTTTTGGGGTGGAGTGAACAACATCCTTTTTGGGGTGCAGTGAACAAAATCCTTTTTGGGGTGCAGTGAACAAAATCATTTTTGGGGTGCAGTGAACACAATCTTTTTGGGGTGCAGTGAACACAATCTTTGTGGGGTGCAGTGAACACAATCTTTTTGGGGTGGAGTGAACAACATCCTTTTTGGGGTGCAGTGAACAACATCCTTTTTGGGGTGCAGTGAACACAATCTTTTTGGGGTGCAGTGAACACAATCTTTGTGGGGTACAGTGAACAGAATCTTTGTGGGGTGCAGTGAACACAATCTTTGGGGGGTACAGTGAACACAATCTTTGTGAGGTGCAGTGAACACAATCTTTGTGGGGTGCAGTGAACACAATCATTGTGGGGTGCAGTGAACTCAATCTTTGTGGGGTACAGTGAACACAATCTCATACTTCTGAAGGTTTGAGGGTGCTGCCTGTTCCATACTCCCCCTACTCCTCATCTAGCCTTTTAGGGGTACAAACAATAGTAATTGGGGCCTAGTGTGGTTGTGTACGTGTGATATACATACACTTTTTTGGGATCATATTTTCTATTCCGCTATTTAATCAAAAACCTTTGGGGATCAGTTAAATTGGGGGATAGTCTGTGTTGGTACGTGTGAGAGAGATCCACCTTTCCAAGTTGTTGGGGTTCATCTCATACTTCTGAAGGTTTGAGGGTGCTGCCTGTTCCATACTCCCCCTACTCCTAGCCTTTTAGGGGTACAAACAATAGTAATTGGGGCCTAGTGTGGTTGTGTACGTGTGATATACATACACTTTTTTGGGATCATATTTTCTATTCCGCTATTTAATCAAAAACCTTTGGGGATCAGTTAAATTGGGGGATAGTCTGTGTTGGTACGTGTGAGAGAGATCCACCTTTCCAAGTTGTTGGGGTTCATCTCATACTTCTGAAGGTTTGAGGGTGCTGCCTGTTCCATACTCCCCCTACTCCTAGCCTTTTAGGGGTACAAACAATAGTAATTGGGGCCTAGTGTGGTTGTGTACGTGTGATATACATACACTTTTTTGGGATCATATTTTCTATTCCGCTATTTAATCAAAAACCTTTGGGGATCAGTTAAATTGGGGGATAGTCTGTGTTGGTACGTGTGAGAGAGATCCACCTTTCCAAGTTGTTGGGGTTCATCTCATACTTCTGAAGGTTTGAGGGTGCTGCCTGTTCCATACTCCCCCTACTCCTAGCCTTTTAGGGGTACAAACAATAGTAATTGGGGCCTAGTGTGGTTGTGTACGTGTGATATACATACACTTTTTTGGGATCATATTTTCTATTCCGCTATTTAATCAAAAACCTTTGGGGATCAGTTAAATTGGGGGATAGTCTGTGTTGGTACGTGTGAGAGAGATCCACCTTTCCAAGTTGTTGGGGTTCATCTCATACTTCTGAAGGTTTGAGGGTGCTGCCTGTTCCATACTCCCCCTACTCCTAGCCTTTTAGGGGTACAAACAATAGTAATTGGGGCCTAGTGTGGTTGTGTACGTGTGATATACATACACTTTTTTGGGATCATATTTTCTATTCCGCTATTTAATCAAAAACCTTTGGGGATCAGTTAAATTGGGGGATAGTCTGTGTTGGTACGTGTGAGAGAGATCCACCTTTCCAAGTTGTTGGGGTTCATCTCATACTTCTGAAGGTTTGAGGGTGCTGCCTGTTCCATACTCCCCCTACTCCTAGCCTTTTAGGGGTACAAACAATAGTAATTGGGGCCTAGTGTGGTTGTGTACGTGTGATATACATACACTTTTTTGGGATCATATTTTCTATTCCGCTATTTAATCAAAAACCTTTGGGGATCAGTTAAATTGGGGGATAGTCTGTGTTGGTACGTGTGAGAGAGATCCACCTTTCCAAGTTGTTGGGGTTCATCTCATACTTCTGAAGGTTTGAGGGTGCTGCCTGTTCCATACTCCCCCTACTCCTAGCCTTTTAGGGGTACAAACAATAGTAATTGGGGCCTAGTGTGGTTGTGTACGTGTGATATACATACACTTTTTTGGGATCATATTTTCTATTCCGCTATTTAATCAAAAACCTTTGGGGATCAGTTAAATTGGGGGATAGTCTGTGTTGGTACGTGTGAGAGAGATCCACCTTTCCAAGTTGTTGGGGTTCATCTCATACTTCTGAAGGTTTGAGGGTGCTGCCTGTTCCATACTCCCCCTACTCCTAGCCTTTTAGGGGTACAAACAATAGTAATTGGGGCCTAGTGTGGTTGTGTACGTGTGATATACATACACTTTTTTGGGATCATATTTTCTATTCCGCTATTTAATCAAAAACCTTTGGGGATCAGTTAAATTGGGGGATAGTCTGTGTCGGTACGTGTGAGAGAGATCCACCTTTCCAAGTTGTTGGGGTTCATCTCATACTTCTGAAGGTTTGAGGGTGCTGCCTGTTCCATACCCCCCCTACTCCTCATCTAGCCTTTTAGGGGTACAAACAATAGTAATTGGGGCCTAGTGTGGTTGTGTACGTGTGATATACATACACTTTTTTTGGATCATATTTTCTATTCCGCTATTTAATCAAAAACCTTTGGGGATCAGTTAAATTGGGGGATAGTCTGTGTCGGTACGTGTGAGAGAGATCCACCTTTCCAAGTTGTTGGGGTTCATCTCATACTTCTGAAGGTTTGAGGGTGCTGCCTGTTCCATACCCCCCCTACTCCTCATCTAGCCTTTTAGGGGTACAAACAATAGTAATTGGGGCCTAGTGTGGTTGTGTACGTGCGAGATACATACACTTTTTTTGATCATATTTCCTATTCCGCTATTCAATAAAAACCTTTGAGGATCAATTGAATTGCGGGATAGTCTGTGTCGGTACGTGTGAGAGAGATCCACCTTTCCAAGTTGTTGGGGTTCATCTCATACTTCTGAAGGTTTGAGGGTGCTGCCTGTTCCATACTCCCCCTACTCCTCATCTAGCCTTTTAGGGGTACAAACAATAGTAATTGGGGCCCAGTGTGGTTGTGTACGTGTGATATACATACACTTTTTTTGGATCATATTTTCTATTCCGCTATTTAATTTAACTGGGCCTCCATGCGAGACCTGTGTGCCTTGTTGCGCTGTTTTGAGTACTCCACCAACATGGCCAGTGGCAATGACGCCGTTCTCAGCTTAACTATCCCACTTCTATGCCTCCTTGAAAAAACAATTCGGGCGATGATGGAAGAGGATGTGGCACAGGATGAGGAGGAGGAGGAGGATGAAGAGGTAACATTTCCAAGGCTTTCAGGGCAGTCATTCGCAAGGGGCTCCGAGGGTGGGTTCCTGCACACGCAAACGCCAGGGACGCAATTGTCCAGCAGGGGCACAGTTCTGGAGGATGAGGAGGATGAGGAGGAGGAGGAGCTGGAGGAGGAGATGGAACCATGTTCACAGCAGGGTGGCACCCAGGCCAGCTCATGGCCATCACTGGTGCGTGGCTGGGGGGATACAGAGGACACGGACGATACACCTCCCACAGAGGACAGCCTTTCGTTGCCTCTGGGCAGCCTGGCACACATGAGCGATTACATGCTGCAGTGTCTCCACAACGACCGCCGAGTTGCCCACATTCTAACTTGTGCTGATTACTGGGTGGCCACGCTGCTGGATCCCCGTTACAAGGACAACGTACCGTCCTTAATTCACTCACTGGAGCGCGATCGCAAGATGCGCGAGTACAAGCGCACGCTGGTAGACGCCATGCTGCTGGCATTCCCATCTGACAGCGGGGCCACAGTGGAAGCACAAGGCAGAGGAGGAGGAGGAGGAGGTCGCCAACGCAACCAGGGCACCGCCAGCACCTCAGAAGGCAGGGTTAGCATGGCCGAAATGTGGAAAAGCTTTGTCAGCACGCCACAACAAACAGCAGCACCAGCAGCTCAGATGGAACGTCTTAGCAGGAGGCAGCATTTTACCAACATGGTGGAGCAGTATGTGTGCACACGCCTACATGTAGTGAATGACGGGTCTGCCCCCTTCAACTTCTGGGTCTCCAAATTGGGCACATGGCTTGAGCTTGCCCTTTACGCCTTGGAGGTGCTGGCGTGCCCTGCAGCCAGTGTATTATCTGAACGGGTATTTAGCACGGCTGGGGGCGTTATAACAGACAAGCGCAGCCGCCTGTCCAGAGACAATGTGGACAAGCTCACGTTCATTAAAATGAACCAGGCATGGATCCCACGGGACTTTTCCGTACCTTATGCAGAATAGCAATGGATACCGACCTTACCCACCCATTGTTCCATTTTTGCTCTTTCTCACTCTTTTGGGGTGTACCCTCATTTAAAATTTTTGAAAAGAAGCAGTGTTGGCTACCTCGTCCTCCTCCTCAGGGCCAGATTAATGTAGGGGCTATTGGAGCTGCAGCTCCAGGCCCCTACCTTTTATATAGGCCCCGGGTTGGCCATATTCACTGTTACCGCTCTTCTGTCACTTGTAAACACAGAAGTCTGGCTTCTATGCTCGCTTCCCCAGGCAGCACCCTCAGAACCTCCCCACACAGCGTGAAGGCCGGACAAGGAGGGACAGTTGGCGATGCATGGATGTGTTTATGGGCTTCAGAGACAGCATCCCATGTTGAATTAGGCATGCATGGCTGCACCCTTCCTCCTCTGGGTGCATGGCAAGGCACGGCCCTTAAGGCCCTTCAAAATCCTCAGCACCAAGCCCATGATGCTGTTAATCCGGCCCTGGTCCTCCTCCACCGCCGCTTCCACCTACACCGCCCATAGGTGTGCGCAGCCTATTGCATTAAGGTGTGCACCCCAAAGTTGAAATACACATGCATGTGTTTGCCAGCAGGGAGAGTAATGTATCGGGGCCATGTACCTGTAGGCAAGGAGAAATAGAGCAGAGCAGGTCCCAGGGAGATCTTTCCCATCTCCTCACTGGCAATGCTATGTGCCCTAGGTGATTAGGGTGTGCCCAGGCACACCCAGCACACCCTGTGCGCACGCCTATGTCACCGCCACATCCACCACCACCTCAACCTCCCTCCTACTCCATATGGGCCTCGTCCTTCAGAGATGAAGAAGAACATTGTTTTATTTTTCTGTTTTTTTTTTGTTGTTTTAAGTTATTTCCCTATCCACATTTGTTTGCAGAGCACTTGCCATGCTCTTAATTACGTTTTGCTGCCATTTGCAGCACTCTAGCCCTTTCCTTTGGTGTTTTAGAGCCATTTTAGTGCCTTAAAGTTCGGGTCCCCATTGACTTCAATGGGGTTCGGTGTCCGGGAAAAGTTCGGTAAAAGTCCGGGACACGGACCCGGACTTTTTTTTAAAGTTCGGCCGAACCAGTCGAACACGGACATCTAGGTGTTCGCTCAACCCTATTCCTGAGTAGTTACCACTGTGACCCTGCACTGCTTGTGACATGCTGTGCATTCTCCTTGCCACAGTACCTCTTTATTTATGTCATGCTGTACATTCCCTATTCTGCAGTGTCTCCTACTGTATACCAGTGGCGGCTGCTAAACATTTTTCTGGGGGCAGCAAACAAACCCTTCTAGGTCCGCACTTACCCCACAAACGGAGACCTCCAGTGGTCAGGGCTCCCCTGATACTCAGCACCGTGGCTTCCCCAGCTTCCTCCCGGCTAACCCGGTCTTCTTTAAATCTGCCTCCTGTCCTGAGAAGCCAGAAACCAATGGGGAATATTTATTTGCTAGTATCACAAGTGGGAGGACAACCTTTTACAAGCCAATTAGAGCCTCAGGCTCCAATCATGTGCTTGTAAAAAAATCACAGACCTCATAGAAAGCTATTAGTATGGCACCCAGGATGCAAACTAGGGGGAGGCACCCCTGCGCCCCTTATGGACCAGCCACCACTGCTGTATACCATGCTGTATATTCTCTATTCCACAATACATCATTCCTTATGCCATGTGTTTCATTCTTTATGCTGCACCCCCTAAATACATACGCTATATGTATATTCTGTATTCTGCACTGCCCCATTCTAAATGCTTTGCTGTGTGTTCCCTATTCTAATGCATCATTCCATTTGCCATGTTATACATTCATTATTTGATACCCTTTCATTACATATGCCATGATGTATGGTCTGTATTCTGCAGTGCCGAATTTCGTATACTGTGCTGTATGTTCTCTATTCCAAGGACTGTCCCTAACATTAATTGGACCCTGGGCAAACATTTTCTTGGCCCCACCATGCAATTTCATCCCCCCATCATTACACAGGACCCCCTCCCCCATACTACCCCCCATCTTTACACAATACCCCCTCCCCCATACTAACCTCATCATTACATGGGACCTCCTCCCACATTATTACACAGGTTCCCCTCCCCCATATCACCATCATCATTACACAGGACCCCCCCCCCTCACTACCCTCATTATTACACAGGAACCCTCCCCAATACTACCCCTATGATTAAACAAGTCTCTTTCCCCATGCTATGTTGGCAATCATGAACAGTCAGGGCACTGCTGTTTCTGCAGGAAGGAAGGTTATTGTTGAGGGTGGGAGGTGTAGAGGGGGGCTTTTGTTGAGGAAGGAGAAGCTGGGAGGGGGGTTATTGTTAAAGGTGGAGAGGCGGGGGAGGGGGTTATTTTTGGGAGTGGGGAGGCAGGGGTGATGGTTGTTGTTGAGGGTGGAGAGGTGTGCGTAGGGTTATTGTTCAGGGTGGAAAGGCAGGGAGGGGGGCTATTATTGAGGGTTTTTTTCCTTTTTTAGGTGACTGAGTGACTGTCAGATTTTCACACAGTGATCCAGCTGGGTTCTGCAAGCAAGTTTGTGCAGGAGGAGGAGGTTAAGTTGTACATAGAGTCTGTTTTAAGGAAATTGTCCCTAAAGTTTGAAGTCAAGTGGGCATCCCATAATCTCCAATCCCTAACCAAGTTGAAATCCCCTAATAAAACATGAAAACAAAGCTATGGACTGTTCTCTGTTTCTGAGGTGTTGGTGAAGATTCGCTGTGCCTGGCTGTGCAGAGGTGGGGGATCCCTTTAACCTGCAGCTCCTCCGTGGGGTGTGCTACATATGTATAACAGGTGGGCCCACCAAAAGCCCAGGAACTGAGCTGCAAATGTTTAACCCTTTCCCCAGCTTGGGCTGGCTGCTGGATAACTAACTGCAGACACATTTTCACCTGCCTGCAACCCTGCAATAGGTTCCCTATTCCACACCACCGCATTTCGTATTCTATCCTGTAGGTTCCCTATTTCACACCACATAACTCGATGTGCAATGCTGTACATTGCTTTTTCCACACTGCCCCATTCTGTGTGCCATAATGTTCGTTCCCTATTCCACAATGCCACATTCTGTATACCATGGTGTACACTCCTTATTCTACATTGTCTCATTCCATATGCCATGCTTTTCCTTGCCTATTCTACACCGCCTCATTCCATATTCTAAGCTTTTCATTCACTATTTCACACCACTTCCTTTTATAGCTCACACTACCTCTTTTTGTACATGAACAATATATCCTGTAATGTAAGTTCCCTTTTCTACACTGTTTCACTCTGTGCAACTTGATGTACATATTATATATTGCCTCATTCTGTACGCTCCTCTGTGCTGTACACAGATCCATACTTACCTCATTGTCATCAATACATCCTCTTTAGTCCTTTAATCATTCAAGTGATTCATTGAACTCCATACAGCCGCACAGTCATACTCACACAGCCATAGACCTACCCAACAGTGGTGGCTATAGTGACATGACGGATGGTGCTGTCATCAGAAATGCCCAAAGTAGAAAGTATAAATGTCCTATTTGCACTTTTCTACAAAGACGTGCTGGTGCTGCTTATTTTCTCTGGCCACTTCAGTTCTTTGTTACCTGCCATGGCAATTGGAGTCTTGTGCAATAGGGTCTTTTTTCTATTGGGGGACAATTTAAATGTTTGCTTTGGGGCCTTGCAATGTCTAGTTATGCCTCTAGTCTAGGCATAAGGGTACTATCTGGGCCCATATACAGCAGAAGTGACTGTGAACCAGTGTTGCAAACCCACCAGATTGAAATTTACTGAGACAACACCCAAAATTTACTGGCACAGCCAAGTTTATATTGCCATTTCCAAAAGTTATAAAATTAAAATTTAAACGCAAATTTTAGTATTTAGTCTACAAACAAGTACAATATGCAATTATCAATGTAATTTAAGGTAGATATTACCACTTCAGCCCCGGAAGGTTTTACCCTGTTCCTGACGAGGCCATTTTTAGCGATATGTCACTGCGTTATTTTACCTGACAATTTTTCCCCAAAATTTGAGCTTTCGTTTGGTGGTATTTGATCACCTCGCTATAAACAAAAAAATAGCGACAATTTTGAAAAAAAAAAAAGAAAAAAAAAACAAACAATGTAAAAAATCTAATTTCTTTATCAATTTAGACCAATATGTATTCTGCTTCATAGTTTTGGTAAAAAAAATAAATTCCAATAAGTGTGTATTGATTGGTTTGCGCAAAAGTTATCACGTCAACAAACTATGGGATATTTTTTGCCCTTTTTATTTATTTATTTATTTTTACTAGTAATGGCTGCGATCAGTGATTTTTAGTGGGACTGCGACATTGCAGCGGACAAATCGGACACCTAACTGACACTTTTGACACTTTTTACTAATTACATTTGCAGGGAAGGGGTTAACATCAGAGGGGATCAAAGGGTTAAATGTGTCCCTGGGGGGATTCTTGATAACTGTGTGGGGGTTGCTCTGACTTGGGGAAGACCAAGATCCATGTTCCTGCTTGCCAGGAACACAAGATCTCTATCTTCTCCCCTGTAAGAATCCCAATCTGCCTTTTTTGCCTCTCTCAGGAATGATCGCGGATGGCCAGCAGATATTGGGTCCTCTGTCCAATCAGTGCGTGATCGCGCCTCTGGCGGCGCATGCATGTCACCTAGTGGCTATTGCATGAAATTACATACAGGTGCATTGTTTCTCACAATTGTGCTGACCTGCCGCAGTACATGTACGTTAGGCGGTTGGCAAGTGGTTAAGGAAAAAAACATATTTCTTTTATTTTCAATATAGTAAGTAAGTAGCTCAGTGACAGGATTCAGGAGGGCAAGAAATTAGGATGCATATTAACAGAGAATAGCACACACATGCAAAAGAAATGACTATCAAATATAAAGGCAATCAATAAATAAAAATGGGGATTTGGTCCCACCATATGGCCATATCGTGTTCAAGCCCACCACTACGTCAAAGTACCCCATTGTCAGTGGGTCCTACACTATCCATAAAAAGAGGGATGAATCCAGCCTCTAAACCATTGGAGATACTACTCCTTACTGGGAGAGATGTGCAACTGCACTATAAGGGACTCCTCCTATATCTACTTGCTAGTGGACACTGATAAGGTACAGGTGTGGGAGGGTGGGGTGCTTAACCCCAGAAGTCTGGTCAGACCGAATACATAACAAACAAACAAGGATTTGGGGGGGGGGCACACCCTGAACATGCATCCCTTATAGTGCTGACAATGGGGTACTTTGATGTAGTGGTGGGCTTGAACACGATATGGCCATATGGTGGGACCAAATCCCCATTTTTATTTATTGATTGCCTTTATATTTGATAGTCATTTCTTTTGCATGTGTGCACTATTCTCTGTTAATATGCATGTTGCTTGGTTCATAGCTGCACCAGCTTTAGAAATGCATGTTCAGGGTGTGCCCCCCAGCTCCTTGTTTGTTTGTTATGTATTCAGTCTGACCAGACTTCTGGGGTTAAGCAGCCCACCCTCCCCCACATGTACCTTATCAGTGTCCACTAGCAAGTAGATAAAGGAGGAGTCCCTTATAGTGCAGTTGCACATCTCTCCCAGTAAGGAGTAGTATCTCCAATGGTTTAGAGGCTGGATTCATCCTTCTTTTTATGGATAGTGTAGGACCCACTGACAATGGGGGGGCACACCCTGAACATGCATCCCTTATAGTGCTGACAATGGGGTACTTTGACGTAGTGGTGGGCTTGAACACGATACGAAACAGCACTGACAGTCCTGTTCCCAGCCTGCCTTGCTTTCATCCTGTAGACCTGCACACAAGGCCTTGCCCGCTCAACCTAGGTTCCCTTGCACCATGACATCACACAACACGCTCAGGTATCACCTCCGCCAGATCCACCTTTGCCGGCACCACCCAAACACAAGCGTCACAGCAATCATTTTTAATGGCAGCCTTTTCCTATCACTGTTATTTACTGGCAGAAATAAAGTGCCCATTTTTTACTGGCTGCCAGTAAAAAATACTGATGTTTGGCAACACTGCCGTGAACCATATTCTTATGCAAACATAATTACCTGAAAGAGCATCCTGGCTAATGCCTAATAGTGCCAAGTGTGGTTAAATGCCAGCCAGAAAACACAATTGATGTGAATAATGCCAACAGACAAGAGGGTAAATAATCATTCATCATCAAAAAAGTAGAAATTTTGTCTGTCTAATAAATGACTAATCAACATAATGCTTAGCTGTGAAAAGACAAGTTTGAAATGTGCCATTATTGCTTAAGAATGAAAGCATCTGAGTCATTAAATAAATGCTATGGCCTAATAAATAACAGGGATGGGGTTTTCTAATGAGGATCTGTTAAACTAAATGTAACATATTAACACATTTACCAGTTTTCCTCAAAACGGAAGTGCAGTTAATATGCAAATAAGCCCCTCATTATCATCATCATCAGTCAATCATGTTGACTGACAGCATAGCTCATGTAGAAGTAGAAGAGGGAAAACTTTCTTTAAATGTAAATATAAATTTAAAAAATCCTTTCTCCATAAAAGGAGCTCTTTTAGTTTTGCAAAGAAAGACAGCACAACAATAAACAATAAAAATGTATCTTTGGACAAACGTTTTTTTTTTTTTTTGGACAAAGTGCAGAAAGATCAGAACTCATGTCCATTTTTTCTACTGTTCATGGCCCTGTTGTAGAGATTTCTTCACTTCCTGTCTGGTAAACAAGGACAGGAAGCGAGGGATAATTACTTTAACAGCAACACAAACAGAAATAAAACAGTTTTTTACAGTTATTTAGAGGAATGATAGAACCTCTGTCAGCTTTTTATTGTTGTCCATTTTCCTGTTAGAGATTTTCCCTCACATTCTGTCTGAACAGGAACGGAGAGTAATGCCTCGTACACACGCAGCGATTGTTGGCCGACCGATCGGCCGTCTTTTGTCCAGTGTTGTTGTGTTGGTTGAAATGTGCTCTAGACTGCACACAAATTTTATCGGCCAACAAAAACCAACTTCAGAAGTGATGTCATGTTCTGGTTAACTTTTCGTGTGTTTTTTCTTCTCTGAGCATGCCCAGTCTTGCTCATCACATTTTTGTCTGCCGAAATCTGTACTGACTGAAGAACAATCGGCCGTTCTGTTGACGGCCAACAAAAATTTTATAGCATGCACACCAGATTTTGTTTGGCTGAAAAGTCTCAGTCGGTTGTCGGAAGCATCATACTAACAAGCCGACAATCGGCCGATCGGATGTTGGCCGAAAATTCACTGCCAACAATCGTTGCGTGTGTACGAGGCTTAAGGGAAAGTATCTCCAATGGAGCCCTGATTAGCAGTAAAACTTTACAGGGGTTCTAACATTTCTCTATTATATCCAAAACTATTAAAAAAAAACCCCAAAATGTCTCTCTTATTCTAAAAGCTTTGAAACTCTGGACCATTGCATAAATAAATAAGTTCACCTAGGTAATAAAATCAGCTGGTTTCTTTTAAGGGCTGGCAATAGTTTTCTTTTTTAATGTTTAGCTAGAGTGGAACAGTTTACAGCCCCTTGTAAAGTTTCTACTGCTGTAATAGTCTCTATTATCTCATATTTTGTGTCTGGGAACTAGGAAAATAAAATGAAGAGGAATCAAATAAATAAAAACACTTTTTAGTGGACTAGGGACAACTTAAAACTTCTGTCTTTTGACATTTCTGTTGTTGTCAGTGTTCTCAGTGGGGAGTTTCGACCCAAAAATGTAGCCGTAATAAAATATTTATTAAAACAGTCCTTTTTTCTATACCCTCTCTAAAATTACCAAAAAGTTTGAAAATGGGTTTCAAATTTCAACTCTTTATTCGTTTTGGATAGACTTGAGAAGGATAAGGTTTTTATTACTGTCTATGTTTAACACCTTCCTGCCTATAGTAGATTGACAGCTGGGCGGGCCTTTCTTCCTTCTGAGTGGACATTATATGATGTTCTCCCAGAATGCGCCGCTCACAGGGCCGCACAGCAGCGTGATCTGTCATCAGCTTTGTTCAGTGGACACAGCCAATGACTGATCACTATACTAGCCAGTACCATGTGATCAATTGGACCAATCACAGCAGATCACATGACAATTGTAAATAATGGTTGACTTTCTTTCATGCCATCCTTTGTATATAATTGTGTTGCTAGCTATGATTAGTCACAGTGATCACATGGTATAGACAGGGCCCATCTATACCATGTGATTAGATTTGGCCAATTACAGCTAATCACAACAAAAGACACTGAATGAATCAGTTTAATTCAGTAAAAATTATTGCTAATACCAATGAAATTCACTGGTATAAGCAATCATAATGTATAAAAAAAAAAACAAAAAAAATCTTGATCATTTCCCCAGAGTAGTACAGTGCAACACTGTATTGCTCTGGTCACAGTGTGTTAAAAAAAATCATAAAAATAAGAAAGAATGTAATAAAAAAGAAAAAATATTATTTTTTTTCTACATACTGCCATCAGTCAGTGTCCCTGATCACCGCCACACCAGTTATATGATAATGTGACAGTACTGGCGATAGAATGTAACAAAAAAAAAATTGTAACTTTTTTTTTTAATTTCTTCATTTTCCAAAAATGTGTAACAAAAAAATACAACTTCAAAAAACTTGCCATGCCTCTAAACACCTTGGACTGTCTACTTTCCAAAAAGGTGTCATTTGGAGGGTATTTGTACTGTAATGACAGTGCAATAGTCATTCAAAATGTGACTGTTTTGAAAGCTAAAAATTGGCCTGGGCCGGAAGGGGGTAAAAAAGTGCCCAGTATTAAAGTATTTAAGGAAATATTTCCATCAGGTTTTCCAGTTGGGAAGATTTGTCCTCACTAATTCTGCCTGACACCTATCAAATAGCCATGAAGTAAAAAGCATTTCCTGTGCCTAATCTGTCTAAATAAAGAGAAATCTGCAAAATGGGGGCAAATAAAGCAATGGAGATCCACGCATGGACCTAAAATGGAAAAAAAAAATGGCTTGAGTTGTGCTTTAATTTTTTTTTTTCCATGTAAATGATTTCAGAAGAAGCAACTTGGGAGGCAAAGCACGCTATCAATCCAAGGCGTTGGCTAGTCAGGTTCTGAATGTAATGTGGTTTTAATTCCATCACTTACTGATCCTATAAATTCGTACTTGGCACAATGTCAGTGAAGGAAATAATTTGCTTATTGCTCAGACATCTGAATCTCCTGTACCAACAAGACAACCAACTAACTGTTTTGGCAAATAAGTCATGTGATTGTTACTGATTAGAAAGGCTTTGCCTACATCTAAACCCTGTATTATGTGAATTCATCTATAGCATTTGAAATGGTTTTATTATTTATTCATACAGTTTATAACACCAACAAGAATACCCACTACCTAAATTTGAAAATAGAAAGGTACTAAATCTGACGTTAGTAATTTGTTTAACCACTTTACCACCGGAGGATTTTGCTGTCTTCCGTCCAGGCCACTTTTTGCGATTCGGCGCTGTGCGACTTCAACTGACAATTGCGCGGTCGTGCGACGCCGTACCCAAACGAAATTTACGTCCTTTTTTTCCCACAAACAGAGCTTTCTTTTGGTGGTATTTGATCACCTGTGCGATTTTTACTTTTTGCGCTATAAACAAAAAAAGAGCGTTTATTTTGAAAAAATAACAATATTTTTAACATTTTTTTTATATGAAATTCCCCCCAAAAAAGATGTAAAAACCAATTTTTTTAAAAATTTTTGGCCAATTTGTTTTATGCTACATATGTTTGGTAAAAAAAATTGCAATAAGCGTATTTTGATTGGTTTGCGCAAAAGTTATTGCGTTTACTAACAAAGGGAAAGATTTCTGTCATTTTTGGTGTTTTTTTTTTTTAACGCGTAATGGCGGCGATCTGCGATTTTTTTTGCGGGACTGCGACATTGCGGCGGACAGATCGGACCCTTGACTGACATTTTTGACACTTTTGGGGGTACCAGTGACATTACTGCAGTAATCAGTGCTATAAATATGCACTGTTACTGTAAAAATGACACTGGCAGGGAAGGGGTTAATTTTATTGGAGAGGGAGGGGTTAATGTATGCCTGGTGCTTACTGACGTGTAGGGGGGGAGGTGACTGTGTGAGTCATGGACAGATTGGATGTCCAGCTATGCTGAACAGTCCGATCTGTCACTCCCTGTCACTATGGAGATCCGCCCGCTGTGTTTACACACAGCGGGCGGATCTCCAGACTCGATCCCCGATGATCGGGTAAGAGCAGCGGCGATCGCCACTGCTCCTCCCCTAGCCCGACTCCCGCTGTGAATGAAAACAGCGGGAGCGAGCCTCCGGCGGCGCGCAAGCGCCGCCCAGAAGGGGGAGTGTCTAACGACGTTAATACTACGTCGCTGGACGATAACGAACCACTCTGCCGCAGTAGTATTACTGTGAGCGGTTCTAAAGTGGTTAATATTTTAGGGACGCTGCCAGCGGTTTAGACATTAATGGCTGTGTGTTGAGTTATTTTTAGGGGACAGAAAATTTACACTGTTATACAAGCTGTACACTCACTACTTTACATTGTAGCAAAGTGTCATTGCTTCAGTGTTGTCACATGAAAAGATAGAATAACATATTTACAAAAATGTGAGGGGTGTACTCACTTTTGTGATATACTGTAGGTAGAATGATAAAATATTATATAAATTCATATAGAATTATTCAGGTCAGGTTTCAGCTCTGAAGATCACAAAAAAAGCCAATCAGCTGCAGTGCTGATCAGGGTATTTTAACAGCAAAGGAGTCCCCTTTGCCTGAATAGAATCTGCAGAGGCGGCTCTCTAATTAGGCAAATTAGGCGGTCACCTAAGGCCTCACACTCACAGGGGCCTCGCAGCCGCCTAATTTGCCTAGTTAAAGAGCCGCCTCTGAGCCTGGCAGCAAGGATCTCCCTGCCATCAGCACAGCGTGGGGTCCCGGAGCGCCGCGTTGGCATCCTGCTGGCTGCATGCAGCGGTGAGGAGTGAGCACTTCAGCTGTGCTGCCAGACGGACTGCATGCATAAGATGACACAGAGAACTCCCTCCCCCCCCAGCAGGAGAGAAGGTGCTGCTGCTTCCAAGAGGACTGCGCCTGGCCCGCCCTGATCAGGTACACGAGGCTGGGGGGGGGGGGGATGTGCAGGTCACAGGTGACAAGTGCTGTGGTATCTGGCAGACTGCCTATGTGTGTCCTCCTTCCCCCACCGCCAATTTCATTCTTATACAGTCAGCAAGTAGAAGGCAGAATGTCCGAGCAGAAGGCGGGAGCTGTCCAACTTTTCAAGTTAAAAAGCCTGTGATTTGTTAGTATGGGCGGTCCTAGCAACCAATCAGCTGCCTGTTAATGAAAAGTTGGACAGCTTCTGCCCTCTGCTCGGACATGCTGCATCCTCTGTCTTCTACCTGCTATGTAAGGTAAGGGACTCAGAAATTCCATTCACCTGCTCCTCCCCTCCCCTCCCCCTCTTTCCTTCCACGTCCCCTCTGTTCTCTGCTCTGTCACTGTGCTCAGGTGATGGTTTGGGAAGTGTAACTGTCCTAGGTGGAGAGGATCAATTCCCCACTGTTCTGTCCTCTCCACCTCCAGCATGCCTGCAGCTTCAATAATATCCCCCACCCAGGACCATTCCAAGTGAGTGAGCACTGTGACTTACCAGTCTCTCTCCTCTCCCTCTCTCTCCTGCACTGGCCCTGTGTCCATCCCCCCCCCCAACCTGGCTGCATCCTCCTGTCCACCTGGCTCTGCCCCCCCCACCTGGCTGCACCCCCCTTTCCTGTCCACCTCACTCTGCCCCCCCCCCACCTGGCTGCATCCTCCTGTCCACCTGGCTCTGCCCCCCCCCCCAGGCTGCATCCCCCCTCTACCTGGCTGCACCCCCCCTCTTCTGTCCATCTGGCTCTGCCCTCTCCTGTCCACCTGGCTTCACCCCATCTCCTGTCCACCTGGCTGCAACCCCCCTCTCTTTTCCACCTGGCTGCATTCCCCCTCCACCTGGCTGCACCCTCCCTCTCCTGTCCACCTGGCTCTGTCCTCCCCCACCTGGCTGTACCCTCCCCCCTCTCCTGTCCACCTGGCTCTGTCCCCCCCACCTTACTGCACACTCCTTCACCTTCTGTAGCTGCAACCCCCCCTCTCCTATCCACCTGGCTCTGCCCTCTCCTGTCCACCTGGCTGCACCCCATCTCCTGTCCACCTGGCTGCAACCCCCCTCTCTTTTCCACCTGGCTGCATCCCCCCTCCACCTGGCAGCACTCCCCCCCTCTCCTGTCCACCCTCCACCTGGCTGCACCCCCCCCCCTCTTCTGTCCATCTGGCTCTGCCCTCTCCTGTCCACCTGGCTTCACCCCATCTCCTGTGCACCTGGCTGCAACCCCCCTCTCTTTTCCACCTGGCTGCATTCCCCCTCCACCTGGCTGCACCCTCCCTATCCTGTCCACCTGGCTCTGTCCTCCCCCCTCCACCTGGCTGTACCCTCCCCCCTCTCCTGTCCACCTGGCTCTGCCCCCCCCACCTGGCTGCACACTCCTCCACCTTCTGTAGCTGCAACCCCCCATCTCCTGTCCACCTGGCTGCAACCCCCATCTCCTGTCCACCTGGCTGCAACCCCCATCTCCTGTCCACCTGGCTGCAACCCCATCTCCTGTCCACCTGGCTGCATTCCCCCTCCACCTGGCTGCACCCTCCCTCTCCTGTCCACCTGGCTCTGTCCCCCCCCCACCTGGCTGTACCCTCCCCCCCTCTTCTGTCCACCTGGCTGCACACTCCTCCACCTTCTGTAGCTGCAACCCCCCCCCCCCTCTCCTATCCACCTGGCTCTGCCCTCTCCTGTCCACCTGGCTGCACCCCATCTCCTGTCCACCTGGCTGCATTCCCCCTCCACCTGGCTGCACCCTCCCTCTCCTGTCCACCTGGCTCTGCCCCCCCCACATGGCTGCACCCCACCCTCTCCTGTCCACCTGGCTCTATCCTTCCCCCCCCCCCACCTGGCTGTACCCTCCCCTGTCACCTGGCTCTGCCCCCCCACCTGGCTGCACACTCCTCTCCTGTCCACCTGGCTGCATTCCCCCCTCCACCTTCTGTAGCTGCAACCCCCCACCCTCTCCTGTCCACCTGGCTCTGTCCTCCCCCACCACCTAGCTGCACCCCATCTCCTGTCCACCTGGCTGCACCCCCCCACCTGGATGCACCCTCCCTCTCCTGTCCACCTGGCTCTGTCCCCCCCCCCCACCTGGCTGCACCCACTCTCTCCTGTCCACCTGGCTCTGTCCTCCCCCACCTGGCTGTACCCTCCCCCCTCTCCTGTCCACCTGGCTACATCTCCCCCCTCTCTTGCCCACCTTGCTCTGTTCAGCCCCCACCTGGCTGCACCCCCCCTCTCCTGTTCACCTGGCTCTGTCCAGCCCCCACCTGGCTGCACCCCCCCTCTCCTGTTCACCTGGCTATGTCCAGCCCCCACATGGCTGCACCCCCCCTCTTCTGTTCACCTGGCTCTGTCCAGCCCCCACATGGCTGCACCCCCCCTTTCCTGTCCACCTGGCTCTGCCCTCTCCTGTCCACCTGGCTGCATCCCCTCTTTTCCACCTGGCTGCATTCCCCCTCCACCTGGCTGCACCCTCCCTCTCCTGTCCACCAGGCTCTCTCTAATCAAGAGTACCTATCACTTATATGCAACCACATAGGGGGCTATTGGTCCTCTGTCTAATGGCAATAAAAGTTATGTATAAAAAAAAAAAAACTTTTAAACATTTAAAGAGACACATATAAAAGCAAAACATTTTAGAGCCCCCCCAAGACATACACACAAAAAAAAATGCATGTGATTGCCCTGCACATGTTATGCATCACCACACACGCCAGACTGACAGCAATATTTCTAGTATCAGAACTACTGCATAACACTAACCTGATGTCCTGTAGGGGCTTATTGAGTGTTGCCTATGAAAAAATATAGGGTACTAAAGTTTTTTGCTGTTTCATGGGTGCACACACGAAAAGACCCTATAGGCCATCAGTTTAATGTTATGCAGGAGTTCTGGTGCTAGTATTAGTGAATTTATTTATA
Organism: Pelophylax lessonae; assembly: GCF_965119305.1. Lineage (NCBI taxonomy): Eukaryota > Metazoa > Chordata > Amphibia > Anura > Ranidae > Pelophylax > Pelophylax lessonae. Next base: position 236,073,115 of record NC_138773.1, read on the forward strand.
TATATATTTTTTTTTTTGGGGGGGGCGCAATTAGCTGGTCTTACCTAGGGCGCAAAATAGTCTAGCACCAGCCCTGTTTACAGCAAGATACAGCCGCTCAGCAAAGCCAGCGCTGACAGTTCCTTCTGATCCTCCTCCTCCTGCCCTCTCCTCCTGTGCTTGCCCACCAGGGGATGCTTGAATGGGAAGTTTGAAGCCCAGCAGCCAGAAGAGGAAAGATTGAGCCTGATCCATCCATTTATCCAGTCCCTCCCTAGTCTCGCCTGCCTCCCAGTGAGTACTCTGATGTGAGGGGTCTTCTCTCTCTCTCTCTCTCTCGATTCGGTGGGGCCTCATGTCTAAATTTTGCCTAAGGCCTCACAAAGCCTAGAGCCGCCTCTGAGAATCTGTAGCTGATCAAAAAAACAAAAACAAATCCTGATCCATGTACTGTTTGACCAAGTTAGCACCCTTAAAAGGGCTGCTCAAAGTTTATGGGTAATGAAATGTTTACATCTGACGCTTGACGAAAGAAAACCTACTCTCAGGTATGTCAACAATGTCATGCTCAAGCTCAGTTGGTTAATTTCATCTTCCTAGAATAATAAGAGTAAGAACAGAATATTATTATCACATAAAGATAAAGGCTGTAAAATTCTTAGGTGGGTGATAATACTCTGAGGCCACATGATCAGTTTTTCTATAGGGAAGAATCCACACAAATGGCTCATTTGGCATCGCGCAGTGTCATTATCAGGGCCTGGATGTGAACCCAGAGCCTCTGCTGTGTCAGGCAATGTCTCTTCTTGTTGAGCCACCAGGAATTCTTCACAGTTTGCTGAATATTTTCTTGTATGATCTTGTCTTGAACCTTTTTTGTCTTGAACTCTTTGCTCCTCCTATGAACTTCTTAAAGCCATGTCTCTGCACGTCCTGTTTGCCAAATTATTGAGCTCCACACATTATCCTGCCTGCTGCCTCGAGCTCCCTCTATTGTTACTTGGAAGCAACCTTGGCTTGTGACCCCAGACTACGAAACTCTTCACCTGCATCGACCTTGGCTTGTGACCCCCAACTACGAAACTCTTCTCCTGCATCAACTTTGGCTTATGACCCTCCCGACTATGAAACTCTTCTCCTGCATCGACCTTGGCTTATGACCCCCAACTACGAAACTCTTTTAATGCATCGACCTTGGCTTGTGACTCCAACACCGATCCTCTGTCTAGTCTATTCTCCTAACAGTCACAATCTTAAGCCAGTTACAGAAAGAACCTAAAAAGCAGCAACATAATACTAAAAATGTGTACAATAAAGAGGTCACCTATATGTAAAGACTAGCAAAGACCCTTTGATCTGTTATATAGACCATTGAAAGTGTTTTGTTATATCTGTTTACTTGGTGAAAAAACTGTTGAGCTCATCAGAAATCCAACACTGTCTTGTGTACTGTGCCTACTCCAGTGTTATTTCAAACACTGTTATTAAGAAGGGTGTTATAATGACAGAGCCCTTCCCCACCACACTCTATTAAATAGCAGACAAGAGAGAAAGGTGTTTTATAGCGTGAGTACATTTCCTGTCTAAGTTTGGCAATGCTGCTCCTTCATTGACACCATGAGAGAGTACTGTAAGCTGGATACACACTATACAACGTTTGTTGTTTGATTTCCTTTAGATTTACTTTCAACTATGTAGTGCAAGGGCCTGCCTGATTGCATACACATTGAAAGTGTTTAGGTTTGACCCTTATATTATATGGTTTTGGTAAATCTAAATCTAAAGGAAGACATCTACAGAAAATTGTATAGTGTGTATCCAGCTTAATGGGCCATACACACTATACAATTGTCTTTAGATTTTTTCGTTTAGATTTACCAAAACCCTATAATATGAGGTCAAATCTAAACACTTTCAATTTGTATGCAGTCAGGCCCCTGCACTACATAGTTGAAGGTAAATCTAAAGGAAATCTAACAACAAAAGTTGTATAGTGTGTATCCAGCTTTACCCTGGGGCAGGAAGTGTATTACTGGCAGGATCACCATGTGAGAATAAAGGAAACATCTAAAAAAAAGATAATGCAGCCACTACATCTAAAGACTGTCAAGCTGAAAAATATTCTTAGGTTTAGATACACTTTACTGGTAGGTTTTTCAATATTGTGCAATAAATCGGCAAACTTGATTTTAAACAAGCAAAGCCTTATCTTTTTTCATTACCCCATTGATGGTTTGAGGACCACACAGGATGAGCTTAAGAATCTAGAACATCATCACCGTGAAAAGACGAAAATAAGAATCCTGCCCACGATTTCATTTATTTCTTTTCAAACAGACAGACAGATTATGTTAAATCCTGACAGGTGGGTTATGTAATTAATGTTGATTAAATAAAGCATGACCAGATTTTACACCTTTAACATGTCACTGCTTTAGATCATTTTGTTCCAAGGTGGAATCTAAATGGCTCTAAGCGGATATTTAAAGCTCTGCTTCATTTCACTTGGTGGTTTACAGCTCCCCAAAGGGCAAAACATCTTGTATTTCTTGAAAGCAAATCTATACTTCAGTGTCAATGCAAAACAGACTCTGGAGGGCCCCAGCCAGCAGTTTCCTTTATGAATGTTTTATATGAGAAAATTCATATTTTCATACTAAAGCACACATAATTCAGCTTACATCTGCAGAGCACATACTCCTTCAGTGTAATTCTTGGCATGAGAAAAGTAGATCATATCACAAGGATTTAAGAAACCAAAAGATTCTTTCTGAAAATAATAAAATAAGTGTGCAGTGTAGTGAATATAAATGCAAACTGCACTTTGGGGGGGGGGGGGGGGGGGTGGTGTTTTAAAATCAGCTATTGCTCAGCCAAAAGCTGCAGTTTGGCTTCAAGGATGAATACTGAGGGTTTACTTTGCTGTTTCCAATAAAAGAGATTTGTAACTTTGTAAGATTTCAAAACGCTCAAAGACATTAACTGGTTAGGAGAGGTGCTCACTTTTCACTTTCACTTATAAAAAATATATATAACTAATTTCAGCACAAGCTATTTTGCTATTTAACCTTAAATGAAGCCTCCTTTTCACTTTTCAGATCCTATAATGTTTTAAAAAAAAAAAAAAATGTAAATAGTTGGCTTGCTTGCACTATGGCAATCTTAGGGCCAGAGGTGTAACTAAAACCTTTAGGGCCTGCTGTAACCATGAAGAGCCCCCCTGGCCCCCGACCAAGGCCCTTCCCACTGATCCCAGGGCCCTTTACTCCCATCATGGGACCCTTTATTATGGTCCCGCAGCGGGCCACCTTCCTGCCGTCTTCCACGGTGGGGGAATGCCAGAGCCCAGTTGCAAGTGTGATCTTTGCAACCCTGGTAGTTCTACCACTGGTGTTTTTTTTTTCTATTTTTGTTGTTTTATTATTTATTATTTTTTTATCACTTTTTTTTTCCATTTTATTTTTTTCCAATTTTATTTTTTATTATTTGTTTACATATATTTTTAGATGAAATATCAAAGGTCTAAACCCCTGATGTCTCACTTTTAAGACAGAGAAGGGGACTAAAGGCCGGTTCACATTGTAGTCATTCGCACCGCACTGCTGTGCAAATCACATGCAATGTCTGTGCGATGAAAATTCAGCCATACAGTATGTATGGTTGAATTTGCATCGCATTTGGACCAAACTCATGCAGGACCCTTTTTTTGGTGCGCACCAGAATCGGATTGCATAGGTGTTCACACCTATGGGACCCGATTCCTGTCTAAATTGATAGTTTGCACTGCGATCTGCGAACTGATCTGAGGGTGTCATTAACTTTGTATTGACACTCCCAGTGGTACGAATATGGCAGTGTGACCTGCCTGCGAGTCGGGAGCGATGCGGGCATCCGCAGTGGATTTGCAGTGTTCCCACATCGCACCAATGTGAACCGAGCCTATAGACAGATTCATCAGTCCCTTTCTCTGCAGCCTCAGCTGCACAGAATGAATAGACAGTAATAGCTCTGTACAGAGCTTTATGTTTATTCATAAACTGAAGCATAGTAAACACAGTTTACTATGCCACAGTTATGAATGGAAAAAAAAGGGTCTGTGATCAGTACCAATCACTGAATCTATTCATTAGGACAAGGAAGGGGCTGGTGAATGATACATTTACCGGCCCGTTTCTCCACTCTCCATCCCGACAGGTCCCCTGCAGAAGCTGGTGGGAAGGGGGATGAGGAAACCAGGGGGCCAGGGAAGCATACAGGGGCTTGAGGCAGCAGGATAGGGAGGCAGCGGGAGTGGCATGTAGAGGAACCAATGCCCTCAATTTCCCTCCTGCAGACGCTGAATGTCTGCAAGAGGAAGAGGAGCAGAAGCCGGCATTCAGTGACTACATGGAGGAGTCGGTTCCTCTACATGCCACCACCCCTGCCGCCCTCCTAACCAGGTGTACAGGGGGGGGCCTTACGGGCTCTCTGGAGCATGCGACCGGGTCACAATTGCAACCCCTGTGACCCCTGTATGTACGCCTCTGCTTAGAGCATTCTGTATGCTATTTGGGTACAGAACGCCCCATATATAGTATCTCACAAAAGTGAGTACACCCCTCACATTTTTGTAAATATTTTACATCTTTTCATGTGACAACACTGAAGAAATTACACTTTGCTACAATGTAAAGTAGTGAGTGTACAGCTTGTATAACAGTGTAAATTTGCTGTCCCCTCAAAATAACTCAACACACAGCCATTAATGTCTAAACCGCTGGCAACAAAAGTGAGTACACCCCTAAATTAAAATGTCCAAATTGGGCCCAAATAGCCATTTTCCCTCCCCAGTGTCATGTGACTTGTTAGTGTTACAAGGTCTCAGGTGTGAATGAGACACAGGTGCGTTAAATTTGGTATCAAATCACTCTCACTCTCTTATACTGGTCACTGTAAGTGCAACATGGCACCTCCTGGCAAAGAACTCTCTGAGGATCTGAAAAAAAGAATCGTTGCTCTACATAAAGATGGCCTAGACTAGAAGAAGATTGCCAAGACCCTGAAACTGAGCTGCAGCACAATGGCCAAGACCATACAGTGGTTTAACAGGACAGGTTCCACTCTTAACAGGCTTCGCCATGGTCGACCAAAGAAGTTGAGTGCTCATGCTCAGCGTCCTATCCAGAGGTTGTCTTTAAGAAATAGATGTATGAGTGCTGCCAGCATTGCTGCAGAGGTTGAAGGGGTGGGGGGTCAGCCTGTCAGTGCTCAGACTGCATCAAATTGGTCTGCATGGCCGTCGTTCCCAGAAGGAAGCCTCATCTAAAGATGATACACAAGAAAGCCTGCAAACAGTTTTATGAAGACAAGCAGACTTAGGACATGGATTATTAGAACCATGTCCTGTGGTCTGATGAAACCAAGATAAATTATTTGGTTCAGATGGTGTCAAGCGTGTGTGGCGGAAACCAGGTGAAGAGTACAAAGACAAGTGTGTCTTGCCTACAGTCAAGCATAGTGGTGGTAATGTCATGGTCTGGGGCTGCATGAGTGCTGCCGGCACTGAGAAGCTACAGTTTATTGAGAGAACCATGAATGCCAACATGTACTGTGACATACTGAAGCAGCACATGATCCCCTCTCTTCGGAAACTGGTCTGCAGGGCAGTATTCCAACATGATAACGACCCCAAACACACCTCCAAGACGACCACTGCCTTGCTAAAGAAGCTGAGGGTAAAGGTGATGGACTGGCCAAGCATGTCTCCAGACCTAAACCCTATTGAGCATCTGTGGGGCATCTTCAAACAGAGGGTGAAGGAGCGCAAGGTCTCCAACATCAACAATTTACATAATGTCATCATGAAGGAGTGGAAGAGGACTCCACTGGCAACCTGTGAAGCTCTGGTGAACTCCATGCCCAAGAGGGTTTATGGCAGTGCTGGAAAATATTGGTGGCCACACAAAATATTGACACTTTGGGTTCAATTGGGACATTATCACTTAGGGGTGTACTCACTTTTTTGCCAGTGGTTTAAACATTAATGGCTGTGCGTTAAGTTATTTTGAGGGGACAGCAAACTTACACTGTTATGCAAGCTGTACACTCACTAATTTACATTGTAGCAAAGTGTAATTTCTTCAGTGTTGTCACATGGAAAGATATTATAAAATATTTACAAAAATGCTCACTTTTGTGAGATACTGTAACATATTTTCTGCTTATGTATTTGGCCCACTGCTTTTCCCAGTCTGCACTGAGGCACAAGTCAAATTTCAGGTATCCCTTCCAATAGAAATGCCATTTTGCTAACTTTCTCTAAAGGGATGCAGACAATACAACATTAAAAAACTGAGACTGCTCAGGTGGTTATATTGAAGGCTGCACCTCCCATTCAGAAATCAGTTTAAAGGCAGGCATACACTAGAATTTTAAACAAATATCCCTACATAAATTATCAGTATGGTTTATATTCTATGATTTGATGAATGTGTCAATAAAATGATCTTTAAAATGTTGTATGCTTTTGATGATTTTGGAGTGATTGGACTTACCTGAACAAAAACCATATTCACTGTTAAAATTTCCATCCTGCTCCTTAAAATGTTTTGGTCACTGTGGTCAGTGGCGTAACTAGAACCTTCAGGGCCCTGGTGCAAGAAACCATGAAGGGCCCCCCCAGACCCCTGGCCAGAGCCCTTCCCTTCAAGCCCGGGGCTCTTCCCACTGATCCTGGGGCCCTTTACTCCGCTTGCGGGGCCCTTTATTGCGGTCCCACAGCGGGTCCCTTTCACAAGTTTTGCAGTGGGCCCCCTTCCTGCCATCTTGGGGCCTCCCCACGGTGGTGGAATGCCAGGGCCCGGTTGCAGGTGTGACCTTTGCGATCCTGGAAGTTCCCCCACTGGTGTCAGTAGTTTTTATTTTTTGGTATTTTAATTGTATTATTTTTTATCATTTTATTTTATTTTTTTTACAATGTCACTGACTATGACTCTGTCCATTTAGAGAAGAAAGGAGCTGGTAAATTACATATTTACGACCCCTTCCTGGTTCTCTATTGTTACACATCCCCTGCAGTAGCCGGCAGGAAAGGGGAGGGATCACAGTGGGGGGGTGGACCAGGGGAGCTGTTATGAGGCAGGTGGAAGCCTGTCGTGCAGAGAAGGCTTACCGTTGCTGGTGGGCGGAGCTTGGTTGGAAACCCGAGGTGAGTAGCACAGGCTAACCTGAGGTGCGGGGTCTAAGCATCCACCGGTCTTCACCAGGGCCTCTGAAGGTGAGGATGGATTTGGCTGCAGGTGGATACCAGGTCGCGGTCCCCAGGGTCGCCCCACCAGGGGGTAACCGGTCATGGTCCGAAGGTGGATGAGCCGACAAGGAGAATCCAGAAGAGTAGTCAAAACGAGCCGGGATCAGGACAGGCAGCAAACAAGCGAAGTCAGGGACGAGCCAAAGGTCAACAGGTATCAGACAGGAAATCAACAGGAAGCAGGTTCAGAACACAGGAAGCTGAAGACAACACAGCAATGTGCAGTGCTGTTGAGCTGTTTAAATAAGGCAGCCTGTTTGCCAATTATTGCAATTAGTCTGCTCTTATTCTTAGTCTGCAATTAGTCTGTTCCTAACATTGCCCCCCCCCCCCCCTTAAGGGCAACCTTCGGGTGCCCAACAAACTGCTTTTCTGAGGATGGGCAAGAAAAAACGCCTGGATTAAATCTGCAGCATGGATGTTCCGCCCCGGTTCCCAGGAATTTTCTTCCGGCCCATAGCCTTTCCACTTGATCAGGTACTGGAGCTGGTTACCTCTCTTCCGACAGTCAAGTATGGCCTCCACTTCATACTCCATCAATAATCACAGGTTCGGGAGGTCCAGAATTTCTGCCAGGGAAAGCATCAGGAACCACGGGCTTTAAGAGGGTGACATGGAATACAGGATGGATCCGCAGGGTATCAGGTAAGGATAGTTCGTAAGCAACGGCATTGAGTCTTCTTTTAACTGAAAATGGAACGATTAATTTGGGAGCCAACTTCTTGGACGGGCAGGCCAAGCGGAGGTTAGCTGTGGACAGCAAAACCCGATCACCGGGCTGGAGGATTAACTCTCCCCTCTTTTTCTCGTCAAATGTTTTCTTGGACGCTGCCTGAGCCTTGGTCAACGTTTCCCGCAGAAGTTTGTTATTGCTGGTGACAAAGTTGAAAATGTCCTGGACTGCGGGAACTCCAGATTCAGAGGAGATGTCAGGCAGGAAGGAGGGATGGAACCCGTAATTGGCAAAGAAGGGGGATTGCCCGGTGACGGAATGTTTGGAATTATTATATGCGAATTCCGCAAATGGCAATAAGGTTACCCAGTCATCCTGGACAAAGGTAGTGAAGCAACGGAGGTATTGCTCCAGGGTCTGGTTAGTCCTCTCGGTTTGACCGTTGGTTTGTGGATGGTAGGATGAGGACATAGCCAGGTCGATCTTCAGGAGCCCACATAATGCCTTCCAGAAACAGGACGTGAATTGCACCCCTCTGTCAGAGACGATACTGGTAGGTACACCATGTAGTCTTACTACCTCCTTGAGAAAGATGTCTGTGGTCTCTTTCGCGGTGGGAGTACCCTTGAGGGGTAAAAAGTGGGCCATCTTGGAAAGCCGGTCTACGACCACAAAGATGGCAGAGCACCCTGCTGAAAGAGGCAGTTCCACAATGAAGTCCATGGCAATTGTCTGCCAGGGCCGGTCAGGAACTGGGAGTGGTCTGAGAAGCCCCCAAGCCTTGCTTCTTGCGGTCTTACTCCGGGAGCAAGTGGTGCAGGAAAGGACATAGTGTCTGCAGTTCTTTTCCATCTCAGGCCACCAAAAGGTGCGCTGCAGAAGGTCAAGAGTTCTTTGGATGCCAAAATGACCGGCTAGAAGATGATCATGACAGGCACCCAGAACTGCCACTCGGACATCCTCTGGAACAAAAATCTTGTCCCCGGCCCATAACAAGCCATCCCTGCGTGACAGGAGAGTTCCCGGTGGGTCAGAAATTTTAGCCGAGGCTTGTTCGAGACGGGACCTCAGACCTGTGAGAAGAAGCAGAAAGTTCTTTTCAGACAGAATGGTGTCAGGTACTGGGACCTCTTTAGGGTTGTCAAACATCCGAGACAGGGCGTCTGGTTTGACATTTTTGGATCCAGGTCGGTAGGTGATGTGGAACGAAAACCTAGAGAAGAACAGTGCCCATCGTGCCTGACGGGGTCGCAGACGTTTGGCAGATCTCAGGTACTCAAGGTTTTTATGGTCCGTGAAAATGAGAATAGGGTGTGCTGCACCCTCAAGCAGATATCACCATTCTTCCAGGGCGGCTTTAATAGCCAAAAGTTCCCGGTCTCCCACATCATAATTCCTCTCCGCTGTGGAGAGTTTTCGGGAAAAGAAAGCTATTGGGTGCATCAGGTCCTTGACCCCCTGTCTTTGGGAGATGACTGCCCCAATAGCGACTTCTGAGGCATCTACCTCAAGGAGGTAGGGTAAGGTGGGATCTGGATGGCTCAGGATAGGAGCAGATGTAAAGAGCTTCTTTAAAATCATGAAAGCGGACTGGGCCTCAGGAGTCCAAGAATAACGGACATCTTTCTTGGTGAGCTGGGTGATAGGGGAGATGATGTTGGAGAATCCCCTTATGAACCTCCTATAAAAATTGGCAAAGCCGACAAAGTGCTGCACTCCTTTCTTATCAGATGGCGGAGGCCAATCCAGAATAGCAGAAACTTTCTGGGGGTCCATCTTTATTCCTTCCGTGGAAATTATTAGCCCCAAAAATGAAATGCTGCTTTGCTTGAAGTCGCATTTTTCAGCCTTGGCATATAGACCATGCTGGCGGAGGCGGCTGAGAACATTTCGGACATGCTCGCGGTGTTGTTCCAGGGATGCGGAAAAGATCAAAATGTCATCCAGGTATACAATGACAAAGATGTCCAACCAATCCCTGAAGATGTCGTTCACGAAATGTTGGAACGTAGCCGGAGCATTACAGAGGTCGAACGGCATCACTAGATACTCAAAATGTCCGAACCGAGTGCGAAAGCCGTCTTCCACTCGTCCCCCTCTCGGATGCGGACTAGGTTATAGGCCCCACGAAGGTCCAATTTTGTGAACAGGGCAGCGGACCTGAGTCTCTGAAAAAGCTCGGGAACCAGAGGAAGGGGGTAGCGGTTCTTAATAGTGATCTTGTTTAGATCCCTGTAGTCAATACAAGGTCGGAGAGAGTGATCTTTTTTTTCCACGAAGAAAATACCTGCTCCCGCCGGAGAAGTGGATGGGCGGATGAACCCTTTCTTTAGTTTTTCGTCCACATAATCCTTCAGCACGTCCAGTTCCCGTTCAGATAAGGGATAGATCCGGCCGAACGGAATCGCAGCCCCAGGCAGCAATTCAATGGGGCAGTCATACGGACGATGCGGGGGGGCAAGGTCTCGGCGCCTCGTTTACTGAACACGTCCAGAAAGTCGTGGTAGGCCTGGGGCACGACGGAGCGTAGTTCAGGCTCAGACTCGAGACAGAGTAGGGCTTTGGAAGCTTGGAGCGGCATGGGTAGGCAGGAGTTTCTGCAATATGATGACGGGAATTGGATGGCTCCTGTGGTCCAATCGATCTGCGGGTTGTGGGCCTGCAACCACGGCAACCCCAGGATAACGGGAAATAAGGGAGATGCAATAATGTCCAGACTTATCATCTCCTTGTGGCCAGACGAGGAGACCATGGGAAGAGGAGGGGTTTCCTGGGTCACAGGTCCGGATTTAATGTGGGATCCGTCAGCCAGAAAGATGGTGAGGCCTTGGGTCTTCGGCTGGAGAGGTATGCCGTGTTGAGCAGCGAAGGTGCGATCAATAAAGCAGCTGCAGGCTCCTGAATCAATGATCGCTGTAACCGGGACGGGACCTTCCGAGAGCTGCAATGACACAGGGAAAGCTAGGTGAGAGGTATTGGTAACAGATGCCACACAACTGGGTGGAGGAACAGAACGAAACTTGCAGAGTTTTGCAGGGCAGGAACGCACATAATGGCCAGCTTCTCCACAATAGAGACAGAGGTTACCCATTTGCCGACGACACCTCTCTTCTGGAGACAGGGCTGGTCGCATGATCCCGAGTTGCATGGGTTCAGGCATATCTGGAGTGGCACCGGTAGGAGCAGGACAGACAGGGAGAGTAGTCACCCGTGGCAGCATCCAGGTTGGCCGAAACTGTTGTGGAGGCCGCTCTGCCCGGCGCTCCCGGAGCCGGCGGTCGATCCGAATGACCTGGGAAATCAGATCTTCCAGGGTGTCAGGTATACCCACTCGGGCTAGTTCATCCTTTAGTCCTTCAGATAAGCCCAGGCGGAACTGGTAGCGCAGTGCCGCCTCGTTCCAGGAGGTATCGGAACTCAGGCGGCGGAAGTCGGTGACGTAGTCCTCGACGGGCCTGCGACCCTGCTGGAGAACGTGAAGTGCAGCTTCTGCGGTGGAGGACCGCTGCGGATCATCATAAAGTTGAGCCATGGCCGTAAAAAATGATGATAATGAGTCCAGATGGGGACTGCTCTCCTCTAGAAGCTGATGGGCCCAGTATTGAGGCTCGCCTAGGAGCAAAGAAACAGCAAACCCCACCTTGGTGACCTCCAGGGAAAAGGTCCGGGGCTGCAAGGAGAAGTACAATTGGCAGACATTACGGAAGGCTCGGAATTTACCCCGGTCTCCGGAGAATTTTTCGGGGTTCGGAACACGGGGTTCCGGTGGCAACATCACTACAGTGGGACTAGGAGCAGATCCTGTGGACGCTGCAGAAGTGGACGGAGCTGATAACACTGGAGGGTTCCCCGGGAGAGTGGCGGATTGTAATCGTCCCTCTAGCTGTGTGTAACCATCCTGGAGGGTCTTCACTGCTTGTGACAGGGCTGCGAGGTGCTGGCAAATTTCCTCCAATGGTGAGGCCTCTCTTGCAGGCTCCGACATGGCTGTGTTGTACTGTTATGAGGCAGGTGGAAGCCTGTCGTGCAGAGAAGGCTTACCGTTGCCGGTGGGCGGAGCTTGGTTGGAAACCCGAGGTGAGTAGCACAGGCTAACCTGAGGTGCGGGGTCTAAGCATCCACCGGTCTTCACCAGGGCCTCTGAAGGTGAGGATGGATTTGGCTGCAGGTGGATACCAGGTCGCGGTCCCCAGGGTCGCCCCACCAGGGGGTAACCGGTCATGGTCCGACGGTGGATGAGCCGACAAGGAGAATCCAGAAGAGTAGTCAAAATGAGCCGGGATCAGGACAGGCAGCAAACAAGCGAAGTCAGGGACGAGCCAAAGGTCAACAGGTATCAGACAGGAAATCAACAGGAAGCAGGTTCAGAACACAGGAAGCTGAAGACAACACAGCAATGTGCAGTGCTGTTGAGCTGTTTAAATAAGGCAGCCTGTTTGCCAATTATTGCAATTAGTCTGCTCTGGATTAACCCTTTAGGTTGCAGACAGCACATCATGACACACATTAGTGTGCTCAGGAAGCGTTCCTAACAGGAGCACACAGGGGCCCAGAGACAGCAGAATACAAGTGAACTGGATAGGAGGAGTGGCAGGGGCCGCATACAGAGGATCCAATCTCCTCCATTTTCCTTCTGCAGCTACAGGAGGAAAAAGGAGGACAGTGATTTCTCTACATGCTGCCCCCGCCTCCCCACCTATCCAATGCCGGGCCCCCTGGAGCATGGGGCCCGGTTGCAATCGCAACCCCTGCAACCCCTGTAGTTACGCCCCTGACTGTGGTCTAATAAGGAATGTTGATTTGACCCCACCAATAATTAGAAAATTGTTTGAAGATGGCATAGAAAGAGCATTATCCCTACAATTAAGGGGGAAACATGTTAGGGAGGAGCGGCTTTAGATGAGAGTTATGCTACTTGTTGGCTGCCGCTTGCAGTAGTGGGAGTTCTTTGTGAGCGTTGGTTTTCTATGAGATCTTGTAATAGAAAGGGCATGGTTATAAAAACAGTGATTACTGCAAAATAGAGTTAGATACGAAACTGCAAAAATAATTTTAATAAAATCTTTGCAGTGTATTTAGTATATGTACAGAAGGAAAGTATTACACTTTAAAGAAACCAGTCATTATTATTCTAATAAGTAGTATTTATAAAACTAATAAACACCATACAGTATATACCTGTTTGTCTAGTTTGTGCTCTCTCTCTGAGGACTTTTTTAAGAGGGCAACCACCATCTTCCAATTCCTGTGCTTTCCTCCATTCTTCTGCAGTCAATCCTGCTGCTGGTTAATTGACAGTTGATCTGAGCACTTTAAAGTGGAACTAAACTCACATCCCCTTGCACCCTTGCTGGTAGCAACATGTTCAGTCAGTCTTCTTCTGGGTTTGGAATCTTCTGCCATCTTGATTGGCTAGGCCAGAATTACATAACTCCAGTGCATACACATGGGAGTTCATTCCCTGTGCCGCCAAGGTGTGCTAAACATGCACTCTGTAGCTAAGTGTATATTCTAAAGAAGATTGCAAACCAGCAGGTAAGTTTGTTTTATTTCAGAAAATACATAGCATGTCTATTCTGCAAAAAGAGCCTGCCTGCTAGCAGTTTTTCTTTTCAGTTTGGTTCTGCATTACCAATAAAAACATGGCACAGGGTCTAATCCCTACACCCTCTGTATAAACTTAAAAAAAAAACATTTGCAATACATATGATTTTATATATTCTTCACATATTAGCTGCATCTGATTTGAGAATGGAAGGTTGTTGTCTTGTACATATAATTATCTTTTTTTAGTTCCTATATGTATTCCATATTGTTTTTTGTTTGGGTATTATGATTATTTTAAAAATGGGTGCACTTGCACGCTGCTTTGTTGTGCTATTTAGTGCTACAAGACTAGAAGCTAAAGCAGATCACTCACACCTATACACACTCTCTAAACGTGTATCAATGTGCAAGATTGTATTAAAAAATGGTCCGCGCTCCCAAAAATGTGCTAGTATCCTTTTAAATCTGTTTGCATAGCAGTTTTCAGAATCAGCATATCATATCCAACCATATATAACATAAACAAAGTATTGAAGGGATTGTACATCGGATCTCACCATATGTTGTGTATAAAACAGTATACAGAGCTCCGGATCCACTGCAAAATGGTGCTAAAACTGGCCACTAGAGGTCCAGGGTCTAAGGCAAAATGGCACCTTAATGCTACTGTGGAATTGGAGCTTCAGGAAAATGGCCCCCAATCAGGGTGTCAGGGAGCTAGCCGAATAGTCGCTCGCAGACCTGGCACATTAGCCAATTTTCAACATGGCCGCGCCTGCACAAATATACGCACATGTATTGCAAATGCACGTTCGCCAGGGCGAAGATGTGTGCGCGCTGGCTCACGCAATGAATGTTTGAGAATATCATCTTTGATGAAACGCGTCAGGTCACGGCGTGCTGACGTCACCTACACGTTGCTGTCCACGAGGGACGGGCGAGCGGAGCTGTCCGGCCGGCGGCTTTCTTTCCTCTCTGCATTTGATCTTCTGATTGTCTGTAAGTGCATTACCATTTTTAACAATAAATACATCCGTGGGTTTTACACTATGGCGTTTTCCATATTTTGTATCATCCATGGTTGATCCAATACCGTCTATCCGAGTTCCCTATCTGAGTGAGGAGACACAACGGATTGGTTCCATACATATCCTTCCTGCCTCCAAATCATCGGGAGTCGGTAAGGGTATTTTATCCATCAGAGGTGTCCCCCCACTTGCTTGCATGTTCAAGTCACACCTATCCAGTCATATATAAGCTCTCCATACTCATCCTTGTGGTAAGCTGCTGTCCTATTGGGATAATCCCCCTTCCCCCCTTTTTGGTGCATCTGCTATTTTTCTTCTATATTTCGGTAAGGAGTACCTATTGGGGTTCTGTGGCATCCTTTTATCACGTTTTCTTTCACTACGGGAGCAGTGGTGTTCTCATTGCACTTTGGGTGTCCTTTCTTTACACATATTTTTTGGTTTTACGCTATGGCGGTATATTTTTTTGTATCACACATGTTACCACTCCATTGAGGGATCCGCGTTGGAACCTGGTAGTCCACTTGGACCTCATCCCTAGGACGTATTTGAACATACTGATGGGCCTTTGTTTATCATATTTCCGGTAAGCGGTACCTGCACAAGTTACCCGTTTTTGTTTCCATATTCTGGACATTATTCGGATCCTTTACTATTTCACCATACAATCAACTTGTATACATCATCCACAGCGCAACTTATTTTATATTGATTTAATGAATGTTAGATCCCAGAATCCTCAGGCCTTTAAAAGGATGTTTGTGCCACATGGACATTGCTGACTGGTCTTCAGCTTGCTGCTTCCTGTGTTTGCTGCTGCTTCTGATCACCTGTTGTCAATCCAGCTTGCTCTTGGATTCCTCTTGTTTTGCACCCAGCTCTAACCTTGGATTGTTCACGGATCTTCTCTTGTCATCTGTCCTGTGTATGACGCTGGCTTGCCTAACAACAACTCTGCTATCTGATCTGCTGACCACTGGCTTACTAACCTCTGCTTCCGTCCCCCAACACGCCTTCTGCTGTGCCTTGTTTGCTGTGATCCGCCTAGGTGCCCATCTTGCAGTACCTGCCTTCAGTGCTTACCTGTTGATCCTGCCTGCTGCACTTTCCATTACAAACTACATCCAGCCGTGTGCAGTCTGCACCATCCTCAGCGTTCCTGGGTCCTAGTGCTCACCTCCTCTGGTGTCCACTTGCAGAGAGATCTCCCTACCACCAACCAAAAGTAGCTGGCAATCCCTGCTACTTTGGGCTTCTTCATCCCTGTTACCACCTTCAGGGACACCAAGCACTTAGCCGCAGAGAGAGCCCTCTCAACATTTCGACTTCAAAACCAGATACGTGACACAGAGTATATATATAAGAGGGCATGGCGTGATGGCAGGTATATCCTCCTGAGAAAGCCACATGACCCTGTGGTGTAACGCGTAAGCGAGGGACCAATCTGTTGTCAAGCATTATGAGCATACCATGGTAATACTGTCCAGAGTTGTATAAAGTACTCGAAACCCATACTTGAGTAAAAGTACAAGTGCTCAATCAAAAAGTGACTTGAGTAGAAGTGGAAGTGCTCGATCAAAAAGTGACTTGAGTAGAAGTACTAAAGTATTCAACATTTTTTATACTTAAGTATTGCAAGTAGATTTTTTTTAAATTTTGCTACTCAAGTACTGAAAGTAAAAGTACCAGTAGTTTTGAAAAAAAATTTGCTACTCAAGTACTGAAAGTAAAAGTACAAGTACTGTGTTATGTAGTTATTAAAGAAAGAAGTCAAAAGTTTGAACATCATATTGTTTTTTATTATTTCAAATGCAGCTTTTATTTATACATACAGTAGCTTTTATTTTCGTATGCGCTGATGTTTTGAGCTTCATGAAACCTGCCATCTACTGTTCTGGCAGTGGTAATTTTTATAATTGTAACGAGTAACTATGCAGCACAAAAAAAAAATATCGGAGTAGAAGTATTGAAATCATTGAAAAAATGTAGTGAAGTAAAAGTGGAAGTAGGAGAAAAAAATTCTACTCTAGGAAAGTACAGATACCGCCTTTCGGTACTTAAGTACAGTAGTGAAGTAGTTCTACTTAGTTACTATACATCTCTGATACTGTCTGAATATCTTATACCTGCGCTGTAAGGACTGAATGCTTTTTACAGTTTGGTGCACTTTAAGCACAAGGAAAATGTGAGTGTTTTTATATTTAGTGTTTAACCACTTTGCCGCTGCTCACTAGAGCTCTACTGCGGCAAAGTGGATCTTGTAGGTCTGACGACGTAGACCTACGTCGGCAGACACTCCCCCTTCTCGGCAGCGCACGCGCGGCGCCGGAGGCTCGCTCCTGCTGTATTCAGTCACAGCGGGAGTCGGGCCAGGGGAGGAGCAGCGGCGATCCCCGCTGCTCTTCCCCGATCGACGGGGAATCGAGTCTGGAGATTGTTGTGTAAACAGAGCGGGCGGATTTCCTAAGTGACAGGCAGGGTCAGACTGCAGGGTTCAGCGCAGCTGAACCTGCGATCTGTCCCTGTATCACTCAGTCACTTCCCCCCACACATGTCAGTAAGCACCAGGCATACATTAACCCCTCCCTCTCCAATAAAATTAACCCCTTCCCTGCCAGTGTCATTTTTACAGTAACAGCGCATATTTATAGCACTGATTACTGTAGTAATGTCACTGGTACCCCCAAAAGTGTCAAAAATGTCAGTCAAGGGTCCGATTTGTCCGCCGCAATGTCGCAGTCCCGCAAAAAAAATCGCAGATCGCTGCCATTACTCGTTAAAAAAAAAAACACCAAAAACGACAGAAATCTTTCCCTTTGTTAGTAAAAGCAATAACTTTTGCGCAAACCAATCAAAATACGCTTATTGCAATTTTTTTTACCAAAAATATGTAGCAGAAAACAAATTGGCCTAAAATGATAAAAAAATTAGATTTTTACATTTTTTTGGGGGGGAATTTCATATAAAAAAATGTGAAAAATATTATTATTTTTTCAAAATTGTCGCTCTTTTTTTGTTTATAGTGCAAAAAGTAAAAATCGCACAGGTGATCAAATACCACCAAAAGAAAGCTCTATTTGTGGGAAAAAAATGACGTAAATTTCGTTTGGGTTTGGGTTTGGCTTCGCACGACCGCGCAATTGTCAGTTAAAGTCGCACAGTGCCGAATCGCAAAAGTGGCCCAGACGTAAGACAGCAAAATCCTCCGGTGGTAAAGTGGTTAATAAACCGGTTGTTTTAAAAGATAAGGCACTATGTCCAGCTTTCTCTCTTTATGATTTGAAGTGTAAGAGAAGGAGGATTCTAAACTCAACATTGCCACCAAAGGAGTAAAACATATCCCCAGAGAGGGACAAAAGTGCATATAGACCATCGGTTGGTCTCATCAGGTGAGGGCACATCGGATGAGGGGATTATCACTAATGTACAGTATGTGGGTGATTGGAGCACATAGTGTTGAATACTAATTAAGGAATCAGTTGTTTGGATATGTGAACACAAAGCCCACTTTTTAATAAAATATTTTGAATGTTTTGTTTTATTTTTCTCCTTTCATTTTGTGATTTTTTAATTTTGCAAAGTTCAACATCAGATTTCTCTTTCACATTAAAATAAAAAAACAAACAAACCGGCAGATAATATTGTTCTACTGGGCCAAACCGGCAGCTAGTGATAGGAATACATTCAGGACAGGTAGAGCATGTGCTAATCCATCAATTCAGTAGGTTCTTAGGAGAAAATTGACACACGGTCTGTTTTCAAATTCTAATTAAATCTAAATACAATAATCCTGTAGTCCAGTACAGACCTCTGTAATTTCACCATTCGTATTGCTAATTTCAATTGTTGGCAGCCATAAATGGTTCCTAATCTGAGCAATGAACACCACCTAGTGACCACTAGCTGTTATAATGATGACTACTTTTTAAACCCCTACACACTGTATTTGGCTAAAGAAAAATGATTTTTTGTTAAGTTTAGAATAACATACAACATTTAACATATTACCATAATACCTACTTGCTACACAGACTATTTTGTAATATATTATTAATATAAGATGCCTTTCCAAATTAGTCTTCATGTGGCTATGATTTTTTTAAACTATCAAAAATATAAATCTAATTCTGCTTTCTTGCAAAAATGAATGCAGAAAGTTTGGAGTTTAAAGCTGAATTCCAGAAAAAAAATGAAAGTCCTCCTTTGTGACTCTGGTAGCAGAGGCATAACTAGAATCTTCAGGGCCCCGTTGCAAGAAACCATGAGGGGCCCCCCTGATCACCGGCCGGGTCATGTCCCAGGGCTCTTCTATTAATCCCAGGGCCCTTTACTTCCGTCGCAGGACCCTTTATTATGGTCCTGCAGCAGGATCCTTTCACATGATCTGTAGTGGGCCCCCTTTCTGCCATCTTGGGGCCCCCACAGTCGTGGATTGTTAGGGCCCGGTCGCAAGTGCGACATTTGTGACCCTGTTAGTTCCACCACTGGTGTCAGTTTTTTATTTTTGTTATTTTATTTTATTTTTTGTTATTTTTTTACTATTAAATTTTATTTATTTATTTATTTTTACAATTTAATTTTTAATTATTTTTTACAATTTTTTAGGAGCCCCATTAGGGGGCTTTGGTAATAAACCAACTTCTGATGTTTCATCTGCATACTATTAGATGGGAGCAGTTCTTATGATGTTGCATTAATTTATAGATTTTTGTGGAATAAGGGAAAACAATCAGGAGACAAATGCCACATAGGTATCTTAAATTTTATATTTTTTGTGTAAATTGGTCAGTGCAGGGGGTGATGGGAAAGGGTGGGTGTGTCAAAAGTGAAGAATTTGGGAGGAAAGAGTCTCTAGATTATGTGTTATTGGTGGCATGAAGGGCTGAAGTCTGGGCTGGAGGTGGGATGGATGGTCGGGATAGGATGGGAAAGGTCATAAATAAGAAGCAAGCTGGGAAGTGGGAGCTTTGGTGTTGGAGGAGGGAGGCTCTAGGGTTATGAGTTGTTGGTGACAAAAGATGATGGATGATGGCTGGGCTGGAGGTAGGATAGATGGTTGGGGTGGATGGCTGGTGAGAGGGAGAAAGCTTTTGTACAAAATAAGGAGCTTCATTTTGACTAATATGGATTGGGTGAGCTGGATATTGATTGGTGAAAGAAAAGAAGATGTGACAGCTCTGGAAATTGTGGGCTGAAGGTGGACTGGAGATGACCAGAGTGGGGAAAAAAGATGTTTGTTGGTGACAGCTGGGGGCAAAGTACACAGAGGCCCAGGCAGCAGAACCTGGATATGAAGGGTGGTGGTGGGCATGTAGAGCATCCAACATCTATTTTCATCCTGCAATAGCTGGCTTTCAGCGGCTACAGGATCCAGGTGTACAGGAGAGCCACACAGGCCCTCTTGAGCATGGGGCTGGGTCGCAATTGCGACCCCCTGTGACCCCTGCAGCTATGCCCCTGTCTGGTAGCCATCTTGGGTCAGACAGGGCCTATTTAGGGCCCAGCTGCCAAACTTGGCATGCTTTATGTGAGTGGGTAGGTCCTGCCTGTTAGGAACAGCTGTAGGGAATTATTCCTGCCGAGGAGGGAAAGAGTAGGGTTGCAACGCCTCTAGATATCTTCCTGCTTAGGCAAGAGATAGCCAGGATGAAATCTGCCCTCTTAACAGATGCTGTCAGTCCAGCTGGACCCTGCTCTCTTCACATTACGGGAAACTGTGAGTGTACCCAGCTGGGCAGCCTTCCCACCGGATTTGTTGTAAACTGTTGCTGTACTACTTCAATACAAGACTTCTATTTCTATTGCACCTGACTGTGTAAATTATTGTCATCACACCACACTGCACCCCCACCTACATGTTGTGCTCCTGTGCCACTATCTGCTTCTCTTCTCCCCCCCCCCGCTGCAGTGCTTGCTGCTGCAGACTTCCCCTCCCCCCCCCCCCCCCCCCCCGCTGCTACTGCACTCTGTCAAAGCAGGCTGTGTGTAAAAAATCATACTAGTTTTGATAAAAGATGGCAGGAAGTCAAGGTATACCTTACTAAATTAAATAAAGATATCATCTCTAAAATGTCAAAGGATAAGACAGCCTTCCATGAAGGCTATGCTTACCGTTGGAAAAAACCCTCCCATCATAGAAGGCCAGTGAATATGCACAGACCACCAGGTCCCAGTAACACATATGTACCCAGGAATAAAGATACTGAATCTGATTCTTCTTTTTTTATTTCTTCTACACAGTCCATATCAACCAAACCGATCCCTAAATGTCCCAATATTGATTCGGGCCCCTGAAAAGTGATAACATTGGCGGAAGTCACCAAACACCATATTCCAAGAAACGCCCTGAGGACAACACCAGATCTACTGCACATCCCCAAATTCCCCGCGCTGAGATCAACAGACCTGGTGTCAGGGCTCCAATTGTAGAAGAGGGTCTCTAGGACCCAGCATCAGTCAGGACACCAATGGCAGAAGAAGGGCTCTAGGACCCAGCTTCTCAGCCAGCACATCACATGGGCCTTTATAAGGAAGTGTGCCAGTGATTGAAGTTGCTGATTGATCTTCAGCTTGTACCGTGTTCCTGTGATCCTTGTTCGTGAAAGTTCTCTGTTACCGACCCGGCTTGTCCTTACTATTCTGCTTGTCTCCTGACCAGAACTCGGCTTGTCTTTGGATATTCTCTCCTGTTACCTGTGTCTGATCTCGGCTTCCCTATCTGACCTTGCCTGCTCTGGTATCCTCCCGGCTCTGAACTCTGGCTTGAACTGACTTCCCATTGCCTTAGTGCAAACACAAACCTGCCACCTCTCACAGGCGCCACCTGGCTGCAGCCACTACTTCGCACATCAGAAACCTTTCTTCTGCAATCAACATCACAGGCGACCTGTGCTACTTTGAGCCTGACTCTTCCTGTTCTCACTTTCAGGTTAGTCTGCAACTTAGCCGCAAGGGAAGCCCTCTCTCCATTGGCCTCCACACGAGGTACATGATAGTATCAATCAGTCATATGTCTGAGGCCGAGAGAGGTGCTGCGGCGATGGAAACTCTCTGTTAGCAGATGACCACACTTACACAAGCCATCAAGGATTTGCAAGGAGGATACTTCCAGCTTGAAGAACGCATGTGCGCTCTTACTACTACAGCGACTTCCACAGAACCTAACACGGCTATGAGCTCCAACCCTTTAGCGGCTCCTTCCAGTCCTCCGGCCTCTGGTCCAGCTGCCATTTTGCTTCCTCCCCCAGAACCCAGAGTTCCCACTCCTGAGCGCTTTTCAGGGGATAGATGAAAGTTCATTGCCTTCAGAAACGCATGTGAACTTTATTTTGCTCTGCAACCAAGGACTTTCGCACAGAGTAGGGTTCATTATTTCTCTATTGTCTGACGAACCACAATCCTGGGCTCATAACCTATTGGAGCAAAAGAATACAGCACTGAACTCTGTTTCCACATTTTTTGAGGCCATGGCTATCCTTTATGATGACCCACAGAGAACTGCCACCACTGAGTCTGCCCTTCATACCCTTGTACAGGGCCAGCGACCTGTGGAAGACTACATTGTGGAGTTTCGCAAGTGGTCAGCTGATACAGGATGGAATGCCTCTGCTTTAAAGTACCAGTTTAGGCTTAGCTGAGAGCCTTAAGGATGAATTGGCCCGGATCGAGGCTCCTACCTCTCTTGAGAATCTCATTCAAGTCTCCATCCAGTTGGACAGACAGCTACGGAAGCGACGCTCCGAACGTACCCAAAGCTTCCGGCCCACTTGGGTGCTACCAAGGGTCCCAGGTTCTACCATTCCTGCCCCGGTTCCTAAACCTTCTAGTTCATCTGATGCTGAACCCATGCAGATTGGTCTACTCTGACCCGCTCTGACTCCTGAAGAAAAGGAGCGCAGACGACAGAACAATCTCTGTCTGTATTGCGGATCCACCGGCCATTTCCTGCGCAATTGTCCCATCCGACCAAGTAAGCCCCGTCAACCATCCTCTTCTTATCTCCAGTTGTCCGGGACTCAATCCTCGCACATCATTCTTCCAATTTCATTGCAGGTGGCTGGAAAGGGAATCAACCTGCGAGCAATCGTTGACTCTGGGGCCTGCAGCTGCTTCATAGACATTAATCTTGCAAAAGACTTGCATATCCCTCTCAAACCTAAAAAGCAAAGACTTTATTTGAGTTAAAAAAGCAAACAAGGATAAAAACGCTGTACACAGCCCGCCAGTAAAGTGTCTGTAGCGTGGAGAGCGGTTTGCCTCCAAGACCAACGCTACAGACACTATACTGGCGGGCTGTGTACAGCGTTTTTATCCTTGTTTGCTTTTTTAACTCAAATAAAGTAACCTAAATGGTACTGCACCATCCGGAGCTTGTTTATTTTGTTCCCCTAATCTAACCTGGAGGACCTTGAGGACCCTATTCGCCTAGCGTGGGGGATTCCGGTCGAGAGGGATCAGAGCCCAGCAGTTACCATCTCCCTGACCTGGAGGGTCATAAAAGCATTATTGGTCTCTTTGTCGTAAGGCAGTTGAGACCCACCATATCTGGTGAGTTTACACCTAATCCTTTTTGAAGTCATCTGTATGATTGGATTTCCTGGACCATTGGAGGATCCAGCACCAAGCACTTGCACTTTTATTGGCACTCTTTTGGATTATTTATCACTGAGTCACCTGTGAACTATTTCGGATTTCACTTGGCACATTATTTATATTGCTATATATTTATGCATTTTTTCACTGTGCATTTTTTATGAACTATTTTGGACTACACTTGGCACATTATTCACATTGTTATTTATTTATCCAATTTTTCACTGTGTATATTTTCTAAGGGTATAGAATTTAGATATTTATGATATTAGCCTTTTTAATTGTAATTTTATCAAGAATAGGTACCTACTTCCTCTTGTTCCAGAATTATTTCAGAGGTTCCGAGCAGCCCGGGTGTTTACGAAGTTGGACTTGAGAGGGGCCTACAACTTAGGGGCAAAGGGGCAGACCGCCTTACGAACGAGATTCGGTCATTTTGAATATCTCGTGATGCCCTTCAGGCTTTGTAATGCTCCTGCAACGTTCCAGCACTTTGTGAACAACATATTCAGAGAGTACCTTGACCTTTTTCTTATTGTCTACCTGGATGACTCACTAATCTTTTCTGCCTCACTCGAGCTCCATCGGGACCATGTCAAAAAGGTGTTAAATACCCTAAGAACTCATGGCTTATATGACAAAGCAGAAAAATGAGAGTTCGAGAGACAGTCTATTCAGTTCTTGGGACTCATATTCTCTACCGAGGGAATTTCCATGGATCCTTATAAGGTCTCAGCAATTATGGAATGGCCTGCGCCCTCAGACAGGAAGGGAGTCCAAAGATTCATAGGATTGGCTAACTTCTATCGGAAATTTATCAAGGGTTTCTCAAATATCATTGCCCCGATTACTCAGCTTACTCGCTCACATACACGCTTTCTTTGGAATCAAGAATCCCAAGCAGTCTTTGAACAGTTGAAAGCCCTATTTACCTCTGCCCCTGTGCTACAACACCCAGACCAAGCACTTCCTTTCTTTCTAGAGGTAGATGCCTCTGAAGTAGCAACAGGAGCAGTGCTTTCTCAACGTCAGGGCCCAAAGGCTTTGCTTCACCCGGTAGCTTTTTGTTCCAAGAGACTAAACCAAGCCGAAAGGAATTATGATTTGGGTGATAGGGAGCTCCTGGGAATTAAAGTAGCCTTTGAGGAGTGGAGGTACCTGCTGGAGGGGGCTAGTCACCCAATCATGATTTTTACTGATCACAAGAACTTGGAGTACCTGAGATCCGCTAAACGCTTAAGACCTCGGCAGGCTAGATGGGCCTTGTTTTTCTCCAGGCTTCATTTTCATTTGACATACCGACCAGGATCCAAGAATGGGAAGGCAGATGTCCTGTCTCAGATGTTCCCTGAATATTCTGAACCTGCTCCCCCCAGCACCATTCTTTCTGCCCAAAACGTTTTGCTAATTCAGCCTAGTCTGGAATCCTCCATCAGGCAGGCTTCTGCATCATGTCCTGAATCCAAAAACTAAAAAAGAAGGATGGATTGCTGTGGCACCAAGATAAGGTCTTTATACCTCTGGAGGCAAGGCCTCAGGTGCTCAAGACATTTCATGACCACCAACTAGCCGGACACTTTGGGGACTTGTAAAACTTGTGAGCTCATCCAACGGGCCTTCTGGTGGGCTAACCTTAGCTGGGACTGTAGGGCCTATGTCAATTCCTGTACAGTGTGTCTATGCAGCAAGGGCATCAAAGCTAAAGCCTGGGGGTTATTAAGGCCCCTGCCCATTCCTAACCGTCCCTGGGAGATGATCTCCATGGATTTTATCGTTGACCTACCTCCCTCTGAAGGGTTTACTACCATTTTGGTAGTGGTAGATCGGCTGTCCAAAATGGCTCATTTTCTGCCCATGGTTGGTACTCCTTCTGCTACAGAAACTGCCCACATCTTTATCAAGGAGATTATCAGACTCCCCGGCTTACCCAGTAACATCGTTTCGGATCGAGGGGTACAGTTTACCTCCAGGTTTTGGATAGCCCTCTGTAATACACTACAAGTGGAACTTTGCCTCTCATCCGCCTACCATCCTCAAAGCAACGGACAGACGGAACGCACAAATCAGACACTGGAGCAATATTTGCGTTGTTTCTCTGCATTCTCTCAAAATGACTGGGCATCCCTGCTCCCACTGGCAGAATTTGCCTACAACAACTCTTTACATTCAGCAACCAACCAATCTCCATTCTGGGCCAATTACGGATTTCACCCTCCCAGCAACAATGTGCGAATCAGCAGTACCAGCAGTGCAAGACAGGCTTACCTTTATACAGAGCAACTACCAAACCCTCCAAGACTGCATACAAAAGGCTCAGACAGACTACAAGAGGTTTTTTGACCGGAAACGAAGAGGCAATCCTCCCCTTAAAGTAGGAGACAAGGTATGGCTGTCAACTGTGAACCTGAAGCTACCGTGCCCGTCAAGGAAGTTGGGACCAAGATATATCGGTCCTTTTCAAATCAAACGTGAGATAAACCCAATGGCATTTGAGCTTTCCCTACCTGACTCTTACAGGATCCACCCGGTCTTTCATGTTTCTCTTCTCAAGCCAGCCATTCCTGACCCATTCCCAGGAAGAGTGGAACCACCTCCACCACCAGTAACTGTTGGAGAAGAGACGGAGTATGAAGTAGATTCAGTTCTGGATTGCAGGAAACGAGGTAGGCAGATCCAATACCTAATTAGATGAAAGGGGTATCCACCCGAAGAAAGCTCCTGGGAACCCGAAGCCAATTTACATGCCCCTAGACTCCTCCGAGAGTTTCAGGCCAAACACCCAGAGAAAATTGCCCATATGGGCATCCGGAGGCTGCCCGTCGGGGGGGGGGGCACTGTCAGGGCTCCAGTGGTAGAAGAGGGTCTCTAGGACCCAGCATCGGTCAGGACACCAATGACAGAGGAAGGGCTCTAGGACCCAGCATCTCAGCCAGCACATCACATGGGCCTTTATAAGGAAGTGTGCCAGTGATTGAAGTTGCTGATTGATCTTCAGCTTGTACTGTGTTCTTGTGATCCTTGTTCCTGAAAGTTCTCTGTTACTGACCCGGCTTGTCCTTACTATTCTGCTTGTCTCCTGACCCTAACTCGGCTTGTCTTTGGATATTCTCTCCTGTTACCTGTGTCTGATCTCAGCTTCCCTATCTGACCTTGCCTGCTCTGGTATCTTCCCGGCTCTGAACTCTGGCTTGAACTGACTTCCCATTGCCTTAGTGCAAACACAGACCTGCCACCTCTCACAGGCGCCACCTGGCTGCAGCCACTACTTTGCACATCAGAAACCTTTCTGAGTTCTTCTGCAATCAACATCACAGGCGACCTGTGCTACTTTGAGCCTGACTCCTCCTGTTCTCACTTTCAGGGGAGTCTGGAACTTAGCCGCAAGGGAAGCCCTCTCTCCATTGGCCTCCACACCAGGTACGTGATACCTGGGTATGGACGGCTGAACCCACCTTGATTTAGCGTGATACATACCTAGGCCCTGTTGCCACTCAAGCCTTACACCTACTCCGAAACCAATCCACTGTGGCTCTTGTCACCCTACCCGGTACCTCTCAATCTCCACTGGTTTTGCCATTCAACTACAATCGTCACCAAACAAAGCACCCTTGACTCCTACCTGGCACCCACAGGTACACAACTCACACATTTTCCACAGGTTCTGATGGACATTCCTCTCACTTAGAATTGAGTGTGATTAATCATACTCCTTCACATCAGATGAATTAGAAGTACTCAAATTTGGATTGAGTTTTTGACCGTATGCGATTGAAACGAGACAAAGAATTGTCTGAGAACACCAAACATTTGACCATGGAGGACTTTCAAGCCCTCAGTGATTTAATGTTGCTTCTTGAAGAAAATGCTACCCCACGACCACAGGGTCTTCATCCGAGACCAATTATCCTCTTTATCAATCTGTTTTCACCCTTACCCCCCTCTGACTGCAGGCAATACGTTTAAGTTGAAATCCAAAAAGTTTCCAGACCTGATGACTAATCCCCATATCTGGGCCTTTCTTACACCTACAGTTAGCAATATAAAACGCATGTCAATTGGCCCCTCTCAGAGTAATCTATCTTCCACGCAATATCAAGCCTTGACCAAACTCCGGAATCATCTAGATTTGGTAATCAAACCTTCAGACAAGGGAGGCAATATTCTACTTAACAATAGACAATATGAAAAGATGTGTTTCAATATCCTCTCTAACAAACATTAATATCAAAGAATCCCTGTAGCTCGTACTGTAGCCTTTCAAAACTAATACAAATTACTTATAGGTGAAGTTTTTCAGGGTGAACTCATTGATCAGGACACATAGTCCTATTTGAACAACCTTTTTCTGTGTGAAGCAACTTTTTACACACTACCAAAAATCCACAAGAACCCTACCTACCTCTATAGTATCCAGCATAGGATCACTTACCGAGAATGCTAGTAGATTCATTGACTTTTTTTCTTATGCCTCATGTAACTCAGCGTGAAAGATACAGTAGACCTACTCAAACACATTGAAGGAATGGTGGTCCCTCCCGGCTCCCGGCTTCCGGGCTCCCTGCTCGTGACTTTGGATGTTGGGGCTCTTTATTTGAGCATCCCTCGAGTAAAGAGCCTCGACATCCAAAGTCACAAGCAGCAGTGTGTCGGAATGGTACGCACCTTCCTTATGGAATAGGATCGTACTCAGTGGCCATTCAATGAGTTCATCCTCAGGCTCTTTTTGAATATCCTTAAACTCAATTGGTTTGTCTTTAAGGACTCCTACTACCTCCAGGTACAGGCCGTGGTCATGGGCACATGCTGTGCACTGGCCTACACTAACCTGTACCTGGGGGGGGTGGGAGAGTGAGAGCGTTAGTCTAGCAACGCTATATAGACACTATTTTTATCATCTGGACAGGGACTAGCCATGTTCTTGGAATATTTGTGGAGAAATGAAACAATAATAACTGTTTACATTTTAAATTTAAGTTAAACAGTCACCCTAATACCATTGCATTTTTAGATCTTCAAATTTTCATAGACCCACAGAACTGTTTGTATCATAAGAAAACTGCTGGAAATACCATTTTGCACACCCATAGAGCACACCCGGTGGTGCTTATCCGCAGTATTGTATACGCACAGTATATCAGACTAAGAAGAAATTGTGCACATTTACTGGACTTTAAACATCAGGCCAATTTACTGCGCTAAGACAGAGGGAATACACTAAATCCCTTTTTTGGAAGGCTTACAATAAAGCTCTTGAACAATCCTGCAATTCCCTTCTTTACAAATTTAATACCAAGGAAGACAATATCCCCACTGTAAAGTTTATTACCAAATTTTTTGGCCAGCAACAAAATTTAAGGAATAATCTGTCCAATCACTTTTTTCGATTCTAATGCAGCAAATTGAACAAACAAAAGAAAAAGAAAAATCTTTATCAAATGATTACAATGACTCTTTAAATCATCTTTGCCTCACCAAAACAGCATTACTTTGAAATGGTGCTTTAATAACACACATAGTCTTTGATTTCAGAAATATGTCTACAGTTCAAAATTGGAATGGAATTCGATTTAAAATTCCATTCAAATTTCAATTTGAATTTTGGAGATTCAGGCGAATTTCATTTCATTATTCAGAGCATTCCATAAACTTTGTTTATACTGTAATTTGGGTATTTGGACATTTCCGAATCTCTGAATAATGAAAAATTTGTCTGAATATTTACTCGGAATTAAACGAACCACACATGTCCTAGAGAGGATCTCTGAAAACAATGCCATGGGCTAGTGGAGGTGAGGGATGAGCTAGAGGATGGATTTCAATGGCTGGTGAGTGGGAAAGGAAGAGAGGGGGAGGTGGCAATGAAGGGGGAGAGGTAAGATGCTGGGAGGCATTGGGCAGTTGTGACAGCTGGCGAGGGGATCCAAAACGGCTATGTAGTAAAAGACTGCAAGCAGTGGCGGGTGGAGGAGTGAAGGAAGTTATCACAAGTGGGGAGGCATTGAGCAGTGGTGACAGCTAGCAGGAGAGGGATTATAGTGCGCTGCCCAGCTTAGATGGAATGTTGCTGGCAGGGGATGACACTGGCCAGATTGATCATTGGTTGCTCTTGCAGAGGATGGCTCTAGTCTCTGTCCTTCACTGTGCCACTGCAGGAGGGGCTGAGAGGCACGAAGTCAGAGGTGGGGGGCAGAGGTGGCCTACAAACTGTGTCATCAGTTGCTAGGATGCCAGCAGTCCTAGCAATCACTGACAGTGTTGAAGTTTGACGTTCTACTCACAGGAATCCTCACAAGGGGCAGTGTGTGAGAGCACACACTGCACCATTGAGAATACCACCACTGAGTGGGGCCCAGTGCTGAACGTGTTCTGGCATTGGGCTCCGGGACTCCAGCCCAGATTAGTGGGACCCCAAGACTTACGTATAATATTAGGACGGTCCTGCAGAATCTGGGCATTTGAGAGGTATGCTATTCTGACCGTGATGAATGGACTCAAGAGTGAATAAACAGAATTATGAATCCTTTGTTGGGTAAATTAGTTCCCAGATACACTTTTAAACTTTGTATGTAGCTTCCAGCCTATAGGGCTGCTTTTAGATTTGAAAGAATAGTGCAAATTTATAAAAACTAAACCAAGAACTTTTGGAGCAACAGCCTATTTTTTTGCAAATAGAAACACATCCCATTTCCTAATTTATTCTTGCAGAGAATGACAAGAGCAGCTTTCATGGTTACTATGGGTAAGATCATCATTTTCATATACCAGCTGCAATGTCCATGCATTTATCATAATGAATAACCTGATTTTCTTCATAGGGGGCAATAAACTCCAGTTAAAACAATATATAGAAGCATTCATTATTCCCTTCTGTACACCTAAATACCATTAGAATTCACCAATGAGTTATATAATTTGATCTTGTGATTTCATACAATTTGCAAGGCTCCTAGGTGACATATTTTCTACTAATGATATACTTTAGAGAATATTTGATAAAAATAAATATATGGAGATGACATTAATCAACTCATTAAGCTAATTGTAGATGCAGTTTGGTTTAGGCACTGAGCTATATTAAGACAAATAGTTATGATAAGATAAAATAAAATAAGAGTTTACCCAATTAGGATGTAGCTGGGAGTACAGGTAGGTGGACACAAGTCCATCCAGTTCAATCCTCAGAGTAAAAAAGTAGGTTTTGTTTAAGTTGACTATATGCATATATGTCTAAAGCCTTTCTGCTTTGAAAGTTTTAGAAATCATTGCCTTTAATTTAATGGATAAGCATGTATGAGAACCTTTTTTTTTTTTTAACCTCAATCTTCCTGTGCTTTGGAACCAGTCCAAAAAATGTGTAGTAATCCCTAACTGCTGTATTATATATAAACCCAAAAACAGTGGGGGAGATTTACTGAAACTGGTGCACACAGAATCTGGTGCAGCTGTGCATAGCAACCAATCAGCTTCTAACTTCAGCTTATTCAATTAAGCTTTGACAATAAAACCTGAAATCTGATTGGTTACTATGCACATCTGCACCAAATTCTGTGTGCACCAGTTTTGGAAAATAACCCACAGTGGGGTTGATTTGCTAAAGGCAAAGAGACTGTGCACTTTGCAAAGTGCAGTTGCTCCAGAGAGCAGTAAATCAGGTAAAGCCTTACTTTCAAAGAATACCCAATCATGTGCAAGGGAAAAAAAAAATAAAATTTTGCTTGCACATGATTGGATGATGGAAGTCACCAGAGCTTCTGCTCATTTACTAAGCTCTGGAGAAACTGCACTTGCAGAGTGCAACTGGACTTTGCAAAGTGCACAGTTTTGCCTTTAGTAAATCCACCCCAATGTGCCTCACCACCAACCCTTCATAAACACAGTGCTACATATCAATATTTCTATACACCTTTAAGTGTAAACACTACCCTTCATGTCTAAAAAAAATACTGTTACAATATTATACCAATGAATAAAGTGTAAAAAAAAAATAAAAAATAAGTATGCATTAGAGACAAGATCACACAAAGTAACAATATCATCAACGTTAACGCTATCAGCCACACTAGTAGCAGATTGTTCAAAGGGTACATTTAAACATGCATCTAAATCTCCCTTGCCTCTGAAGCCTGATCCTCATTTGGAATGGATTGCACTCCGGAGGTTGATGAGTTAATCCGGTTTTTGATGACAAACGCACTGCAACCGCATGCATTGCACATAGTTGCTGAGCATTTGCAACGTTTCCATATTGACTGAATGTGTACCGTGCATAATGAAGCATGTAACCATCCCTGTTTGCTGCCTATTGCAGCATAAACGGGGGGGGCAGCAAAAACGTATCTCAACTGAGCATTTTTGCTGCCCCCAACAACAAATCTAAATGAGGCCTAAGTCTGTCTTACCTTGCGGGAGCCAGAGGGGTAGAGCCAGAGGCGTAACTAGAACCTTCAGGGCCCTGATGCAAGAAACCATGAAGGGCCCCCCAGACCCCTGGCCGAGGCCCTTACCTTCAAGCCCAGGGCTCTTCCCACTAATCCTGGGGCTCTTTACACTCGTTGCATGGCCTTTTATTACGGTCCCGCAGCAGGATTCTTTCACAAGTTCTGCAGTGGGCCCCCTTCCTGCAATCTTGGGGCCTCCCCACAGTGGTGCAATGCCAGGGTCCGGTTGCAAGTGTGACCTTTGCGATCCTGGAAGTTCACCCACTGGTTTGCTACCGGGCCCCCTGGAGCATGGGGCCGGGTAGCGATTGCAACCCCTGCAACCCCTGTAGTTACGCCCCTGGGTAGAGCGGCTGGCAGCTTTTCATGCTCCTCTCTATTGCTGGTTCGGCTGCCGTATGATTTATGCCATTATTGTGATATACCTGATTGTTCTTTATTTATGTGTAAATTTTGTTTACTTTGGAAATGTGCACATGTTGAGTAGACAGGCATGTTCATTATCTTAACCACTTGCCGACTGCCTAACGCCGATCTACGTTGGCAGTCAGCCCCTCACAGGCAAAGTGACGTAGGGCTACGTCACTAGCTTGTGAGGGTCTAGGGAGCGAGCGCGTGCCCCCGCTCCCGCGTGGTCACGGACCCCCCCGCGCGTGTGACCGGTGGACCCAATGTCCGCCGGTCACTCGGCGATCGGCAGGGGAGAGGGAGAATGTCAGGCAGCTTGTGTAAACAAGCCACCTGTCATTCTCCTTGCTGTTAGGATACTGATCACTCGGATCTAGTATGTAGATCCGTTGATCAGTGTCCATACAGCTCAAGCCCCAGCCAATCACAGTAGAAAGCACGCCCCTAGGGATACACACAGCCCCTCCCTCCCAAATAAAGTTAACCCCTTCACTACCAGTGTATTTTTACAGTAACAGTGCATATATATAGCACTGATTACTGTAGAAATGTCACTGGTAACCCCAAAAGTGTCAAAAATGTCAGTCAAGGGTCCGATCTGTCCGCCCCAATGTCGCAGTACCGCAAAAAAAATCGCAGATCGCCGCCATTACACGTTAAAAAAAAAAAACAACAAAAATGACAGAAATCTTTCCCTTTGTTAGTAAACGCGATAACTTTTGCGCAAACCAATCAAAATACGCTTTTTGCGATTTTTTTTTACCAAACATAGGTAGCATAAAACAAATTGGCCGAAAAAGTAAAAAAATTTTGATTTTTAAATTTTTTTTTTTGGGGGAATTTCATATAAAAAAATGTGAAAAATATTGCTATTTTTGCAAAATTGACGCTCTTTTTTTGTTTATAGCGCGTGATCAAAAAATCGCACAGGTGATCAAATACCACCAAAAGAAAGCTCTATTTGTGGGAAAAAAAGGACGCCAAATTCGTTTAGGTACAGCGTTGCACGACCGCGCAATTGTCCGTTAAAGTCACGCAGTGCCGAATCGCAAAATACCCCCTGGTCGGAATGGGGGTAAAATCTTCCGGGGCTTAAGTGGTTAAAAAACAATAAGGTAAAACAGGTATACAACAGCTCAAAAACCAAGCATGTCATATCATGAAAACTCTTAATTTATCATATTATTCTATATATGAAGAGAATGAGAGGTAGGGAAAAAATTACAGGGGAGAGGGGGAAATTTCTGGGCCTCAGCATATAGTATGTTGGCTCAACAGCCTATGGAAACATTCGTCAAACTTGAGCACATGTGTGACTTAAGTAAAATATAAGTGTATGAGATACAATGAGCGCTACCTCTTAAATGTGCCACCCCTGCCTATTTAAATCATATATAACCAAATCCTGTGTCAGTGTCTGGTATTTGAATATGTTCAGTTGCTGCTGTACACTCCTAGGGATTTCACGACACCATAAAATGCATAAACTCAATATACCACTATAAACTCTTATATATTGTGGGCTCTTAAGCAACATCCATTTATATGCATAATATTAAAAAAAAAAAATATATATAAAATTATCACAAAACAAAGTCCATAAATTATTGTGATCCACCGCAGTGTTCTTCAATCACCCTTCCACTTATGACCCCAGAAAGGGCACACCACCACCGGCCTAAAAACTTGCTCACCTCAAACATGAGATCAATCAGCTCTATGCAAAAAATCACTCCTGCAATATGCTGCTGCGATCTCCTTCCTCCCCTTAGGAATCCAGCTACCTACTAAAGAAGCCCAATGATAGGGCGATACGCGTATTGGAGGGTGTAACAGATCCACAATACTTGGACCAAGTATTTCTGTCTTAGGTCTCCACTTCCAATATATACAGTCTCATGTGTTTTATTTCATTATCATATGCAAATGCAATTGCGTACAGAACATAGTCAACATACCTTGGTCATCTGGAAAGAGACAATAGGTGAAAGAGACTGCAACATTATCATAATTAACTCAACAAACAACAAGCCCAAAACATAGCCAAATACGCATTCCTAGAAGTGTGAACACACTCCACCTCTAAACAGATGAAAGCAGAAGACATAGGCTCTCAGACTGCCTGTCTCCATTTTCAACACACCTTATTATAACTTAAGTGTCAATTCACATCCCCCCAGTATACCATAGCTGAGTCTTATGTCATTAGCATCTGTTTAGTCTCTCATGGTGTGAAGTCCTTTGTTGTAATATGCAGCTTAGGCCCAAAGTCTGTGTTGCTTGGGGTGACAGGGACTTGAATTCAAAGTAACAGTACCCCAAGGGTCCCCCAGCATACACCCCCAACCAGAGCTGCTCTCCCCTACAAGCCAGGGCCATAGTCCGTGGGCAGGAGGCTGGCCTCCACACTCCTCCAGCAAATGGGCGTTCGTCACAGAGGGAAGAGCCAAGCCTGTGACATCACGCAGCCACCGCAATCTGTGTGGAGTGGGGAGCAAGCAGACGTGCTAGATATTTAAGTGCTTTTTAACTTTATATCTTGTAAGTGTGTTTTTATGGGGGTGTTTTAATAAAATTTTGAAATGAAGAGCAGTTTATAGTCTGCCTTTTTGATTACATGAGGTTTGCTGTGCTTTAAGACAAGCTTGCAGAGCTGGATTCCTGAAGGGGAGGAAGGAGATTGCAGCAGGATATTGCAGAAGTGATGTTTTGCATCGAGCTGAATGAACTCATCTTTGAGGTAAGCAGGTTTTTCAGCCGGTGGTGGTGTGCACTTTCTGGTGTCATAAGTTGAAGGGTGATTGAAGAATACTGCGGTGGATCATATTCATTTATGGACATTTTTTGTGATAATTTTTACATTTTATTTTTATCATAAAATAAAGTCCATAAATGAATGTGATCAACCGCAGTGTTCCTCAATCACCCTTATGACACCAGAAAATGCACACTACCACTGGCTAAAAAAACCTGCTCACCTCAAAAATGAGTTCAGTCAGCTTAATGCAAAAACTCACTCCTACAATATCCTGCTGCGATCTCCTTCTTCTCACTCACAAGATATAAAGTTAAAAAGCGCTTAAATATCTAGCATGTCTGCTTGCTCTCCACTCCGCACAGATCGCAGAAGCTGCATGATGTCACGGGCTCAGCTCCTCCCTAGGGCGCATCGCCCTATCATTGGGCTTCTTCAGTAAGTAGCTGGATTCCTTGAGGGGAGGAAGGAAATTGCAGCAGGATATTGCAGGAGTGATTTTTTGCATAGAGCTGACTGAACTCATCTTTGAGGTGAGCAGGTTTTTCAGCTGGTGGTGGTGTTCACTTTCTGGTGTCATAAGGGTGATTGAGGAACACTGCGATGGATCACAATAATTTATGGACTTATGTTTTGTGCTTATTTTTACATTTTATTTTGATTTATTTTGAGGATATAAATGGACTTTGATTAAGAGCACACAATTTATAAAAGTTTAGAGTGGTATAATTAGGTATGCTGCACTATATGAGTAAGTTTAGGTGAAATATCATTTGAATCTAGGTGTGTCAATGAAAACCCACCAACACATCCATGTTCTCCAGAAGTGCCTTCATTTTTGAAAAATGTTTAAAATTATTGTAATAGTTTAAAAACATTTACACATGTAAAGCCAATGTACCCACTCTAGAAAGTGTTCTAAATTTGTCACTGTTAACAAAGTACATGAATACAATCTTACTTTACACTAAAAAAACCATTGCAGTGGGGTTGGTTAACTAAAGAAGTAGAGATTGATCATTAAGTAAAAAGAATGCTCACTTTTAAAAACTTATGTTAACTTTGCAAACTGAATATAAGTAAATACATTAAAGCTGTGTTCACTTTGAATGTCCAATCATGTGCAAGGGAAATGCTAGAATACTTAGGGACTATTTTCATTGGTGCAGTGCGTTAATGTGCATTATTCCATCTGTTAACATGTGTTGCAATAAGGCAGCCCATTGAAGTCAATGCACTCATAAAATGTCCAAAAAATTATACGTCACAAACTTTATAAAGTAAAGCACAGAAATGGATGATGCATTGTCATAGTGCATTGAGGTGCTATTCAAAATGAGTGGCACCACAATAAAACAATGCGTGTAATGTGAATTGGCTCATGTTACCACAAAACAACAGCTTAAAAATGTCCTAAAAGTTTATTGAAGAAAACAGTTTCACATTATTCACTAAGCTCAATAAAAGTTCACTTTGTTAAATAGTAATTAATTAGTAAAAAAAAATCCCCCGGGCATCCTAAGAAAGGAGCAGAATAATGTATTGTAATAATGTTGAATATAAGCCAATCACTGTTCAAAAAAAAAGAAAAAAAATCACTTGTAGAGCCCTAAACCAAGATAAGGAATAATCCAAAAGGTTTCCACTATAAAGCTCAAATAAACTCTATAAAAAACTGTGACAATATCTTTTTTGATCACTCAAGTAAGTCTTTCTATTAGTTTTGGTGGTAATGCATTCCATAGCCATGATAAAAAGTCTACCCTCTACCATAATGCAGCAAAGCTGACCCACTGTGCTTTGTGCACTAGCATCGGCTCTCTCTACTGCACTCTTTTATGCCCCCACCCCCCATGTTGACCGCCATGGAGTAGTTAATTCACTGTGTATGGGAAACTTGGAGAGGGACCATATCAAATCTCCCATTGCTAACCTACTTTTATAAACGCAAGTTGCTTGACTTTAATACAGATTCAATGGCTACAATTTTATGAGTCTAAGACTGGAAAAAGCTTACAGTTTAAAAAATCCAGAATGAAGGCAAAACCCCAGAGCTGCATAGTTATTCCAGGTCAGTGTCTCAGAAAGTACTCAAATCATTACATCAAGATGGCAGCCATGGAACTAATATTTTTGTAATGAGGGGTCAACTGTAGCAGCCTCCATGCTTTGTTAGTACTGTTTTCTTGTATTGCTCCTAATTATAGAAATACTTTAATGCTAGCATGAAGGAAAAGTCTAGATAAAAGTGGAAAGAAAAGTTCAGCTCCTAGTATATTAAAATTGGCATTTGCTAAAATAAAATACAATATTGCATTAAAAACTGTGCCCAGTAAAAAAAACTGTGCTTTTGAAAAAGGTATCGGAGTCCCGCAGCAGAAGCCCACAGACTTTGGCCAGTGCCAGGGTTCAGGATACAATCTTCTGGCTGACAATAAACTTTTGCAGTCACACACATTGTTGGCTGAGCAGCATCCATTGTTGTCTTATCAGGTAAGAGGACTCTACCCCTTCCAGGTTTGTTGGATTGTGATGCCAGCTGGGGCAAGAAACTGTTGAAGCCCATACAATACATGTAACAAAAAAAAATCTAAACCAATAAACTGTTGTTAAAGTACTACTAATTAAAAAAAATAACATTAGTATACCACTAGGTGGCGCTCAATTACTATACAGGTCTGCCTTCAAAACAAGTCTATAGTTACAAAGTAACTAATTATAATGTATCAGAAACCTCATAGACAAACACAATAAACTGATACAATATAACAAAAGAACAATACATAGGGGCTCTAATGAATAGTCTATAAATATTCTATAATATTCTAAGCTCATAACATTTTATTTGTTTTGTCATAATGAGTTTCAAGTATAATAAGTATAAAAAATAGGACCAAAATACATAGGGGCTCTAATGAATTTAATATTCTAAGCTCCTAAAATATTATTTGTTTTTTCATAATGAGTTTCAAGTATAATACGTGTAAAAAAGGACTAAAATACTAATAAAAGAGAACTACTAATACAATAAACTATAAAGAGAACTACACTACATAACTGATCAAAGGTTTAAAATCTTACCTACACCCAGTTTCTAATTTAGATCTTTATTTAGGCCCACTGTTTCTTATCTGCAAAGTTTTTGAAACCTTTCTGTTTGGGGTGGTTTCTACAGAAAATAACATCAAGCCTTCTGCTGATTATTTATGAGAAGGGCAAAGTCTCAAGGGACACTGTGATTAAGACTTTTTTTTTTTTTTTTTTAAGATTGTTTTCTTGGAAAGTTTTACAAATTAGTAAGAAGTCCATTAGCAGCAAAATACAGTGCATTAGGCAGTGCATTAAGCAGTTTTCAATTTTTATATATAGATAATTTTGTTTTTATAATTTTTCATATAGATAATAGCTTAGGTTACATATAAAGCAGTAATAAACAAGGAAATTGCAATTCAAATGTAGATTCATTTGCAGTAAAGTGGTTAGGCAGATATCCACATCTTTAAAGGTAAACAAACACAATTTATTATGGTGACTGTTCCACCAACTGGACCATTAAAGAGAAATAGAGGTAGGTACAGGACAGGTGGGAAAAAAAGAAATAGAAAGAAGAAAGAATGGGGTGTGGGGTGTAAGAGAAGGTGGGTTTATATTACCAGAGTGAGTTTTATTGATTTAATTTCCGTCTTAGGATAGCATTTCCTTAACTTGTGAAGTAGTGCAGAGAATTGAAGGCTATCTATCATTTATATATATATGTAAATTCTCAGGCAGTTCCTCCTTTCTTTTCAGAAATTGCATTTCGTCCACACATTCACGTATGAATGGTGGGGTTTTAGACTTTTCTTTCTGGGGATGACTAGACTACCTTCTTATGTTTCTACAGTGCTTTCCAAAATGGTTCTGCAAAGGGCTGATAGTGTGGCCAATAAGCTCCACAGCATAAAAAAAAAGGTGTCAGTGATTAATTGATAGGTATAAAACAACAAACATGTGGGCTAAACTGCAGAGTGAGGTGTGATTGGCCACATGGAAGAGCAATTTTGCATAGGCTTGCTGAAAACTGCTAAAATAACTCCACAGTTGTTTTAAACTGAGAGAATTTGTTCTTTGTCCAAATATTAGAGGCGATGCCCTCTTTTCTCCACATTCTGGCTTACAATTTTCCAGATTCTATCACAAATTACGGATATCTCACTTCAAATTTTCTCCAGACTTAGTGCTGCTATCCTTAAACCTCGTACACACGCGCCCAAAATTGGCAGGGAAGTTTTGTCCAACGTCCGATCTGCCGATTTTCGGCTTGTTAGTATAATGCTTCCGACAATCGACTCCAACTTTTCGGACGAAAAAAATCTGGTGTGCAGACTATAAAATTTTTGTCTGCCGTCAAAACATGGACGATTTTCGTGCAGTCAGTACAGATTTCGACAGGGAAAAATCTAATGAGCAAGTCTGGGCATGCTCAGTGAAGAAAGAACACAATGAAAGCTAACCAACACATGACATCACTTCTGAAGTAGATTTTTGTTGGGCGAGAAAATTAGTGTGCAGTCTAGACACATTCCAACCAACAAAACACAACTCTGGACAAAAGACAGACGATGGGTCGGCCGATAATCGTTGCGTGTGTACGGGGCTTTAGGAATTGAACTGATCCCTCCTACATTTTGGAACAGTAGTGATCCAAATTCTCCTTGTGCAGCAAAACTTTCCCTGATTCGTAATTGAAAAAACCAAACGTATATCTAATATATCAGAGGTCATCAAAATTGTACAGCTTCATGGCACATATGAAACCATGTTGGCTTCTAGCAATGGCTCATATACCACAGCTCCTATTGTTTGGGAATCTTGGGAGAAATGGTTTACTACTAATAAGACGTATTAATACCATGATCCACAGTCTTGCAAATGTGCCACAATGGGATGGTTCTTTCCTCAGTTAATGTAGTTTGATTACTGATTTGAAGCCTTGACCCTGTATTAGCTTGACCCTATGTACTGCCTTTGACATGCTGGTACTCAGTTTTGTTTTATTCTTAAATTTTTTTACTTTATTCTTTACATTTTTTAATTTAATTGCATTTTGGTCTGTAATGTTGAAAAACGTCAATAATAAAAAAAATTGAAAGAGAAGTATTTGAAGAGAGCTAGTAAGG
Source organism: Pelophylax lessonae (assembly GCF_965119305.1). Taxonomy (NCBI): domain Eukaryota; kingdom Metazoa; phylum Chordata; class Amphibia; order Anura; family Ranidae; genus Pelophylax; species Pelophylax lessonae. Next base: position 236,112,982 of record NC_138773.1, read on the forward strand.
CAAGACACTGATACCCCTGAACCATGGGCTGCTGTTTGAAAGGATAGCTAAAGTTAGGAAGAAAAATTTAATTTTTAGGTGCCTCCTCATGTCAGCACAGATGGACAAGGCTCAGTCCCACAAGACCCCAAGGACAGCCTCCTTGATTAGCTTAAAAACCTTCACCTCCCTACTGCTCGTGTTCCTTTTTTTGTGTCTGGAGTCCATTGAAAAAAGGTTCCCTTGTAAGACAGCAATCTATCCCACCTGGGTTATATCTCTGTAGGTGTGTAGGTACTGGTGTCAGTGCTGCATTTTGGCCTAGGCCAACAAGGCCCAGGCCTAGGGCAGCACTTTGCAGGGGGGGGGGGCAGCAAAAAAGCTGCACCCTGCACAAAAAAAAAAAACAGCTTCCTCCTGGCTCCCACACGAAAAGGGTCCCTGCCGGTTTGCGCTACACTTTTAGCATAGTGCCAGTACTATGGGGCGAATTGGGCTGGAGGGCAGGGTCCAGGTGGCAAATCAGTCTGGCATCCCCCTTAAGCAGTCACACTGCTACCTGCTGGTATGATAATACCAGTTAGTGAGGACATTCGGACAGACCGCAGGCCGCCGACCACACTTAATACAACTGGACCGACAGCCGCCAATGCTAATAGGTGTGGCACTGCAGCCTAATGCTCTGCCTACCCTCCTCCGCCCCCAGGTATGGCAGGCATCATGTGAATAATATCATTTCATTTCTTTACACATCCTTGTCCTTGAGCGAGAATATTGAATTGTAGGAAAAGAAATAGCCGCACATCCAGGGATTCCAATAGGTTTCAAATACCTTTATTTCCAAAAAGTTGCAAGTGATGACACCAAAGACACCAGCATGAAGTCTCGTAGACGCGTTTCACACATACATCTTGTGCTTAATCATTACAATGACTGTAGCTGACTATAGATCTTAAATAGACCGCCCCAATGAAAACAGGTGTACCGGGGGCGGTAACGATCAGCAGTTGTGCACAACTCAATTAATCACCTAGCCTCAGCCCCAAAGGGCATCTCAGTGGTGATTTAAATATAAAAATCAAGCTGAAGGTCCAGCCCATCGTGTATACCGTGAACTCACCCATACACACAAAGACCTGGACCAACAATCACATAGAAAAACGTTTAAAAAAAGGTTCAAAAAAACGTCTAAAAAATACCAATGAAATCATTGGAAAAAATGTGAATACATACAACGTAACAAACAGAGAAGAAAAATGACTATAACAAATGTAACAAATGTAAGAACTTTTGTATAGTATGTGTATGTACCTGTATGTCGGTATACACCCACACATACCTGAATACACTTCCTACATGAATATACAAAAATACAAAAATAGGCACATAAAATCATTGTGTCTTCCATATGGTGTACTATCACCACAGAAGGATGCATGAACTCGTGCATCCATGTATACATTACAATTGAATTGCATCATATACAATTACTTTTAATTGTATATGATGGCAAGAATATTTTGGACCTGCTCACCTCATATGTGCTATCGCTATATGTCAATGGATCAGTACGATTACTCCTATCTTATAAGATATTTGGACTTGTGTTTGCTGCCACTGATTATTTCACTTATTGGTATAATGACTATGGACCTCCTAGTCATTATACAAATAAGTGACATAATCCAATGATTACAATCAGTGACAGCAAACACAAGTCCAAATATCTGAAAATAATTGATGGGGCTGCACTGATAAGGCAGCACTGATATGCTGCACCGATGGGCACTGATATGCTCTGATATGCTGCACTGATGGGCACTAATAGGCTGCTCTGATGGGCACTAATATGCTGCTCTGATGGGCACTAATATGCTGCTCTGATGGCCACTTATGAGTTGCCAATGGTGGGTACTGATAAACTGCACTGATGGGAACTAATGAGGCTGCACTGATGGGCACGAGGTGGCACTGATAAGCTTCACTGATGGGGCTGCACTGATATGGTGCCCTGATTTACAGGAAGGGGTGGGTCATATTTCAATTAGGGGTGCACAAGTTTATTCAGGCCTAGGGCAGCACAAAACCTAAATACTCCACTGACTGGTGTTATCCCTAAACAGGTGTCATCCAGTGCATCCTGGATCTGCTGGCCCCTGGAAGACATCTGTTGGCCACTGGAACTGCACCCTTCAGCTATGGAAAATACAGTGCCACAAGCAGGTGGTCCAGGTCCTGACAGTTGGTTTGTGAACATGAAAAAGAATCCGCTTCTTCCTTCTCAGTCCATCCAATACTAAGGAATGCTATTCAACACTAGGAAGGAGGTAGTCTCTTTACCACACTCCAAGTTAGCACTTCTTCAAATGATGCATGGTTGCTTCGTCCAACCTTTTTAGGCCATCAACGTTTTCATATGTTGGGTGTTTTGTCATCAACAATTCCTTCAGTACCTTGGACTCGCTTGCACAGAAGGCATTTACAGCTGGCATTTCTCAACTAGTGAGAAGAATCTTTCTCATGGCAGGACTCTTAGCTCTGGAGACTGAATTACTGTAGTGTTACTTCTGATTCCAATCTCCAGGGCTAGGAGGTGCACTCTCATGGCAGAATACCGGGGTCCCTAGCACTGAGAGGGACCCTCATGGGATAGTGCAAAGGGCATTATTGCTTCTCTCACTCTCTCTTTCTATTTTGCAGGATCCTATTGATTCCTGTAGAGGATTTTCTGCATAGCAACAGTGGGGATTTGTCTATTTTGGTGGATGAAGATCATCTCGCGCTGCCGCTCTATAAAAGCCAGATAAACCCGCTCATTCGATGCTGCTAAGGAGACAGAACCGTGGCTCCCACCCACCCTAACTTTTTTTTTTTTTACTTTATTTTATGTCATGATGTTTGATTTAGTAGGGTTCGTCATCCAGTATAATCTGGATGGACATTGTGTCTGGATTTTCTCGATCTAATTTTTCGGTGGCTTTTGAGCCAATAAGGTAAGGCTATAATTACTTTGGGAAGCCTCACTGATGCTGGAGTGGGTTAAAGGAAGACTGCAGGATCTATTGGCATCCTATATTCCAGGCCCTCAAAAGATCTGGGGGGGGGGGGTTGATGAAGTGGAGGGTACATTGTTTAGACCTCATGGCCTCTAGCCACAATGTCAAGCTTCCTCTTTATTTTTTAGGGTCTAAAAATCAGCCTTGGCAGAGGAAACACTGACGCAGTTACGGAAGAAGGGCTGCCATAGGGGGGACAGTCCATGCACATGTAGGGGGCCTAGGCGTCCCGAGGGACCTGAGCTCCAACCAGCCAGTAGTTGCTGGATCCAAACATCCCCCAGAGCATCTTGTCCAAATACACAGTCAATATCCCTGCTGCCACAGCCGCACTGCTCAGCAACAGCACAGGCTTTGCCGCCATCAGAGCTGTTCCTGAATATATGGCAGCTGACAGCATCCACCGTCCGCTGTTCTCAATGCAAGGGTTTGGTTGCTAGGACCGCCCATGTCCTAGCAACTAATCACGTGTGTCCCCTCCATCAGGCCTTTGCATTCAGCGGAGGAGGAGGACGAAGATCCTTCTCCAAACCTATCCAGTCCCAGTGTCCAGCCTTCCAGGTTCCACCTGTCCTGTAGCTGACAGCAGTCTTGGGGGGGAAGGTTATACCCCAGGCGGAACCTCCCCTTCCACTTTGTTTATAGTTTTCTGAGCAAGTCGATAGAAATTAAACAGAGTGCAGAACAAAGCTGGTGATTACCACTGTGAGCCTGCTTGAGAGGAGAAGATTGAGGGCTGGTGCACACGCGGCACTACTTCTAATAATGCACTGCACTAAACTGCACCATGCAAAACGCGCTGCACTGTGATCTGCGTTTAGGGTGTCGTTAACAATTAACTGGCAACCGCATGCCGATCTCAAGGGTAGTTTGGTCACCTGTAGTGTGGGAAACATATACAGAACATACTTTTCCCATGCTGCATTCTGGTGTGAACCAGCCCTGAATCAGATAGAGTGGCACAGAGAGTGAAAGTGAAGTGAAGATAGGTACATCCCCTAACAGCCCAGTATCTAACTAAGGGATATGTTGTCCTGATGTAAGAGGCAATCAGAACTTAGCCTAACAATTTTTACAAAATGATTACCAGAATGTCAGTATCCACCTTTGATAGCTTACTATTGTTAGACTATGTCTGCAAAGAATGAATACCAACATGAGGATGTATGACGACCAACATGAGGATGTATGACGACCAACATGAGGATGTATGACGACCAACATGAGGATGTATGGATATAAGAATAAATACCAATATTTTAGTAAGAAAAGAGCAAGTTTGTAATTTTCTGCTGCTAAACGCACTGCAGTTGCATTTGCGTTTAGCTACAGATAGCTTTAGACAGTCGACCCTGGACGCAGCACTTTCCTTTTCCTAAACATAGCTAAACTGTCTGCAACTAAATGTTGCTCATCGTTATGCATGAATAACATGATTACTTTGCATTGTGTGAGTCCAGGCGCTTTTTAGAAACCCAGCTAAACTCTAAAATGTAAACGTCCATGTGAATGTAGCCTTAGCGCAATCTTGTACTTCAGGCTCTCATATTGGATGCTTTTATACCTCCAGACATAAAGGGAGGGGAAATGTACTGCCATGGGGAGGTGCCTGAAAAACCCCTCCCCATGTCAGCACAATATCCCTCACTTTTTGTCATTTGTTGTCATGAGGCCTCATCGGGCAGGGCATGGTGAGCAAACTGGAAAGGTAAATTTTGGTATTTTTCTGCAACTTTTCCCTATTTTGCACCTTACCAGTGCATAGATGTGGTGGCTGCATTGGTTTTCTTTCTTTCTTTTTTTTTTAAACATTTCCACTAAATTCATAAATTACCTGCTGACCTTGCCAGAAATGCAGTGTCTGTGTTACTTCCAATGAGCTGAAAGGATAGCAAAAACTTCTCATCTTCCTTCTGTGCTAATCTCAGCATCACCCATGTAATATAGATAAATGTGTAATCGAGATTGAAGTCCAACCTAGGTGACAACCATGGGTCTCTCCCTAAACACAGTGAGGGAGTGAGCATTGCCATCCTAGGACTGTGTTTAATGCAACTGTGAATGCATTTTTCAAAATAATTTTATGAGACATTACAGTCATATTCTCAAAATGATAAGAGCAATGTTTGTGTGTTAAGTGGAGTAATCTATAAAAAAAAATCTTTACCATAGTTAGATCAGATAATTGATTATTTCTAATGAGCTATTAGAGGTACTGTATTTTACACATCATTACTGAGTTCAGTAAATTAGCTTTTATGTCTAATTTGTAATTGTAGGCTTCTCTGCTGCTATTATGTGTTTTACCACAAGGGAGCGCTGTGCAATTACATTTTATTAACTGAGAAATGTTCTCCTTTTTTTCTTTTTTTTACCGTAGGAAAGATTGGAATTACTGTCAGATTGTAGCAAGAACAGGAGGTAAGGGAAAATAAAATAAAAAAGTCCTTGCTATAGTTACACTTTAACCACTTCAGCTCCAGGAGGTTTTACCCCCTTAATGACCAGGCCATTTTTTGCGATGTGGCACTGCGTTGCTTTACCTGACAATTGCGCATCCTGTTCCCAAATAAACTTGATGTCCTTTTTCTCCCACAAATAGAGCTTTCTTATGCGCTATAAACAAAAAAAAAAAGAAAACACAATTTTGAAGAAAAAACAAGCAAACTATTTTTTACTTTCTGCTATAAAACATACCAATAAAACATTTTAAAAAATCGAATTTTTTCATCAATTTAGACCAATATCTATTCTGCTACATATTTCTGGGTAAAAAAAAAAAAAAATCCTAAGTCCCCGTTCACACTGGGGCGACCTGTGAGGCGACCTGGTCGCCTCACAGGTCGCCGTAGGTCGCCTTCCATAGAGAAGCTGCTGACCCGTTCTAATAGGAGCAACACAAGTCGCTCCGACTTAGAAAAAGGGTCCGGAGCTTCTTTGGGGCGACCCAGAGCGACCGTCATAGACTTCAATGTTATGAAGTCCGTGCTGGCCGTTTCGAGGTCGCTGCGCACTGCTCGCACCGCGACCTCGGAGGTCGCCCCGGGAAGTCGGATCGCCCCAGTGTGAACGGGGTCTAAAACATGCATATTGTTTGGTTTGTACAAAAGTTATAGTATCGACAGACTATGGGATAGATTTATGGACTTTTTTGTTTTTACTAGTAATGGTGGTGATCAGCGATTTTTAGCGGGTCTGCGACATTGCGGCAGACAAATCTGACACTGGACACTTTTTGGGGACCAGCGACACCAATACAGTGATCAGTGCTAAAAAAAAATATGCACTGTTACTGTAAAAAATGACACTGGCAGGGAAGGGGTTAACACCAGGGGTGATCAAGGGGTTAAGTGTGCTCCTAGGGAGTGCTTTCTAACTGTGGGGGGGGGGGAGTGGATGCACTAGAGGAAAGCAGAGATCTGTGTTTCAGCTTAGCTGAAAAACAAGATCTCTCTCTTCCTCTGTGGCAGAACAACAGTCTGCCTTTTTTACATAGGCAGACTGTCGTTGTGTCATTCCACCGAACGATCGATGGGACCCAGGGGCCATCGCGGCTGCCGAACCCGGTGATTGACTCACGCTGTCCAATCACAGTGGGAAAAGTGCTCCGGTGGCGCGTGCGTGTCCCCAATATCTCCTGCACAAAATCACGTACATGCACGTGATTTTGTGCAGACGGGCCGAAGTGGTTAGAGAGTGATTCCACTTTTGTTGAGAAAAAACAATTCCCTCTGGGAGATCAAAGTACATTACAAGGTTTTTCACAAACTGTTACAGAGTCCTACCTATTTCTGCTCTGACGGAATAGCTCTTTGCTAGATCATGTCTTGTGTAGGACTGATTCTAAAAAAGAGTGACTTTTTCATTTTTGATCAGCTAATGCACTTGCAGTGTTCAAATGAGGAGAGTGGCAAGGCCTGCATCACTTTAAAGTGATTAACCCTTTAGGAGCATCTCATCAAAACTAACATTTTTGTTGCAGAGGATGCCTAAAATCTGACTTGTATCTTAGTGCAGACTTGTGGGAAAATCAGTGAGCCAATCACACAAGCAGGAAATAAAATCTCTGGGGGTGATCCATACACCAACTGTGTACAGAACACCTCCAGGTTGCCATATTGTATTGAATTTTACAGAACATTACAGTGCTGCAGGTTGAAAAGGAAAAATAATTAATTATATTATGGCTTGTGTCCCAGTTGTATATGCTATTTATATATTTTTTTTATTTGCAATATTTTTTCCCACAAAAGTGGAGTTACTCTTTAAGTCAGAGCTACAATCCCAAGAGGTACCATGTGTGGTATGCACAACATATATTTCAAAGTACCTATCCTAAAGGCTGAAAATCATGACATTGGCTGTAATTGTTTGAAAGGCACAGAGGATAGAAGGATCCTGAGTTGGATCAGGTTAGGTTATGTACAATGTTAAATGGAAAGATAACTGCGCTTACAGAATCAAGCAGCAACAATATGTATGACAAAACAAAATATACAGTAAGAAAAAGAAAGTTGTGCTAAAATAAATGATATAGTGAAAATAGTCCGTAATCATCTGTCTTTTCACTCCACTGGTGTTTCATATCTTCAAACGTAATCCTCCCACAAGTATGTGATTAATATCACCCAAAGTGAAGATCCTTCCACCAAATATAGATGGCCTCTTACCAAAACAAGGAGACCTATGAAGGTCAGCAACACCTGTGGTGTAACCCCACCAGGGCCTCAATGGGTTGAGGAGATGCAGATAGTGATCCAGGGAGATCCCTAGGGCCCCTAGGACGATGTCATCTGTGACGAAATGCGTTGGTTCGTGACGTGCTGACATCACTGTGTGCAAGTATCCTTAAAGGAACAGGCGTTTTGAAGGGCCGGCCGGCGTCTATCACATTTTAAAATGCCCATCTTTCTACATTTTCTGTAAGTGCAATTTTATACTCTTCACAATACATATTGAGGTTTTACACTTTGGCAATTGTTATCATCCTTTTATGGGGAATGACATCTCTGTAAGTGTGGGTGTGGAAAAGTGGACATCAACCTCAGGATCACGATCCGCGTCTCCTTAACCCATTGAGGCCCTGATGGGGTTACACCACAGGTATCACTTTGGGTGATATTATTCACATATTTGTGGGAGGATTACGTTTGAAGATATCTTTTCACTCCACTGGTGTCTCATATCGATCATTATGGACTATTTTTACTATATAATTTATTGAATTCACATTTTATGATTGTATTTATTTTAGCGTAACTTTCTTTTTCTTACTAGGTTATGTACAAATTGGTGCTGTCAGTGAGAAGTTTCTAAAACTACTGCAGGCTGAACATTTGGTAGAATATTAGAATTACTTTTTCAGTTAAAAAAAATATTGCTAAACTCTAAGAGTTCATCTAATTCATGTTAATTTTAGTTCATTCTGAGTTCATCTTTAATTCATGAACTATTTGATGGTAAAACATACTCAAGAATAGAGACGCAGTGAATCCTAGATAGAGCCATCCTAAAACTAGCTGTCAAAGGAACTGCACATTTACCAGACATCTGTAAAGACAAGATAAAAGGTGGGAACACATATTTACAAAGCATCATACTGTATCTTCTCTAGCATTCTATTATGAAAATGCTGAAGTATAAGTCAAAGCAAGAGTCTTCTAGCAAAAATTTTTGTGCCCTGTGAATGTCATGAATACTATTTGTCTGTGGCATGTTAATTTTACCAGCTCAGCAAATGTGGTTGCAGTACTTTCAGCACCAAAAAACAAACATAACTTTCCTACTAAGCTCTCATATCTCTCAGATATCATCTGTCCTTAGTACTTACCTTGACATTTAAATTAGATCTAAAGGCTAAGCTTTTTTTTCATTTTTATTAGAGTAGTTATCAATTTTGTCACATTCATTATTTCCCTTCATGTCCTGTCCCATAGCCAAAACAAGAAGTGAGAGGAAGTCCCTCCAAAGTAGGGAAAATCATTGGCTGTCACCAGGGTCACCAGAACTATTGCCCCATTGCAAGATTGCCCTTATTTCCCTGTTCTGGTAACAACCCAAAATTTGGAAATTCCTTTTACATTCACTCTCAGTGATAACAGAAAACAGGATTTGAGAGGGCAAATCTCTGTAACAGGGGCACGGAATGCAATAAAAACCTGAAAGGGGCCTTTTACAACTCAATGTCTAATAAGCTTCGAGGCATATCTCACATCTATGACCTACTCTCAAAACCCAATCTGGAAGATAAGTCCCCAGCTATATTGAAGTGGGAAACCAACCTACAAACTCTGATTTTCCCCCTGCTGCTAGTACTAGGCTGCCTGTAGTCCCACCATTTTATCCAGGATCGTTACTCACTAGGAAACGTTAATGAAAATTCTTTATCAATGGTATTATACCCCCGTGAAACTGGCCTGTATATACCCAACTTACTCCCAGAAGTGCTGGAGGAGCTGTGGTCTAGATGGATCTATTTACCACATCTGGTGAGAATGCCCCTCCATTGCCCCATATTGAAGGAGCGTATCCACCCTCATTCAAGATGTTACTTCTCTCTCTAATATGCTGACCCTGCAGATGGCTCTCTTGGGGCTAGGACCCTTGACTTGGCCCTCGAAATTTCACCCCATCATCACACACATACTCGCTGCAGCTTGCATCTTTATTACCTGGCTCTGGAAGCAACCCCACCCACTCTACGAATGACCATTGACATACTCAATGATCATTTATGCAAGGAATTCTTCTTTACCAAAACTCATCTGAGAACTGCCAAATTCCATGAACATTGGCATTCGAACCCCAGAGCTGCTTCATGTTCCTAACTTTACTTAGAGAGAAGCATGTGGTCTTGGACTCTCAGCATCGGGGGTAAACCTCATATATACCTTCCCAGACCGAATAGAGCCATCTGTAAATTGTCATCTCCCACCTGTTATACCAATCTATATCACTTGGTACACGCTTGCTTCTCTTTGCTCTTTCCCCCCCCCTCTTCATCTTCCTACTCCCCATCCCCTCCCTTCTTTCTCTCCCTCTTCATTATACCCCACCCATCTGGGAATATATTGAATTTTTTGACCCTACCTTCATATAGTCGATATTGCATTGTCTCCTTTCTTATGTGTTTTCATATGCTTAGTATTTAGTGGAGCAGTCCTTCCTTGCTCTTGTATTTGTGTTGTGCAATTCCTATCTAAATATCTTAATAAAGATTATTGATTAAAAAAAGGGGGTTCTAATTCCTCTTCATTCTATCCAAAGCTTTAAAAAAAGTTTAGACCAATGTTATACTTTAACTAACCGAACTCCCTAAGCTTAACACTTAACCTACCCCCTAAAATTAGCCTGTAATACTAAGGATAAGTAATTCTGCTTGGTTTTAATTCACAGAGGGGATTTGTCAAAATCCTGCTTGAAAACTGTTAAAAGGGAACCCCAGCGAAGTCTCCTCTAACGTTGGGTTTCCTACGTGTGGCTGTTGCTGCATTATGTAATGCTATTAGAATAGTTTTTTACAGGGTGCCCTGAGATTGTCTATAATTTTAAAGGGTGCCTTCACTAAAAAAAGGTTGAGAAATACTGTTCTCAAATCACGTGTTTTGGATGTGTAATTGATTTCTAAACTTTTACTTTATTTTAGCCTAAACCGTAACTCCACCTTTGTTGAGAAAAAAACATTCCTCTCTGGGTGATCTATGTACATTGCAGGGTTTATGCAGTAACAACCTTTGTTGCAGATTCCTACCTTCTGTTAGGGCTCTTTCACACGGTCCGCCTCTGTAGGCGGATCTGTGTTGCTCAGCGGGGATCGATCCGCGATCCCCGCTGAGCCGACGGATGACAGCTCCGTCTCCGCTTGTACAGCGGAGAGGGAGGTGTCTCAGCCCCCGCTGCCCTCTATGGGGGATCGGATGAGAGCGGACCGCCTGTCCGCTCTCATCAGATCCGATCCGCTCTGATTACTGAACGGATGGAAAAATAGGGTTTCCATCCGTCCAGATTTTACTGACAGGATCGGATGCGGATGGCAGCGGGTGTCAGCGGAGATGTCTCCGCTGACACCTGCTGCCCCATAGAGCTGCATGGAGGATCTGATCAGATCCGCCTAAAAAACTGACAGGCGGATCTGAATGGATCGCCCGTGTGAAATAACCCTTATTCTAAAGTAATCCCTCTTTGTTTCTCTGTGCCCTGTCGGAAATGTAATCTAATGGGAGTGGTTTCATAATTATAAATCAGCTGTGAAGTTGCAGAGCACCAATGAAGAAATCTGCAGGGCCTGCATCCCTTTAGACATGTTTCTATTGTGAGTATCTCATCAAAAATGACATTTTTGTTACAGGGGGATGCCTGAAATCTGACTTGTATCTTAGGCAGACTTTAATAAAATTTAAAAAAAGAAAGAACAAAAATGCTTCAAGACCTAAATTTTACATTCCTGGACAACCCCATCCATCCCGTGTCTCCAGTTGCTTACAAAATAAAGATGTCCGGTATGTGTATGCAAGCACCCTAAATAGGTAACAAATAAAAAGAGACAAGGTAGATTTTGTCTTGAAAAAATTAAAATATAAAATAGAAACTGTATTATCCTTATTAAGACCTTATTGAGACCATGGCCTGCTTTACCACCTACTTGTAAGGGGGTGGGGGGGTGGATAGACAGGTTATCCGTCACCTCCTCAATGTCCTCTCTCATTGGGCACCAAGCAAGAGTCACATGAGAGGTTCCACCTCGGGGTGGGTTCTGGGGACTATGCAAAGTATTAAACAAGGCCACTAACCCATGCATGTGGGCTAATGCTTCACCCGAAGGAATGCTCACCAATGCCTGGGGACCAGGTAGGAGACGTGGTCATGTGAAAAGTCAAACATTAAGGTGGTTTCCTAACTCGGAGATGAGCCACATGTGTGCAGTAACCAAGATACGGAGTTCTTCTTAAACTTCACCGTCCCATGTCCTACACACTTGTACTGATATATGTGTTGCATTCGGATGGACAGGCTGAGCCTCTGCCCACTCCACCAGTCAGCATATCTCTGTTACCTCACTCAGGGTAACAGAATGGGGTCCTGCCGAGTACAGAGTATGGACCTTATATGTGCTCTCACTTAACTCTTCTCTTTCTGTAAGTGACTAAGTATTAGATCTCTGTAACGCTAGTCCACTACCGGTGTCACCCATCAGGTACCATGCCTGGTGGTTGCTCTTTCTCCTTGTAGTTACTCATGAACCTCTACCATCTACATGGGTTACACATACCCCATACTGTGGTTCAGGACCCAAGTTCTTAGATGATATGCCAAATCCTCACATGCACCCCTTGAATAACTTAAGACCAGGCTCTGAGAAGATAAATAAACATTTACTGAAATTTGGCAAACTTATAAAATTCTGTTCCTAACTGAACTTAACTGTGGCTGCCCCAGGTCCTGCACAGAAGTCTCTTAGAGCAAAGTCCAAACTTAGAAGTGCTCTAAGTCTATGTTCCAAGGTTCTACCAGTGAATCTGCATTCCAAGGTTAACATAGGTCTCAGCAAGTCTTTAGTGTAGGTTCCCCAAGTGTTCCCTGGTGCCCCTTTATGATCTGGACCTCTTCCATTTGATAGAACACGGGAGGGAGGCAACAGCTAAAGCCTGCGCAGTGCGCACACACCGGGGAAAGGCAGAAAACCAATAACCCCTTCCCCCTGACCTGGGAAAATGGGTGCTAACTACACACACGCAGTGGGCTACCTGCCTACATACTGAAAATGAACTGTGAGACTCTGGTCACTTAGGACTTTAGACACTTAAGTCATAATTGTTAGATTCCATGTTCAATTTATCAATGCTGGTCCATTTCCCCTTTACGTCATCTTTTGTCTGCAGAGAGTTTATAGAGCATAAAGGTAACGTATTAGCTGGCCTCTTTTGTAAGTCAATATGAAAATATATTTACATTAGATAAGTTTATTGAAAAGAGACCTAAGAACAATCCAGTAACCAGAAAACATTGATGGTTATTTATATCTTCGTGGTCAAATTTCTGTCTCAGAATAATGCATATAAACAGGGAAGAACAATGAGCAGTGATTTTTACTTATCCATGACAACTAATCCTCATTTACTTTTTGTCAGTTTAGAGAGGCCAGAGCAGTAAAGATGATTTCTAACTGGTTGCTCTGAGTACAGTATCCATGAACATTGCTCAGTCTACTTAAATAAGAGTCTTCATATTCTCTAATTGGCTTATTTCAATGTGAAACAATAGTAACATACAGCATGCTTGTATATGAAAGTGGAGGCCCAGCAAGTAGAAATGATGCATACTTGCTTGGATTTTCTATTTTGGTCTTTGGGTTCAACCATTGGAAAATTATAGCTGAAATCACTTTGCTTGCTTTGAAACACTGCTACATTCAGCTGGAATGTTATTGTTTGTAGTGGGGGGAAACCTCCATATTCTTTTCTCCAGCTTTTCTTTTTCAATATGAGCCCTATCCAAGAGCAGATATCACACATTCACCCAATTATTCCCCTATATGTGTAGCCTTCATATACTGTATGATTTGCAGGGCTTTTTTTCAGTGGGAACGCGGGGGGAACGCAGTTCCTGCTCCTCCAGCACTAACTGTATGTAATGGCAAGGGGTGCTGGAGTGTGCTGCAGGGTCTATTAATGCTGTCTTCTGGGGGATTTATTCCAGCTGGAGGCTATTTATTTCTGTGGGGGGGGGGGGGGTCTGTTGTTGCTGAGGAGGACTATGGTTGCTGGTGGGGCCCCTACTGTTGATGGGGGTGGGTCTTATATTGCTGGGGAGGTCAGTTGTTGCTGGGAGAGATCTGCTGTTGAGGGAGGGATCTATTGTTGCTGGCTGCAGAGAGATCTGTTGTTGCTGCCTCGAGACTATTGTTGCAAGGGGGGAAATTTTGTTGCGGGTGGTCCATTGTTGTTAGAGGGATCTATTGTTGCTGGCGAGGGGCTATATTGTTGCTGCCTACAGGGAATCTATTTTACTGCTTTTCTTGTTATTACCATATTCCCATAAAATTACTTAACACCACTAAATGATACTTGGTTCTGTATTCTCTAAAAGGGCAGTACTGGGAGGTAGGTAGGGGGTAGAACCATGGAATGGTTCTTGGAGGTGGGTAGGGTCCAAGAAAACGGGTGACTTGGAAAGGGGTTCCTGCACCTATTTTGTGAGAAAAAAAAGCCCTGATGATTTGTATATAGGTTATGTGACTGATTTCATTAATATATTTGTTATTTTATAGATTTGTCCAAGGTGGAGCACCAAGGATCAGTTTGAGAAAGGATAAGCATTTCCACAACAATATTGTTATGTACCATATTAGAAAATAGGTTAATTATCCATGTAAGGAGAGCTTACAGCCACCACACCCACAAACTCACACTAACTTTGTATAAATAGTGTATTCTATTACTAAATCCATTACATTTGGCGTCCTTAAAGAGAAATGTAAAGGACATTTGTGACTCTTGTGTTCTGATATATGTAAAAAGTAGGTCATCCTGTGCAAAGTTTTGTTTTTCATCCACCTTTTTTTTTTTTTTTTTAAGCAATGATTCCTAGATACCAACCAGCAAACATGTGCATCCCTTCACTAATGCAAAGGCCTCTTGAATGAACAAGAATAAGTATATTGTACAGTAGACATGCGCATGATGAAAAAATGTATTTTGTTTCGTTTATATTTGTTATACTAGTTATTTACTTTCGTTAAATTCTGTTTATTTGTTCAATTCGTATTCGGGAAATGTTCGAATCGATTCATTTTGAATAGGTCGAATCTAACACTTTAGATTTTGTTTTCTGATTCCAATGTGGCAAAGTGAACAAACAAAAGAAAAATCTTCATCAAATGATTACAATAACTCTTTAAATCATCTTTGGCTTAATAAAAACAGCACTATTTTGAACTGGTACAACACACAGTCTTTGATTTCAGAAATATGTTTACAGCTCAAATTCGACTGAAAATCAGTGTAAAATTTGATTAAAAATTTTCATTTGAATTTCCAAAATTTGGACGAATTTAGTTTCGTTATTTGGAGTATTCCGTAATTTGTTTATACCGTAATTCGGGTATTCAGAAATATCCAAATCCCCAAATAACTAAAAGTTAATCCGAACATTTATTTGGAACAAAACTAACTGCACATGTCTAGTGTATAGCAATAAGGCAATAGAAGATACTCTAATACCAGCACCAGATACTAGGGCACAGTAATATAATAACAATCCTTATACCTGCCCATGGATTAAATCCTAAACTCCACCAGCTGGGGCAAAGAAATAGAGCAACTCCCACACACTTGATCCTGCTAAAACATTAATTTTAGGTTTCTAAGGAGTAAAAGTACAAAGAGCAGGAAAACGTATCCTACACCAATGTTCATTTCATGTGAAAGTGTCCTCACTTTTTTAAGGTGTTTGCTAGCCCTATTTAGCACTTATCCAGCAATTAAAAGACACTGCATGGCATACTAAACTAGAGTATGACAGTCCTATAATCTCCGTGAACATTTCACATGTCTCACAGACGTTGGTCCTGAACTACTGCAATTGTGTAGGGGTTGGTCTGGTAGCACTAGAAATTATGCTAACTCACATTCCACCCTGAGGGGGCTTCTTATAGACAGCCTGAACACCACCTGTGCACCAGAAGCTGCACCCTACAGTGCATAACACTTTTCTGTCCCATGCACTCTCTGCTATAGACTTCTATATTCAACAAAAGGGAAAAGCCTAAGTAATCTGCACCTGATGCCCAGTATTGCCCATTCAGATGACAAAAATTCTGCCTAAGTTGCGCAAAAGAGCAGCCAGCACTTCTACGTCTTTTGGGCCACAATTGAGGAGGATCACCAGGAAGCATAGAATACTATGTTCAGATCTGAAGACCCCACTTACAGAAAAATAATAATAGGATATAACAAGTCCAGAGATGAGCAACAAAGTGATAAAACATATCAGGACAGTCTGCTGGAACTTACAATGTACAGTTTTGAGGAAAGAAGGGAAAGCCAGGTGCCCTGACTAAAACATTTAAATACATTACGGGTGTGAATAAGGCTCAGGAAGGAAGTATTTTCAATATAACGCTAAGATGGAAACACAGGGACATGACCTTTAAACTAGCAGGAATAAAATTGAAAACTAAGTTTACTAAGTATTTTTTTTTTTTTTTACCAAAAGAGTAATTGATGCTTGGAGCAGACTTCCAATAGAGGCAGTAAGCCAGTCAACAGTAATTGCATTTAAACATGCTCTGTAGGTTCAAACTCAGAAAAAAAGGTTAAAAAATACAAAAAAGGGACAGACTTGATGGGCCACTTATCTTTTTCTGCTCTCATTCTTCTATGTTTCTATGCCATGGACAACATTTAATTTTTTATGATGGAGCACAAAGTGATGCAAATGTTTCCCTAAATGCTTGTTAGTATGGAACATTCCAAACCATTCCTTCAGTTCCCAGCATCTGGGAAGCATTATTGAGTGTGGAGAACCTGCATTGGGCACCATTATAGGGCAGTCGTGTTTACTCCTCATTATTTATTATCATGATACTGATCATATACAGTAAACTTTGCAGTAATGAAATAAGCATAAGAAGATGTTATTAAATTAGTAAAATCCCACATCCAAATATCAGTAGCTTCAGACATGCAGTCAGATAAATGTATACCTACTTTTGCATATGGTTCCATTCTCTCCCACCCAGCAGGCTTCTATATTGGGAATGAGGCTGCCCTTTACTAAGGAAAGCAATAGGGAGGCTTGGGAACCAACAAGAGGCAGGACCAAGTTCAGATATTATAGAGATAGTTGAGATTTGCATATACATTTTGCTGTCAGTATCTTTGGACCTACCTATCATTTTGACATGTGATTTTCACAAGGTAATCTTTGCCTATGCATTTTTATATCCTATAATTAGTCTGAATTTAAAGAGAAGTATGGGGTTTGTTTGTTTCTTTCAGATTCATACTTACCTAGTTGGATGCAGCATCAGTCTGATGCTGTCTCTGTCCACCGCTAGCTCTAACACTGAGAGCCAAGTGATCAAACACTGCTGATCGCTCGGTTCTCAGAGCTCCCTATCAGTCAGCAGCTTTCTTCTCTGCCCTCCTGCGCTCACTGGAGCGCTGGGGAGCATACGTGGTCTGGTTCAGGCTCTCAGTGGCTCGCTGAGAGGCTGAGCTGGGTACCGGTCCAGGCATGTGGGTGGATCCCGACCATATGGTCATGATCCTTCCCGAGCCTGGACCAGCTCGGTGATGTCAGCCAACAGCGGGCTTTAGCCCTCCATCTGCTGAAAATGGGTCACAGAAGTGCAGAACGAACTACAGTTGTGTGATTCACAGGAGAAGTTTGGCTGTACTTCTCTTTTAACCACTTTAAGACCGGAAGATTTGCCCCCTTAATGACCAGGCCCTATTTTGCAATTTGGCACCGCTTTACTTTAATGGACAATTGCGCGGTCGTGCAGCGCTGTACCCAAATAAAATTGACGTCCTTTTTTTCCCACAAATAGTGCTTTCTTTTGGTGGTATTTGATCACCTGTGCGAGTTTTAATTTTTGCGTTATAAACAAAAAAAGAGCGTCAATTTTGAAAAAAATATATATATATTTTTCACATTCTGCTATATAACATTCCCCAAAAAAAAGTAAAAATCAAATTTTTTTAACATTTTAGGCCAATTTGTTTTCTGCTACATATTTTTGGTAAAAAAAAATCACAATAAGCATATTTTGATTGGTTTGTGCAAAAGTTTACTAACTACGGGAAAGATTTATGTCATTTTTATTGTTTTTTTTTTTTTTTTTACTAGTAAAGGCGGCGATCTGCGATTTTTAGCAGAACTGCGACATTGGGGTGGACAGATCGGACCCCTAAATGACATTTTTGACACTTTTGGGGGGACCAGTGACATTACTACAGTAATCAGTGTTAAAAAAAAAAGCACTGTTACTGACTGTTACTGTAATAATGCCATTGGTAGGGAAGGGGTTAACCCTATGGGTGATAAAGTGGGTTAAATGTATGCCTCATGCTTACTGACGTGTGGGGGGGGGTTCTGTGACAGAGACAGGGATTGCAGGTTCAGCTATGCTGAATCCTGTGATCTCCTCCTGTCTGTCACTGAGAAGATCCGCCTGCTTTGTTTACATAAACAGTTTCCCCGATGATCAGGGAAGGGAGGCAATCGCCGCCTCTCCTCTTCCGGCCCAACTGCCGCTGTGTGCGGGAGTGCGGCCGAAATCACTAGGAGTCCAGCGACGTAGATCTACGTTGCTGGACCCAGGGGAACCGCACTGTCGCAGTAGGATTACTGTGAGCAGTCGGCTAGTGGTTAAATACAGCTTTAGCTGTACTTCTCCTTTAAATTTGGTTTGAGAAAGATATACTTTAAAATCTATTGTCGACAGTCATTTCCTGTCCTTAGAGACCAGGATGTATAATTAAAAATATGTATTGTTTGAATGTGCAAAGGTGTGTGTGTGCATGTGTGCTTTAATGTCCATGTGCATTGGAGCATATGTGTGTGCGCAGCAGGTGGTTTAGCTTTCATCAAAAAGGTACATTTGAATTCTGATCTTTTAACACGTTAAACCTAATAAATCCAAATGGAAAACTGTGTGATTTGCCATGCCAAAATCATTTTTACAGCATGATGTGCAACGGAAAGAAGAATTAATCAGTGCGGTAACTAATTAATAAAAATCTGCATTTTGCATAAGCAATTAGGAGAAGTAGAGTGTAATGAAAGGGGAAGTTTTATTCATTTAATCTCACTAGCTATTCAAGCGGAAAAATCTGCCAGGGCAGTGAACTGAATCTACGCCTGGAAATTCTTCCTTTTTGATTAGTTAAAGGGATTGAAAGGTCAAATTATCAATATTTAATTCAAATGTAAATTTATTTGTTAAAAAGGAAAGCAAATGCTTTTTCATGTACTGGGTTAGCCACAGGGGTGCGTGTGTGGTATAAACAATTCACAAAAAAGGTATTAGTAAAAGGGCCTAAAATACACCAAAAAATACTGAACAGAAACAGTAAATTCTGCAATTTAGAAAAGGTAATAGTAAAAGGGCCTAAAATACACCAAAAAATACTGAACAGAAACAATAAATTCTGCAATTTTAAAAAGGTAATAGTAAAAGGGCCTAAAATACACCAGAAAATACTGAACAGAAACAGCAAATTCCGAATCTATTATGAACCAGATATACGTACTATAATAATTCTGAGTATTGTTTTCTTTGTGTAATATTCTTCTAAATTGGATATTTTTAGCTATGATTGCACTTCTGCAAAGGTAATTTAAATTTAAAAGATTTGGTTTTTTCTTTTTTTTTTAGTAAAAGGCTAAAGATTTATACGATCTGAAGAGAAGCCAGAGTATATTTCAGGTTTTTTCAGCTTTTAGTAAGAATCCATTTAAAATCCCACTAAAGAAAATCAAAGATGTAGTACAGAGCAGAACTGAAATGAATAGCATTCTATGCCAAATCACTTGCATTCATAACAAACTTGAAGCTCAGAGAATATTGGTATAGTATATCACTCAAAGCATATTATTCTGTTTAAAATTCACAGTTTTATTGTAGCTCTTATTTTTGTGTTTTAGCAGCCACTCCCCTCCATTTTTTGTAAAAACCGTGATGGAGGAAAGATGACCAGTAGGTATATATGTTGCTATTCTACATATAACTTATACATAAGGAAATAAGACTCAAGGTTGCAGCACACAGTCTGCGTTAAAATATTCAGGATGGCCACAGGCCTACAGGATAAAATTTCAAATGGGAAATAAAAAAATGTTGCTGTTTACTATTATCATTAAAAGTGAAAGTAAAAGAAAATCCCCAAATTTTGGGTTGTTCCCATAAAAGTAATAGAGCAGAAATGTTCCAATGGGGACACTAGTTTTGGTGAAATTCCCCTAATTTGCAGGGATTTTCTCTCACTTCCTGTTTTGGCTTTGAGACAGGAAGTGAAAGGTAATCTCCGCAATGGGACAGAGATGGTGATAAAAACTTGACAGGGGTTATAACCCTACCTTACTCTATCCAAAATGAAGGGAAAAAAATTGCCTATAGTCCTACTTAAGTGAAAATGAAACCTTACATTTCCTTGTCCACTTTAGTTCAGGCCCAATTAAATCTGTATGTAGCACTGTCCCCGTAGGGCTTGCTGTGTGATGCCTTCTTGGGCCTCCACTGATTACCCGCAGACAGTCACTTAGGCTGGCCATACACTATACAATTTTCTTGTTCAACTTTCCTTTAGATTTACCAAAACCATGTAATATAGGGTCAAACCTAAACACTTTCAATTTGTATGCAATCAGGCAGGCCCTTGCACTACATAGTTAAAGGTAAATCTAAAGGAAATTGAATAGGAAAATTGTATAGTGTATGGCCAGCCTTAGGGACAGTTAACATCCTTACTTTCAATGGCTTGTTACTCAATAAACAGTCCAGGGGATTTGGTTTTGGTATTTATTGTGGAACTTGGATGGGAGAAGGGAATATTGGGATACTCCAACTTGAACTGTTAACCGTAGGTAAGGACAACTCTCACTTGGCCTCCTCAGGTTACTTGTGGAAGCAGTCACACTACTTTACCATACTGCCACTTGTATGGAAGGGTCTTCTTGCTCTCTCCAGCAGCAGACTTGATGCAACTACATTATCTTCAGGACACTCTCTAGCATCCCCTTGATTGACACCCATCCACTGACACCCATCCACTAAAAGGATGGCCCTCTCAGGACAGGCCTCATAACACAGATCTCTACTCACTACATGCAGAATCAGATCCTTTCCAGTGTCTCCCTTCCAGTCAGCTCTGCAGGACATCCGAGTTCAGCTCCTCTGACTCTCAGGCCCTCCGGTCGACCACCTGAGGCCACATGGCAACTTCTACAGATGAGGTGCAGTTGCCCCCTCCCTCCAGGACCCCGCTCTCAAGCTGAAAAGACCCGAGCACATGTGCCCTTGGTATTTATACACTATACCAGCATGCACCAAGGGACTTTCCTCTGCCAGTCACCAGGGCTATACTAAATGCCTGTGCACTCATTTGTCAGGTTTCCTCCCAATATGCATCCTGTCCAATATGCATCCCTATTGGACCAGTGTAAAACACTTCAGACAAGCTGAGCTGTTTCTGAGCACCATGAGCAGACCTCAATAGCAGATCTCGCTCTCTGGTAGACAGAGAGCAATATTGATTTACCTGGCAATCTCTCTGATAAGCAGAAAAGATCCAAAACTATACTCTCTCTTTAGCACCTACCTAGGAGGGTGTTACATGTACATCAGTGTTATCAGAAAGTGGTTCTAATATTTGTGAAAAGTTAATAAAGTAGTTCATATCTATTTGAGTGTCTGTCCTTATATTTCTCTGCAACATATGGATTATTAAGCCAGTATAGTGGTACCCCCGAAAGAGTTGCTGGCTGTTGATGGTCAAAGGCGCATCACTGTACACTTTTCTAGCACAGATGATGATGATGATGACCAGAGGTCTCCCTTACTAGTGCAGAGGCTGCCAGCACACACACAGAGCACAGTCCAGGCACATCGACACAAAGAGCAGTCTAGGGGGTGTCTTTTTTTTGTGGTTTATTTAGGTTAACATGGATGGGGTGAAGGGTAGTATGGGATACTCGGAAACAAGAAACAGAAACAAGAGGACAATCTTCTCTATGCTGCAAACCTCAGGAACTGTTCTTCTGCTATGCTCAGAGTACAATCCTACTGGTGCTCCCACCAGGAGAGGAGACTACTGTATAAACATCAAGAGAGGAACTACTTAGCTCAAACTTAGCATTAAGTCTGTCCACAAAACTAAAGGAGACTAGTCAGTATGTACCTCTCAGGAGAGGAACTACATGTCACAGTAATCCCAATAGTACACCGTCACCAGGCTCCTGCAGTAAAGCAGTACTAACAAGGCTAGGGGAATAGCTGTGCCCATTCAGCTTCCTCCAGGTGCCTTCCAGTAAAGGTATGCGGACAGGAATCTCAGGTGAAATCTCGGGGTGTCAGAAACTCTTTCAGATGAAGGCCCCCCTGGCTCTGTCCAGCTACGACCTTGATGAACAGCAACTTGAAACAGCAGAATGGCTGGAGGCAGGGGATAGCCACCCCCCACCTAAACAGGTGGAATCCTTTCAACAGGAAGACACTGCTGTTCTTCAGCTCAGACTATTTATGTGATTCTCAGTCAATTTCTGGGCACACCTCCCCAGGGATTGGCAGCAGCACAATAAATATTCATGCTGCCTGTTTGCTTTGCTGCTCTACTATATTCCAGAACTTTCTACAAAGCAGGGGTGAGCAATCAAACTTGCAGCCTGTGAAATCCAGAACAGCCTAAAACAGTGGTTCTCAACTCCGGTCCTCAGGACCCACTAACAGGCCAGATTTTAAGTATTACCTTGGGGAGATGCAGACTAGAATACTGCAAACACTAAGCAGCAAATGAGATCACCTGTGATGTAATTTAGTTATCTTGCAAACCTGGCCTGTCCGTGGGTCCCGAGGACCGGAGTTGAGAACCACTGGCCTAAAGAAATCAACAGCTGCTCTTAAGATTACATAAGGGAATTATATGTTATGAGACTGTTGTTTTACCATTTATTTGATGCACATTGTTTATTATGCTGTAATATGTACTGATGACACCTTTTAGAGTAATTATTGGAGAAAAGTAGACTGATTTATCACTCTTTCATGAACTAGTAAATGGATCCCTTACCTTTTAACCTAAATTAAATATAAATGAAAAACAGATACATACACATGATGCATTTTTTTACTCCAAAACTGAAAGAAAGCTCTGCCGGCAGTTCTGGTGGGCACAGCCAGCAACACTGATCAGTATGTAATGACCGTAGGGAAGGGTCCCAGCCGCCAGAACACAATAGCTCAGAGGGAGTGATTTCTCCCATTCACATTGAGTGTGTGGATGGGCGAATCGAGTTGAACACTGGTTGAATGAAAAAAAATAATTACATTATGGCCATCTTTATTTAGAAAGAAAACATATTTACTGTGTTATTGTGGTAAGCTATTTAGAAGATAACGGGACAACAAATGAGCACTGTAAATGGAGGCATCTCTGAACAATAAAATCAATGATGCTGTTAGTGACTCAGCTTTTCTGCAGATCTTAACCTAAGCACAGAGGATTTTTAGCAGTATAGATCCATGCAGAGCTTTTCTATTTATGAAGATAGTTATATACATTAGATAATGGGGAAAGACAAGGGCAAGGTCTGAGCACCAGAAGCTTGCTTTTTTCTCTTAGAAAAACACATATAAGCTTATTTAATACGGTAGTTCCAAGAACTAGGTTGAATTACAAAGTGCTGTAACCCTTTATCAACTAATCATGTTTCAGATTATTAAAGGTTACTGAAGCAGGAATTCTTGTTGTTTCAGTTGGTTGGTATGTGTTACATTTCACTCTTTTTCTCTAACACTCTGCACACTTGCATCCTACCATTTCGTTTAGGCGCATTGCTAAAATCATCCCTGTACTGAGAAGAAGCAATTTAAAATGTTTAACCCAACTGATCAAAATTTTAAAGAATGTTGGTTTCACTAAGAAGTCACTTTTAGGATGAGTAATAGTCTGAAAATGAAAATATTTTAATGGGTTTTCTTTAATCTATTATTCTAAAAATCTTTTTTTCTATGCAGCTCTCCTTGGATGCTTTCCCGGATGTTCGGGCTCCACTGCCTTCCCCTCATTGCCCTCCTTTCCTCTTGCTTTAACTTTTCCTCGTGTCCTTCCTTCTGCCTCTTTTTCCGTTCCCCCCTCTCTCCCTCCTGTGTGCTTCCCCTATCGCCCTCTCTCCTTCCACCCTTTCTCTCCTCTTCCTCTCCTTGTTCTCCCCCCCTCCATTCAATACATAGGATTATCTGACCACCATTTGGTGGTCGCTTTTCCTCCATTGACCACTATTATGGTGCCCGTGATATGAGCTATCTTTGCCGGGTTCCACGCTTCCAAGGTGCGGGCCCCCGCCCCCTGACACAGAAAGTTCCCCTATGGGGGTGTCGGGGTATGGGGGGCCCAAATGATATACAGTTTTAGCCTTCAAGTCCCGGCTCTCACCGTTATGGCGGCTACTCCGTCTGCCTGACCCTTTAGTATGGTTCCCATTTCCATACTATCCCCAAGGTGTTTTTCTGAGTGATGTGATATTCAGTGTCATAGCTGCACCTGGGTTCATGTGTAATTCTATGTTGATTTCTGCATTTCCAACTGCATACCATGACTGTATTTTGCTTATTTCTAGGCGTTTTTTCTGTATATCTGTCATGTTCTTGCTCTATGTATGCTGTTATAATTTAATAAATGTTTTGACAAAAAAAAAAAAAAGATCTTTTTTTCTGGCAGGACAGACAGTCCATTTTAGATAAAAAAATGATTTTTTAGGACTTGTTCACAGCAGCCCACATGCTAAAACATATGCTGGCTGGTGTACGTTTGGTAGGAACGATGATCGGTTGTATGATGCATTGTTACAAGGTGTGACAAGGGATTGCACTGCATTTTTTTAACTTCACAAAATTACGCTTTACTTAGCTCACATACTGTATGTCAAACACAGGGCCCATGGGCCAAATCCGACCCACCAGTCCTTGCCATGTGGTCCTCACATCCAGTTTTGTAGCCAGAATGTGTCGGAACTCTTTTCCGCCACTGCCTCTGGCTCTTACGATTACTCCCCACCGTCACTTCCAGCCTTCTGTGTTTACAAGGACAGCTTTGCTTTTAGTGGCTTCCAGAACTAACAGATACCTATACGCACTCAGGAAGGGGCATGGCGGGGGCAGATCTCCAGAATCTAAGAGAGACAATGATCTACCTGCAAGGCGAGGCAGAGCCAACTACACTAAACCCTGCAATCTGTACACAGCGCACCAAAGACACAACTGACTTTTTGGGGGCAATCAAAATGGTGATGTGGCCCACTATGAAATTGAGTTTAACACCCCTAAATTAGCTCAATGCATCCTGGTGCATTACATTGGGCTGTGGTGAGTTGCTCTGCGTAAAATACATACATGCTCCATTGTGCCTTTGCGTGATCTACATAGATCAGTGCAGCTCAACCACTGTGGTGTGAACAAGCTCTCAAATCCTGTCACAAAACATAGGTAGTGAACCCCATGTTACCTGTAAAAAGGGACTCCAAATACTCATGTTTTTCTGTGCCTGCACCACCAAACACTACTCCATTCACAAGTTCTCATCCCCTAAAGTCCACTTGGACTGCTGTGATCTTCAGCAGCCTTTTTCAAACAGGGTGCCGTGGCACTCTGGGGTACTTTCTGGGTATTTTAGGGGTGCCTTGGCAAAAATGCCTAAGAAATTTACCCAAATTGCCCAAAAATTGTGTACAAATCAGCAGGTGGATCAAGCCTTCCTTTTTGTTACACAGCTCAGGGGTTTTCATTGTGCAGCAATATAACCTTGGGCACCATGCAAGTCAGCCTTTGGCATTCTATCAACCAATGACAATGACATTCAGTTGATAAGGAGGACATCTAGTACCTTCACAAAATCCATGTTTTCTTCCCCCTGCCCCTCTTTGTCATCACTGGGGTCACATTAGCTGAATGAGGGAGAGAATCTGAGAGAGAAGAGAAACGCTAGAATACTAGTCAGTATGTGTCCTACATGTGAGGAGGCTGCTGATTTATGTAACACTATTAGTTTAATTTTTTACATTTTAGATTGGGGTGCCTTAAAATTTGTGCATATGTAACCACTTGTCGACTGCCACACGACTATTTACTGCGGCAATCAGCCTCTCCTGGGCAAAGTGACGTAGTACTACATCGCTCGCCCACCAGCCTGTAGGGGGCGAGCGCACGCTGCCGGGGGCACGCTCCCGCCCCCGCTCGTTCCCTGCCTAGCCAGTGCGTGTGACCGGCGGCTCCGATTTTCGCTGGCCACTCGCCATCTCCCACAGGAGAGGGAGAAAGACAGACGGCTGATGTAAACACAGCCGTCTGTCATTCTCCCTGAAGTAGGATCGTATATCTCTGTGATTACTTCACTAGCCACGCCCCCTAAACGTTAGAATCACGCCCCTAGGGACACGCTTAACCCCTTGATCACCAATAGAGTTAACACCTTCCCTGCCAGTGTCATTTTTACAGTGACAGTGCATATTTATAGCACTGATCACTGTAGTAATGTCACTGGTACCCCCAAAAGTGTCAAAAATGTCAGTCAGGGGTCCGATCTGTCCACCACAATGTCGCAGTCCTGCAAAAAAAATTGCAGATCGCCGCCATTACTAGTTAAAAAAAAACAATAAAAATTACATAAATCTTTCCCATAGTTAGAAAAAGCGATAACTTTTGCGCAAACCAATCAAAATATGCTTATTGCGATTTTTTTTACCAAAAATATGTAGCAGAAAACAAATTGCCCTAAAATGTTAAAAATTTTGATTTTTCCATTTTTTTTGAGAATTTCATATAAAAAAATGTGAAAAATATTGTTATTTTTTCAAAATTGTCGCTCTTTTTTTGTTTATAGCGCAAAAAATAAGAATCGCACAGGTGATCAAATACCACCAAAAGAAAGCTTTGTTTTTGGGAAAAAAAAGGACATCAATTTCATTTCATACAGTGTTGCATGACCGTGCAATTGTCCGTTAAAGTCATGCAGTGCCGAATCGCAAAATAGGGCCTGGTCTTTGAGCAGGCAAATCCTCCGAGGCTTAAGTGGGTAAAAAGATGTTGCAACTGAAAAAAGGTTGAGAAACACTGATCTACAGTGACATTGAAATCAGCAAGGGAAATCGGCAATAGCTGCAGCAGACATGGGAAATTAAAGTCCTGTGTAGCACTATCCCTGCAGGCACCACTGGATTGTTCAGGCCTTCCCCTTACTCACAGCCAGGCAAATGTAATTTTTAAACTTTCTTACAGGGACTCTATTCCTATAGGGAAAAAAGGTTAAGCATCTTTTGGACTGGCTCACACCCTGCAGAAGATGGGATAAGGGTAATCCAAGTGTCTTCACTGTTGGAGCTCAAATATGTTGAAGGGAAAATCCTCAGAGAAGGAAAAAAAGGGTGGGGTGGGGGGGGGGGAGTAGGTTCGAGCAGTTATCAAGCAAATGATTGGTATAGCAGAAGTGACAAGTTCCTTTGTAATCTGGGTTATGATGTCTGCATGCAGTGTCCATGTGCTGAGTGTTACTGAAGAGAAGGGAATTTGGGCATGAGCCTTCTCACCAGATCCTGAAGATAGTCAGCACACACAGGAAGTGCTTTTGGGTCTGTACCCCAGCCAGTGCAAGGATGGGTGCGGTAGGTCAGCTGGATGCTGGACAGCAGTCCAGGTTGGGGCCTGCAGCACTGTCTGCCAGTCCCCAGCAGAAGGGGCAGAGGGTCTTCTAATGGCACTTTTCCACTGCAAGTACCGGCTCGGCTCTACTCGGCCCTGCTTGGCCCGGTTTGCTTTTCCACTGCTGGTAACGCATGGTATAGTGTCGGAACGGTACGGTACGGTACGGTATAGGTTTGCTTTTCCACTAAAGTAGTACTAAAGTTAAGTGGGTGGGATAACAACGGGGTGGGTGGGATTCTCTGACTAATCAGTGGCTAGTAGTGACTGCATGCAAAGGATTGTGGTATATGGTACCAGTTTGGTACCTGTTGGAACCACAATCGAGTAGGTACTGTTTTTTCAGAGCCGTACCGTACCGTTCGGTTCCATGTAGTGGAAAAGCAAACCTATACCGTACCGTACCGAACCGTTCCGACCCTATACCATGCGGTACCAGCAGTGGAAAAGCACAAAAGCGTGCCGAACCGGTACGGTTCCATGCAGTGGAAAAGCGCCATAATTTCACACAGTGATGCAGGCCCACCCAGGCAAGGACAGCAATGGCTCACAGGTGCCTGGCAACAGCTGGACTGCAGCTCTGATGCTCACTTATGGATCCCAGGTAAGAGAGAGAGGGCCCACTGAAAACAGCTCCCTGTCCTGCCCAGACCTAGCCACTTCTGTTTACAACATACTGTCATCCTCCCTGGACACACTCGCTCCTCTCTCTACATGCAGAACCAAGCCTCACCTGCTAAAACTCTGGCAAACAGACAACATCAAAAGTCTCAAGAGATACAGCCATGCTTTTGAGCAAGTGTGGCCTAAAACAAAATCCCTTCAAGACTTTACCCTCTACAAATCTGCCCTTCTCAAATACAACTCCTGCCTCCACATTGCTAAAAAAAAACCTACTACACCACTTTTATCAAAACTCTTTCATCCAAACCTCATCAACTCTTTTCTATCCTTAATTCCTTATTTCAAACCCCCCCCCCCCCTCCCGCCTCCACTGCCTTCACCGACCAACTTGCTTACTGCCAGGAGTTTGCCAATCATTTAAAATACAAACTCGGCACAATTCGTGATGAGATTTAAAGCGACCAGCTTCCTCCCCCAACCAACACACCAGGTCCAACACCATACTCAATACTTTCCTCCTTCAACCCTAGTACCACTGAAGGATTTGCCAAACCACGGTCCACCTCACCACCAGTCCCCTGGCCCCTGTCCTCTCACAATTACCCGGACCACCTTTCTGCTCTATCCTAAATTTTCCAACCCACATCTTCAACCTCTCCCTCTCTTCTGGCACCTCTCCCTCCCCGCTCACACGGGCTGGTTGACCCCAGGGGTGTTGCTAGGTGGGAAAAAGACCAGGGGCTTCAACCTGAAAGTAAATTTGATAACTCCTTCCACATTTTAAAGTAAGTCCAGCCCATGCTCCACCCAATGCCCCCCCTCACCCCTGCCCAATGCCCCACCATGCACAATGCCCAGTGCCCATTAATGCAGCCCCACCAATGCCGATCAGCTCAGCCTCATCAGTGCCCATTAATGCAAGCTCATCAGTGCCCATCAGCTCAGCCTCACCAATGCCCAATAATGCAGCCTCACCAGTGCCATCAATGCAGCCTCACCAGTGCCCATCAATGCAGCCTCACCAGTGCCCATCAGCTCAGCCTCACCAGTGTCCATCAGCTCAGCCTCACCTGTGCCCATCAATGCAGCCTCATCAGTGCCCATCAATGCAGCCTCATCACTGCCCATCAGTGCAGCCTTACCTGTGCCCATCAATGCAGCCTGATCAAAGTCCATCAGCTTAGCCTCGCCACTGCCCATCAATGCATCCTCACCAGTGCCCATCAGCTCCACCTCACCAATGCCCATCAGCCAGCTCTGCCTCATCAGTACCCATCAATGCAACCTCATTAGTGCCCATCAGCTTAGCCTCACCAGTGCCCATCAGCTAAGCTTCCCCAATGCCCATCAATGCAGCCTCACCAGTTCCAAATTAAATTAAATTATCAATGCAGCCCAATCATTGCCCATGAATGCAGCCTGATAGTGCCCATCAGCTCTGCCTTACCTGTGCCCATCAATGCAGCCTGATCAGACAGTGCCCATCAGCTCAGCCTTACCTGTGCCCATCAGCGCAGCCTTGCCAATGCCCATCAATGTAGCCTTGCCAGTGCCCATCAATGCCACCTTGCCAGTGCCTATCAGCGAAGCCTTGCCAGTACATGGGGAGAGGACAGCAGCCAGTTCACACTGAGTGGGGATCTTCCCCTTACTTGGCGCCATGCGGCCGTTGCCACACTAAGTTCCGACTCCTGGACCGGCTTCTATGATGGACGTTACATGTCCTGGCATTTAACTAGTGAGACATCCATCATAGCAGCCGGTCCAAGAGGTGGGATTTTGTATGACACTTGGCTTCGCCGGATAAGCGGGAGATCTCCGCTCTGCGTAAACCGGTGGTGGTGCTCGTCCTCCTCTTAGAGGCAGCCCTGAAAAGCAGCCCCAGGGCAGGCAGCCAATCCCCGAGTTCCCGGCCAACCCCAGGCCTTTGGACTCGGGGCTAATAATTGTCATTAGGGATAGGAAACCTGGGGCTTGTTGGAGGCCCACTCGGGGCTGAAGCCGGGGTCAGCCTCCCCCCTGCCAACGCCACTGGTTGACCCTATACATAAAAAAACCCTCACTGGACCCCACCTGTTATAATAATTTAAGACCCATCTCCCTGCATCTGTTTGCCTCCAAGCTTCTTGAACACCTTGTCCACAACCGTATGAGCTGCTATCTCACTGACAACAACCTTTTTGATCCTCTACAGTCCGGCTTCCATCCATAACATTCCACTGAAACTTCCCTACTAAAGCTCACCAATTACCCACTAACTGCTAAAACCAATGAGTACCAATGAGTACTCCATACTCATACTCTTGGACCTTTCTGCTGCCTTTGACACAGTTGACCATCCACTCCTCCTCAACAAACTACACTCCCTTGGCCTCTGTGTCTCTGCTCTTTCCTGGTTCTCCTCCTATCTCAGCGCATTTTTAGTGTCACATACAACACCATCTCCTCTGCTCCTCTTTCTGTTGGGGTAACCCAAGGCTCTCTCCTTGGACCACTACTATTCTCTCTATATACCTCTTCTTCTGGCCAGTTGATAACCTCCCATGGCTTCCAATACTACCTCTATGCTGATGACACCCAAATCTATCTCTCGACCCCTCAACTCACCCCCTCAATCTCATGTATCACATACTTACTGAGTGACATATCAGTATGGATGTCACACCACTTCCTTAGATTCAATTTTTCTAAAACTGAGCATATAATATTTCCTCCTCCCTGATCCCCTCCTTATAACTTTACCATTGAGATCAACGGCACAACCATTGGTCCCTCCACAAATCCCAGGGTTCTGGGTGTAACCCTAGGCTCCTTCAGCCCCCACATCCAATCACTGGTTAAATCTTGCCGCCCTAACCTCTGCAACATTTCCAGAATTCACCTCTTCTTCACTATCGACACCACAAAACAACTTATTCACTTCTTGGTTATTTCCTGCCTTGACTACTGCAGCTCCCTCCTCACTGGCCTACCTTTAAACAGGCTATCCCCCCATCAGTCTTTTACGAATGCTGCTGCTAGACTAATATACCTTTCTAACCGATCCATGACGGCTGCCCATCTCTTCACTGGCTTCCTGTACCCCATCGTATAGAATTTAAAAAACTAACCACAACACACAAGGCCATCCACAACATCACCCCCAGCTACATCACCAACCTCATCTGCTGATATCGCCCAAATCATCCTCTCCACTCCTCCTAAGACCTTCTGTGTTACCTCCTCACATGCGCGCCTCTTGGACTTTTCCAGAGCTTCTTCCATCCACTGGAACTCCCTGCTCCAATATGTCCGGTCAGCTTCTACCCTGTCCGCCTTTAGGCGATTCTTGAAAACTCACTTATTCAGGGAAGCCTACCCCACCTTCACTTAAGAGCTGTACTTGAGTCACCTCCATCAGATCATCCCCTGCAGCTATTACCTTTTGTACCACCTCCCCCTCCCTTTAGATTGTAAGCTCCATGAGCAGCTTTTGCTTCCGTATTGAACTGTATTGTAATCATACTGTTCCCGTTTATATTGTAAAGCGCTGCATAAACTATTGGCGCTATATAAATCCTGTATAATAATATTAAATAGCCTTTTCCAAAATCCCCTTCCGAATTAGAAGCTTGATGGGGTATGTAGTCTAAGAGAGACTCAGAGTCTAGCTATGGCTGAACACAAGGCTACAAGTCCTGCTGTCCTTTACTTCTTGGCTCAGAAATGTGATGCAAGCAGTCTGAGTGCAGTACTAGGGGGGATACTAGAACAGTCTGCAGCAATGAAGGTAATGTCCTCTGCATTCATAATATGGTAGCCTGCACCTGGCTACATCTTAACTGTAGCTGTGTGTTATCATGAATACATAAGCACAGTGCATATTATGTCAGTCCTAATTTTTAACCATCAGCAAACGACAGTGTGCAAATTCGTTTCCAATCCACCTTCAAGGTCTTCATTTAGATCTTTTAATCCTTTTCAATGAAGCAGTTTAAAGGAGTCATGCACTCATTTAGTTAATGTGTATTTATCAAAACAAGGTAATCTGTGAAACTAAGAAACTGCGCACTCCTACATTAAGTTAAAACGTATCTCAATTCTGCAGGAGCCCCATAGCTGATAAAAAGAAATTAGTATTCTCAAACACTTGCATGACAAAATACATTCAGTGGATCAATGGAAGATTTTGTAAATATTTTCACTTTCTTGCTGAAAAGGAAAAGAAAAACAGTTGAGGTTACCTGCCATGTTGTAATTTTGTTACAGTTGAAGAATAGGCCTGTTCACAGTGGGATAAAAAATGGTGCAGTGCAGTGCATTTGTGGGAAACAAATCACATGGTACCCTAGTACCAAGCGATTTGGTGCAGTTATGTGGAAACCGGAATGAATAACCAGTGAGAGCTGTGGAGGTCCTGAGAAATTTAACACCTGGAACTGTGGGTTATCCACCAGACTGTGGAAGACTAGAATCCTTGAACAGAGCAATGTTGGGTGGTATGGGCACAGCAGTGTTGCCAACCGTCAGTATTTTTACTAGCAGCCAGTAAAAATGGGCACATTTGTATCCTGCCAGTAAATGCCAGTGGCAGGAAAAGGTTGCCAGTAAAAAAATATGGATGTAACACTCAGCTCGGAACTGTCCGGAGCCAGCCGAGACCATCCAACTGCCTGTTACAGTGTGTTCAGGTGGCACCAGCGGGGGAGTTGCCTGACCATGTCATGTAATCTCATGGTGCAGGGGAGTTAAAATATAACACCCAGTAGATAACGATATCTCAGGGACATTATGGCCAGAGAATAATTAATGAAAAGGAGACTAAACAAATAAAGATATCTTAAATAACAGAGATCAAGCAAAGGAAAAGGACATTAAGAGGTATTAATAAAGGAATAATTATCCCACTCAATGTTAAAACCATAGGGTGAATAACACTGAAGGGTATACAGTGGGTACGGAAAGTATTCAGACCCCCTTAAATTTTTCACTCTTTGTTATATTGCAGCCATTTGCTAAAATCATTTAAGTTCATTCTTCTTCCTCATGAATGTACACATAGCACCCCATACTGACAGAAAAACACAGAATTATTGACATTGTTGCAGATTTATTAAAAAAGAAAAACTGAAATATCACATGGTCCTAAGTATTCAGACCCTTTACTCAGTATTTAGTAGAAGCCCCCTTTTGATCTAATACAGCCAGGAGTCTTTTTGGGAAAGATGCAACAAGTCTTTCACACCTGGATTTGGGGATCCTCTGCCATTCCTCCTTGCAGATCCTCTCCAGTTCTGTCAGGTTGGATGGTAAATGTTGGTGGACAGCCATTTTTAGGTCTCTCCAGAGATGCTCAATTGGGTTTAAGTCAGGGCTCTGGCTGGGCCATTCAAGAATAGTCACGGAGTTGTTGTGAAGCCACTCCTTCGTTATTTTAGCTGTGTGTTTAGGGTCATTGTCTTGTTGGAAAACTTCGGCCCAGTCTGAGGTCCAGAGCACTCTGGAGAAGGTTTTTGTCCAGGATATCCCTGTACTTGGCCGCATTCATCTTTCCCTCGATTGCAACCAGTCGTCCTGTCCCTGCAGCTGAAAAACACCCCCACAGCATGATGCTGCCACCACCATGCTTCACTGTTGGGACTGTATTGGACAGGTGATGAGCAGTGCCTGGTTTTCTCCACACATACCGCTTAGAATTAAGGCCAAAAAGTTCTATTTTGGTCTCATCAGACCAGAGAATCTTATTTCTCACCATCTTGGAGTCCTTCAGGTGTTTTTTAGCAAACTCCATGCGGGCTTTCATGTGTCTTACACTGAGGAGAGGCTTCCGTCGGGCCACTCTGCCATAAAGCCCCGACTGGTGGAGGGCTGCAGTGATGGTTGACTTTCTACAACTTTCTCCCATCTCCTGACTGCATCTCTGGAGCTCAGCCATAGTGATCTTTGGGTTCTTCTTTACCTCTCTCACCAAGGCTCTTCTCCCCCGATAGCTCAGTTTGGCCGGATGGCCAGCTCTAGGAAGGGTTCTGGTCGTCCCAAACGTCTTCCATTTGAGGATTATGGAGGCCACTGTGCTCTTAGGAACCTTAAGTGCAGCAGAAATCTTTTTGTAACCTTGGCCAGATCTGTGCCTTGCCACAATTCTGTCTCTGAGCTCTTCAGGCAGTTCCTTTGACCTCATGATTCTCATTTGCTCTGACATGCATTGTGATCTGGAAGGTCTTATATAGACAGGTGTGTGGCTTTCCTAATCAAGTCCAATCAGTATAATCAAACACAGCTGGACTCAAATGAAGGTGTAGAACCATCTCAAGGATGATCAGAAGAAATGGAAAGCACCTGAGTTAAATATATGAGTGTCACAGCAAAGGGTCTGAATACTTAGGACCATGTGATATTTCAGTTTTTCTTTTTTAATAAATCTGCAACAATGTCAACAATTCTGTGTTTTTCTGTCAGTATGGGGTGCTATGTGTACATTCATGAGGAAGAAGAATGAACTTAAATGATTTTAGCAAATGGCTGCAATATAACAAAGAGTGAAAAATTTAAGGGGGTCTGAATGCTTTCCCTACCCACTGTATATCCAATAAGTTTCTTGTCGGGATACCCCAATTTTAGTAGAATCCCCTCTCCATGGGGCAACATACTTATCAATGATCTGAAATGAAGTACCTTTATGGTAACAGGTGTAGTGTTTCAGTACATTGTGCATACTTTTCTTTGTTCTAATATTAGTAATATGTTCGTTTAAACGGACATAGTACTGTCTCGTAGTGCGTCCAACATACTGTTTCCTGCATGGGCAGGTCATCAGGTACACAACATGTGTTGTAGTACAGGTGGAAAAAAATTTGATGTCATATGATACATTCGTCACTGTTGATTGGAATGTAACAAATTTTCTCCTTTTATCACAATTAAGGGAACACACCCAATACCTAAGACACGGGTAGAAACCAACCAGGTCAGTGAAAAATTGTGGTTTTTTAGGGGGGTCTAATACGTTAGGTGCCAATCTACCTCTCAACGAGGGGGCCCCTCTAAAAGTAATAGCCGGTCTATCCGGGATTAAAGGACCCAAGATCCTATTGCTTTTCAGAATGTCCCAGTGTTTTGAAAAAATCAGTTTTAAGGATTTGTGATGAATACTCAGTGAAAAACGACCATTTTACAAAGTTAGAAGTGTTATCAGCTCTAGCAGGTGGTCCGGTTACTAATGTCCCTGAGATATCATTATCTACTGGGTGTTATATTTTAACCCTTTTTAATCATGTATATTTGATTATACATTTTTATGCCATTATGAATTTGTGACTTTGTCCAGCAAATATATTTGTCTTTTTAGTTTTTACTGTTTTACATTTATATTGCATTTTCTTTTTTATGATCATTTATCCAGTTACTGTTATCTAGTGATTTTGGTAAGAATGATCTTGTTTTAGTTCCCTATATGTTGGTGTGGCATTGTGTCCCCCTTCTATATAGATTATAAAGTGACTTCCGGGGCCCGCGGCCTCTCATAGGGTCCGTGTTAGCTTGATGTTCCATCACTCAGTAAATCTTTGACCGGAAGTGACGTTACGCTTGGTGTTTACATCCGCAGTGAGGTGCGGCTCACAGGCCAATCACAATTCCATATTCAATATGAGGCTTGGAGCGCACGCCAGCGCCATTTTGGCAGAAATGGCGATGCATTGTTAAACTAAATCAGCTGCAGATCCTTTTACCAGCACATATGGGACTATAAAAACAGTTATTATCCTCCTATGCAACGAGCAATATCCTCTAAAGATGTCTATGTGGACGATACGCGTCAGGAGCTTGCAATAGAATTTTTATCTATATCTTTATTGCCTGTTACCATGCGAACATTGTAAGTGCAAGTCTTTTTTTATTAAAAGTATTTTTTAGCAAAATTACGCTATGTGCACTCTTCTTTCTGACTTTCATGTAACCTGGCTATGAGAGATTTCCATCCCTCTCCCCACCATTCCATGAGCCTGAAACTACATCCATGGTCGCATCCTTAGGAGGAGTCTGGATCATCTTTCAAAGCCTATTTGGTCTGCTTGCTATATGGCAATTTAGACCCACTGGATCTGGTGAGCGCCCTATTCATTTGTTTATCTGGTGATGGGATATC
Organism: Pelophylax lessonae; assembly: GCF_965119305.1. Classification (NCBI taxonomy): domain Eukaryota; kingdom Metazoa; phylum Chordata; class Amphibia; order Anura; family Ranidae; genus Pelophylax; species Pelophylax lessonae. The sequence goes on from NC_138773.1 coordinate 236,149,178, forward strand.
CCTTCTCACTTTATGATATTATTGTGTTCACCGTCAAGATTCATCACGATTTTTGGGACTATATCTTCATTTAGTTTTAGGTATTGTTTATGAGGACATATCGTGAGTAGGGTTGAGCGGACACCTAGATGTCCGTGTTCGACGGGTTCGGCCGAACTTTAAAAAAAAGTCCGGGTCCGTGTCCCGGACTTTTACCGAACTTTTCCCGGACACCGAACCCCATTGAAGTCAATGGGGACCCGAACTTTAAGGCACTAAAATGGCTCTAAAACACCAAAGGAAAGGGCTAGAGTGCTGCAAATGGCAGCAAAACGTAATTAAGAGCATGGCAAGTGCTCTGCAAACAAATGTGGATAGGGAAATAACTTAAAACAACAAAAAAAAACAGAAAAATAAAACAATGTTCTTCTTCATCTCTGAAGGACGAGGCCCATATGGAGTAGGAGGGAGGTTGAGGTGGTGGTGGATGTGGCGGTGACATAGGCGTGCGCACAGGGTGTGCTGGGTGTGCTTGGGCACACCCTAATCACCTAGGGCACATAGCATTGCCAGTGAGGAGATGGGAAAGATCTCCCTGGGACCTGCTCTGCTCTATTTCTCCTTGCCTACAGGTACATGGCCCCGATACATTACTCTCCCTGCTGGCAAACACATGCATGTGTATTTCAACTTTGGGGTGCACACCTTAATGCAATAGGCTGCGCACACCTATGGGCGGTGTAGGTGGAAGCGGCGGTGGAGGAGGACCAGGGCCGGATTAACAGCATCATGGGCTTGGTGCTGAGGATTTTGAAGGGCCTTAAGGGCCGTGCCTTGCCATGCACCCAGAGGAGGAAGGGTGCAGCCATGCATGCCTAATTCAACATGGGATGCTGTCTCTGAAGCCCATAAACACATCCATGCATCGCCAACTGTCCCTCCTTGTCCGGCCTTCACGCTGTGTGGGGAGGTTCTGAGGGTGCTGCCTGGGGAAGCGAGCATAGAAGCCAGACTTCTGTGTTTACAAGTGACAGAAGAGCGGTAACAGTGAATATGGCCAACCCGGGGCCTATATAAAAGGTAGGGGCCTGGAGCTGCAGCTCCAATAGCCCCTACATTAATCTGGCCCTGAGGAGGAGGACGAGGTAGCCAACACTGCTTCTTTTCAAAAATTTTAAATGAGGGTACACCCCAAAAGAGTGAGAAAGAGCAAAAATGGAACAATGGGTGGGTAAGGTCGGTATCCATTGCTATTCTGCATAAGGTACGGAAAAGTCCCGTGGGATCCATGCCTGGTTCATTTTAATGAACGTGAGCTTGTCCACATTGTCTCTGGACAGGCGGCTGCGCTTGTCTGTTATAACGCCCCCAGCCGTGCTAAATACCCGTTCAGATAATACACTGGCTGCAGGGCACGCCAGCACCTCCAAGGCGTAAAGGGCAAGCTCAGGCCATGTGCCCAATTTGGAGACCCAGAAGTTGAAGGGGGCAGACCCGTCATTCACTACATGTAGGCGTGTGCACACATACTGCTCCACCATGTTGGTAAAATGCTGCCTCCTGCTAAGACGTTCCATCTGAGCTGCTGGTGCTGCTGTTTGTTGTGGCGTGCTGACAAAGCTTTTCCACATTTCGGCCATGCTAACCCTGCCTTCTGAGGTGCTGGCGGTGCCCTGGTTGCGTTGGCGACCTCCTCCTCCTCCTCCTCTGCCTTGTGCTTCCACTGTGGCCCCGCTGTCAGATGGGAATGCCAGCAGCATGGCGTCTACCAGCGTGCGCTTGTACTCGCGCATCTTGCGATCGCGCTCCAGTGAGTGAATTAAGGACGGTACGTTGTCCTTGTAACGGGGATCCAGCAGCGTGGCCACCCAGTAATCAGCACAAGTTAGAATGTGGGCAACTCGGCGGTCGTTGTGGAGACACTGCAGCATGTAATCGCTCATGTGTGCCAGGCTGCCCAGAGGCAACGAAAGGCTGTCCTCTGTGGGAGGTGTATCGTCCGTGTCCTCTGTATCCCCCCAGCCACGCACCAGTGATGGCCATGAGCTGGCCTGGGTGCCACCCTGCTGTGAACATGGTTCCATCTCCTCCTCCAGCTCCTCCTCCTCCTCATCCTCCTCATCCTCCAGAACTGTGCCCCTGCTGGACAATTGCGTCCCTGGCGTTTGCGTGTGCAGGAACCCACCCTCGGAGCCCCTTGCGAATGACTGCCCTGAAAGCCTTGGAAATGTTACCTCTTCATCCTCCTCCTCCTCCTCATCCTGTGCCACATCCTCTTCCATCATCGCCCGAATTGTTTTTTCAAGGAGGCATAGAAGTGGGATAGTTAAGCTGAGAACGGCGTCATTGCCACTGGCCATGTTGGTGGAGTACTCAAAACAGCGCAACAAGGCACACAGGTCTCGCATGGAGGCCCAGTTATTGGTGGTGAAGTGGTGCTGTTCCGCAGAGCGACTCACGCGTGCGTGCTGCAGCTGAAACTCCACTATGGCCTGCTGCTGCTCGCACAGTCTTTCCAGCATGTGCAAGGTGGAGTTCCACCTTGTGGGCACGTCACATATGAGGCGGTGAGCGGGAAGGCCGAAGTTACGCTGCAGCGCTGCCAGGCGAGCAGCAGCAGGGTGAGAACGCCGAAAGTGCGCACAAACGGCCCGCACTTTCTGCAGCAGCTCTGACATATCGGGGTAGTTTTTAAGGAACCTCTGCACCACCAAATTCAGCACATGCGCCAGGCAAGGGATGTGCGTCAAACCGGCTAGGCCCAGAGCTGCTATGAGATTTCGCCCGTTATCGCACACCACCAGGCCGGGCTTGAGGCTCGCTGGCAGCAACCACTCATTTGTCTGCTGTTCCATGCTCCTCCACAACTCCTGCGCGGTGTGTGGTTTGTCCCCCAAACAGGCAAGTTGTAAAACTGCCTGCTGTCGTTTACCCCTGGCCGTGCTGAAGTTGGTGGTGAAGGTGTTACGCTGTCCGGATGAGGAGGCGGTAGAGGATGAGGAAGCGGAGTAGGAGGAGTTAGGAACAGGAGGCAAACTGAAGCGCCCTGCAATCCTCGGTGGTGGAAGGACATGCGCCAAATTGCTATCCGCCTCAGGCCCATCCGCCACTGCATTTACCCAGTGTGCCGTTAGGGAGATATAACGCCCCTGACCGTGCTTACTGGTCCACGTATCCGTAGTTAGGTGGACCTTGGCACAGATGGCGTTGCGCAGTGCACACCTGATATTTTCCCCCACTTGGTTGTGCAGGGAAGGGATGGCTTGCCTGGAAAAGTAGTGGCGGCTGGGCACGACGTACTGTGGGACAGCCACCGACATAAGGTTTTTAAAACTGTGCGTCTCCACCAGACGGAATGACAGCATTTCAAAGGCCAATAATTTTGAAATGCTGGCATTCAGGGCCAGGGATCGCGGGTGGGTAGGGGGGTACTTCCTCTTCCTCTCAAGTGTTTGGGAGATGGAAAGCTGAACGCTTCCACGGGACATTGTGGAGATGGTTGTTGGTGACCCAGGTGGTGGTGTTGCTGACAGATCGTCTGTTTGCGGGGTGGCAGGTGCCGGTATCACTACAGATGTGGCTGGAGCGGCCGAGACTGCAGCAGAAGAGGAAGCAGGATGAGCCAGAGACGTTTCTTGGTTTTGAAGGTGTGTACTCCACTGCAGCTCGTGCTTTGCACTTAGATGCCTGATCATGCAGGTTGTGCTCAGGTTGAGAAGGTTTATGCCTCGCTTCAAGCTCTGATTGCACAGGGTGCAAACCACTCGTGTCCTGTCATCAGCACATTTTCTAAAGAACTTCCACGCTAGAGAACTCCTTTGAGCTGACTTTGGTGCGCTCGTTCCCTTGCTGCGTTGGGCAGTAGCGGGCGTAGTGTCTAGGGCACGGCCGCTCCGCTTCTGCACCCTGCTCCCTCTTCTGCTGTGCTGGTGGCTCTGTGCGACCACCGCCTCTTCCTCCAAACTACTCAGGTCACCTGCATGACGTTCATTCCATGTGGGGTCGAGGACCTCATCGTCCTCCACATCATCTTCCACCCAGTCTTCACCCCTGCCCTCCTTGTCGGTCTCCACAATGCTGAACGCCGCAGCAGTTGGCACCTGCGTTTCGTCATCATCGGAGACGTGCTGCGATGATCCTTGCATGTACTCATCTTGAGAAATAAGTGGTTGGGCATCGCTGCACTCAATCTCTTCCACTTCTGGGGCAGGGCTAGGTGGATGGCCCTGGGAAACCCTGCTGACAGAGTCCTCAAAAAGAATAAGAGACTGCTGTATGGCTTGGGGCTCAGACTGCTGGCCTGATTTGCAAGGGGGTGAGGTGAAAGACGGTTGGACATTGGCTGCAGGTGCCAACTCTGACCTTTCTGCAGTAGACTGGGTGGGAGACAATGTGAAGGAACTGGAGGCACTGTCAGCAGCAAACCAATCTACTATCGCCTCAACTTGTTCTGGCCTCATCACTTCTAGGGGCGTTTGATGCCCTACCAAATACTGATGCAGGTTCTGTCGCCTACTCACACTTGAGGAAGGTGTTTCACTTGTGCGTGTAGCTGGCACAGATCGACCACGTCCTCTCCTTGCAACAGGAGCTCTACCAGCAGCACCACGACCCAGGCCACGGCCCTTATTTGACGGTCTCCTCATATTTCTGTAATTTAAGATCTTGCCCTAGAAAGGTTTTTATTGAATAGCGGAATAGGAAATATGATCCAAAAAAGTGTATGTATCTCGCACGTACAAAACCACACTAGGCCCCAATTACTATTGTTTCTACCCCTAAAAGGATGGATGAGGAGTAGGAGGAGTATGGAACAGACAGCACCCTCAAATATTCAGAAGTATGAGATGAACCCCAAAAACTTGGAAAGGTGGATCTCACACGTACCGACACAGACTATCCCGCAATTCAATTGATCCTCAAAGGTTTTTATTGAATAGCGGAATAGGAAATATGATCAAAAAAAGTGTATGTATCTCGCACGTACACAACCACACTAGGCCCCAATTACTATTGTTTGTACCCCTAAAAGGATGGATGAGGAGTAGGAGGAGGAGTATGGAACAGGCAGCACCCTCAAATCTTCAGAAGTATGAGATGAACCCCAAAAACTTGGAAAGGTGGATCTCACACGTACCGACACAGACTATCCCGCAATTCAATTGATCCTCAAAGGTTTTTATTGAATAGCGGAATAGGAAATATGATCAAAAAAAGTGTATGTATCTCGCACGTACACAACCACACTAGGCCCCAATTACTATTGTTTGTACCCCTAAAAGGATGGTTGAGCAGTAGGAGCAGGAGTATGGAACAGGCAGCACCCTCAAATCTTCAGAAGTATGAGATGAACCCCAACAACTTGGAAAGGTGGATCTCACACGTACCGACACAGACTATCTCGCAATTGAATTGATCCCCAAAGGTTTTAATTGAATAGCGGAATAGAAAATATGATCAAAAAGAAAGTGTATGTATCTCGCACGTACACCACCACACTAGGCCCCAACTACTATTGTTTGTATCCCTAAAAGGATGGTTGAGCAGTAGGAGGAGGAGTATGGAACAGGCAGCACCCTCAAATCTTCAGAAGTATGAGATGAACCCCAAAAACTTGGAAAGGTGGATCTCTCTCACACGTACCAACACAGACTATCCCCCAATTTAACTGATCCCCAAAGGTTTTTGATTAAATAGCGGAATAGAAAATATGATCCAAAAAAAGTGTATGTATATCACACGTACACAACCACACTAGGCCCCAATTACTATTGTTTGTACCCCTAAAAGGCTAGATGAGGAGTAGGGGGGGTATGGAACAGGTAGCACCCTCAAACCTTCAGAAGTATGAGATGAACCCCAACAACTTGGAAAGGTGGATCTCTCTCACACGTACCAACACAGACTATCCCCCAATTTAACTGATCCCCAAAGGTTTTTGATTAAATAGCGGAATAGAAAATATGATCCAAAAAAAGTGTATGTATATCACACGTACACAACCACACTAGGCCCCAATTACTATTGTTTGTACCCCTAAAAGGCTAGATGAGGAGTAGGGGGAGTATGGAACAGGCAGCACCCTCAAACCTTCAGAAGTATGAGATGAACCCCAACAACTTGGAAAGGTGGATCTCTCTCACACGTACCAACACAGACTATCCCCCAATTTAACTGATCCCCAAAGGTTTTTGATTAAATAGCGGAATAGAAAATATGATCCAAAAAAAGTGTATGTATATCACACGTACACAACCACACTAGGCCCCAATTACTATTGTTTGTACCCCTAAAAGGCTAGATGAGGAGTAGGGGGAGTATGGAACAGGCAGCACCCTCAAACCTTCAGAAGTATGAGATGAACCCCAACAACTTGGAAAGGTGGATCTCTCTCACACGTACCAACACAGACTATCCCCCAATTTAACTGATCCCCAAAGGTTTTTGATTAAATAGCGGAATAGAAAATATGATCCAAAAAAAGTGTATGTATATCACACGTACACAACCACACTAGGCCCCAATTACTATTGTTTGTACCCCTAAAAGGCTAGATGAGGAGTAGGGGGGGTATGGAACAGGCAGCACCCTCAAACCTTCAGAAGTATGAGATGAACCCCAACAACTTGGAAAGGTGGATCTCTCTCACACGTACCAACACAGACTATCCCCCAATTTAATTGATCCCCAAAGGTTTTTGATTAAATAGCGGAATAGAAAATATGATCCAAAAAAAGTGTATGTATATCACACGTACACAACCACACTAGGCCCCAATTACTATTGTTTGTACCCCTAAAAGGCTAGATGAGGAGTAGGGGGGTATGGAACAGGCAGCACCCTCAAACCTTCAGAAGTATGAGATGAACCCCAAAAACTTGGAAAGGTGGATCTCTCTCACACGTACCAACACAGACTATCCCCCAATTTAACTGATCCCCAAAGGTTTTTGATTAAATAGCGGAATAGAAAATATGATCCAAAAAAAGTGTATGTATATCACACGTACACAACCACACTAGGCCCCAATTACTATTGTTTGTACCCCTAAAAGGCTAGATGAGGAGTAGGGGGAGTATGGAACAGGCAGCACCCTCAAACCTTCAGAAGTATGAGATGAACCCCAACAACTTGGAAAGGTGGATCTCTCTCACACGTACCAACACAGACTATCCCCCAATTTAACTGATCCCCAAAGGTTTTTGATTAAATAGCGGAATAGAAAATATGATCCAAAAAAAGTGTATGTATATCACACGTACACAACCACACTAGGCCCCAATTACTATTGTTTGTACCCCTAAAAGGCTAGATGAGGAGTAGGGGGGGTATGGAACAGGCAGCACCCTCAAACCTTCAGAAGTATGAGATGAACCCCAACAACTTGGAAAGGTGGATCTCTCTCACACGTACCAACACAGACTATCCCCCAATTTAACTGATCCCCAAAGGTTTTTGATTAAATAGCGGAATAGAAAATATGATCCAAAAAAAGTGTATGTATATCACACGTACACAACCACACTGGGCCCCAATTACTATTGTTTGTACCCCTAAAAGGCTAGGAGTAGGGGGAGTATGGAACAGGCAGCAAACTCAAACCTTCAGAAGTATGAGATGAACCCCAACAACTTGGAAAGGTGGATCTCTCTCACACGTACCAACACAGACTATCCCCCAATTTAACTGATCCCCAAAGGTTTTTGATTAAATAGCGGAATAGAAAATATGATCCAAAAAAAGTGTATGTATATCACACGTACACAACCACACTAGGCCCCAATTACTATTGTTTGTACCCCTAAAAGGCTAGATGAGGAGTAGGGGGGGTATGGAACAGGCAGCACCCTCAAACCTTCAGAAGTATGAGATGAACCCCAACAACTTGGAAAGGTGGATCTCTCTCACACGTACCAACACAGACTATCCCCCAATTTAACTGATCCCCAAAGGTTTTTGATTAAATAGCGGAATAGAAAATATGATCCAAAAAAAGTGTATGTATATCACACGTACACAACCACACTAGGCCCCAATTACTATTGTTTGTACCCCTAAAAGGCTAGATGAGGAGTAGGGGGGTATGGAACAGGCAGCACCCTCAAACCTTCAGAAGTATGAGATGAACCCCAAAAACTTGGAAAGGTGGATCTCTCTCACACGTACCAACACAGACTATCCCCCAATTTAACTGATCCCCAAAGGTTTTTGATTAAATAGCGGAATAGAAAATATGATCCAAAAAAAGTGTATGTATATCACACGTACACAACCACACTAGGCCCCAATTACTATTGTTTGTACCCCTAAAAGGCTAGATGAGGAGTAGGGGGAGTATGGAACAGGCAGCACCCTCAAACCTTCAGAAGTATGAGATGAACCCCAACAACTTGGAAAGGTGGATCTCTCTCACACGTACCAACACAGACTATCCCCCAATTTAACTGATCCCCAAAGGTTTTTGATTAAATAGCGGAATAGAAAATATGATCCAAAAAAAGTGTATGTATATCACACGTACACAACCACACTAGGCCCCAATTACTATTGTTTGTACCCCTAAAAGGCTAGATGAGGAGTAGGGGGGGTATGGAACAGGCAGCACCCTCAAACCTTCAGAAGTATGAGATGAACCCCAACAACTTGGAAAGGTGGATCTCTCTCACACGTACCAACACAGACTATCCCCCAATTTAACTGATCCCCAAAGGTTTTTGATTAAATAGCGGAATAGAAAATATGATCCAAAAAAAGTGTATGTATATCACACGTACACAACCACACTGGGCCCCAATTACTATTGTTTGTACCCCTAAAAGGCTAGGAGTAGGGGGAGTATGGAACAGGCAGCACCCTCAAACCTTCAGAAGTATGAGATGAACCCCAACAACTTGGAAAGGTGGATCTCTCTCACACGTACCAACACAGACTATCCCCCAATTTAACTGATCCCCAAAGGTTTTTGATTAAATAGCGGAATAGAAAATATGATCCAAAAAAAGTGTATGTATATCACACGTACACAACCACACTAGGCCCCAATTACTATTGTTTGTACCCCTAAAAGGCTAGATGAGGAGTAGGGGGAGTATGGAACAGGCAGCACCCTCAAACCTTCAGAAGTATGAGATGAACCCCAACAACTTGGAAAGGTGGATCTCTCTCACACGTACCAACACAGACTATCCCCCAATTTAACTGATCCCCAAAGGTTTTTGATTAAATAGCGGAATAGAAAATATGATCCAAAAAAAGTGTATGTATATCACACGTACACAACCACACTAGGCCCCAATTACTATTGTTTGTACCCCTAAAAGGCTAGATGAGGAGTAGGGGGGGTATGGAACAGGCAGCACCCTCAAACCTTCAGAAGTATGAGATGAACCCCAACAACTTGGAAAGGTGGATCTCTCTCACACGTACCAACACAGACTATCCCCCAATTTAACTGATCCCCAAAGGTTTTTGATTAAATAGCGGAATAGAAAATATGATCCAAAAAAAGTGTATGTATATCACACGTACACAACCACACTAGGCCCCAATTACTATTGTTTGTACCCCTAAAAGGCTAGATGAGGAGTAGGGGGGGTATGGAACAGGCAGCACCCTCAAATCTTCAGAAGTATGAGATGAACCCCAAAAACTTGGAAAGGTGGATCTCTCTCACACGTACCAACACAGACTATCCCCCAATTTAACTGATCCCCAAAGGTTTTTGATTAAATAGCGGAATAGAAAATATGATCCAAAAAAAGTGTATGTATATCACACGTACACAACCACACTAGGCCCCAATTACTATTGTTTGTACCCCTAAAAGGCTAGATGAGGAGTAGGGGGGGTATGGAACAGGCAGCACCCTCAAACCTTCAGAAGTATGAGATGAACCCCAACAACTTGGAAAGGTGGATCTCTCTCACACGTACCAACACAGACTATCCCCCAATTTAACTGATCCCCAAAGGTTTTTGATTAAATAGCGGAATAGAAAATATGATCCAAAAAAAGTGTATGTATATCACACGTACACAACCACACTAGGCCCCAATTACTATTGTTTGTACCCCTAAAAGGCTAGATGAGGAGTAGGGGGGGTATGGAACAGGCAGCACCCTCAAACCTTCAGAAGTATGAGATGAACCCCAACAACTTGGAAAGGTGGATCTCTCTCACACGTACCAACACAGACTATCCCCCAATTTAACTGATCCCCAAAGGTTTTTGATTAAATAGCGGAATAGAAAATATGATCCAAAAAAAGTGTATGTATATCACACGTACACAACCACACTAGGCCCCAATTACTATTGTTTGTACCCCTAAAAGGCTAGATGAGGAGTAGGGGGAGTATGGAACAGGCAGCACCCTCAAACCTTCAGAAGTATGAGATGAACCCCAACAACTTGGAAAGGTGGATCTCTCTCACACGTACCAACACAGACTATCCCCCAATTTAACTGATCCCCAAAGGTTTTTGATTAAATAGCGGAATAGAAAATATGATCCAAAAAAAGTGTATGTATATCACACGTACACAACCACACTGGGCCCCAATTACTATTGTTTGTACCCCTAAAAGGCTAGATGAGGAGTAGGGGGAGTATGGAACAGGCAGCACCCTCAAACCTTCAGAAGTATGAGATGAACCCCAACAACTTGGAAAGGTGGATCTCTCTCACACGTACCAACACAGACTATCCCCCAATTTAACTGATCCCCAAAGGTTTTTGATTAAATAGCGGAATAGAAAATATGATCCAAAAAAAGTGGATGTATATCACACGTACACAACCACACTAGGCCCCAATTACTATTGTTTGTACCCCTAAAAGGCTAGATGAGGAGTAGGGGGGGTATGGAACAGGCAGCACCCTCAAACCTTCAGAAGTATGAGATGAACCCCAACAACTTGGATCTCTCTCACACGTACCAACACAGACTATCCCCCAATTTAACTGATCCCCAAAGGTTTTTGATTAAATAGCGGAATAGAAAATATGATCCAAAAAAAGTGTATGTATATCACACGTACACAACCACACTAGGCCCCAATTACTATTGTTTGTACCCCTAAAAGGCTAGGAGTAGGGGGAGTATGGAACAGGCAGCACCCTCAAACCTTCAGAAGTATGAGATGAACCCCAACAACTTGGAAAGGTGGATCTCTCTCACACGTACCAACACAGACTATCCCCCAATTTAACTGATCCCCAAAGGTTTTTGATTAAATAGCGGAATAGAAAATATGATCCAAAAAAAGTGTATGTATATCACACGTACACAACCACACTGGGCCCCAATTACTATTGTTTGTACCCCTAAAAGGCTAGATGAGGAGTAGGGGGAGTATGGAACAGGCAGCACCCTCAAACCTTCAGAAGTATGAGATGAACCCCAACAACTTGGAAAGGTGGATCTCTCTCACACGTACCAACACAGACTATCCCCCAATTTAACTGATCCCCAAAGGTTTTTGATTAAATAGCGGAATAGAAAATATGATCCAAAAAAAGTGTATGTATATCACACGTACACAACCACACTAGGCCCCAATTACTATTGTTTGTACCCCTAAAAGGCTAGATGAGGAGTAGGGGGGGTATGGAACAGGCAGCACCCTCAAACCTTCAGAAGTATGAGATGAACCCCAACAACTTGGAAAGGTGGATCTCTCTCACACGTACCAACACAGACTATCCCCCAATTTAACTGATCCCCAAAGGTTTTTGATTAAATAGCGGAATAGAAAATATGATCCAAAAAAAGTGTATGTATATCACACGTACACAACCACACTAGGCCCCAATTACTATTGTTTGTACCCCTAAAAGGCTAGATGAGGAGTAGGGGGGGTATGGAACAGGCAGCACCCTCAAATCTTCAGAAGTATGAGATGAACCCCAAAAACTTGGAAAGGTGGATCTCTCTCACACGTACCAACACAGACTATCCCCCAATTTAACTGATCCCCAAAGGTTTTTGATTAAATAGCGGAATAGAAAATATGATCCAAAAAAAGTGTATGTATATCACACGTACACAACCACACTAGGCCCCAATTACTATTGTTTGTACCCCTAAAAGGCTAGATGAGGAGTAGGGGGGGTATGGAACAGGCAGCACCCTCAAACCTTCAGAAGTATGAGATGAACCCCAACAACTTGGAAAGGTGGATCTCTCTCACACGTACCAACACAGACTATCCCCCAATTTAACTGATCCCCAAAGGTTTTTGATTAAATAGCGGAATAGAAAATATGATCCAAAAAAAGTGTATGTATATCACACGTACACAACCACACTAGGCCCCAATTACTATTGTTTGTACCCCTAAAAGGCTAGATGAGGAGTAGGGGGGGTATGGAACAGGCAGCACCCTCAAACCTTCAGAAGTATGAGATGAACCCCAACAACTTGGAAAGGTGGATCTCTCTCACACGTACCAACACAGACTATCCCCCAATTTAACTGATCCCCAAAGGTTTTTGATTAAATAGCGGAATAGAAAATATGATCCAAAAAAAGTGTATGTATATCACACGTACACAACCACACTAGGCCCCAATTACTATTGTTTGTACCCCTAAAAGGCTAGATGAGGAGTAGGGGGAGTATGGAACAGGCAGCACCCTCAAACCTTCAGAAGTATGAGATGAACCCCAACAACTTGGAAAGGTGGATCTCTCTCACACGTACCAACACAGACTATCCCCCAATTTAACTGATCCCCAAAGGTTTTTGATTAAATAGCGGAATAGAAAATATGATCCAAAAAAAGTGTATGTATATCACACGTACACAACCACACTGGGCCCCAATTACTATTGTTTGTACCCCTAAAAGGCTAGATGAGGAGTAGGGGGAGTATGGAACAGGCAGCACCCTCAAACCTTCAGAAGTATGAGATGAACCCCAACAACTTGGAAAGGTGGATCTCTCTCACACGTACCAACACAGACTATCCCCCAATTTAACTGATCCCCAAAGGTTTTTGATTAAATAGCGGAATAGAAAATATGATCCAAAAAAAGTGTATGTATATCACACGTACACAACCACACTAGGCCCCAATTACTATTGTTTGTACCCCTAAAAGGCTAGATGAGGAGTAGGGGGGGTATGGAACAGGCAGCACCCTCAAACCTTCAGAAGTATGAGATGAACCCCAACAACTTGGATCTCTCTCACACGTACCAACACAGACTATCCCCCAATTTAACTGATCCCCAAAGGTTTTTGATTAAATAGCGGAATAGAAAATATGATCCAAAAAAAGTGTATGTATATCACACGTACACAACCACACTAGGCCCCAATTACTATTGTTTGTACCCCTAAAAGGCTAGGAGTAGGGGGAGTATGGAACAGGCAGCACCCTCAAACCTTCAGAAGTATGAGATGAACCCCAACAACTTGGAAAGGTGGATCTCTCTCACACGTACCAACACAGACTATCCCCCAATTTAACTGATCCCCAAAGGTTTTTGATTAAATAGCGGAATAGAAAATATGATCCAAAAAAAGTGTATGTATATCACACGTACACAACCACACTGGGCCCCAATTACTATTGTTTGTACCCCTAAAAGGCTAGATGAGGAGTAGGGGGAGTATGGAACAGGCAGCACCCTCAAACCTTCAGAAGTATGAGATGAACCCCAACAACTTGGAAAGGTGGATCTCTCTCACACGTACCAACACAGACTATCCCCCAATTTAACTGATCCCCAAAGGTTTTTGATTAAATAGCGGAATAGAAAATATGATCCAAAAAAAGTGTATGTATATCACACGTACACAACCACACTAGGCCCCAATTACTATTGTTTGTACCCCTAAAAGGCTAGATGAGGAGTAGGGGGGGTATGGAACAGGCAGCACCCTCAAACCTTCAGAAGTATGAGATGAACCCCAACAACTTGGAAAGGTGGATCTCTCTCACACGTACCAACACAGACTATCCCCCAATTTAACTGATCCCCAAAGGTTTTTGATTAAATAGCGGAATAGAAAATATGATCCAAAAAAAGTGTATGTATATCACACGTACACAACCACACTAGGCCCCAATTACTATTGTTTGTACCCCTAAAAGGCTAGGAGTAGGGGGAGTATGGAACAGGCAGCACCCTCAAACCTTCAGAAGTATGAGATGAACCCCAACAACTTGGAAAGGTGCATCTCTCTCACACGTACCAACACAGACTATCCCCCAATTTAACTGATCCCCAAAGGTTTTTGATTAAATAGCGGAATAGAAAATATGATCCAAAAAAAGTGTATGTATATCACACGTACACAACCACACTGGGCCCCAATTACTATTGTTTGTACCCCTAAAAGGCTAGATGAGGAGTAGGGGGAGTATGGAACAGGCAGCACCCTCAAACCTTCAGAAGTATGAGATGAACCCCAACAACTTGGAAAGGTGGATCTCTCACACGTACCAACACAGACTATCCCCCAATTTAACTGATCCCCAAAGGTTTTTGATTAAATAGCGGAATAGAAAATATGATCCAAAAAAAGTGTATGTATATCACACGTACACAACCACACTAGGCCCCAATTACTATTGTTTGTACCCCTAAAAGGCTAGATGAGGAGTAGGGGGGGTATGGAACAGGCAGCACCCTCAAACCTTCAGAAGTATGAGATGAACCCCAACAACTTGGAAAGGTGGATCTCTCTCACACGTACCAACACAGACTATCCCCCAATTTAACTGATCCCCAAAGGTTTTTGATTAAATAGCGGAATAGAAAATATGATCCAAAAAAAGTGTATGTATATCACACGTACACAACCACACTGGGCCCCAATTACTATTGTTTGTACCCCTAAAAGGCTAGGAGTAGGGGGAGTATGGAACAGGCAGCACCCTCAAACCTTCAGAAGTATGAGATGAACCCCAACAACTTGGAAAGGTGGATCTCTCTCACACGTACCAACACAGACTATCCCCCAATTTAACTGATCCCCAAAGGTTTTTGATTAAATAGCGGAATAGAAAATATGATCCAAAAAAAGTGTATGTATATCACACGTACACAACCACACTAGGCCCCAATTACTATTGTTTGTACCCCTAAAAGGCTAGATGAGGAGTAGGGGGAGTATGGAACAGGCAGCACCCTCAAACCTTCAGAAGTATGAGATGAACCCCAACAACTTGGAAAGGTGGATCTCTCTCACACGTACCAACACAGACTATCCCCCAATTTAACTGATCCCCAAAGGTTTTTGATTAAATAGCGGAATAGAAAATATGATCCAAAAAAAGTGTATGTATATCACACGTACACAACCACACTAGGCCCCAATTACTATTGTTTGTACCCCTAAAAGGCTAGATGAGGAGTAGGGGGGGTATGGAACAGGCAGCACCCTCAAACCTTCAGAAGTATGAGATGAACCCCAACAACTTGGAAAGGTGGATCTCTCTCACACGTACCAACACAGACTATCCCCCAATTTAACTGATCCCCAAAGGTTTTTGATTAAATAGCGGAATAGAAAATATGATCCAAAAAAAGTGTATGTATATCACACGTACACAACCACACTAGGCCCCAATTACTATTGTTTGTACCCCTAAAAGGCTAGATGAGGAGTAGGGGGGGTATGGAACAGGCAGCACCCTCAAATCTTCAGAAGTATGAGATGAACCCCAAAAACTTGGAAAGGTGGATCTCTCTCACACGTACCAACACAGACTATCCCCCAATTTAACTGATCCCCAAAGGTTTTTGATTAAATAGCGGAATAGAAAATATGATCCAAAAAAAGTGTATGTATATCACACGTACACAACCACACTAGGCCCCAATTACTATTGTTTGTACCCCTAAAAGGCTAGATGAGGAGTAGGGGGGGTATGGAACAGGCAGCACCCTCAAACCTTCAGAAGTATGAGATGAACCCCAACAACTTGGAAAGGTGGATCTCTCTCACACGTACCAACACAGACTATCCCCCAATTTAACTGATCCCCAAAGGTTTTTGATTAAATAGCGGAATAGAAAATATGATCCAAAAAAAGTGTATGTATATCACACGTACACAACCACACTAGGCCCCAATTACTATTGTTTGTACCCCTAAAAGGCTAGATGAGGAGTAGGGGGGGTATGGAACAGGCAGCACCCTCAAACCTTCAGAAGTATGAGATGAACCCCAACAACTTGGAAAGGTGGATCTCTCTCACACGTACCAACACAGACTATCCCCCAATTTAACTGATCCCCAAAGGTTTTTGATTAAATAGCGGAATAGAAAATATGATCCAAAAAAAGTGTATGTATATCACACGTACACAACCACACTGGGCCCCAATTACTATTGTTTGTACCCCTAAAAGGCTAGATGAGGAGTAGGGGGAGTATGGAACAGGCAGCACCCTCAAACCTTCAGAAGTATGAGATGAACCCCAACAACTTGGAAAGGTGGATCTCTCTCACACGTACCAACACAGACTATCCCCCAATTTAACTGATCCCCAAAGGTTTTTGATTAAATAGCGGAATAGAAAATATGATCCAAAAAAAGTGTATGTATATCACACGTACACAACCACACTGGGCCCCAATTACTATTGTTTGTACCCCTAAAAGGCTAGATGAGGAGTAGGGGGAGTATGGAACAGGCAGCACCCTCAAACCTTCAGAAGTATGAGATGAACCCCAACAACTTGGAAAGGTGGATCTCTCTCACACGTACCAACACAGACTATCCCCCAATTTAACTGATCCCCAAAGGTTTTTGATTAAATAGCGGAATAGAAAATATGATCCAAAAAAAGTGTATGTATATCACACGTACACAACCACACTAGGCCCCAATTACTATTGTTTGTACCCCTAAAAGGCTAGATGAGGAGTAGGGGGGGTATGGAACAGGCAGCACCCTCAAACCTTCAGAAGTATGAGATGAACCCCAACAACTTGGAAAGGTGGATCTCTCTCACACGTACCAACACAGACTATCCCCCAATTTAACTGATCCCCAAAGGTTTTTGATTAAATAGCGGAATAGAAAATATGATCCAAAAAAAGTGTATGTATATCACACGTACACAACCACACTGGGCCCCAATTACTATTGTTTGTACCCCTAAAAGGCTAGGAGTAGGGGGAGTATGGAACAGGCAGCACCCTCAAACCTTCAGAAGTATGAGATGAACCCCAACAACTTGGAAAGGTGGATCTCTCTCACACGTACCAACACAGACTATCCCCCAATTTAACTGATCCCCAAAGGTTTTTGATTAAATAGCGGAATAGAAAATATGATCCAAAAAAAGTGTATGTATATCACACGTACACAACCACACTAGGCCCCAATTACTATTGTTTGTACCCCTAAAAGGCTAGATGAGGAGTAGGGGGAGTATGGAACAGGCAGCACCCTCAAACCTTCAGAAGTATGAGATGAACCCCAACAACTTGGAAAGGTGGATCTCTCTCACACGTACCAACACAGACTATCCCCCAATTTAACTGATCCCCAAAGGTTTTTGATTAAATAGCGGAATAGAAAATATGATCCAAAAAAAGTGTATGTATATCACACGTACACAACCACACTAGGCCCCAATTACTATTGTTTGTACCCCTAAAAGGCTAGATGAGGAGTAGGGGGGGTATGGAACAGGCAGCACCCTCAAACCTTCAGAAGTATGAGATGAACCCCAACAACTTGGAAAGGTGGATCTCTCTCACACGTACCAACACAGACTATCCCCCAATTTAACTGATCCCCAAAGGTTTTTGATTAAATAGCGGAATAGAAAATATGATCCAAAAAAAGTGTATGTATATCACACGTACACAACCACACTAGGCCCCAATTACTATTGTTTGTACCCCTAAAAGGCTAGATGAGGAGTAGGGGGGGTATGGAACAGGCAGCACCCTCAAATCTTCAGAAGTATGAGATGAACCCCAAAAACTTGGAAAGGTGGATCTCTCTCACACGTACCAACACAGACTATCCCCCAATTTAACTGATCCCCAAAGGTTTTTGATTAAATAGCGGAATAGAAAATATGATCCAAAAAAAGTGTATGTATATCACACGTACACAACCACACTAGGCCCCAATTACTATTGTTTGTACCCCTAAAAGGCTAGATGAGGAGTAGGGGGGGTATGGAACAGGCAGCACCCTCAAACCTTCAGAAGTATGAGATGAACCCCAACAACTTGGAAAGGTGGATCTCTCTCACACGTACCAACACAGACTATCCCCCAATTTAACTGATCCCCAAAGGTTTTTGATTAAATAGCGGAATAGAAAATATGATCCAAAAAAAGTGTATGTATATCACACGTACACAACCACACTAGGCCCCAATTACTATTGTTTGTACCCCTAAAAGGCTAGATGAGGAGTAGGGGGGGTATGGAACAGGCAGCACCCTCAAACCTTCAGAAGTATGAGATGAACCCCAACAACTTGGAAAGGTGGATCTCTCTCACACGTACCAACACAGACTATCCCCCAATTTAACTGATCCCCAAAGGTTTTTGATTAAATAGCGGAATAGAAAATATGATCCAAAAAAAGTGTATGTATATCACACGTACACAACCACACTAGGCCCCAATTACTATTGTTTGTACCCCTAAAAGGCTAGATGAGGAGTAGGGGGAGTATGGAACAGGCAGCACCCTCAAACCTTCAGAAGTATGAGATGAACCCCAACAACTTGGAAAGGTGGATCTCTCTCACACGTACCAACACAGACTATCCCCCAATTTAACTGATCCCCAAAGGTTTTTGATTAAATAGCGGAATAGAAAATATGATCCAAAAAAAGTGTATGTATATCACACGTACACAACCACACTGGGCCCCAATTACTATTGTTTGTACCCCTAAAAGGCTAGATGAGGAGTAGGGGGAGTATGGAACAGGCAGCACCCTCAAACCTTCAGAAGTATGAGATGAACCCCAACAACTTGGAAAGGTGGATCTCTCTCACACGTACCAACACAGACTATCCCCCAATTTAACTGATCCCCAAAGGTTTTTGATTAAATAGCGGAATAGAAAATATGATCCAAAAAAAGTGTATGTATATCACACGTACACAACCACACTAGGCCCCAATTACTATTGTTTGTACCCCTAAAAGGCTAGATGAGGAGTAGGGGGGGTATGGAACAGGCAGCACCCTCAAACCTTCAGAAGTATGAGATGAACCCCAACAACTTGGAAAGGTGGATCTCTCTCACACGTACCAACACAGACTATCCCCCAATTTAACTGATCCCCAAAGGTTTTTGATTAAATAGCGGAATAGAAAATATGATCCAAAAAAAGTGTATGTATATCACACGTACACAACCACACTAGGCCCCAATTACTATTGTTTGTACCCCTAAAAGGCTAGGAGTAGGGGGAGTATGGAACAGGCAGCACCCTCAAACCTTCAGAAGTATGAGATGAACCCCAACAACTTGGAAAGGTGGATCTCTCTCACACGTACCAACACAGACTATCCCCCAATTTAACTGATCCCCAAAGGTTTTTGATTAAATAGCGGAATAGAAAATATGATCCAAAAAAAGTGTATGTATATCACACGTACACAACCACACTAGGCCCCAATTACTATTGTTTGTACCCCTAAAAGGCTAGATGAGGAGTAGGGGGAGTATGGAACAGGCAGCACCCTCAAACCTTCAGAAGTATGAGATGAACCCCAACAACTTGGAAAGGTGGATCTCTCTCACACGTACCAACACAGACTATCCCCCAATTTAACTGATCCCCAAAGGTTTTTGATTAAATAGCGGAATAGAAAATATGATCCAAAAAAAGTGTATGTATATCACACGTACACAACCACACTAGGCCCCAATTACTATTGTTTGTACCCCTAAAAGGCTAGATGAGGAGTAGGGGGGGTATGGAACAGGCAGCACCCTCAAACCTTCAGAAGTATGAGATGAACCCCAACAACTTGGAAAGGTGGATCTCTCTCACACGTACCAACACAGACTATCCCCCAATTTAACTGATCCCCAAAGGTTTTTGATTAAATAGCGGAATAGAAAATATGATCCAAAAAAAGTGTATGTATATCACACGTACACAACCACACTAGGCCCCAATTACTATTGTTTGTACCCCTAAAAGGCCAGATGAGGAGTAGGGGGGGTATGGAACAGGTAGCACCCTCAAACCTTCAGAAGTATGAGATGAACCCCAAAAACTTGGAAAGGTGGATCTCTCTCACACGTACCAACACAGACTATCCCCCAATTTAACTGATCCCCAAAGGTTTTTGATTAAATAGCGGAATAGAAAATATGATCCAAAAAAAGTGTATGTATATCACACGTACACAACCACACTAGGCCCCAATTACTATTGTTTGTACCCCTAAAAGGCTAGGAGTAGGGGGAGTATGGAACAGGCAGCACCCTCAAACCTTCAGAAGTATGAGATGAACCCCAACAACTTGGAAAGGTGGATCTCTCTCACACGTACCAACACAGACTATCCCCCAATTTAACTGATCCCCAAAGGTTTTTGATTAAATAGCGGAATAGAAAATATGATCCAAAAAAAGTGTATGTATATCACACGTACACAACCACACTGGGCCCCAATTACTATTGTTTGTACCCCTAAAAGGCTAGATGAGGAGTAGGGGGAGTATGGAACAGGCAGCACCCTCAAACCTTCAGAAGTATGAGATGAACCCCAACAACTTGGAAAGGTGGATCTCTCTCACACGTACCAACACAGACTATCCCCCAATTTAACTGATCCCCAAAGGTTTTTGATTAAATAGCGGAATAGAAAATATGATCCAAAAAAAGTGTATGTATATCACACGTACACAACCACACTAGGCCCCAATTACTATTGTTTGTACCCCTAAAAGGCTAGATGAGGAGTAGGGGGGGTATGGAACAGGCAGCACCCTCAAACCTTCAGAAGTATGAGATGAACCCCAACAACTTGGAAAGGTGGATCTCTCTCACACGTACCAACACAGACTATCCCCCAATTTAACTGATCCCCAAAGGTTTTTGATTAAATAGCGGAATAGAAAATATGATCCAAAAAAAGTGTATGTATATCACACGTACACAACCACACTGGGCCCCAATTACTATTGTTTGTACCCCTAAAAGGCTAGGAGTAGGGGGAGTATGGAACAGGCAGCACCCTCAAACCTTCAGAAGTATGAGATGAACCCCAACAACTTGGAAAGGTGGATCTCTCTCACACGTACCAACACAGACTATCCCCCAATTTAACTGATCCCCAAAGGTTTTTGATTAAATAGCGGAATAGAAAATATGATCCAAAAAAAGTGTATGTATATCACACGTACACAACCACACTAGGCCCCAATTACTATTGTTTGTACCCCTAAAAGGCTAGATGAGGAGTAGGGGGAGTATGGAACAGGCAGCACCCTCAAACCTTCAGAAGTATGAGATGAACCCCAACAACTTGGAAAGGTGGATCTCTCTCACACGTACCAACACAGACTATCCCCCAATTTAACTGATCCCCAAAGGTTTTTGATTAAATAGCGGAATAGAAAATATGATCCAAAAAAAGTGTATGTATATCACACGTACACAACCACACTAGGCCCCAATTACTATTGTTTGTACCCCTAAAAGGCTAGATGAGGAGTAGGGGGGGTATGGAACAGGCAGCACCCTCAAACCTTCAGAAGTATGAGATGAACCCCAACAACTTGGAAAGGTGGATCTCTCTCACACGTACCAACACAGACTATCCCCCAATTTAACTGATCCCCAAAGGTTTTTGATTAAATAGCGGAATAGAAAATATGATCCAAAAAAAGTGTATGTATATCACACGTACACAACCACACTAGGCCCCAATTACTATTGTTTGTACCCCTAAAAGGCTAGATGAGGAGTAGGGGGGGTATGGAACAGGCAGCACCCTCAAATCTTCAGAAGTATGAGATGAACCCCAAAAACTTGGAAAGGTGGATCTCTCTCACACGTACCAACACAGACTATCCCCCAATTTAACTGATCCCCAAAGGTTTTTGATTAAATAGCGGAATAGAAAATATGATCCAAAAAAAGTGTATGTATATCACACGTACACAACCACACTAGGCCCCAATTACTATTGTTTGTACCCCTAAAAGGCTAGATGAGGAGTAGGGGGGGTATGGAACAGGCAGCACCCTCAAACCTTCAGAAGTATGAGATGAACCCCAACAACTTGGAAAGGTGGATCTCTCTCACACGTACCAACACAGACTATCCCCCAATTTAACTGATCCCCAAAGGTTTTTGATTAAATAGCGGAATAGAAAATATGATCCAAAAAAAGTGTATGTATATCACACGTACACAACCACACTAGGCCCCAATTACTATTGTTTGTACCCCTAAAAGGCTAGATGAGGAGTAGGGGGGGTATGGAACAGGCAGCACCCTCAAACCTTCAGAAGTATGAGATGAACCCCAACAACTTGGAAAGGTGGATCTCTCTCACACGTACCAACACAGACTATCCCCCAATTTAACTGATCCCCAAAGGTTTTTGATTAAATAGCGGAATAGAAAATATGATCCAAAAAAAGTGTATGTATATCACACGTACACAACCACACTGGGCCCCAATTACTATTGTTTGTACCCCTAAAAGGCTAGATGAGGAGTAGGGGGAGTATGGAACAGGCAGCACCCTCAAACCTTCAGAAGTATGAGATGAACCCCAACAACTTGGAAAGGTGGATCTCTCTCACACGTACCAACACAGACTATCCCCCAATTTAACTGATCCCCAAAGGTTTTTGATTAAATAGCGGAATAGAAAATATGATCCAAAAAAAGTGTATGTATATCACACGTACACAACCACACTGGGCCCCAATTACTATTGTTTGTACCCCTAAAAGGCTAGATGAGGAGTAGGGGGAGTATGGAACAGGCAGCACCCTCAAACCTTCAGAAGTATGAGATGAACCCCAACAACTTGGAAAGGTGGATCTCTCTCACACGTACCAACACAGACTATCCCCCAATTTAACTGATCCCCAAAGGTTTTTGATTAAATAGCGGAATAGAAAATATGATCCAAAAAAAGTGTATGTATATCACACGTACACAACCACACTAGGCCCCAATTACTATTGTTTGTACCCCTAAAAGGCTAGATGAGGAGTAGGGGGGGTATGGAACAGGCAGCACCCTCAAACCTTCAGAAGTATGAGATGAACCCCAACAACTTGGAAAGGTGGATCTCTCTCACACGTACCAACACAGACTATCCCCCAATTTAACTGATCCCCAAAGGTTTTTGATTAAATAGCGGAATAGAAAATATGATCCAAAAAAAGTGTATGTATATCACACGTACACAACCACACTAGGCCCCAATTACTATTGTTTGTACCCCTAAAAGGCTAGGAGTAGGGGGAGTATGGAACAGGCAGCACCCTCAAACCTTCAGAAGTATGAGATGAACCCCAACAACTTGGAAAGGTGGATCTCTCTCACACGTACCAACACAGACTATCCCCCAATTTAACTGATCCCCAAAGGTTTTTGATTAAATAGCGGAATAGAAAATATGATCCAAAAAAAGTGTATGTATATCACACGTACACAACCACACTAGGCCCCAATTACTATTGTTTGTACCCCTAAAAGGCTAGATGAGGAGTAGGGGGAGTATGGAACAGGCAGCACCCTCAAATCTTCAGAAGTATGAGATTGTGTTCACTGTACCCCACAAAGATTGAGTTCACTGCACCCCACAATGATTGTGTTCACTGCACCCCACAAAGATTGTGTTCACTGCACCTCACAAAGATTGTGTTCACTGTACCCCCCAAAGATTGTGTTCACTGCACCCCACAAAGATTCTGTTCACTGTACCCCACAAAGATTGTGTTCACTGCACCCTAAAAGGATGTTGTTCACTGCACCCCACAAAGATTGTGTTCACTGCACCCTAAAAGGATGTTGTTCACTGCACCCCAAAAAGATTGTGTTCACTGTACCCCCCCAAAGATTGTGTTCACTGCACCCCACAAAGATTGTGTTCACTGCACCCCAAAAAGATTGTGTTCACTGTACCCCCCAAAGATTGTGTTCACTGCACCCCAAAAAGATTGTGTTCACTGTACCCCCCAAAGATTGTGTTCACTGCACCCCACAAAGATTCTGTTCACTGTACCCCACAAAGATTGTGTTCACTGCACCCCAAAAAGATTGTGTTCACTGAACCCCCCCAAAGATTGTGTTCACTGCACCCCACAAAGATTCTGTTCACTGCACCCCACAAAGGATTTTGTTCACTGCACCCCAAAAAGATTGTGTTCACTGCACCCCAAAAAGGATTTTGATCACTGCACCCCAAAAAGGATGTTGTTCACTGCACCCCAAAAATGATTTTGTTCACTCCACCCCAAAAAGATTGTGTTCACTGCACCCCACAAAGATTGTGTTCACTGCACCCCAAAAAGATTGTGTTCACTGTACCCCCCAAAGATTGTGTTCACTGCACCCCACAAAGATTCTGTTCACTGTACCCCACAAAGATTGTGTTCACTGCACCCCAAAAAGATTGTGTTCACTGCACCCCAAAAAGGATGTTGTTCACTGCACCCCAAAAAGGATGTTGTTCACTCCACCCCAAAAAGATTGTGTTCACTGCACCCCACAAAGATTGTGTTCACTGCACCCCAAAAAGATTGTGTTCACTGCACCCCAAAAATGATTTTGTTCACTGCACCCCAAAAAGGATTTTGTTCACTGCACCCCAAAAAGGATGTTGTTCACTCCACCCCAAAAAGATTGTGTTCACTGCACCCCAAAAAGATTGTGTTCACTGCACCCCACAAAGGATTTTGTTCACTGCACCCCAAAAAGATTGTGTTCACTGCACCCCAAAAAGGATGTTGTTCACTGCACCCCAAAAAGGATTTTGTTCACTGCACCCCAAAAAGATTGTGTTCACTGCACCCCACAAAGGATTTTGTTCACTGCACCCCACAAAGATTGTGTTCACTGCACACCAAAAAGGATTGTGTTCACTGCACCCCAAAAAGATTTTGTTCACTGCACCCCAAAAAGATTGTGTTCACTGCAGCCCAAAAAGATTGTGTTCACTGCAGCCCAAAAAGATTGTGTTCACTGCAGCCCAAAAAGATTGTGTTCACTGCAGCTCACACACAGAAAAATGGATGTGGATCACTGACACCTGCCTATCTCCAATCCCACACCACACAGCAATATCGATTGTAGTTTGTAGAACACAGTTTCCCTAAAATTCAGCAGACTCTGTCCCTAACAGGATTGAGAAGAGATCGTAGATCAGGATTGAGTGCAGATTCACCCCACCCCCCACACAGCAATATCGATTGTAGTTTGTAGAAGACACTGACCCTATAATTCAGCAGACTCTATCCCTAAAATGCCTACAACTCGCCCTGCCTAAACACTCCGACCTGTCCCTCAATTCTATCCGGACACAAATGGTTTTTTCCTGCCTATCTTTCCCTAATCAGCAGCCAGCACATTGATGTGTGCTCTGTCCCTTAGCTAAGCAGCAGAATGACGCTGCTGCGGCGGCTGCCTCGAACTTATAAAGACTTGGTCACATGCTTCAGACGGCCAATCACAGCTACTAAGACATTTGCAGGCATGGCTGGGATGGCTTAAGGCACACCAGTTAAACGATTGTTGATTGGCTGTTGAAAGCCCGCCATGAAAAGAGCGCCAAAGCATGCAAAACCCGGAAATAAAACGACCGAACACGGATTTTTACCCGAACATACAGTAAAGTGTCCGTGTCCGTGTTCGGGTAAAAAAAATCCAATTATTCGGTACGAACACGAATAATACAGTCCGTGTTCGCTCAACACTAATCGTGAGTCCAGCTACCACTGAGTTATTGCTTTGATTATTTTTATGGTGACACTTTTTTGTGAAACTTAATTTTGGTTATATATCTCTCTCTGTTGCCTCCCTGAAGGCTTTCTTCACCATTTTATCACTGTATTCTTTCTCCAGGAATTTTCTAGACATCTCTTTCCCTTGTAGCTTGAATGTCTATACAGTAAGTCAGTACAATTCCCTTTTAAACATAGAAATTGCCATTTTTAGATATTATCAATCCACCTGTTTAAATGACAGCTTTTGGCTTTCAACAAACCATTACAATCCGTAGATTTATGAAATATTTTAGTTTTTAACTGGATATTTTCCACTATAATTCTGAGGTCCAAAAAATGCACTTCCTCCAGACTATACACATTCCTAAACTCCAGATTCCATTCTTGATTATTTAATTGATCAAAAAACATTTAAGGAGTCCTCCGCCCCTCTCCAAATGGCGACGTTTAAGTTCTATATTTATCGGTTCCCATAAATAAATTTGCATAGCCTAGAGCAAATTTACAACCCATGGCTGATCCATTTTTCTCCAAGTAGAATTTATTTTCGTACCAACAATAGTTATTTTCTATCACAAATTTCACACACTTCAAAATAAACTCTTTCTTCTTTTCATTTACATATTGGTTCAGCTCCAAATAATATCTTAATGCATCCAATCCTTTTTAATGCTCTATTATACTATATAAGGATTTTACATCATTGGTAATTAGAAAATCACCTCCCTGACATTTTTATCTTATTTAATTCTCCTAAAATATGACCTGTATCCTTTATGTATGAAGGGAGCTTTGTGACATATGGCTGTATGCATACTCTGATATCCTCATTGTTACACTCTCAATCCCTGATACTGTTGGTCTTCCCGGGTGATCTTTTTAGGTTAAATGTAGATTCTGACCTGAACTGCCTTTTATAAAAAAGAGGATGGTCCCAATGGGTGATAAAAGGAGGAAGACAGCAGTTGTAAAGCATAGATTACTTGTTTTCTGAAGAAGGAAACAGGAGGTGTTTGAAACTCGTCAAATTAGGTATCAATTCTTTTTTCATGTTTGTGATTTTTATAATAAGTCTAAAAAGACTAGGTATTTTATTTATTTTAAATGGTATTTTTATATGCAAGTGTTTTATTGAACTCTCTAGATGGATTATTTGAAAATCATATCACTCAGTAAAACTTTCTGGGAACTAACGCAGGGTCCGAGGTAATGTAGCAGTGGATCTGAATGGATAAAGTCCGCACCCAGTGTGGCAGGTTGATATGTGAATGAAAGAAAAAGCATCCTGTGAGTGCTATTTTAAACAAAGATTGATGTGTTTTTTTACATATTACACAAGGAGAAGTGTACTTTTTACTTTTCTTCTGAGCCTATAGAGAGACCAAGGAGGAGTGTTGGAGACCCGGGAATACAGGAGCAGACAGAAATCCGATCTTGGAGCACCTGCACTGAAGCACCTTGAAGCACCTGCATTGAAGAACAATGTACACTAAATGTGAATGGGCGTAAAGAAACATTCTAGAGAGCGTGGTAGAGTGTTGAGTACCACAAGTAAACAAAAAAGTATGTGGGCAGGAAAGGGTGTTTCTACCTTCACCGAGAAATAACATGGAAGGAATTGGGAAACAGACTGACAGAAGAGACACAGGCACACTGGAACAGAGGGGTTGATTTACTAAAGCTAAATATTGCTAAATCTGGTGGAGCTGTGCATGGTAACCAATCAGGTTCTGATTTCAGCTTGTTCAATTAAGCTTTGACAATCAACCCCCATTCACATCGGTGTGATTTGACATGTAATTAGACATGTTTTTTTTTTTTTTTTTCAAAAAAGTTTTTATTGAAGAATTGCAAAAATATACAAAAAACATACAGTCTCTTGGTAATCAACTCATAAATCAACTCATAGACATGTTAAGTCGCATGCCAACTGGCAGCCTATTGCTGGCAACAGCACCGTCCAAATCTGTGCGACGCCACCTTTGCGTACCGATTTCCGAAAGTAGTTTCTGCACTACTTTTGCCAACTTTGAGGGTGATTTCAATAGACATCTGTTACTGACCTGTTAAATATCCCAGGAGTTTAATTGACTTGATGCTATACTCTGATTAAAAAGGGTTCCTTACATTTTTTTTGAGCAGTGTATATTCATGATTGTATTTAGGCTCCATGAAAACTAGCTTATAAAAATGCTCCTAGCAGCAGCTTTTGAGCTTTTTTCTGCCTTGAGAAGCAAATAGTGTTATCCTATGTGTCAATGCACATTGCTTTAGTCTAGTCAACCAGTGACCACTACGTCCTTTGCAATGGATGACTCTTTTTTTAAATGCCCCTTCCCCCCCCCCCCCCAATCTATCCAATCTATACCAGACCCTTAGGTCTGGTATAAATTTGGAGGGTAACCCCACGCCAAAATTTGAAAAAAGAATGGCAGGGGGTCCTCCCAAAATCCATACCAGATCCTTATCCGAGCATACAGCCCCCAAAGCAACTTGTCCTCTTGTTTATAAGGACAAGAGCCTGTTCCCCACAACTCTGGCCTGGCGGTTGTGAGGGTGCAGGGGGTGACTTATTGAAACTTGGAAGCCTCCTTTAACAAGGGGGCCTCCAGATCCCAGCCCCCCCCCCAATGTGAATGAGTATGGGGTACATAGTTTTTTAAAGCCGACATTCTTTTGTTTACATTCAGCCAGTGAGTCGTCATTTCATAAGGATGCGGGAGGCTGCCAGCTCCTTTACAACCCGCAATACACTGCTAAACACTGGCATAACGCTGGCACAAAAATTAAAAAAAAAATGGCAAAAATGTTAATATTGAGCGTATTTTATCCAGAGTTTTTCTGTGTTTTTTTTTTTTTTTTCAGCTTCTAGCGTGCATGTATATGTTATAAATATGGCTTCCCTTACATACATAAACTGTTCCAAACTATACATAGCAACAAGTTGTGTTTAATACCTAACATAAATTGGGGTTAATTTACTAAAGAAGAGAATGTTTGCTTAGCTTTGTGAATAAGGTAAAGCTGTGTTCACTTCTATTATCCAATCACAAGTGTAGCGCCACCCCTGAGGGGCTGCTGGTAATAATGGTTCTTTTCTAAGAGTACTAAGACTGCCCATCCCCCGCAAGCACCAGTCCATTCACACTAGCTACAAAAACGCAGTCTAGGGGTGTCTTTTAAAGATTTATTGCTTGAAGAATCTTTAATTTAAAAGGAGAGGGTTTGGCGCATGGGATACTCCAAGTGATTAGCACATAGCAATTAGAGGACAATCTTCTTCTTGAGTAAATGTAAATGTTGGACACTCTAATGCCTTACAGCTGAAGACCATAAGGCAAGTCTCTGAGCAGTCTAAGGTTTCACAGCTGAAGACCATAAGGCAAGTCTCTGAGCAGTCTAAGGTTTCACAGCTGAAGACCATGGGGAAAGTCTCTTTGGCATCTAGTTGCCTTGCGCCAAGGCACAACTGCTAGTACCCAGTGAAATCTCCAGAACACTACACAGTCACAGGGATCAATTTAGGGCCTTTACTCACAAGTCTCCAAGACAGCTCCTGCCTTCCAGTTTTCTACATACACAGTCCAGTGAGTGAAATAGTCCTTCCCCAGACCAGATCCCTTATGGTGAAGTTCTGAACTCAGCTTCTAACAAGGTCCATCCAGGTCTTCAGCCCTGACACTGCCAAGGCCTCTAAACAGCTGCAAAGTCCATGAGCTGCCTGAAGGCAGCAGCTCCTCAGGCTCTGGAACCTTCCCATGGAGAGAGAACCCTGCTTTTCTGTGCTTTAGACTATGTGCCACCTTTCCAGCCTCCGTACTGGACACTCCTCTCCAATAATATTTATGAATAATACATTTTCAGGCTAGTTATTTGCATCTTCCTCCCTAAGCTCTGGACACTTCTTCCAGAGGTAGGGGGAAGCAATAAAACTCCCAGCCTGTGAAACCATGAACAGACCAGGATAAACGATCACTGCTCCCTTGATTACAGAAGAAGCCAAAAACTAAATCTACCTAGCATCTTATGCCAGGGAGGCGTAAAATGTGCAAGAAGAAAGCTTTTTAAAACATTAACAAAGATCTTAGCATTGCCCTGTACAGATAGTCACATGGCTGCTACCAATAAATGTTATATTGGACTGTAATCCCGATCCAGATATTAAAAGGATGTCACTTTACCTAGCTGTTTTTGATGGATTCCCTTTAAATAATATGCACACTCACACTAATACATTCACTCAGCTCAGTTTTAATTTCAGTTTTAACATGTTTAAAGCCAATTTCCAGACCTTTTTTTTTTTTTTAATAATTTATGCCTGCAGCTTTCATCAAAGGAACACCTTATGTCTTTGTTTATCATTTCCCTTTATACAATGACGATACTTTATCCCTGTTTCCCAATTGTTTGTCCTTTCACACACATTACACGCCTATTGTTGTTACCATCACAAAATCCTGCCGTGAGAAAAGCCACGCAGCAACAGCATATCATCCATTGATGCAATATTGATGCTGATGAAGAGGGTTTACCCTCGAAAAACGTCAGCATCTGCTCTGTATTGGGTGTCGTTTGTGCCTATCTAGAGCTAAAAATTGAGACTACAGTTGGAGTCACATTTTGATTTACGTTATGTGCCTCTGGCTTTGTGAGCATATTTGTCTGTGTTTTACATTTTAATAAATTATACCATTGGTATTGCACTAGGTTGCTGTGCCCTTCTTTCTTTTTGTTGTCCACAGTTTAGAACCCCCTGTCCTATATGGGCTGCAAAGCCTGGAGGCTACCTGGTGACTTGTGGAAAATCCAAGACTATATCCACGGATTTATGTTCTCTAGCTGCATGTAACTGTGATTTATTGCACTTAAGTGCAGACTAATTGTTTTTGTGTAAGTATTGCAGAGTTCAGGGGTCAGAAAGTGAATGATGTAGAGAGGGCTGGTTGGGGGGATATGGAGTTAATTAGGAAGACCGCATCCCGAAACATAGAAACAAAGAGGGAAAACCCCAAATGGGACTTTTTAGGTCTTAAATAGTAGTTCAAATGCTAATAGAAGCAATGAGGTGATAATCTTTATATAAAAACTTGAATTTTATTTTACAAAAGGTATAAAAGAGGAAAATGGGGAATACAAAAGATGACATAAAAATACAAGACAACATGTGGGTGGCACTGGCTAGCCCTAAAATGACCTCATCATATCAGTATATAGGTACAAAAGCAAGGAAACATATGATAATAATAAATACACCCGATGCGTTTCTGGAGGTTATCCGTCTTCAGGGGTGTTGAACATATTTTGTGGAGTACAGAGTACCTATAATAATGGTAAGTCATTTAGATAAAGCCAAACATAAAAATCAAATATGCACAGTCCGGTCTCTGGATAATTGGAGGAAGATGAAACATGAACCCAATTGCGACAAAGGGAGGAGGACAAACCGAGAGGGTCAGAGAGACCACCCAACAGACGGCAGGAAGAAACCCAGGGCCAAGGATGTTAATAGGCAAGGAATTTTAACTGTAGTCAGATGGCAAGAAAAAACGCACAGCCATGGAAGAATTAATGGGAAAGAAAAGATAAATGTGTAGACCTCCTGCACAGTGTTAATCAAGACCAGCCCGGAAGTGTGACTGAATGATGAAAGTGAATGATGCAGAGTTCAGGGGTCAGTAGTAAATGATGCAGAGGTCATTAATAAATCAGGGTCAGTAGTAAATAACGCAGAGCTCAGAGGTCAGTAATGAGTCAGGAGTCAGTAGTAAGTGATGCAAAGTTCAGGGGTCAGTAGTAAGCAACCAGAATGTAAGGATCAGTAGTAAGTGGTACAGTGTTCAGGGTTCTGTAGTAGGTGATGCAGATTTTAGAGTTCAGTAACAATTCGGAGCTTAGTAATAAGTAATGCAGAGTTCAGAGGTCCATAGTGAATGACTCAGAATTCAGAGGTCAGTAACAAATCAGAGGTCAGTAGTAAGGGACTCAGAGTTCAGGGGTCAGTAATGAGTCAGGGGCCAGTAGTAAGTAACACAGAGCTCAGGGGTTAGTAGTAGGTGACCAGAGTGTAGGGATCAGTAGTATGTGACACAGAGTTCATGGGTCAGTAGTAAGTGAGTCAAAGTTTAAGGGGGTCAGTAATAAGTAGCACAAAGTTCAGGGGTCAGTAATGACTTGGAGGCTGGTAGCTAGTGAAGCAGAGTCAATTGGCCAGCAATAAGTGATGCAGAGTTCAGAGGTCAGCAGTAAGTGATTCGGAGTTATGGGGTCAACAGTAAGTGATGCAGAGTGCAGTGGTCAGTAGTAAGTGATCAAGAGCTCAGAGGTAAGTAGTAAGTGACTCAAAGTTCTGGAGACAGTAGTAAGTGACTGAGATTTCAGGGGTAGGAGGTAAATGACAAAGAGTTCAGGGGTCAGTAGTGAGCCAGGGGTCAGTAGTAAGTAACACAGAGCTGAGGGGTCAGTAGTAAGTGACCAGAGTGTACGGATAAGTAGTAAGTAACACAGAGTTCAGGTGTCAGTAGTAAGTGAGTGAGAGTTTTGGGGTCAGTAGTAAGTGACACAAAGTTCAGGGGTCAGTAATGACTTGGGGGTCAGTATCTAGTGAAGCAGAGTCCAGGGGTCAGCAATAAGTGATGCAAAGTTCAGAGGTCAGCAGTAAATAATGCAGAGTTCAGGGGTCAGCAGTAAATGACGCAGAGGTCAGAGGTCAACAGTAAGTGATGCAGAGGTTGGGGGTCAACAGTAAGTGATGCAGAGTTCAGGGGTCAGTAGGAAATGACACAGAGTTCAGGGGTCAGTAGAAAGTGACGCAGAGTTCAGAGGTATGTAGTAATCAACTCAAAGTTTCTATAGACAGTAGTAAGTGTCTCCGATTTCAGGGGTAGGAAGTAAATGACACAGAGTTCAAGGGTCATTGGTGAGTCAGGGGTTAGTTGTAAGTAACACAGAGCTCAGGGATCAGTAGTAAGTAACTCAGAGTCCAGAGGTCATTAGTAAGTGATGCAGAATTCAGAGGTTGCTATTGGTTCATGAGTCAGTAAAACGTGATGCAGAGTTCAGGGGTCAGTAGTAAGTGATGCAGAGTCCAGAGATCAGTAATAACTCAGGGATTAGTAGTAGGTAATGCTGAGATCAGAGGTCACCTACCAATAACCAATACTAACCTTTTAACAGGTGCTCCAATGTATAAGACGAGGTTCAGCCTGGTTTTTAGTGTGATTTCAGGAACACATGACAATCGATTAAACATGGTTTCCGATGGGTCCAATTCACTTCCTGCCGTTTCCCATGTTTTTTGTCTACCTATATCATTACCACTCAGATGTATTATCAACACATCTGGCAGTGGCCATCCATAAACCATCCATACAACACTAACATCAACTCTCCCCAAACCATTCCTTGCCTACCAAACCAATAAGTTTAAAACATTTTCAGATCCAAATTTTCTCTGTAAACTCTTTCAATTGCTCTCTTATGGGCCCAGAATACAAAGGGGTGTGATGATCCAAATAGTCCTCCTTTTTCCTGAAATTCAAAAAGACAAGTTAGGTCTGATATATCAAGTATAGGCATTTGATTTCCATCCATCTATCTTCTTAATCTAACTCCAGCTTTGCAGCTCCAATCCTGAATCCCAATATAGAAGGAAAGTCATGTAATTTTAGGAAAAAGGAAACTGCACATAATATTTTGTTGATATGTGACCATGAATACTTTCTTTTTAATAATGAATTGAGAAATGAAAGTGCTACATTCTCATCAAAAGATGACCAAGGAATACGGTTTCCGTTGAGCAAAGCTATCCATGAAAACCAGGCTGATGAATATCCTAGCCACGTTGCAGGTGCCAAAGATTTCTTTATATGTTCATATATTAAACTATTTTCCAAAGATGCTGTGGGCATACTATACCAACTTTGTCTGCGTCCGTTAGTAGTTCGAAAAAACGAGTCATCTGCAACCGAGGGAGAGCATCTGCTACTATGTTACCTTCAACCAAATATTTCAAATTTGACATTTAGATACCACATAGGGTAACAATGTTGTAACTGGTAGTGATTTAGATGATAAACAATTAGTTGAATACATAACTTCTTTATTATCCATACTAATAAGATGGCGGTGGTTACTAAAATATTTACCCCAAATTTCTAGCGCTACTACAATCTGAAATAACTCTAATAAAACACAATTTTTTAACCAACCCTGATTATCCCACCTTAACGGCCATTTTTCAGCACACCAGTGATTTCTCTATATTGCAGTAAAACCAACAGAACCTGCTAAATCAGTGAATAAGCTAAAATCCTTATCTGAAATAAAATCCTGCTCCAATATGGTTCTGCCATTGAAGTGTGCTAAAAATGTAATCCATATTAACATATTTTCCCACATATCATGAGACATGCGCACATGAGAATAAGGGTTCTTTAAACCAGCTATTGAAGACTAGAGTCTTCTTGAAAAAATTCCACCCACTAGGAGAACCCTGGTTGCAAAGGCTAATGAACCTAAAAATTCTACATTTATTTTAATACTTTTTTTCTATGAAGTAAACCTATTAACAAACCAGAATTTTTTTTCCATTTTTTCTTTGGGCAGGTGAAATTCCATAAGAGATGGATCTATTGTGATTCCTAAAATTTCTAAACAAGTGGTCTGTAAAACCATTTTTTCTTTTGCAAGCGGATTCCCAAATTTTCCACAAGTATCATAAAATATTTACAACAAATGTAGGTAATCCACTGAACCAGAAAGGCCTAGAAATACAAAATCATTGAAATAATTTAATACGTATGGGGATCCTGAAATATCTTTAACTACCCATTCCACAAAAGTGGAAAAAGCCTCACAGTAGCGACAAGAAAGGGAACACCCCATCGGTAAACATTTGTCTAAATAGTATCTTCCTTCAAAATAGAAACCTAAAGAATTGAAACTATTTGGATGAATAGGCAATATTCTAAATGCCGATTTCACATCTGCTTTTGATAATAAAGAATTTGGACCAAGCTTTTTAAGTAATGTTAGAGCATCCTCAAATGATCCATATTCAACCGAACATGTCTCTTCTGGAATTTGATCATTAAGTGACTTGCCCACTGGATAGGATAGATGTTGAATCACTCTAAATTGATTTGGTTCTTTTTGGGCTAAAATGCCTAAAGGTGATATCTGAAAATTTAAAAAAGGTGGGTTTTTAAAAGGACCTGCTATTTTTTACTCAAATTATTCTATATATATATTTTCTCCCTTGCTATATCTGCTAATACATCAACTGATTTTACATTTTTTACCATTTTACAACCTGTTCCTGTAAACGAAGGTAACTCAAAACCTTCATTAAAAACATTATAGAGCATGAGTGCTGTCTGCTGATCTGGATATCTGCACAGCCATTGCAAGATGTTTGACAGGATCACCGCTGATTGCATAGAAGAAGACATATTCTTAAAGCATTTCATGACTGGATGCGGGCCAGAACAGAACGCACACTCTTGTCTGGAACGGCAATTTGAAGCCCATTTACATTGGGCTTCATTAAAAGCAAAACAGATGCCTTTTTTATATGATGTAGAGTTACTATTGACTTACAAATTCTGTTGACGTACTATTGGAGGTTTTTGGGGTAGTAAAAGATTTAACCATACCCAATATCTCTGCTTCCCCAAATCAGGTTTTTGTGCACAGCCAATTGTTGTCTAAACTATTCGTCGTAAATAAACCAACCTAAAGCTCCAAAATTTTTGTACGCCTCCAGAACTATATCAATATGGTGAAAAAAAACAGTGCTGCGCTCTGGGAATTTTTCACAGATGATACTTAAATAAATACAAAAAGCCTGAAGCCAGTTATTTAAAGATCTGGCTACAGGCCTTCTTCTATCATCCTCATTTTTGTCTTTGTCCTGTCTGAGAAATTCCTTGCTAGATGGAAGTAATGATAATAAATCAATAAATTCTTCATTCCATATCTTCTCTTTACTTGTAGCTGATAAATGAAAACCTAATGGAGATGGAGTGCAAGGCATGCTTTCTTTCATATAAATTTCTGGTACACCATACGTATTAGCATTACTTCTTTCTAGATGAGATGAATCTGAAACTGTAATAGTTGCAGCTCTGGCTCTGGTTTGCTGTTCTGGCACTGCCCATACACTAGAAACATCCTGTTATTGTTAACAGCATTAACTAACAAACCTTGTATAGTTGAAATAGAGGACACTAGTTGAGATATAGACGTGGACAGATTATTCAGAACTTCAGCATTAATAAACTCACCAGATACTGCTGAAGCAGCCAATGGCATCTCTCTCTAGCTGGGAAATTCTACACCCTTCTCTGCTGTTATTTGATTAGACCTAACTGGACTCTCTTGTCTGCCTGTGAATGCACTGCAGGAGCCGCTTGCGATTGACCCTGGCTCTAGCATTGGTAATTGCCTAGGGAACCGGCTTGTTTTCTCTGCCTCTACTCTGCTCTGACCCCATCTCTTCTTGACCACGCCTTTGGTGATGTCTGCTGTACCTCTGGCGAGGCCGGCCTCCCCAATGCTCCTCTTTGTTCAGCCACTGGAGAACTATACGGTTGCCAGGACTTTCCCCTCCTCTTCGCCCACCTTCCGTCATCACAAGCTCCTCCCACTGCTTCTTGACCTTGCCGACCTGGAACTGGAAGGAAGCCATCTTCATCCAGAGAGATGCCTTCCGCACTGACCTCTTCTTTAAGTCCGCCGCCTCTTCCCGGTTCCGCCGCTGCTCATTTAGTCTGCCGAGCATTCAGCCTCCAGCCCATTCAGTAAGGTGAGTCACTTTCAAATACAGGCATCTCCTCCTCCTGCCTCTGCTCCTTCCAACAGCTGCCAAAGTAAAGTCTTCATGTTGCCTCAGGAGTTAGCTGCAGAAAACCAGTATTATAGCTCTTCTGCAGAGCCCTGTCAGCACCCCTCTTTTATAGTGCTCCCCAAGCCTTCTTGAATTTTCAAGTCCATGTGACTATGGGGTTCGAGGCTCCCCCACACAGCAATCACAAGGTACCCCATCACCTCTGTGAGACCTATTTCTTAGGGGAGCCTCAAATCTCCTTAGCTGCGACAGTCCCATGAGAAAAGGGGCTGGGGGATATTAAAAGGCCCTATCCCCTTTATTTTACATTCCACACCAAAGGTAATCACTCCATGTGTACAAACAGCTGTGGACAGTGTCAGCCTGTCATAGATTGTACAATCTTCCTGTTCACTGCTGATCAGAAACACCTGGCCATACCTGCCACAGAAAAATGCTGATCTGAGCAGTGTATGGTCTAAATCAGCCATGTGCATTGTCCCAAAAAAGGTGAAAATGAGCGTTTAATTTTTAAAAAACAGCAATAGTTTTAAAAACAGAGCTTTACCAACTAATCACTCAAGGTTTGCATCTACTTTAAGAACTGCCATTTGTTGCCTAGCACTAACTATTCAAATACTTTATGCTGGACTAGTCTTTACTAAATGCTTTAATTAATTTACTAGACCTGTGATTTCACTGGGTCACAAGGCAGGATTGTACCAGACACGGCTTATCAGGTAACACAAAGCCCGAAGATTGTTTTACCAATAAAACATACCTCCAGTGACATTTCAGATACTATGACATTTCAGTTTGTATGTAGGTAGCCAATTATTTTATCCATCTGCGGGCCCATCACCTATATCCCTGTATTTTATTTCTTTTTATATGAATTTTATTCTACAATATAATCCAATGGCCCCAGGAAACAGTCAGTGGGACATCTGAGAGCAGGCAGGAGGGAAGTGCTCTGTCCAGGCTCTGGTGCTGAATCCCTCTCATCTCCCTCCAGTCTTCTTTATGTGCCTATTACCACAACAAGGTCCCCTCCACTAATACACAGATCTATATCACTGACCGCCTTCCATGTAGTCACAACGTGATAAAAGAGTAAATCAGAAATGATAAGCATGGTAAATGTAGTTTAGAAGTCTAGTAAAACCTGAACTGTCAGTTGAATGGTGCACCATAATTATCTCCTGCTGGGAGGAAATGTACACTTCATCGTTACCTGGCTCTTGGTTACTCCTCTAGCCCTGTAAATCTGTCTGTGAGATTGTGTTAGAAACAGATGTCAAGCAGAATGGCTGAATAAACACTACGTGCATGCAATATGGACTGTACAATACCTCCTCATATTCCAACAGGGGTGAAAACAGGACCAAGCTACAGAAATAACCTTCTGATGGTGGCCATAAACAGAATGATTTTATATATGATTGTATTGTTGATAGATTTATTGTTTGATTGTAAATATAATAGGGAGATCAAAAATATCACAAGATGCACCATACACTTAAACAGGGCAGCCATCAGGGGGGGACAGCCCATACACATGTAGGGGGCCCAGGCATTCCTAGGGGCCCGGCTGCCCAGACCCCAACCAATGAGACAGAGTTGTTGCTGCTGTAGTAACTAGCAATAGCTAAAACAGGGTGGCTGCAGAGTAAGCCGATGCAGCTGAAGGGATGTCTCTTTGCTGGATTGCGCTGTCTCTTTGCTGAAAATATGAGGCTGTCTCTTTGCTGGATCGGAATGTCTCTTTGCTAAATATATGAGGATGTCTCTTTACTGGATTGGGATGTGTCTTTGCTAAATATATGAGGCCGTCTCTTTACTGGATTGGGATGTCTCTTTGCTGAATATATGAGGCCGTCTCTTTGTTGGATTGTAATGTCTCTTTGCTGAATATGTGAGGCCGTCCCTTTACTAGATTGAGATGTCTCTTTGCTGAATATATGAGGCTGTCTCTTTGCTGGATTGGGATGTCTCTTTATTGAATATATGGGGATGTCTCTTTGCTGGCTTGGATTCATTTTTAAATGTTTTAAGTTGTAAGAGTGTTAAAATAGAAGTGGGTGCACTGAAGGACTTGTGGGATGGCCAGTGGGTGGATTCGGTGGGACAGCCAGAGGGCGGGCCCTGTGAAATGTTGGTCGTCAGGCCCAGAGGGGCCCAGGCCTAGAGCTGTGTAAGGGGCCCCAAAATGTCTGATGGCGGCCCTGCACTTAAATAGGAGCTCCAAGCAACAGCTACAAATACTGGAGCTGCTGACTTTTAATATAAGGACACTTATCTGTCAGGGAATCCCATGATGTCCTAACCTGAGCCGATTCTTTAATCGGCTTTGGGTGCAAGTGTTGGCATCTCAAGTAAGAGAAACAGGAAACATAGCCGGTTTCCTGCTGCACATGCCAGAGTCGCGCTGCGACTTGTGAATAGTCCCATAGTCTTCTGGGACCTTTGATGTTTCCCAGAAGACGGTGGGGGGAAGAAAAGGGGGGCAAACTTCAAATCCGCCTGTTCGTTTTTTTGGCGGATATGAACGGTCCCCCCATGCATCCCTATGGGGCATTGGATGTCAGAGGAGACATGTCCGCTTACATCCGATCCGATCCGTCAAATCTGGACGGATGGAAACCCTATTTTCCATCCGTTCAGCGGAGCGGAACGGTCCGTTCCCATCCGATTCCCCCATAGAGATGTATGGGGCTGTGACAGCTGCGTCTTCGCACACAGCTGTCATTCTCCTGCTCAGCGGGGGATCGACGGATCGATCCCCCGCTGAGAAAAGCGGAGTCCGTTTGACGGACCATATGCGTGAAAGAGCCCTAAGGGTTTCCACACATGTTGCAATCTGACTCTACAATCTTTGTACAAACAATTTTGGATTTACTAAAATGATGTAATATGAGCACCTACCTAATCTAATCTGTATCCAATCAGGAAGGCCCTTGCGTTACTAATGCACTAGTTATAGATCTAAAGGAGATTGTACAATCAAATTGTAACATGTGTGGGGAGCTTTTAACCACTTGCCGACCGCCGCCCGACTACGTACGGCGGCGGTCAGCCCCTCACAGACAAAGTGACGTACCGGTACGTCACTAGCCTGTGAGCCAATAGGGGGCGAGCGCGCGCCACCGGAGGCGCACTCCCGACCCCGCTCGTTCCCTAAGTAGCCCACGCATGTGACCGGCGGACCCGATGAAAGGCAAACAAAGCCGCCTGTCATTCTCCCTTGTGTAACAGCACAGATCATACGGTCCTGCTATGTAGGACCGTTGATCTCTGCTGTTACACACACAGCCACATCCAATCACAGTTAGAAGCACGCCCCTAGGGACACACTTAACCCCTCCCTCTCCAATAAAGTTAACCCCTTCCCTCCCAGGTGTCATTTTTACAGTAACAGTGCATATGTATAGCACTGCTTACTGTAGTAATGTCACTGGTAACCCCAAAAGTGTCAAAAATGTCAGTCAAGGGTCCGATCTGTCCGCCGCAATGTCGCAGTCCCTCAAAAAAAATCGCAGATCGCTGCCATTACTCGTTAAAAAAAAAAAACAATAAAAATGACAAAAATCTTTCCCTTAGTTAGTAAACGCAATAACTTTTGCGCAAACCAATCAAAATACGCTTTTTGCAATTTGTTTTACCAAACATATGTAGCAGAAAACAAATTGGCCTAAAATGTTGAAAAATTTTGATTTTTACATGTTTTTGGGGGGGAATTTCATATAAAAAAAAATGTGAAAAATATTGTTATTTTTGAAAAATTTTCGCACTTTTTTTGTTTATAGCGCATGATCAAAAAATCGCACAGGTGATCAAATACCACCAAAAGAAAGCTCTGTTTGTGGGGAAAAAAGGACATAAAATTAATTTGGGTACAGCATCGCACGACCGTGCAATTGTCCGTTAAAATCACGCAGTGCCGAATCGCAAAATAGGCCCTGGTCAGGAAGGGGGTAAATTCTTCTGGGGCTTAAGTTGTTAAAAACTGCAGTAAAAGCGATAATGTTTCACATAGCCCCCAAATCAGGTTTTACATTCCATATGATAGTCTGGTTGTTGTGCACATCATGTGTTCCACCATTTCTCTCCTTGTGTGTTCATAGCTCAGCCAGGCTGTGCTGCCAGGACGCCCACAGCCCTCAATAAACGCCGCGGTTGCAATGGTCAATAGCACAATGACTTTCCACTATTGATTAATGTGTGTATAGAGTACTTTACAGCCACAATCCAGCCCTCCCCCGCGCCCCCCATATTTACCAATTTGGCTCATGTGTTTATAGGGTTTAACAGCACTTGGCACCCAGTGGGATGGGCAATCTTGTAAAAGTAAATCATTTACCAGCAGAATAGCTGTAAGCAGTTTGGGGGTGAAATGTGTTTTTTTTCTCTCTCTCGCAGGTGCAATCTGAATCAATTAAATTAATTAAGATAATGCCTCATGCCCCAGAGATTTGCATGGGTTGGATTTGTCCTATATATTTTAATAATGGGTAGCCCTGGCTATTTATAATACAATTTATAACATA
The DNA here is from genome assembly GCF_965119305.1 of Pelophylax lessonae. NCBI lineage: Eukaryota > Metazoa > Chordata > Amphibia > Anura > Ranidae > Pelophylax > Pelophylax lessonae. The sequence continues at coordinate 236,190,456 of NC_138773.1, forward strand.
TGGGTCATTTTAAACGGAGTGCTAAGCTCCTGTCAGGGAAACGTTTAATTAATATGAGGAGCTACTATTTAGCATACCTGATTTCGGCTGATATAAATAGCCTACAGTGATAAGAAATGTTTAACCATATGATGGTCATAGGATAACATTGAGTATGATATGGAGTTCTGTCAATGGGGTTATAGCAATAGATAGTATCAGGGGTTATGTTGGCCTTTCTCTGGATTCAGTGCTGAAGTACCCATTGATGTCAGATAACCTTTACAAGATCGAGTTTATGGGGCATTTACAGAAACCACCAGTTTTTAAAGGGCAAGGAATATAATGGCCAGACTGGTGCTCTTGTCTACACTTTACATCTACTAGCAGATCTCAAGTCCCTTTAAAATATTACGTGCCTGGCTGCAGGGCTTTAAGTGGCCCAAAAGAGGTGCCGGTACTCTATTATAGCCTATACATTTTTTTTATATCAGGGCCCCCACAGAGCGCCCCCACCTCACATCAGGGTCCCCACAGAGCCCCCCCCACATCAGGGTCCCCACAGAGCCCCCCTTACATCAGGGTCCCCACAGAGCCCCCCCTCACATCAGGGTCCCCACAGAGCCCCCCTCACATCAGGGCCCCCACAGAGCACCCTCCACCACACATCAGGGTCCCCACAGAGCCCCCCTCACATCAGGGCCCCCACAGAGCACCCTCCACCACACATCAGGGTCCCCACAGAGCCCCCCCTCACATCAGGGCCCCCACAGAGCGCCTCCCCCCCACCCCACATCAGGGTCCCCACAGAGCACCCCCATACCCTCCCATCCCACATCAGGGTCCCCACAGAGCACCCCCCCTCACATTAGGGTCACCACAGACCCCCCCCCCATCCCATCCCACATCAGGGTCCCCAGAACTTCTCCTACTCACGTTTTTAGGCTGAGGGCGGCTGACACACAGGACTCACTGTGCTGTGCTGGCCTGGAGTAGCTGGAGGGAGGAGGTGGGTGGAGCCAACACTCCACTCGGCGCGCAGCAGAAGCGAAAGGAGGCACCACAGTGTATGCTGCGGCCTCGCTCTCCTCCTCCTCAGATGACCTCACTGGTTGCTAGACGCCGAGCGGCGATAGCAACAAGTGCACTGCAGTACAGGCCAGCAGCGTGGCAGCTCTGCTGCCGCTGCTGGCCTGGGCTGGGACTCCGGAGCCAGGGGGACTCACTGGTGGTGACTGGTCTGGCGCAGATGTCCAAAATGAGCGTACCGGTACGCTAAGGCGCACGGAGAGGTGGTGGTACCCTCAAGAGCCATATTTGGAAGTGGCGGTACTGAGTACCGGTGCGTACCGGCCCACTTAAAGCACTGCCTGGCTGCTATGCTGAATAATTGACTTCAATACTTTCTGAGTGACTGAGCTAGAACAAGTGAAATCATAACTTTATACCTGTTCGGGGTCAGTACTGAAGCAACAGGGTCAGCATGACAGCCAGGCAATTAGCATTTTCAGAATGCAGAAAGTCAGCAATGACCCCATTCATATACAGCTTATCTCCATCTGATGGTTATGAGTGGATAAGACAATTAACAAAACTGTGAGCAAAAAGGAAGATCAGTGAAAGAGCCGTCCATGGTTACTTCTTATTCCATCAAAGACTTCCCATTCATTGGCCAGTGAGGACATTTTGTTTCCTTTTCACTGAGCAGTTTGTCACATAGTTTTTCCTAATTGCCGGTTTACACTACCGTGGCACCGGGGCGACCTGTGAAGTCACGTGCACCGCGACTTCCGCGCGACTTGCACGGACTTCATATAATGAATGTCAATGCAAGTCGCTTCGATGTCGCCCCTAAGTAGTACAGGAACTATTTTCTAAGTCGGAGAGACTTGAGTCGCTCCTATTAGAACGGTTCCCATAGCACTGCATGGACCGCGACTTGTCAGGCTGACCAGTCGCCTGACAAGTCGTGGTAGTGTGAATGGGCACTTAAAATCTCTGTATTCCATAGTATCAATTTCATTCCTTTTTTTGACCTTTTGTTTTCCTTAACCACTTCAGGTCCGGAAGGTTGTACCCCCTTAATGACCAGGTAATTTTTGCGGTACGGCACTGCATTGCTTAAAGTGCCGGTTCACATTGGTGTGATGCGGGAACCCTGCAAATCCACTGTGGGTTCCCGCATCGCACCCAACTCACAGGCAGTTCACACTGCCATACATAGGTGTGCGCAGCCTATTGCATTAGGGTGTGCACCCCAAAGTTTAAATACACATGCATGTACATGTACATTACTCTCCCTGCTGGCAAAGTGAAATAGAAGTGTGTGGCACTTCTCTTATGGCAGAGCAGGTCCGAGGGAGATCTTTCCCATCTCCTCACTGGCAAACAGAGCGATAATGCTAATGTGCCCTAGGTGATTAGGGTGTGCCCAGGCACACCCGGCACACCCTGTGCGCACGCCTATGCTGCCATATGCAAACTGCTGGGAGTGTCAATACAAAGTTAATGACACCCCCAGATTAGTTCACATATTGCAGTGCAAACTATCAATTTGGACAGGAATCGGATCACATAAGTGTGAACACCCATGCGATCCGATACTGGTGCAGACCAAAAAAAGGCTCCTGCACGACGTTGGTCCGAATGCAATGCAAATTCAGCCATACAATCTGTATGACTGAATTTGCATCGCACAGACATTGCATTTGATTTGCACAGCAGAGCTGTGCAAATTCCATGCGATGTCTGACATCGCTATAGTGTGAACCGACTCTGACTGACAATTCCATGGTTCTATGATGCGGTACCCAAAAAAAAGTGATGTCCTTTTTTCCCACAAATAGAGCTTTCTTTTGGTGGTATTTGATCACCTCTGCAGTTTTTATTTTTTGCGCTATAAACAAAAAAATAGCGACAATTTTGAAAAAAAAAAAACAAAAAACAATGTTTTTTACTTTCTGCTATAAAACACATCCAATAAAATTTTTTTAAAAAATCAAATTTTTTTTTTTCAGTTTAGGCCAATATGTATTCTGCTACATATTTTTGGTAAAAAAATTCCAAAAAGCGTATATTGATTGGTTATAGCGTTTACAAACTATGGGATAAATTTATGGCCTTTTTTTAATTGGTTTTATTAGTATTAGTGGTGATCAGCGATTTTTAGCGGGACTGCGACATTGCGGTGGACAAATCTGACAATTTTCTGGGGACCAGTGACATCAATACAGTGATCAGTGCTAAAAATATGCACTTTTACTGTATAAATGACCCTGGCAGGGAAGGGGTTAACATCAGGGGTGATCAAGGGGTTAAGTGTGCTCCTAGGGATTGTTTTCTAACTGTGGGGGGGAGTGGACCAACAGCAGATCAGTGTTCCATGGTAGTAGGAACATAAGATCTCTCTCTTCCTGTCTGACAGAACGGAGCTCTGCCTTGTTTACATAGTCAGACCGCATTTCTGTCATTCTCCTGAATGATCGGGGGTATCCAGCAGCCACCAGACCCGCTGATTGGCTCCCGCTGTGTCCAATCACAGCCGGAGCGACGCTTCGGCGACACGCACGTGCCCCTCTGGGGCCCATCTACAAGGGCCGCCCTGCCACATGTAAATGTACGTGGGGCAGTCCTTAAGTGGTTAACCACTTAAGCCCCGGAAGATTTTACCCCCTTCCTGACCAGGGCCTATTTTGCGATTCGGCACTGCGTAACTTTAATGGACAATTGCGCGGTCGTGCGATGCTGTACCTAAACAAATTTGATGTCCTTTTTTTCCCACAAACAGAGCTTTCTTTTGGTGGTATTTGATCACCTGCGCGATTTTTTGATCATGCGCTATAAACAAAAAAAGAGCGTCAATTTTGCAAAAATAACAATATTTTTCAAATTTTTTTATATGAAATTTCCCCCCAAAAAAATGTAAAAATCAAAATTTTTTAACATTTTAGGCCAATTTGTTTTATGCTACATATTTTTGGTAAAAAAAATCGCAAAAAGCGTATTTTGATTGGTTTGCGCAAAAATTATTGCGTTTACTAACTAAGGGAAAGATTTTTGTCATTTTTGTTGTTTTTTTTTAATGCGTAATGGCGGCGATCTGCGATTTTTTTCGCGGTACTGTGACATTGCGGCGGACAGATCGGACCCTTGACTGACATTTTTGACACTTTTGGGGTTACCAGTGACATTACTACAGTAATCAGTGCTATTAATATGCACTGTTACTGTAAAATGACACTGGCAGTGAAGGGGTTAACTTTTTTTGAGAGGGAGGGGTTAAGTGTGTCCCTAGGGGCGTGATTCTAACTGTGATTGGCTGTGGCTTGAGGTGTAGGAACAGTGATCAACGGTCCTACATAGTAGAACCGTATGATCACTGTTCTTACACAGGGGAGAATGACAGGCGGCTTGTTTACATCAGCCGCCTGCCCTTCTTCCGCTCTAACAGACTATCGCGAGTGCCCGGCGGACATCGGGTCCGCCAGGCACACGCGCAGGGGGGGTCCGTGACCGAGCGGGAGCGCGCCTGCGGCGGCACTCACTCGCTCCCCAGAGCCTCACAGGCTAGTGACGTACCCATACGTCACTTTGCCTGTGAGGGGCTGACCGCCGCAGTATATGTACTTGCGGCAGTCGGCAAGTAGTTAAACAAAAAATTACACAGTAACCTAGGTAATCTGGTTTTAAAAAAGACACCAGTCCATCAGGTTCAACCAAATTTAAAAAAAAAAATCCCAACACACTCAAATAGAAAACCTCCATATACACTATCCTATACCCACAGTTATCACAAGTGAAGTCATGAGTACACCAGTTGTAAAGACCTAGTACTGTATTAGTCTTTTTGTTAAAGTGTATATACACGATTTATCCAAATTTATCCTTCAACCTCTAGGAAACATGCTACTATTTTTTTGTCTTGTTACTGTTGCAAGAAAAGCTTTTATGGCTTAGTTCACACGGGGAATTTGAATCCATACCCTGTGTGATGGTCGTGCTTACCTGTATGGGGAGGCATAGGTGTTCTGATATTTATGGCTAGTTGTAAAAGTAACTCATTTTTACAAACTGTCAGTAAATTTACTGACGATTGGCAACCCTGCTTCAATGAGAATTTTTCATCAGACATGCATGTTACTGGAAGATGTTTACATAAAATAGTATATACCATGCCTGCTCCTCTCTAGAGAACAATACTTACAATTTAGCAGAGATGTATTGTAACTAAGTAGAACTACTTCACTACTGTACATAAGTACCGAAAGGCCGTATCTTTACTTTCCTAGAGTAGAATTTTTTTCTCCTACTTCCACTTTTACTTCACTACATTTTTTCAATGATTTCAATACTTCTACTCCTATATATTTTTTTTTTCTGTTTTGCTGCATAGTTACTCGTTACTATTATAAAAATTACCACTGCCAGAACAGTAGATGGCAGGTTTCATGAAGCTCAAAACATGTATATTATCAGTGCATACGAAAATAAAAGCTACTGTATGTATAAATAAAAGCTGCATATGAAATAATAAAAAACAATATGATGTTCAAACTTTTGACTTCTTTCTTTATTAACTACATAACACAGTACTTGTACTTTTACTTTCAGTACTTGAGTAGCAATTTTTTTTTCAAAACTACTGGTACTTTTACTTTCAGTACTTGAGTAGCAAAATTTAAAAAAAAAACTACTTGCAATACTTAAGTACAAAAAATGTTGAATACTTTAGTACTTCTACTCAAGTCACTTTTTGATCGAGCACTTCCACTTCTGCTCAAGTCACTTTTTGATCGAGCACTTGTACTTTTACTCAAGTATGGGTTTTGAGTACTTTATACAACTCTGCAATTTAGTCATCTACTATAACCACTTTACCACCGGAGGATTTTGCTGTCTTCCGTCCAGGCCACTTTTTGCGATTCGGCGCTGTGCGACTTTAACTGACAATTGCGCGGTCGTGCGACGCCGTACCCAAACGAAATTTACATCCTTTTTTTCCCACAAACAGAGCTTTCTTTTGGTGGTATTTGATCTCCTGTGCGATTTTTACTTTTTGCGCTATAAACAAAAAAATAGCGTTTATTTTGAAAAAATAACAATATTTTTCACATTTTTTTATATGAAATTCCCCCCCAAAAAAATGTAAAAATCAAATTTTTTTAAAATTTTTGGCCAATTTGTTTTATGCTACCTATGTTTAGTAAAAAAAATCGCAATAAGCGTATTTTGATTGGTTTGCGCAAAAGTTATTGCGTTTACTAACTAAGGGAAAGATTTCTGTCATTTTTGGTGTTTTTTTTTTTAACGCGTAATGGCGGTGATCTGGGATTTTTTTTGCGGGACTGTGACATTGCGGCGGACAGATCGGACCCTTGACTGACATTTTTGACACTTTTGGGGGTACCAGTGACATTTCTACAGTAATCAGTGCTATATATATGCACTGTTACTGTAAAAATGACACTGGCAGGGAAGGGGTTAATTTTATTGGAGAGGGAGGGGTTAATGTATGCCTGGTGCTTACTGACGTGTGGGGGGGGAGGTGACTGTGTGACAGAAGGACAGATCGGATGTCCAGCTATGCTGAACACTCCGATCTGTCAGTCCCTGTCACTATGGAGATCCGCCCGCTGTGTTTACACACAGCGGGCGGATCTCCAGACTCGATCCCCGACGATCGGGGCAGAGCAGCGGCAATCGCCGCTGCTCCTCCGCTGGCCCGACTCCCGCTGTGAATGAACACAGCGGGAGCGAGCCTCCGGCGGCGCGCGAGCGCCGCCCACAAGGGGCGGAGTCCAGCGACGTAGGTCTACGTCGCTGGACGGGATCGCGGCACTTTGCCGCAGTAGCCTCAATGTAAGCGGGGCTAAAGTGGATAATTATTCCATACAAATACATTTTTCTTCTTGATGATATCTTCTAGGGTGAATTTGGAATTAAAATGACAGAAATACAAAGGCTGCCACTTCTTTTTTCTAATTTGGAAAATGTCAGTTGCCTGGCTACTTTTAGAGCAGTATTAAACCCAAAACCAAAAATGCAATATATCACAGTTTTCCAATCCTTACAGCAAATGTGGTGGCTGCATTTGTTTTGTTTTTTAGGCTTTTCCCCTCTGTTTTAACCTGGTGATCTGCCCAGTAGCATGCCCCCTTTATTAGGGTGCCTACACTCTGAATGAAGGAGCACAGGGGCACCTTCAGAGCCGGTTCACATACAGGCGACCCGACTTCCCGGGGCAACCTGTGAAGTCGCGGTGCACAGCTCGCACCGCGACCTCGGAGCGGCATGCAGGGACTTCATATCATTGAAGTCAATGCAGGTCGCCCCAAAGTAGTACAGGACCCTTTTTCTAAGTCGGAGCGAATTGTGTCGCTCCTATTAGAACGTGTCCTGTGCTACTCTATGGCAGGCGACCCACGGCGACTTGTCAGATGACCAGGTCGCCTGACAAGTCGCGCTAGTGTGAATGGGGTCTTAGAGCCGGTTCACACTTATGCGTGTGCCGGGTTCGCATGTCATGTCGGAGCGCACTGCTCCGACATGACATGCGATCAGCTGTGCGGTGCGAGTTTAGCCATACAGTTTGTATGGCTAAATTCGCACCGCACCCGCAGCAAAGACGCACAGGAGGCATTTTTGCTGCCGCATCAGGATCGGATCGCACAGCGGTTCACACTTGTGCGATCCGATCCTGTGCGAACTGCACGATCGCACTGCGATATGCGATCAAACTGGGGGTGTCGTTAAGATTACATTGACACCCCCAGCGGATCGCATATGGCAGTGTGAACTGCCGGGGGTGCGTGTGCGATGCGGGAACAGGCTGCGAATTCGCAGCCTTCCCGCATCGCAATAGTGTGAACCGAGCCTTAGACAGCAGCATTGTTAAAGTGATATTAAAGGTACACATTTAAACAAACAAACAAAAATAATACCATACTTGCTCTATATAGTGTTTTTTTTTTTTTTGCACAAAGCAGCCCCAATCCTTCTCCTCTCCCCTGCTGGTGCTCCTGGCCCCTCCCTTCTGCCAAGTGCTCCCAGAGCAAGTAGCTTGCAATGGGGTCACACAAGCAGGCATGCTCCTGAGCCACTGCTCAGCATGTCCATTCAGACACAGAGCCGTGGCTCGGCCCCTCTCTCTCCTCATTGGCTCACTTGCTATAATTGAAAGCAGCAGGTGCCAATGACTGTCACTGCTGTCTCAGCCAATGAGGAGGGGGAGTCCCTCACAGCTGAGACACTTGTGCACTTTGATGGATCGCGAAGGAGCTCAGGGGAGTATTGGGGGGGGGGCTAAAGGTTTTTTTTATGCATGAAGGTAAAAAACCTTGAGCCTTTACAACCACTTTAATCTGTGGGGAGGATATTAGATGCACTAGCAGATTTAGAAACACTAACAAATTAAATCTGAACCCCAGCTCACAATTTATAAGCAGTTACAGGAACAGTTTTGTTCTTTTTCGGGTAAAGGTTTTGCATAATTCAAAGTTGATAATTGTAAGCACCCCTGTCAGTGGTAAATGATTTGTCTCAGTGCCAGTTTACACATATGCGATGCGGGAACCCTGTGAATCCACTGCGTCGCACTCGACTCACAGGCAGTTCACAATGCCATATGTGAATCGCTGGGAGTGTCAATACAAAGTTAACGACACCCCTTTATCAGTTTGCATATTGCAGTGCAAACTGTCAGTTCGGACATGAATCGCATTGCATAGGTGTGAACACCCATGTGATCTGATTCCGTTGCAGACCAAAAAAAGGGCCCTGTACAACTTTGGTTCAGATACGATGCAAATTCAGCCATACAATCTGTATGGCTGAATTTGCAACACACAGACATCGCATGTGAATTGCAGAGCAGTGCGCTGCGAATCACATGTGATGCTTGACATTGCAAATGTGTGAACCGGCACTCAACCCTCTAACTGCTACATCTGCAGGACTACTTGATATAAGCCACACACCGCTCCAGGTGGAAATGCCTTCAAACATCCTCACAGTAACAGCACAGGAGCACGGTGCAGGTTCAATGTGCAAGCCATATGGAACAAAAAGTGTGTCTGGACAGCCGCATTTCAATGCAAATTTTTATTGAGAAGAGGATAAAATACCACAGCATACAGAGGTACAGATCAAAGACCACTGACGCGTTTCACACTACTAACAGTGCTTAATCATAGCTAGGACAACTTGTTCTGTTGAAAAACAACAAATCACCAGATGAAAATAAAGGAAAGAAAGATTAAAAAATGAATGCAGACATCACATCTAAGGCCTCTTTCACACGGGCGTTCCGTATGTCCGTATATCATTCCATCCGTTTGAGGGTGATATACGGACATAATGCATGTCAATGGGATTGCGGATGTCGGCGGATGACCATCCGCCGACATCCGATTTGCGTCCTTTCAGTTCTGTTCCGTTTTTTGGAACGGAACAGAACCCTATTTTTCTTCCATTTAAAAAAACGGAGAGGACGCAAAATCGGATGTCATCCGCTGACATCCGCAATCCCATAGACATAAATTATGTCCGTATATCATCTGCAAATGGATGGGATGATATGCGGACATACGGACCGGATGACACAAGTGTCAAACGTGTCCGTAAAAAAAAAAGAAAAAAAGTGCCGGAGCGGATCACAATACGGTCCGCTCCGTGTGAAAGAGGCCTAAGAATTGGTAAGCTGCAATATAATAAATTAATGCGTTTGGGTTAAATAACTGCTTTAGTCCCGGTTCACACTACCGCGACTTGTCAGGCGACTGGTCAGCCTGACAAGTCGCGGTCCATTCTGTGCTACGGGAACCGTTCTAATAGGAGCGACTCAAGTCGCTCCGACTTAGAAAATAGTTCCTGTACTACTTCGGGGCGACATCGGAGCGACTTGCATTGACTTCCATTATGTGAAGCCCGTGCAAGTCGCGCCGAAGTCGTGGTGCACGCGACTTCACAGGTCGCCCCCGAAGACAGATCGCCATAGTGTGAGCCGACACTTAAGCTGAGACAAATAGAACAGAAGCATAAAGTGTAAAGTCGGACTTTCTTATTTGCCAGTATTGACGTCTTCAAAGTGGTTGTAAACCAGAGTTGTATAAAGTACTCGAAACCCATACTTGAGTAAAAGTACAAGTGCTCGATCAAAAAGTGACTTGAGTAGAAGTGGAAGTGCTCAATCAAAAAGTGACTTGAGTAGAAGCACTAAAGTATTCAACATTTTTTGTACTTAAGTATTGCAAGTAGTTTTTTTTTCAATTTTGCTACTCAAGTACTGAAAGTAAAAGTACCAGTAGTTTTGAAAAACAAAATTGCTACTCAAGTACTGAAAGTAAAAGTACAAGTACTGTGTTATGTAGTTATTAAAGAAAGAAGTCAAAAGTTTGAACATCATATTGTATTTTATTATTTCAAATGCAGCTTTTATTTATACATGCAGTAGCATTTATTTTCGTATGCGCTAATAATACACATGTTTTGAACTTCATGAAACCTGCCATCTACTGTTCTGGCAGTGGTAATTTTTATAATAGTAACGAGTAACTATGCAGCACAAAAAAAAAAACATTGGAGTAGAAGTATTGAAATCATTGAAAAAATGTAGTAAAGTAAAAGTGGAAGTAGGAGAAAAAAATTCTACTCTAGGAAAGTACAGATACCGCCTTTCGGTACTTAAGTACAGCATGCGCTTTGAAGAAACGGCCACCCATGCGGTTTCTTCAGAGCCCTGTACCATGACCGGCAGCTCCCACGCGCATGCGCGGGGGTGATGTCATGCGGCTCTCAGCCAGTAGCATAGCCAGGGTCCGCAGACCAGGAAGGAAGATGGATGCGGCCTCCAGCTGGGGAGGATTAGGGCTTTGTTTGGAGGTAAGTGTCACATATGTGATGCATACTAGTACATTATGCATTTAGTTTGCAGAGAAGAAAAAAAAAAAGGAAGAGTTTACTTCCTCTTTAAAGGATCAACATGACAGCCAAAGTAGCATTTTCCAAAGGAAAGATCTTCAGCAGCAGTTTCCATTTTCTGCCATGACAGATCTCCTCTGTGTGACATTTAGGCCAACGGGCGCGATCAATAAGGGATAATACGTGTGTCAGTTAATTGGGTCTTCCTCCATTGTCAGGAGATGTAGACAAGGTCCGAAATTAGCGCAGCAGAGAGAGATATCTGTCTTTCAGCTTACAGGATTTAGGCTGGGGATGAATAAATGACTGGGGCTTTCACAATCAGTTAGGCTGGGGAATAAATAAATGGCAGGTTGCCTCCAGTAGTCAGTTGGGATTTACAGGGGGGGTTATTGGGTTATAAAGGATTGAGATCTGCTGGGTCGGTTGGGTTTAAGAGCACAGGCTGCCTGCCTCCTGGGGATGCTCACCCAGGCAGAAAAGAGGCTTTTGTTAGGAGCGTGTGCAGCTCGCGTGCCTCTCTATGGACAGCAGTCAGGCTGGAGAGGCTCACACTGCGTCTGATGGGGACTGGGATGGGTGGCAGGGATCACTATTAATCCAATAAATAATAGTAGACTGTTCTGTAAATAGGGGAGGAAGGGTCTCACAACTGTCCCCACACTCCGCAACCTGTGGATCTACAGCTAATGCACAACAGCCTGCTAACATGATGCCCTAGTTCATGTAGACTCAACTCAGAGGCTGGATGCTGGGATTTAATCATTAATTCCATCTATTCCCTAAAGTGTCAGTAGGGCTGTGCAAAAATCGTGTACCAAATTATCTGGTTAATAACCGAAAATCAAAAACAGTCTGTGCTCTGGATGACTGTGCAGAATAAAAAATAAAAATAAAATCAAAGATGAGCAAATAATTATCCTCCTCTGGCAAATTCATTGAGATAAGGTAAAAAGTCAAGTTGGAAAGACATTTATAAATATCTAATAATTAACTGATATGGCTCTAACCATATTCTATGTAGCTCAAAATGTGATTAGAGATATTATTTTTTCTTGTATTTCCAGCATGTAAAGATTCATTACGTTAAACCGGTTAACTGATCACAATGACCTATTTTATTTACAACTAATTATTAATAGTATGTGTTAAAAAATATTAAATATATATATATATATATATATATATATATATATATATATATATATTTCGTTTTAAAATAAAGTAGGTCATTATGATCAGTAATATCTTAAAAAAAATATAAAAAAAAAAAAAAAAAATATATATATATATATATATATATATATATATAGAGAGAGAGAGAGAGAGAGAGAGAGAGAGAGAGAGAGAGAGAGAGAGAAAGAGAGTTTATATCGTGTTGCCTAAAAAAGCTATCTCCAACTCCAGCTTAAAATATATATATATATATATATATATATATATATATATATATATTATATATATATAAAAAGAGTTAAAACTATACAAATGTATATATATATATATATATATATATATGTATATATGTATATATATATATATATATAATTTCAATTATGCATATATATATATATATATATATATATATATATATATGTATACATATATATTTTTTTTAACTAGTTAGACTTCCATTGAAGCTAGTTTAAAGATTTCCTAATTGCTCTGGTGTGCTAATGTTTTTCTCCTGCTGTGATGCGGCAATGAACAGGTTAAGTGCAGTAGCTTAGGCTAGTAGCCTTTGACCTAGACTTGTGTTGATGACTCATCTACAGAGATTCATCTTATCCCTGCTGCCTCTCAAAGCTCCACTCACCACCATTCAACACCCACTACCTGTTTAGCCCATCTGTCGGTCTGAGAAGTCTGTCATCCAGGCACCAGGAGTCATGTGACCTCCCCATTGCCACTCATCTGTTGCAGCACAAAGTTAAGGCACTGTACCTTCACGTGATCCCTCCACAATAAAATAAATGTGCCCAGAAATCAATGTATCAGGCTGGGCGATTGCCCCCATCTCCACCCTACAAAATAGAAGAGAGACCCCCGCACCGCTCTGTGTCCCCAAATCTATAAATATTTTATTATTATTATTACTACTATTAAAACAAGCACACTAAAGAACACATCCTACAATGAATGCGATGACATGAATGATTGTCATAGGACAAGGAACAGATTAATTATTGTGTGTGCATAAAAGGAACAAATGTTCTGGGGGGGGGGGTAAAATCGGATATATAGATGGGTGAAGCGACTTCATTCATTAGCCAAGATAAGTACCATTGTGTCTGGCTGCATGACTTGCAAAATATGGGCTTCCATCAACTTTGCTAGAGATAGATACAGAAATATCAGACAGACAGACAGACAGACAGATAGATAGATAGATAGATAGATAGATAGATAGATAGATAGATAGATAGATAGATAGATAGATAGATAGATAGATAGATAGATAGATAGATAGATAGATAGATAGATAGATAGATAGATAGATAGATAGCATTGATGAATCTACTAAGAGATAGATGGTAGATAGATAGATAGATAGATAGATAGATAGATAGATAGATAGATAGATAGATAGATAGATAGATAGATAGATAGATAGATAGATAGATAGATAGATAGATAGATAGATAGATAGATAGATAGATAGATAGATAGATAGATAGATAGATAGACAGATAGTCTACCAAGAAACAAAGAAAATGAAAAGACAATAAGCAGAGTCTACCAGGATAGATAAATGGAAAGAAAAGGAAGGAAGGAGTGAGTTGGATATTGCGCACATTCCCCATCATACTGTGACTGTGATTCAGGTGAAGTCAGGTGGTTGTGTAATATTCTCCAGTGTCTGCTGATTAATTACCTGCCTGCATTAAATAACTTAATGAGTTTGTGGAGAAGCAGAATAATTGTCCTGAGCACATCACAGATCGCCATGTGTAGGGAGGATCGGGCGGACTGTGAAGAATAGGATCACCTGGAGTGATGGAGAAGTCCGGCCAGGGACCAGGGACAGCTCCTACAATGACAGAGATCGGGGCTTATATTGGCTGGGAGTCTGGGATCCTCTGTTAGGATGGACAGAATTCTACACTTCTAATGGGGTATTTAGTTGCAGCTTAAAGAGTTTTTATTTTATTCGGTCCAATGAAATGAATATATATATATATATATATACGATGATGATAAAATGTGATGATAACAGAAGGAGCATACAACACAGAGCTGTGGAAGTAAGGAGGAAGATTTTCCCTTCCTGGTACCGCAGAGAACTCCTCCAGTCACATCCCTGGGATTATATTTGGCAGATGAGAACTCTTCAGTTTCTTTAATGAATATATATAAAAAGAAAATAAAAGGACATAAAGATCCTCCATAAAAAGCCCGGCATAATAATGACACTAGTGTCGGAATCTCATGCAGGATGTCGCCTCTTGTCATTAATGGCACTTTGCAAATCAGGGGGCACCGAGAGGTTCCACGGACACAAGTGATCGCTGTCTCCTTCTGCCTCCCCTTCTGTCACGTCTTGTGCACACAATGCACGGCCAGGAAGGGGTTAACCCTGTCCTGCGGGTACAAACAGGTTCGCAGAATCTGTAACTGGCGACAGATGGCCACTTTTTTCCCCCCCTTGGCCACAAAAGAGATGGAAGGGAGAGCAGCGCTGAATACAAATGGATGGAGGAAAAGGGGGCCGCGTCACGTGATCTGCCGTTTGCCTGACTTGGGTGACCATATGGCGCGTGCCGGGGAAAGTTAGGGGGCGGGGCTTAAAGGAAGGCGCTGGGGGGGGGGGGGGGACGCAGGCGCACTGCGCTCGCCTCTTCACTAATCTGTGTGACTGCTGTGTTGTCACCTCTACTCCTCCTCCCTCTTACTTGTCTCCTAGCGTCACGAGACCCGCTATAAAACCCCAGAGTCTCATCACAGCCCCCAGAAATAAACAAAACAATTCACCCCAGCACCTACACCTCTGCTCTGTACCACTGGAGAGGTTATGAGACTGTCACTGCCAAGGAGATACTAATACTAAGGTAAGCCTTACCTGCCTCATCATCTCACCAGCATTATTTCAGTCTATTCATGCAATTTTAGAATGCATCACAGCTTTCTCAGACAGTCAGAATTCCATTTTTTATTCATTTTTTTCCTCCTTAATATTTCTTGGCCATTAATCAAACTAATACTTTCATCATCAAAGCATTCTCTTAATGGGATGGATGTAGACTAAGCAGCTAATAAAGTAGTAAAGCCAAGTAGTGCTCAATACACTTGTACAGATGTCAGTTGATTACCTTGAGATTAGAAATAGTTTGTAGAAGGGGCTGTGAAGAGTTAAAATATAATTGAAGTAGAGTATAATGTTATCAGCAGGGACTGTTATCTGCATTGAAATATAAAGTATAATATAAATAATATATAGTAGTATAGTATATAAAATATTATAAATATTATGAATATAAAGTCTATACATTATACATATAAAGTATACCATAAATATTATTACTATAAGTATCTACATTTTTCATAAAAGCATAATATACAGTATGATATAAATATGAATACCAAATATATAAAGTAGAACTATAAGGTAGTATATAAAGTATAGATAAAGTATGAAATAAATACAAAATATATAAAGTAGAAATATAAGGCATTATATAAAGTAGATAAAGTATGATACTAATACAAAACATATAAAGTAGAAATATGAGCCATATATAAAGTAGATAAAGTATGATACTAATACAAAACATATAAAGTAGAAATATGGGGCATATATAAAGTAGATAAAGTATGATACTAATACAAAACATATAAAGTAGAAATATGGGGCATATATAAAGTAGATAAAGTATGATACTTGTACGAAATATATAAAGTAGAAATATAAGGCATTACATAAAGTAGATAAAGTATGATACTTGTACGAAATATATAAAGTAGAAATATAAGGCATTATATAAAGAAGATAAAGTATGATACTTATACGAAATATATAAAGTAGAAATATAAGGCATTATATAAAGTAGACAAAGTATGATATAAATACAAAATATATAAAGCATAAATATAAAGTATAATATAAAGTGCAACTAATATATGCAATAAAAAAGTCAATTTACTATAAACTCATGACTGCTTATGTTTATTCCTGATGGATCAGTTGAAATGTATGCATCGTGTACAAGCCAATCAGCATAGACTGAGCCCAAACCTTGGTCTCCTTCATCTGAACTTGTTCTATAATATTGAAGGCTTTTTTATCCAAGCAGCCAATCATATGAGCTGGGGAAGCTATCTGGATAGGTTTCCGACATTAGAGAACAGGTCCAGTATATGTGACTTACTACTACCAGCTATATGACAACCTGTATAAATGAGAACCTTCACAGTATCACCTTATACAATAAGAGACAGGCAAAATGGAGCAATGATGCTCCAAGCGCAAAAGCCCTTTTGCAACCAGTATAGTAGTCAGTTAAGACTAGGGGATGGGTAAAAGTGCAATTACTATAGTAAGTAGTGGTGCTAATGGAAAGGCAATTAGTATGGTAACTAGTGGTTCTAAGGTTTTAACAAACTTGTTCTGTAATATTGAAGGCTTTTTAAGACTCATCTGAGTTGAGGACGCTATGTGGATGGGTTTTGGACATTAAAAAAACAGGTCCAGTAAATGTGATTTACTACTACTAGCTATATAACACAACCTGTATAATGAGAACCTTCACAGATTCATTCTTGAATAGGAGACAGAGGTAAAAGGCAGCAATAATGCACTAAGCGCAAAAGCCCAGTATAGTAGTCAGTTGAGACAAGGGAATGGGTAAAGTGCAATTAGTATGGTAAGTAGTGGTGCAAAGGGAAACATATGCTACCTGTTAACTGCCAGGGTTCTCCTTGTCTCCAGCAGCAATCAAAGCAGGTTGAATACACCAGCTTTGTTTTAGTAGCTCCTGTATTAAAGTCATTAGGTCATGGTGCATGGTAGAATTGTCAAGTGTCTGCTTTATGCATCAAGTTGCCTTTTTCTTTCTTTTTTTCCTGGCTAGGTATAGAAAACAATATACTTGAGCTAACCCAGCACAGTAAACTGCAGATGGGAGATGTGTATAATAAGGAGCTGTGATGCACCTGATCCCCTCCATTCAGGGCGCCTGCGCCAGTTTTAATAGAATTGTCTTTTCTGCTGCTTTGCCATCTACTGATCCCTAGACTTCTATAACAAAGCCATAGTGGGAATAAAGTTTTCGATCTTGCACAATCAGATTGCCGATTCTGCTATTCGATGCAACTTAATATCTTTACCCAAGTCATATTTTCTTAATCTACTTAATGCCAGCATAATATATCCTGGTTACATAACAGTCTTTGAAGGGCATCTAATGGAGATTTATGTAGATACATTCTAATATATATTCCTACTTTATTAGTTGATGGCACAGAGATCATCAAGTGATCATGTATATATATGCTTGTCCTCCTCAGATTTGAAGATGACCAAGTCCTATCGTGATAATGGGTTAATCATGTCCGACACCCAGGGTTCGAGAGGTTGGGTGGAAGAGTGCTTGAGCTCTCAGGACGAGCACGACATGGAGAAGAAGGATGAAGACCTAGAAAGTATGATGAAGGATGAAGATGAGGACTCTCTCAAACATCTCAATGGAGATGAGAACGACGAAGAAGATGGTGAGGATGATGACGAGGATGATGATGATGATGATGAGGAGGAGGACGGGGATGACGACCAGAAACCCAAGAGACGCGGTCCTAAGAAAAAGAAGATGACTAAAGCTAGGGTAGAACGGTTCAAGATGAGGCGCATGAAAGCCAACGCTCGGGAGAGGAACCGAATGCACGGCTTAAACGCTGCCCTGGACAACCTACGCAAGGTGGTCCCTTGCTATTCCAAAACGCAAAAGCTCTCCAAAATCGAGACCCTGCGCCTGGCTAAAAATTACATCTGGGCTCTTTCTGAGATCCTGAGGTCTGGGAAAAGTCCAGACCTTGTGTCCTTTGTGCAGACACTTTGCAAAGGCTTGTCCCAGCCAACTACCAACCTGGTGGCCGGGTGTCTTCAGCTGAACCCCAGAACTTTTCTTCCAGAGCAGAACCAGGATATGCCACCGCATATGCAAGCAGCAAGTGCTTCCTTCCCCTTGCATCCCTACCCTTACCAGTCCCCTGGTCTTCCCAGTCCTCCTTATGGTACCATGGACAGCTCCCATATATTCCACGTTAAGCCCCATTCATACGGGGCTGCCCTGGAGCCATTCTTTGAGAGCACTGTCACTGACTGCACCAGCCCCTCGTTTGATGGGCCCCTCAGCCCCCCTTTGAGTGTTAATGGGAACTTTTCCTTCAAACACGAGCCTTCAGCGGAGTTTGAGAAGAATTATGCCTTCACCATGCACTACCCGGCGGCCAGCCTAGCCCAAAGCCATGGTCCCCTTTTCTCCAGCACTGGCCCACGTTGTGAAATCCCTATAGACAGCATCATGTCCTTCGATGGCCACACACACCATGAAAGAGTCATGAGTGCCCAGCTCAATGCCATCTTTCACGATTAACTTTCCAGAGATCAAATGATGACACTTCTGTAATTGCCTGTGCTTGTCTTGTTTACAATGGGTACCATGGCTGAAAAAGTGCACCATACCCCACCTGGTGAATGACATCTTTCCATTTGATCTGTACTGTCTATCACAAAAAAAAAAAAAAAGTTGAGGAACAACTTTAGTTTTGACCTGCTGTATTAATGTATATATGACAAGAGCTCACCCAAGAGCCACTCTCTTAAATTAGGAGTACACACCTTTATTCATAACGTGTTATTTTATCTGTTCCAGATATAAAAAAAAGCGAAAATCGCAAAGCAATAATTAGGATCTATGCAATTTTTAAAACCAATGGTGGGCCAATCAAATAAATATATATAAATCTATTTTTCAACCAGCATTTTACTACTAGTTATTGTACCCATGGCTGAATTATTTTGTTGTGATTTTTTTTGTACAGAATTTTTAATGGCTTTTTATAATGTGAATTTCCTATTTTAAAGATTAAAAACATGCAGCTCCACCGATTTTTATACCTATGGGAAAAAAGTAGAATTATATCTAATTTATAGCAAATAAAAACGGAAAATTAAAAAAAAATAATAATAAGTTTAACTAATTTAAACCAGCAACAAAGTGCTTAGAAAGTTGTGCTGCCTTAGATGTTTTTCCATGAAAAAAAATGAGAGAAGTAAATCACACACAGATCCGTTAATAAAGCCTAGTCCTGGGGTCGTTTCATCTAATTCCTACCATAGGGGTTCATGTCATTAAAGGGTTAAAAAAAACTCCATTTGCAGGGCTTCAGTAAACAGTAGAACTCACGTGCAGTATAGGCTTCATGGAAGTCAGATTTTTTAACCCTTTTTATGAATAACAATTCTGAATCTTTGGTAATGGCAATTAGAAAAACCCCAGCACTGTCATCTATGTAACTATACTAGAATTCATATCACATTGTATTCCAGAAAAAAGCTGCTTGACTATCATAATTATTATGCCTAATGACCACAATCTATCAATGTGTATTTTCTTTTAAATATCCTTCATATGGGATTAGAATCCAGTTTGATTCGTGCATTACCTATGAGAGGTTTTGTATGGGGTCAAAGTGACTTTTCAATTTCTGTGGGTGGGCTGACTTCAGTTATACCTTCATTTTTTTTTTTGCAGGGGTTAAAAAAAAAACAAACAAAAAACAATACATGCCATCAGATGTGACAGTCAGTTTATTCAAATTTTAGGTGCAGTGGGATGTTCCAATGCGGTTCCGATGATCGTTGTCTCAGATGTAACGCTGGTTCAATTGGAATGAATATGTTCTGTCATTCTGTCTGTAATCCTGTATGCAATCATGTTACTGCGGTTCCGCACACATCCCAATTTACTATGAAATAGTATTGACCGGTTTAGCCCAATTGTTGCATCTTTGATTTATTGATTTTATTATGCGTAATTCCTATGGGATTATTGTTTTATTCTAATAGCTCATAAAAGTGCAACGTTTATCATTTGTACAATAAAATTATTTTAAAAATGACCGCAGTTTTTTTTTTACACTTTTATTTCTCTCAAAGTTATTTTTTATAGGATGTAATATCCAAATGTGCAAAGCCACGTTTACAAATGAATTTTGTTTTATAGCGCATTATCAATAAGCCAAAAGTACTTTGAAACACAAACAGATTAATAGGATAATGGAATAAGTTGGTCCTAATTTATTGGTGATTATACTTACAGTGTTATAAGAAATAAATAAATATATATATATATATATATATATATACATATATATTCTTGGCTGTAAAAGGAGAACAATGCAACACTTTAAATTGAAAATTAATTAATTAATTTAAGAATACACTGGACCTTAAATTGGTTTAATATTTTATTCCTTTTCAATACTCCAGAATGAATTAATATGGATTGAACTTTCAAAACAAGACTCACATTTTGTTCTTTCATATATATATATATATATATACTGTATAATATATATATATATATATATGTATATATATATATACTGTATTTTATATATATATATATATATATATATATATATATATATATATATATATATACATATATATATATATATATATATAAACTTGTAGTAGCTCTCCTAAGTATGGTTTATTATTTATAGTTTAGTATTTATTATTCCTAAAAATATACAAACACTATGTGGATATATAAGTAAAACTTTGCTTAGCTAAGTTTGTTTAATATATAATATTTAGTAGTTAAATATTTATTATTCATATTAGAAAAGGGAATAAGAAGTTAGGGAAAAAAGTTATGCTGTTCTAAATGAGATTTATTTATTATTTAGTATTTAATATTCCTTTTAGCAAAGGGTATAGGAAGTTAGGAAATTAAAAATCACCATTTAGAAGAGGAGATTTTGGGATACTGCATCAAATGAAATGTAGAAATCCAAGCACACAGATCATTATACTTTTGGGATGGAAGCTGCTACAATTACTTTCCAGTTTACTTCCAATAGTGCTAAAGAGGCGGTTAACAGATTTCACACATGTCATTGGGGCTCTTAATGGTATTCTTTCAGGTGCCAATATCTCTATCAAACGAACTAGCATGGATCAGTCCCAGAAGTTGTTCTCCTCTCCCAGGGGACAGATTAGAATTGCAAACTTCGCCTCTTCGCTCCCCCGGCTCCCTCCTAGGTGTACGTTTAGTAAACTGAGAAGTTTTCTCTCATTTCAATTCTCGGCAGTTCTCAGAGAAAAAATATCTCCTCTGGCACCCAGTTTAGAAGGCGGAGAACTTCACTTCTCACAGGGTGATCAGAGGAGAATTTTTTTCTCTGAGAACTGCCGTGATCTGTGTATAACTGGGTGGACTGCCTGTAATCTCACGAGATTTTGTGAGATTACAGCCGCCCCTAAGTTTAAAAAGTGAAACTAAAGTTTAAAAGAACTCGTAATGACATGTTCTGACACATGAAAACATATATATACACACACACACACATGCACGGTATATATACATACAGTATATAAATATATATATATACACACACACACACACATATATATATATATATATATATATATATATATATATATATATATATATATACACACATACATACAGTACATACATACATGCCAATCTGTATGCAATTGCACTGTGTGTTGGCAGATTGCATGCAGATTGTACACCAGACCACAGGCTATCGTTTGTGGTGTGTGGGTGTGGGGACAGTGGGAAGAGTGATCAACACAGGGGTTCTGGCTTGTAGGATAGCTGGAGGAATCCTAGTAGTGTGTGGTAATTGCTAGACTGCTCCCCAACCCTTAGAGTGCATCAGATTGTATGTAAGATTTGTATCTGCCTGTGTGTGGTCAGCCAGCTGGATTGGACTGGAGTCTCCCTCTAGTGGTGACCGAAGGCAGTGCAGGCTGTGAAAGTATTGCAACCAATCTAATTACTTAAGCCCCGTACACACGTACCGATCGTCGGCCGAACGATCGGCCGTCTTTTGTCCCCGGGCTGTCATGTCCGCTGAAAAGTGCAAAAGACTGCACACGAATTTTGTCCGCAGACTGCAGAAGTGATGTCATGTGATGGTTAACTTTCCCTGTGTTTTTTCTTTTATGAGCATGCCCAGTCTTGCAAATCTGCTGTCTGTCGGCCGAATTCTGTACTGACTGGCGAACAATCGGCCGTTCTGGTGTCGGCATACAAACATTTTAATGCTTGCACGACAGATTCTGTTCGGCCGAAAGTGCGCTGTCGGCTGTCGGAAGCATCATACTAACAAGCCTACATTTGGCCGATCGGTCGTCTGCCGAATCTTTTCTGCGACAATCGGTACGTGTGTACGAGCCTTTAGTAGGAATTTTCTTTATTTCCGTTATCCCCTTATACTGCCCAGTCACGATTCATCACGTCTCGTTTAGCTAGTCGCCGTGGTTGAATCGTGACAGATTGGTTTCCTCCCACACTCCAAAGACATGCTGGTAGGTTAATTGGATCCTGTATAAAAAATTGGCCCTGCTGTGTATGTATGTGAGTGATGCCTCGTACACACGTACCGATCGTCGGCCGTAAATATTCGGCCGACGACCGATCGGCCGATTGTATGCTTGTTAGTATGATGCTTTCGACAGCCGACAGCGCATTTTCGGCCGAACAGAATCTGTCCTGCAGGCATTAAAATTTTTGTTGGCCAACACCAGAGCGGCCGATTGTTCGCCAGTCAGTACAGAATTCGGCCGACAAACAGCAGATTAGCAAGACTGGGCATGCTCAGAAAAGAAAAAACACACGGAAAGTTATTCATCACATGACATCACTTCTGCAGTCGGCTGTTGTTGGCCGACAAAATTCATGTGCAGTCTTTTGCAGTTTTCAGCGGACAGGACAGCCCTGGACAAAAGACGGCCGATCGGTACATGTGTACGAGGCATTAGGGACCTTAGAATGTAAGCTGCTTGAGGGCAGGGACTGATGTGAATGTGCAATGTATATGCAAAGCGCTGTGTAAATTGACTGTGCTATATAAGTACCTGAAATAAAAAAAAAAATATATATATATATATATATACATACATACACACCAGTACATACAGTATATATATATATATATATATATATATATATATATATATATATATATATATATATATATATACACAGATATATATGTGATTGTATAGTTAATGTGTTTCTAACCTGCTGTTGATGTATATTTCACTGCAGTAGGGAGAGTTTTTACTTTCACTTTTGGGCACTGGGAAATTCACAGCAGAGACCTCCTATTTCTTCCTGCTATCTCCACCTCTGAGCTGGAGAAGTAGGAAGAGAAGATCTTCAAAGAGAAGCACAGTGATCAGGTGACATCATGTGTTTCTAAACTGGCCGTTTCTATTGCAGTGAATGCAAGCTGTTTGTGTACTGAGATGAGAAGAGAAGACTATGTTCTCCACTACTCTTCTCAGTATTTTAAACCTGCAATGCTCTGAGACAAGCCGTGATCATCCAGATCTCGGCTTATCTCAGTTTACTAAACGTACACCCTAATGCCGCTGTGACAGCTGCGCAAAAATAGAAGTTTGCGGAAACGGAGCGTCTAAAGACAAGCGCATTCTTGTTCCAGGGGTTACTCATGCATTGCTTGTTTCATGGAGGACTCTTCTGTCAGAAAAGGGGCAGCTAGCATGCCACCATCTTTTATTCAGAATGGGTAGGCACAGATGTTTCTTCTGCAGGGGAGGTTTTAATTTATGAAAATGATATTGTTTATGCATGGGTGCTCCGCAAAACACAGGCTGCTTCCATCTGAGCAGAGACATGCCACAAAACCAGGTCTATTGTCAGCAGCACTCAAGGGCACGTTCTGCTGCCTCACATTAAACACGTATTAGTGCCTCAGATAACACAGCACCTGTGCAAAAGGTGATTATCCTATGCTTGCTGATGGCACTGCCTATTCTGGCTTCTGGGGTAACTTGGATAATATCAGATTTTAGGTAAGAAATATACCATCTTAAAAGTATTTTTAATAGCATCTATAATTATTTAAAGGTACACTCTTGTGAAGAATAAACACTACAGCTGTAATCCCCAAAACAAAAATGTAATATATCACATTTTACCAATCCTTAAAGTGGTTGTAAAGCTAGAAAGTTTTTACCTTAAGGCATTTGTTACCCCAACACTTCATATTCCTGATAGTCAGTTCTCTAGCTGTGCTGGGAACCTAGTTTGCTGGGAACCTAGTTTGCTCTCCTCCTATAATCAGACTTGTCCTGACACCCCCCCCCCCCCAACCCACCCACAGCCATTCACTGGAAAGCTCAATGTACTGCTGCTTCTCCTCTCCCAGCTCTTATGCAGCTGAAAACAGAGGAAATGTGATCACTTATAAAAAAGGGAAAAAAAGCTATTTATATATATATATATATATATTATTTTATATCTATAAAAAAAGTTTTGCCTTTCATTTCTATGTTAACCCCTTCATGCCTAGGCATTTTTCTGACATTTGTTGCTTACAAGATAAAATCAGTATTTTGTGCTAGAAAATTACTTAGAACCCCAAACATTATATATACACATATATATATATATATGTATATATATATATATATATATATATATATACGGTGGGGATCGAAAGTTTGGGCACCCCAGGTATAAACTTATGTGCATAAAGAAGCCAAGGAAAGATGGAAAAATCTCCAAAAGGCATTGAATTACAGATTAGACATTCTTATAATATGTCAACAAAAGTTAGATTTTATTTCCATCATTTACACTTTCAAAATAACAAAAAACAAAAAAATGGTGTCTGCAAAAGTTTGGGCACCCTGTAGAGTTAATATCTTGTACTGCCCCCTTTGGCAAGTATCACAGCTTGTAAACGCTTTTTATAGCCAGACAAGAGTCTTTCAATTCTTGTTTGAGGTATCTTTGCCCATTCTTCCTTACAAAAGTCTTCCAGTTCTTTGAGACTTCTGGGCTGTCTGTCACGCACTGCTCTTTTAAGGTCTATCCATAGATTTTCAATTATGTTGAGGTCAGGAGATTGTGAAGGCCATGGCAAAACCTTCAGTTTACACCTCTTGATGTAACCCCCCGTGGATTTCGAGGTGTGTTAAGGATCATTATCCATTTGTAGAAGCCATCCTCTCTTTAACTTCAGCTTTTTCACAGATGGCATCAAGTTAGCATCCAAAATTTGCTGAAATTTTATTGAATCTATTTTTCCTTCTACTCGTGAGATGTTCCCTGTGCCACTGGCTGCAATACAACCCCAAAGCATGATTGATCCACCCCCATGCTTCACAGTTGGACAGAGGTTCTTTTCATTAAATTCTGTGCCCCTTCTTCTCCAAACGTACCTTTGCTCATTCCGGCCAAAAAGTTCAATTTTAACCTCATCGGCCCACAGAACTTGTTTCCAAAATGCATCAGGCTTGTCTATATATTCATTTGCAAAGTTCAAACGCTGATTTTTGTGGTGAGGACGTAGAAGAGGTTTTCTTCTGATGACTCTTTCATGAAGACCATATTTGTACAAGTATCTCTTTATAGTGGAATAGTGTACCACAACTCCAATGTCTGCCATATCTTTCTGGAGGGATGGTGCAGTCAAACGTGGGTTTTGAATTGTTTTTCTCACAATCCTGCGAGCTGTTCTGTCTGATATTTTTTTTGGTCTTCCATATCTTGCTTTAACTTCCACTGTTCCTGATGACTGCCATTTCTTAATTACATTCCGAACAGAGGATATTGACATCTGAAAAGGCTTTGCTATCTTCTTATAGCCTTCTCCAGCTTTGTGACTATTTTCAGTTTTCTAGACAACTGCTTAGAAGATCCCATGGTGCTGATTGTTGGGGCAAGGTCAGATAGTCTGGGCATTTAAAACCTTTGAGATTGACATCACCTGGTCTTCCCAGACGATGATTGAGAACAATCCATGACACTGGCAGGTCTCAGCCTTGCAAAGGGGGCAGTGCATGCTATAAATTCTGCAGGGTACCTAAACTTTTGCAGACGTCATTTTTTCGTTTTCTGGAATTTTAAAAGTGTCAATGATGGAAATAAAATCTAACTTTTGTTGACATATTATAATAATGTCTAATCTGTAATTTGATGCCTTTTGGAGATTTTTCCATCTTTTCTTGGCTTCTTTATGCACATGAATACAAATTTTTACCTGGGGTGCCCAAACTTTCAATCCCCACCGTATAAAAATATATATTATTTTTTTTAGCAGAGACCCTAGAGAATAAAATTGCAACCGTTGCAATATTTTATGTGTCACACTGTATTTGCGCAGATGTCTTTCAAATGCAATTTTTTTTGGAAGAAATATACTTCCATCAATTAAAAAGAAAAAAACCCCAGTAAAGTTAGCCCAAAGTTTTTGTATAATGTGAAAAATGATCTTACACTGAGTAAATAGATACCTAACATGTCATGCTTTTTTTTTTAAATTGCGCACACTCTATAGGCGACGCTTTAAAAAATTTTAACGATTACATGTTTAGAGTTACAGAGAAGGTCTTGTGCTAGAATTTTGCTCTCACTTTAACAATTGCAGCAATACCTTACATGTGTGGTTTGAAAACCATTTAGATACGACTTACATATGCGTTCACTTCTGTCCCCTTGAAAAAAAAAATAAATTATCACTTGTATTGCTGCCACAAGGAATGTAAATATCCCTTGACAGTAATAGGCAGTGACAGTTACTCTTTATGGAGAGATCTGGGGGCTAAAAGACCCCAAATTCCTCCTTTGCACTTAAAAAAGCATTCAAAACGGCAAGTTTGGCTGTTCTGAATGCTGTAATTTTTAAACCAAATCTGGCACTTTTACGGCTCCAGTATCCGGAAGTGATGTCATGAAATCGCTTCTGGGTTTTTACATCAGAGACCCGATCAAAGCCAAATCCAGCTTTGTTCGGGTCTTTAGCCATCCGGTGGATCCGCTGGCTGATCACTCGGGTCTCCCGGTGGGACGAGAGACCCGGGCGAGCCATGGAAGGCGGTGGGAGGGGGGTTGACGTCCCATCCCGCTTCTTGTAATAACAACTGAGCAGCTCATTAGCTGCATCAGTGGTCATTACAAGAAAGCTGACTGTCAGGTCTAAGCAACGGTAGTGGGGTGATGCCTTTAGCTGCAGGCATCACCCCAGTACAACACCTTGAAGCCGAAGCCGCATATTTGCATTCCGTCGGCACAAAGGGGTTAAACTGAATGGGTTGTTTTGCAAGGTGACCATTTACAACAACTTTAATTAATTCAATGTATTAAAGTGGTTTTAAAGGAAGAAGGCTTTCCTTGCTGGGAGCTTGCCGGAAAGTGACGTCATCGCGGCTCCGGCCAATCACAGCTCCGGAGCCGATGAACCCGGAAGAGATGCCGAGGGATCATGTCAGCTCCCACAGCGGTGTCCAGGGGTCCGTGTCGGGGCTTCGTTCTAAGGTAAGTAATTCATAATGAGCTAGTATGCGATGCATACTAGCTCATTATGTCTTTGTCTTGCAGGGTTTTTTTATTTGTTTTTTAGGTTTACAATCGCTTTAACAGGAGGGACCAAGAGCACTAAAGAGGGACCCGAGAAGAAGAGGTTCTGGCTGCTCTGTGCAAAACCACTACACAGAGCCGCTAAGTATAACATGTTTGTTTTTTTATATTAAAAAAAAATTTACTTTTAAAAGAATTTAGTATCACCTTAAGGTAAAAAAAATCTTTTGTGTTCTGCTCTCCCCCAGCCCTTCTTTATACTTATCTGTGCCTGGTCTCGACCTGGTGATGTGCACAAGAGAAGCAGCTTTCCGCTCTCTCTCCTCTTAGGTTAACCCTCCTCTTGTGTTAGGGTCAAAACTGACCCGTTTTCAGGTTTTGAATGTCTATAAGTATCACATAAATTTGTTTATTGCATCAAGATTTTTTTACTTTGTCAGGAACCTCTATTTAAACAATGTAATAGAAAAATAATCCTTTTCACTAAATTATAAAATACTGTGGTGAAAATTAAGACGTTCATGGTGTTAGGGTCCATTCTGACCCAGTTATAATATAGGATTTTAGGACACTAATAAGTTCCAAAACTGAAATCATAAACACTCTCTCTGCTTAGTAACAGTGACAGCCAATCCCCTCTCAACCCTGTGAGCTGTAGTTAGGGAGGGGCCTATCTCTTTTCCTGCTTGTCTGCTTCTCTAAATAAAGTGAAGAAACATAGGACAAATTCATTTCAGAGTTGCTGACTTTATTTTACCATTTTTTTTTAAATTTGACAATGAGAGGTATGCTATCAAAAGAAAGGTCTAGGGGTCACACCAAAAATATTAAAACCAATCTTTTCAAGGATAAAGAAGCCTAACAAGGTAACCAAGAGGTAAGAAACAAATTGGATGATAAATAATTATTCAGAGGGTATTTTATGGCTGATTTAAAACACGGGTCAAAACTGACCCTAACATCATGGATAGTAACGGAATTCTAACATAAGAGGAGGGTTAAGAAACATCTGCAGGAACCATTGGCTCCTGCTGCTGTCAATGAGAGCCTGTAAAGAGAGAGCGGTGGTGGGCTGCATGTCAGTGGACACACAGAGACGGCTAGGGAGCATGAATGCATAAATGCCCCCATAGCAAGCGACTTTCTATGGGGGCACTTGCTAGGGGGAGGAGCCAGGAGCATTAGCCGGGGGCCCAAAAAGAGGAGGATTGGGGCTGCCCTTTGAAAGACATTTGCACATAGCATGTATGTATGACATGTTTATTATTTTTAAAAAATGTAGGATTGCAATCACTTTAAAGTGGAACTAAACCCTCCTATGCTTTATAGCCAAGGAAGCTGCAATTTTAGCTTCTGGTTGATTTGCAGCTGCCTGGTGCAGCACAACATGCAGCCGGTATCATATCAGCCATTGGATGACTTGATATTCCGATTGGGAGCATTTTTAACAGTTATCATTCATAGCATGCCCTGAAAGGGGTATACAATGTACAGTTAACAGCAAACCCGCACTTGCATCATAGGTTGAACTGGATGGACTGATTTTTTTTTAACCTTGCTAACTATGTAACTATGAAAGCAACTGTTTTGGAAAACAGTTCAATGGACGGGGTTAGTTCTGTTTTAAATGTGGTGGCTGCATTTGTTTTCTTTTTTTTTAGGATTTTTTCCCTTTATTTTTAATTGATGGTTCAGCCAATAATTTCTTAGGGTGTCTCCACTCCATTGGAAGAGCAACGGAGTCACCCTTGAGCAGCAGCATTGCCAGTCTGTTGTGATTGTAGTGTTAGATGCACTAGCAGGTTTAAATGGATTTGACTAACAAAACTTTGATCTCCAGCTAAAGCCGGCCTAGACAGTTTGAATCTGCAGAGACCAGCCAAGATTCAAACCCTGTATGAGCGAGCTGAATGTAGCCAAATTGATGAAACAATCAACTTGGAAACTACCAGCCAGTTAGATTGTACATGCTATTGTTTCTGGCGGCTATTATAGCCACTAGCACTGTGTTCTTCTGGCGGGAACGGCAGCAATGGCTCTGCAGTAGGGATGATCGAACGGTTCGGGTCGACCATCGGTTCGGCCCGAACATTGGGTGTTCGAGGTTCGGCCGAATTTAGAACTTTTTGCCCAAAAAGTTCAGAATTCGGCAACCAGAACCGACCAAAATGCAATGGTTCAGGAAATGGGCTTTAAAAGCCTGTGATTGGACCAGAACCATTAGCAAAAGCCAACTGAGGGGGCAGGAGATTGCTAGGAATGTGATTGGAGTGACTAGGGGGTCCATAGTCCAATCATTAGTGAATACGCCCCCCAGTATATAAGATAGCCCCCGCCAAATTCCTAGCATTCTTATACGGGACATGGAAAAGAGTGGAATGCTGTTCTGTTACTTCTGTTACAACAGAAGTAACTGCAACAACACACCTGGGCGTTTTTTTTTTTTGACGCTAGCGTTTTTTTGGGCATTTTTTTGGGTTCTTTGGATGCAGGCAAAACATCTGAACTTGTGTATAGTGGTATATATACCACTATACACAAGTTCAGATGTTTATCCTGACTCCAAAGAACCCAAAAAAACGCTTGCTACTAAACCGGCAATGTGTGAAAAGCGAGAAGCCAACAACCTGTGTTCTAAGTGACAAAATACAAACGATAGTTTTTTATGGTTCTGTACATGCTACAGAGCTGAAACTTCACAGGTACACTATTTAGACCCCCCAGATACTAAATCCAAAGAATTTTTTTAATTTTTTTTTATTTTTTCAATAATTGTCTCTCTCAAAAATGAAAATTTTTAAGAACTTTTTTTGTGTGATTTTGTGTTTGGGGGGTCTAAAAGGTGTACCTGTGAAGTTTCAGCTCTGTAGCATGTCCAGAACCAGAAAAAAAAGATCATATAGGTGTAAAAGGAGGGTCCCACCATCCCTGCTCTACTGAAAAATTATCTTTTTTTCTGGTTCTGGACATGCTACAGAGCTGAAATTTCACAGGTACACTTTTTAGACCCCGCAGATACTAAATCCAAAGAATTGTATTGATTTTTTTAATTTTTTTTAATTTTTTCAATAATTGGCTCTCTATCAAAAATGACAATTTTTAAGAACTTTTTTTTTGTGTGATTTTGTGTCTGGGGGGTCTAAAAGGTGTACCTGTGAAGTTTCAGCTCTGTAGCATGTCCAGAACCAGAAAAAAAAGATAATTTGTATTAGTGCAATTATAGAACTGTAATATGGCTTCGCTCTTTTCACACCTTGCCGGTTTAGTAGCAGGCGTTTTTTTGGGCATTTTTTTGGTTCTTTAGAGGCTGGCAAAACATCTGAACTTGTGTATAGTGGTATATATACCCGTATACACAAGTTCAGATGTTTTTCCTGCCTCAAAAGAACCCAAAAAATGCCCAAAAAAATGCCTGCTATTAAACCGGCAATGTGTGAAAAGTGAGAAGCCAACAACCTGTGTTCTAAGTGACAAAATACAAACAATCTTTTTTTTTTTATGGTTCTGGACATGCTACAGAGCTGAAACTTCACAGGTACACTTTTTAGACCCCCCAGATACTAAATTCAAAATCAAAAAATCTCTTTTTTTTTTTTTTTTTCAATAATTGGCTCTCTATCAAAAATTACAATTTTTTAGAACTTTTTTTGTGTGATTAATAGTCCCTGGGGTATGACCCAGAACCCTAGGCACTTTTTAGGGGCATTTATTGGGTTTTAGGGCTTCAAAATGGTGTTTTTTGATTACCGAATTTCGGGTCCCATTGATTTCAATGGGGTTCTGAAATCCGGGCCGAACTTTCGGGAAGTTCGGATGTTCTGGCCGAACCAAACTTTTGAAAAGTTCGATCATCCCTACTCTGCAGGAGGGACTGACTGTGTTGATGGAGGAAATCAAGCAATTTTCTTTTCTGCAACCTGTTGTTGCAGGAAAGAAAATTGCTCCATTTCTGGCCAGGTTAGCACTTTTTAGGAAGTTGCAGCAACAGTGCCAGTTCCCTCTAGCATTGAGCTAGGGCTTGAACCAGCAGGAAGCTGTCACATAACTGCAAGCTGCTGGTCAAATCAACTGTGGCCCCTAATTCCCCACCCCTGCAGCTGCGTGTAAAAAAGGGGTGGGGATGCTGGTGACATCATTGACCTAATATGGACACATGGCCATGCTACATGTTACCAGCACTGGGAGATTTCACAGCCAAAGCTCTTTGGGCCAGTGGGCTGTCAGGAGACAGTTTCCAGTGGGATTGGGCCCAACTGAGTTCAGCATGAAACGTAGCTTATCCCTAGTCCCCTCCCTATAAAATTCAAGGTTTGCAGCAGCCTTATGGTAGTGTGTGTTGGAGACTTGGAGTAGATAGGGGGAACTAAATGAGTATTTGTAGGAAGTGATAATTGCTACTATACTATACAGTGCTAAACAATACTATATAAAGTGCTGTGACATGCTACATTACGGCGAAATGCAGTGCGATGGGCTATGAAATGTTCATCCCCTGTATTTACTATGGTGTATTACACTATACAACTAAGAACTTCAGTGTGGTGGGCTACAAATTGTTGTGTTCACAGGTCATAGACCCAATTTATCAGGGTAAATGTCCCCTCACAGGACAGCCGGTTATTGGCCTACCTTCCCTCACACACTGACAGTGCTGAGGAAAGGAAATGCCGATAAACGGGATTTGTTTACATGTGATGAGCTGTGATTGAACACAGCTGATCACATGGTAAAGGGCCACTGTGATTGGCCCTTTTTCCTCGATCTGTGATCAAATGTGTCCAAAAGACATAGCAATCACAAAGCGTGTCCGATGTGCGCCCTGCGGGCGATCATTGGGGCGGGGGCTCTAAGAGGAGATTAAAAGACTCCCTCCAAGAACTGGACGATGTAGCTGTCTTTCTGCTATAGCACGATCGGCAAGTGGCTAAACAAAAATATAGGGCTGGGGTTTATTAGTTTATGATTTATTTTATAGGAGAGGTATATTTTATTTTTATTCTCAGATTTTGCTATTTTTTTTTCTTTGCTTAATTTGGGGTAAACAGCATGAACTTGTCACATTCACTGCCTACTTGTGCAAATCACCACATTCTTAAGGGCACCAAAGCACAAAATCCCTATTCCCATATTGCTGTAGTTAAGTTAGGCAATCACATTCATAATGTCGGTCATGTCCTAAGAGTTAGAGAGAGGTTCTGCATGTGCAGCTAGTATAAGGCAAGCCAAGCATGTGCCACTTAGGAGAAGTATTACACAATAACCTTTTAAAGTGAAGACCCCATTAACAATTGAGAGCCCTGGCTGAGCCACTGGTGCCCAGAGCTTGCACAGTGCACACTGAAGATTAGGCTTGTCCTGCGGAGAGTCTGCTGTCTGAGGGGGGCTTCAGCACCTGCCACCTCTTCTGGACTGCCACCATTAACATCTCCTGCCACCTCTACTGACTTGACACAATCAATGTAGAGGAGCTAATTGCTGGAATAGAAGAGTTACTATCCAGCAGCATCTGCATGAGAAATTAAGATAAAAAACTGCTTTAAAACATCCGTGTTCACCTTTTCCATTATGTTATCCCTACCTTCCCTCCTCATTTTCAGAAGGGCCCAGGGATGCAGTTCAGGCCAAATTAAAAAACTCTTTTACATCAGAGAATCATGTGCAGATCATGTCCAATCTCCAATATCATGTCCAAGAAAGACCCTGGTAACCATCATCACCTCTGCAAGGCCACTGATTGAGATGGTGGCCTTATCTTGCAAGGGACCCATTGTGTACATTTTGCATAAGGACAAAGTGTCCTTCATCAGCCCAACTGAAGGAGCACACATGCTCTCAATGCGTTCCTGCCTCCCCCTGCTTCCCAGAAGCAACTCTGGTCTTCAGTGTCCTCAGCTTCCACGAGTTTGATGGTAGTGCCGGATTTAACCAGCACAGCTGACAGTCTGCCATTTAGGACAAAGACACCCATCGGGACCATCTGGGAATTGCAAGCGGGACTTATATGATATTACAAGTGCAATTTCATTTACCCTTGTGAGTTATTTACAATTAAACTATTATCCACTTAAGCCCCGGAAGATTTTAACCCTTCCTGACAAGGGCCTATTTTGCGATTCGGCACTGCGTGACTTTAATGGACAATTGCGCGGTCGTGCGATGCTGTACCTAAACAAATTTGATGTCCTTTTTTTGCCACAAACAGGGCTTTCTTTTGGTGGTATTTGATCACCTGTGCGATTTTTTGATCATGCGCTATAAACAAAAAAATAGCGACAATTTTGCAAAAATAACAATATTTTTCAAATTTTTTTTATATGAAATTCCCCCCCCAAAAAATTGTAAAAATCTAAATGTTTTAACATTTTAGGCCAATTTGTTTTCTGCAACATATGTTTGGTAAAAAAAATCGCAAAAAGCGTATTTTGATTGGTTTGTGCAAAAGTTATTGCGTTTACTAACTAAGGGAAAGATTTTTGTCATTTTTGTTGTTTTTTTTTTTTAACGAGTAATGGCGGCGATCTGCGATTTTTTTTTGCGGGACTGCGACATTGCGGAGGACAGATCGGACCCTTGACTGACATTTTTGACACTTTTGGGGTTACCAGTGGCATTACTACATCAGTACTATACATATGCACTGTTACTGTAAAAATGACACTGGCAGGGAAGGGCTTTATTGGTGATGCAGGGGTTAAGTGTGTCCCTAGGGGCGTGCTTCTAACTGTGAAAGGATGTGGCTAGTGATGTAACCACAGAGACATACGATCCTACATAGCAGGACCATATGATCTCTGTTCTTACACAGGGGAGAATGACAGGTGGCTTTGTTTACATTAGCCGCCTGCCTTTCTCCCTCTACAACGGACAATCGCGAGTGGCATTAGGTCCGCCGGGCACACGCACGGGGGTGTCCGTGAATGAGCGGGGGCGTAAGCCCCGTAGAGGCTCACAGGCGGGCGACGTAGCCCTACGTCGCTTTGCCTGTGAGGGGCTGACTGCCGCAGTAAATATACTGACGGCAGTCGGCAAGTGGTTTTTAAAGTGTTTTTTAACTGCTACACTTAGAAGTGCTGTTTCCCCTCTTCCCTATCAACTTCTCACTACCTGCTTTACCCCTTGTACCCTAGAGCTTCCAGAATGCCATCATTAAATTGAATGGGTTTCAGTCAGTGTGTGTGTAATTCCTGCCACAGCGGCTAAGAAAAGCACTGGGGCTGTGTACACTCCACACCACTGCATCTGCAGCGTAAATTTTTCATAGCTTTTAGACCTGTTGCGGCTCTGTCTTCTATCCTTTAATTGATGCCCATTACCACTGCATAAAAAGTCATGTTTTGTAGTCAAAGCAACCAAAAAAATCCTTTACTTTCAAGTTGTTTCAAATAAGATTGGGGTGCTACTGCTATCTTTATGTCAAGCAATAACATGAAAAGTTGAAAAAATCAATTACACATGCAATGTAATAAAATCTGGACCCAGTTTATTTCTTTACAAGAATAACTTAAAAACAAGAAAAAAGAAAGGAGTGCAACGCTATAAGGGATAAAAAAGATGCTGTGATGGAGCAACTTCATGGCAATCATTAAAAAAAGCTGCATCAAAAGCTAAAACCTAGGAGTCTCTTAGATGCAATGAATCCAATGTAATTTGTTATGTCTCTTCATCTTCAGAAGTTAAATCCCTTTAGGAAAAAATAAACTGTTGAGGGAAAAGAAAATCAAAAAGCAATACTTAAAAAAATGACAAGCAAAGTAACAATCCAAAGATCTACACTGTTCCCAATGGAAACTACAAACAGCCAAGAAGTAAGAGAGCAAACAGTAATTTGTCTCATGTCCCACTGGATCAAGATGGTAATTCTTAACTGCACAGATTAAGTTTCTCTCCAAAACACTATTTGATTATGTTAAAAGTATACCTGCACAACACTAAACATTTTGCATTTGTACTGATATCTGAAACCCCAAAATGTCAATATATTGGATTTCCTCCTCTGAAAGCATTGCTCGTCCATATGTTTGTATCTTTACGTTATAGAGAGCATTGTTTGTAGATGGGAGACCCGCTCTACATTTAGCTGAATGGGCAATCCATTCCCCAAGAGCAAATTTTTCAGAGTACACCAGGCAGCAAACAGCTAGAGGCTGAAGGCCCCATTGCTGGAAACTCGACTTTTATTCAGAAAAAGTAATTAATCACAGTCATTTTTTCATAGGTGGGTGGGACAAGTACAAGTGTACACATTTTAATGTAAATGCAATCATATTTTTAACTGAGTAGAAAACAAAGCAGTAATTCTGAAATGCCTCCATTAGTGGTTGAAGAACTAGTAAATTATAGAATGTGGATGTTTACCCTACTTAATGGGGAATTTAAACCTTGTTGGGGTCTGGATAGTAAACAGTTGTGGAAATCATAATCAAGGTTTACATTTTGGGAACTTGGCAGCAAACTCCATTGAACTTTGAAGGGAGGGATTCCTATTATTTCATTTTGGCTATTTAAAAGGTAAAGAGGGATATTAGGTTATACCCCACGCTTTTTGCGCTTGCAACTAGAATATGTGAAAAAAATGGTGATAAATTTCAAACGTGTATAATAACACCATTAAAATATACAAAGCTCACATGCACCATAGACACCACTACAATATATATACCAATCAGGCTCTAAAGAGGAACGATGATATAACAAGTCCTTTAAAAATAACAATTATTAGTGTCCATAAAGGTCAATCATATGTAAGTCTATGTTGGGTGTAATAATACACCATGCAGGGATGTAAATCCAAGGTGAAAGCCCAATAAAACCGATCCAGGTGGAATAGTGCTTAGGTAGAAAGAGACAAGGGACCACCACTGTGCTCGGGGGGTGTATGTCAGAAAACTCACCAGAAAAGTTAGATCCCCTCCTCCCTTACGGCAGGGGGATCATTCAGGCTTATAGGAAGTAAGTTTCTCCTCCCAGTACATCTACTGTACTGCTGGTCCTTCCGCTGTTGCTGGTTATGGATTCCCCTGTATGTGGACTCCGTGGGTAACGGATATCAAAAAATAGGAAGCCTCATAGGGAAGTCCATAAGGATAATTTATTGAATATCATAAAAAAAAACTCTCATGCATAAGAGACAGACAAACTAAAAACTTGATAAAACAGAGATGAAAGGTTTAAGATAAGTCCGGACACGGATCGTGTACCCTAGCGGTGTACACCGAAGGTAGAGGGGGACGGGGAACGCCAGCTTCCGCGTGCATTCCAAACCGTCCTACCGAACTACCGGTCACGTGTCCTACGTGCGTTCCAAAATGACGCGTTTCGTCATCAAAATATGACGTCCTCAGATGATTGCAATGTTAAGGTCACCACACAAGTTGCTATCTGGTTGTACAATCTCATTTGGCTCTACCAACAATTGTAGTGTGAGGGTCTGCCTGCTTGGTTACAGAATGATTAGATAGTTTATGTATAAAGTTTATTGTGCAAAGATTGTATGGTTAGATTGTAACACGTATGGTGACCCTTAACTAGAACTAGAGTTTAAGCAAATAGTATTCCGTAACTGTATAAAAGCGATTGCAGTGCTAAATAAATTACACTTACTCCATAGTCACACCATTTGCAATATTGAAATCGTGCACAAATTAAAAGTAGTATTTCGGTGTTACTTTAGGTGCGACTTGGAAGACATCTGTGCAACTTCATGCACAGATATCTATGCAAGTCGCACCTGAACTTGCAAAAAGTAATGCAGGAACTGCATTCAAAATCACTATGATTTCAACTCTTCCAATGTGGACAATAGGGTGCAACTGGTCATGCCATTTGAAACTGTCAAATTGCATGCCAAATTGTACCAGTGTGACTGGGTCTTAATAATATAATCAGTGTCTACAGAAAAATAAAAAATATTACTTTTTTTCACCCAGGTGTCACAGCCTAAAGCGTGAGCAATTCACAAAACTTTTAAATAAAATCATAAAAAGTCCAAAAGTGTTCAACTCCAGCCTTCACCCAGCAATATAGCACCCTTCGTGTCAATCCTTCACCATATCGTAAAATGTTAAACTCACCACAATGGTATGCTGTCTAACATTAGAACAGTATTGAGTGCTTGTTTATATGGTATCCAACATGACCTATAATAAGATAAAACTTCTCTTTTCCACTCCATCAGGGGTTAGTACTAGTTTTCACACCCTCATAGAATCACCAACCATAAAACAATGCTCATAGTGCAGTAATGTTAATAATAATCCAAAATGTATGTAATTAAAAACATCCACAGTAAAAACAACATTACAAATACGTCTTGTAAAACGTACATAAGGAGCTGGTTGTACACTAGTTGATTGATAGATTGATGACATGTGTACAACCAGGGTGCCGAAACATTGATGGAAACTCAGCCGGTCCCTGCTAAACTGGCCAAATTTTGATCCACGTATGGTCAGTTGAAGTGTGTTTATGGCAGGCAGTTGGAAATAAAAGAAAAGAAGCTTGAAAAAAATGATACAGCTACCATATCTAAGGACTCATAGTTACATAGTTACAAGACACGGGGCCACTCACTAATACTAGAAGAAAAGTGGTTTACATACTAAACACATAAAGTTGCATGACAAGTCAAAACCCATTTATTTTAAAGGCACTCATTCCAATCTATGCAACTCAAGTCGCAGCATCTTCAAAAAAGGTTTTTGCACTACTTTGATGCGATTTAGAGTCCCATAAACTCTAATGTGCCATCAAAGTCGAAAGCAAGTGGCACGGCAATGAGGTTGCACTAGTGTGAACTGAGCCTTATTACTGGCTTTGGTTGTGTGCAAAGTATTTGAAAATATTTTGAGACAAAACATTTAGCCCCCGTTCACACTGGGGCGACCTGTGAGGCGACCTGGTCGCCTCACAGGTCGCCGCAGGTCGCCTCCCATAGGGAAGCTGCGGACCCGTTCTGATAGGAGCGACACAAGTCGCTCCGACTCAGAATAAGGGTCCGGAGCTTCTTTGGGGCGACCAGGAGGCGACCGCCATAGACTTCAATGTTATGAAGTCCGTGGCGGCCGCTCCGAGGTCGCGGCGCGCTGCTCGCACCGCAACCTCGGAGGTCGCGGTGCGAAGTAGCGTCGCCCCAGTGTGAACGGGGGCTTAAAATATATAGCTGAAAACAATCTTATAACTGAGAATAAGCATATTTTTTTAATGGAAGATCAGTTTTTTAATTTTTGATAATAAGGTAAGTTTTATTCTGGATATTGGAAATGCTGTTGATGTGACACATTTAGCTTTTGATAAGTCATTTGGTATTGTTCCTCATATTAGCTTGATCCAGAAGTTGAGAATGCAAGAATTAGTGGAGAATGTTTGTAAACAGGTAGAAAATTGGGTAAAGGACAGAGGGTAGTTCTAAAAAGACCATGCAGTTAGCAGCAGTGTGCTACAGCACCACTCACAATGTTATGTTAATATATTTTAAATCTTTTGTAAGGCCACAGCAAGAATATGAGATCACGTTTTGTACATCATATTGTATAAAGGACATACAATTTTAAGAGAGGGTACAAAGACAGGAAACTAAATGAATAAAACAGAATAAAACCATTATTTATGGTGAGAATTCGGTAAGTTCAGTTTACAAAAAAGATTTGGAAAATGATCTGTACAGTATGACCTTAGAAGCAGCATTCTGAAAAGTGAGAGTAATGAAGCTATGGAATGCTTTACAGTATAAAGTGTAGCAGTACTCCCTAAAGGGCCGCTGGATTTTGGGCCGCCCTTTGTCCTGCACAGCCAGGCGATATGCATTTACCACAACATCTGTAGGCAATAAACCAGTCCACGGGCTTTGTTTTTTTATTTATCAGGGGTAAATAATTTGGATGGGGTTAGGGTGGTATGGGATGCCAAGAACTTGAGTATTCTTCACTTCTAGCAAAAAAGACTCCAAACTGTATTCCCTCCAGAATAACATAGTCTCAATTTAAATATCAGGTACTCTCCTGTTTCCTGAAAAATGCCAGTCCCCTGGCTTAGATTAAAAGCTCCCAAAGCAAGGCTTGAGATAACATAAACTGTCACTTTGAGAGCTAGCTGAATATTACACTTTGTTGCTGCCTCTCTTGTAGGTTTTGAGGGGGGGGGGGGGGGGAATATGTAAAGGTTACTCACACTTTCCCTTTAATCCTGCAGCATAGATGGTGACTTCTGCCCAGGCTTCAGCTGATCAGGTCCCTCTTGCTTGTCAGGGTGCCTCAACCAGTTGAGGAGAGTCTGAAGTCCATGAATGTCCCTCTCTGGATCCTACTGCTTCCCAACTCTCTCTCTGTCCACCACCACAGCACCTCTTCTGCCTGGAGGGAGAGCTCCCCAGCACAGAGGTCCCCTCCAGGCCTCTGGATCCTGGACGTAGCTCCCCCACTGGCCAAGCCCCTGGGTATTTATGGGCAATCCTCACCTAGAGATTGGTGTAGCTCTCATAAATATTCAGGCTTTTGTCACCAGCTCTTCCCCACTAAGTTCTGGAACTTTCCAGAAGCTTCCAGAAACCAGGGGGAGATGCCAGAGACTGTCATATAAATTCTGCATGACCCAAACTAACACTAGCTCACTGGTTGCAGTGGCTCTAGACTAAATGTACACATTCTATACACTATGTACACCAGAGGGTGCTACAAAAGTATAAATAATGCCTTCCTCTGGACCTAAGCTACCGAAGTTGTTAGGGGCTGAACTTGATTGACATTAGATATGTAAAAAATTATAATATGTAACTGTGTTGTTAACCCTGCTTTTACACCTGAGCACAGAAAATTCCTGGTGATTTTGAAATGTTTTTTTCCTCATGTATAAAGCTTCAGGTGTTTTTTCTGGGCTAAGCAAAGGGAGGAGAACAGTTTTAAAGGAACGATTCTTTAGACATAAACACATTCCTATTGACACTCTATGGGCCAAAAATGCCTAAAATACTAAAAAAAAAAAATCATCTTCTTTTTTAGAGCATAAGACATGAAGCGTAGGGTGGCATAGTGTACAAGTGTGAACAAGGGCAATTGAAAGAATGGGATTCTGCATGTTGTGCATAGTGTAGTCAGGGAAAATATCTTGCAGCATTAAGGTTTGGTTCAAATCATAACCAGAACATTAGCTTCCTAAGGTGTGCATGTGCCTGCATCTGTTGGGTACTCTGGTTTCCTCCAACACTTCAAAAACATGCTGGTAGGTTAAGTAAGTCTCCTAAAATTGACCCCAGTACTGTATGTATTTGTATGCGTGTGAAATAGGGACCTTAGATTGTAAGCTCATTGGGGGCAGGGACTGAATGTGCAATATGTAAAGCGCTGCGTAAATTGGCAGCTCTGTAGTGATACCTGTAAATGGCTGTAATCTCTCTTCCAACATCAATTCCCTCATCTTTAGAGATATGTGATTCTGCCTTCTTCTCCAAGGATTCAGTAAATCTTGTTCAAAATTCAGTAAACCTCCAATTTCAGGTTCGCTGAATTCTGAACAAGATTTGTTGAATGGGAACCTGAAATTGGAGGCGAATCCTATTAATGGGAGTGAATCTTGTTAATGTAAAGTCCTCCTACACAGGCTGTAAATTAAGTTTGGGCTTCTGCTGTAGCTACAGGAGCTGGATTTGTTTACCTCCCAATTTTCTGAGATGGGAAACGAGGGACACCTATTAGCAAAAGTATGTATACATAGGAAACACCCCTTAAAGGAGAATTATACAAAAATTTTGTTACGTAAACCCACACAAGCTTTTATTTATTTATTTATTTATTTATTTATTTATTTATTTATTTTTTACCACTACTTTTTCTTTATATTGGCTTTTGGAATTTACAAATGCAGCCATTTAAAAAATTAGTGAAAGGTTTAGCACTGGGATACACTTTCTGAAAGATAAAAGGTGTATTTTATATATATAGATTAGGCCAAAATGAGGGACAAATGAGGAGGAAAGGTGGGACAGAGGAGCATTGTTCCGAATCAGGGACAGTTTGGAGCTATGAGTTTGGTCTACTTGAGGCTCCACAGACTGGGAGTTTGATTGCCTCTCCCTGATTCTAGATGACACTACTGGAGATTATGTTTGGAGGATTCAAATACCCAGCCTGAATATTAAGTAGGGCCTACTCAATCCCTGAGGAGGTGTGCCTAGATAGTGGTTGGGTTCCTGTTACATAGGCTGGAGCCCAGAGGAGATGTGCTTTCCCTGGGTGGGAGTAGATCCATGAGTTTCAAGGGCTGCTTGCCCTGGGGCACTCCTGGGCTGGATGCTGGACTGCTTTCTTGGGGCTGCATTCATGGACTGTATATGTTCTACGACCCCGTGAGTAGAGCCTCTTCACTTGCACTGAAGTTTTCATGGTCCCCACCCCAGCCATGAAACATGGACTACTTTAGTGTCCTATTACTTGTATTACACTTTGGGGCATGGTCCCCAGCTGTGCACAGATAGACTTTTCCAGCCTGCTACTACTACTTACAGTGCCTTGCGAAAGTATTCGGCCCCCTTGAACTTTGCGACCTTTTGCCACATTTCAGGCTTCAAACATAAAGATATAAAACTGTAGTTTTTTGTGAAGAATCAACAACAAGTGGGACACAATCATGAAGTGGAACGAAATTTATTGGATATTTCAAACTTTGTTAACAAATAAAAAACTGAAAAATTGGGTGGGCAAAAGTATTTTCATTCTATACTTTAGCAACCTTGTGATGCTGCTGCTGACCTGCTCCTGCTATAAGACCAAGAGCTGACTAATAACGTGATTGCTGATCAGTCAGCTCTTGAGCAAGTGTCTGTTAGCTGCAAGGACTGCTCCCTCCCCTCTC
Organism: Pelophylax lessonae; assembly: GCF_965119305.1. Lineage (NCBI taxonomy): Eukaryota > Metazoa > Chordata > Amphibia > Anura > Ranidae > Pelophylax > Pelophylax lessonae. Next base: position 236,232,782 of record NC_138773.1, read on the forward strand.
AGCTCCTTCAGTGCTTCCTGGAGCTACAGGTAACTAAGGAGACAGGTGAGAATGTCTCCGCCTTTGTCATGAGCAGTGAGGCAGGACCCATTGTCAGTTAGGCAGCTGGGGTGGATCCCAACAATAGTGTCAGGATCCTTTAATAGCAGGCATTCGCCCTGTTGGCTTTGGGTAATTATAGTAAATTTATTCATGTGACCCCAAACAGAAGCATAGCCAAAAAGATGCATTTGGTTTGACTTCTTTTTTAAGAAATAGGTGACCTCAGATGATACAGCAGTCTATTGGCCAGAAGCGTGACATTTTCAATGAGGGAATTGGTGAAATTTTCTCAACAAAAAGAGTACAGGTAAAGGTTTTACTACAAGAATTAAGAGACTGCAGATGACACAATAGTATAAAACTGGGCAGCAGCAGGAGAAATTTAATTTTAAAGACTAGGCCCAAATTCACTACAGACAAAGCAGGCATGCTGGGGCATTACTACAAGAATTGGGATATTGCAGAGGATACAGCAGTGTAAACCTGGGCAGCAGCAAGACAGTTTTAATCAGAGATAATATACCCCAATGGGGGGAGGGAGGACAGAGGGGGGAAGCAGGTGAAGTGAATGTGAGTGATATAATGAGGTGATTTCGTTGCGTGCTGTTTTTGCACCTATTTGTTTTTTTCTTTCAAGAATGCAAAGGTGTGCTATGAACATAAGGCAGCTCCAAGTACAAATGGTCAGTAAAAAGTGTGTGATCTGCTACCCCAACTAACTAACCCCAACTTAAAAGGACCAATCAACATAGAATAAACAAAAAAAAGAAAAGAAAAAAATACAAATGTAATGAAAACCCCCAAAATACCACCTCTGAAACAAAAGCCCCCCCGTTTTTAAGGGTAAGCATTGCAGAAATAAAATAATTAAAGAAAAAAACTGTTTAACCTAAAATAAAGATCTTTCCAAGAATAAATAAAAACCAATACACCTCCAAAACAAATGAAAATGAAAATCATATCCCCCCCTCTCAAAAAAAGAAAAGCTCTTTTTTTAAAGGAAAAAACTATTTGCTACAGAAAGGACAGCAGGTAAAATTGACAACTGGCCACAAATCAACCACAAAATAAAACAAAACACAAAAAAACATAAAAAAAAAAACAAAAAATAAAAGGCAGCAAATAGGTTAATTGCCTGAAGAGCTAGCAATCATAAAATAAGGTAACTACCTGACCCTAATATCTCCCTATGCAGTATGTCAGCTTTTCCCATGTTTTCCCTACAACAGCTTTTATTTCACTGACACTATGGAGTTGATTTACTAAAGGCAAAGAGTCTGTGCACTTTCCACACTGCAGTTGCACTCTGCAAAAGCAGTTGCTCCAGAGCTTATTAAATGAGCAGAAGCTCTGCTGACTTTCATCATCCAATCATGTGCAAGCAAAAATGAATTTTTTTTTTTAAATTTTCGAGCATGTGATTGGGTATTCTTTGCAAAGTGAAGCTTTTTACCTTATTTCCTAAGCTCTGGAGCAACTGCACTTGCAGAGTGCACAGTCTACTGGCCTTTAGTAAATTAATCCCTATGAGATGTATTTATAAAATAATTCTCACAGTAAACGTGCATGTACATTTGTTCTCTGCAAATAGGGTAAAAAAAAGAAAAAGGAACTTAATTAGGCTATTTCCTGTGCTGGTTGAATAATTTTCATTGATTTATAACAGAAAATACCACATTTGGCCACCAAATAGCATTATGTATCATAGAACATTCCTGTGATACTAGGTGCCAATCAGTTGCCAAATGTGGTATTCTCAGTTTTAAAGTGGCTCTTATGGGAAGACATTTTTTACCTTAAAACATTCCCTGCATTAAGGTAAAACATTTCCTACTACTCCACCCCCTCCCCCAAATACTTACCCAACTCTTCTCTAGTTCCCTCTTTTCACAGGAGGCAGAATCAGGGGCCATAGGCTGAGCCATGCTGTGTGTGTCTATGGATGCCTGAATACCCCCACAGCACACAGCTGTCTACAGGGGCACTCAAAAAAGAGCAGGAGCAGAGAACACCAGTGGGGGACCTCAGAAGAGAAGGTAACGGACCTCTCCATACAATGCTATTGTACAAAAGCAGATAAGTATAACAGGTTTATTATTTAAAAAAAGAGCCTTTACAACACAACCACTTTAAATCAATGGAAAAAAATTGTCCAGCACAAGAAATAGCCTAGTACATTACTTCTGTATGTCCCAATTGCACAGAACTAATGTACAGTACATGCGCTTTCATTGTGCAAACTGCTAAACAAGTTTCTTATAAATACACCTAAGTGCCCTTGTATAGTGTGGGGGCTTGCTAACCAAAGAACCCTATGATGGATCCTCCAAGCCTGCTAGCCATATTTTAGAGGCAGTTACGATTTTAAAAATTCTCCATGGCGAATCTGTACATAAATTTACCAGGATCACAAACCCATAGAAGCCACAAAACCCAAAACCTCATTGAATTTCTTGGATGTCCTTCTGTTCATCAATACATTTCTTGGATTTCCTTCTGTTCATCATTACATTTCTTAGATTTTCTTCTGTTCATCATTACATTTCTTAGATTTCCTTCTGTTAATCATTACATTTCTTGGATTTTCTTCTGTTCATCATTACATTTCTTAGATTTCCTTCTGTTCATCATTATATTTCTTGGATTTCCTTCTGTTCATCATTACATTTCTTAGATTTTCTTCTGTTCATCATTACATTTCTTAGATTTCCTTCTGTTCATCAATATATTTCTTGGATTTCCTTCTGTTCATCATTACATTTCTTAGATTTCCTTCTGTTCATCATTACATTTCTTAGATTTTCTTCTGTTCATCATTACATTTCTTGGATTTCCTTCTGTTCATCATTATATTTCTTGGATTTCCTTCTGTTCATCATTACATTTCTTAGATTTTCTTCTGTTCATCATTACATTTCTTGGATTTCCTTCTGTTCATCATTACATTTCTTGGATTTCCTTCTGTTCATCATTACATTTCTTGGATTTTCTTCTGTTCATCATTACATTTCTTATATTTTTCTCTGTTCATCATTATATTTCTTAGATTTCCTTCTGTTCATCATTACATTTCTTGGATTTTCTTCTGTTCATCATTAAATTTCTTGGATTTCCTTCTGTTCATCATTACATTTCTTAGATTTCTTTCTGTTCATCATTACATTTCTTGGATTTCCTTCTGTTCATCATTACATTTCTTGGATTTCCTTCTGTTCATCATTACATTTCTTAGATTTTCTTCTGTTCATCATTACATTTCTTAGATTTTCTTCTGTTCATGGATCATAACTCTAGCTCAGTTAAAATACCATCTTGGACAGTCCTAATCATACAGTATATACGCCAAACACTGTAGCTGTTGCATTTCATGTGTTTATTATAGGACATATTTATTCATTAAATAAAGTTGTGTATTTGGAGTCAATGAATGATATTAGACAAGTTTGTCAATAACACATCAAATGTTAAACACTGGTTTATACTAATGAGGGAAGAATTATGTGATGGAAAAATCATCAACTTTACTAATGGTGTCCCACAGGCATAATTAAAGCATCCATCCATAAATGATGTTAAGAAGGGCAATGAGAGAGATCTCAGTTTTTATCAGAGTATACGTTGAACTGCATGTTCTATATTCCTCAATGGCATTTGCAGTAACCCTTTGTTCACTGGAGTACAAGAAATAATGCTTGCTAACATTTGAATGCTTAATGTGCACATGTGATTAACTGAATAAATAAAAAAGGTAGATAGGGTGATCTGTACCCTCGCATTTCTTTTTTTACTGAGAAGGGTTTAGGAATTTTCTTAAAATAATCCCTATAAAAAAAGGTTTGTTTGATAAATATATAAATGTATTTATTACAGGCAGGGCTTTCTTTTCTCAGAAAATAGGTACAGGAACTCAACCTCGACCCCCCGAAATCCCCCCCCCACACCCACCCACACACCCTCCAAACTGCATCAAATAGTGGGTGTGGCCATATTTCACTAACACAGGGAGGGTCTCAAAGAAGCATTTAATACCAGGAGTGCATTATGTACAAAGTTTGGGGGAGGTTAAACGCAGAGTTTGGGGGTGTGCTACATACAGATTGCAGAGTTCAGGGGTGCGTTACACACAGAGTGCAGAGTTCAGCTGCTTACCTCTGCATTTCCCATCCACATCTCACTTTCACCCCTCTTCAGCTCTGACCTTTTTATGGAACCCCCCGCCACTGCCCCCATCTTCTCCTCACCTCCTTAAAGGCTCCACCATATTCCACATGTCATACCTTTGTTGCTGTATTAAGCTGAAATGAAGCACTCAGTCTCTTGCACCTCCTTGCACACTGTAGTTGGCTCTGCCTCTTTCACTTTTAGGGAAATCATCCGGTGGGGGTGTTGGCATCTGCACTGCACCCCAGGAACCTGCATCTCTCTTTTCCCCATCCTGAACTCAGCTGTTGGGAGACAAGCTGTCATTTGTAAACACAGAAGCCTTCTGTGTTTACAAGTGATAGTAGTGAGTAGGCAACAAAGGGCCTGAGCCAAAGGTGGTGGATCTGAGTTCCACCAAGTTGCAGCTGAAAAAATTTTGGTAGGGGGGGGGCCTCGAACAAGGTACCGCTCTGGAGAGACCATACACACACACACACACACACACACACAGGGTCTTGGCACCTGGCATTTATAGTAACGGATCAAAATTGCAGTAATTATAGTAGATTAACAATATGGCACACTGGTGAACAACACCGTATTAACACAGCCCACTGTAGTAAGGTTCGCAAAAGGAATACTGGAGAGCGGTCTCTGTTGGAGAAGTGGCAGTATTTTCAATAATCATGCTGCATTGGCTCCTTGAAAAGGGATCCTCAAAAGGTTCTTGGGCACCAGACTGTGTCCCTTTCTCCGTCCCTACGTGGGATCCCTTATTTAACCACGCTAGCGGTAAACCCGAGCGTGACTCGGGGTAGGAATTTCCTGCTATTATCGGTATCCCCGAGTCACGCTCGGGGTGAATGGGCAGAGCTATGCAGAGAGCGCAGCAGAGTGTCTTACCTTATCCTGGCGATCCAGCGATGAGCTCTCATTGCTGTGACCGCCAGCCGAGATCTCCGCCACTCGTCTGTCGGTAGGAGGACTTCCTAGTTCCGTTCCCTGCAGCAGCAATGCTGCATGGGAGCGGAACTAGGGAGGGAAATAAAAAAAAAAAAAAAAACGTTGCACAAAACACAAACACATTTTATATTATATATATATGCATATATATATATATATATATATATATGCATATATATATATATATATATATGTATATGTATATATATATATATATATATATGCATATATATATATATATATATATATATATATACATATATATATATATATATATATATATATATATATATACCTATATACACACACATATATATATATATAAAATTATATTATTGATTCAATTATAATTCATGCGTTTTATATATATATATATATACACACACACACACACACACACACATATATATATATATATATACATACACACACACACACACACACACACATATATATATATATATATATATATATATACACACACACACATATATATATATATAATATATAACGCATGAATTATAATCTAATCAATAATATAATTTTATTATATATATTATATAATAAAATTATATTATTGATTCGATTATAATTCATGCGTTTGTGTTTCAAATTTATCACATCTGGGATGTCTACTAGAGTCTTGTTTTGGTCAGGTTTAAGTCAGTAATTACTAAGAATTGTAGGCCTATAATACATAACGCCAAATTTCCATGAAAAAAATTGTACCGCTTTTGGTACAGAATTCCTGACAGAATCATACCGCCAGGGAGGTTAAAGTGATAATAAACATACAACTGTTATTTTTTTATCTAACAAACATTTTATACTTACCTGCTCTTTGCAATGGTTTTGCACAGAGCAGACATTATCCTTCTCTTCTCGGGTCCCCCGCCAACACTCTGGGCGTCTCCCCCTTGCCGAGTGCCCCCATAGCAAGCTGCTTGCTATGGGGGCACTCACACCTCCTCACTCCCAAGCCACCTCTGTGTTTCTATGGGACAATAAATCTGTAGTTTTCATTAAAATAATTCCTGGTGAGGCTGCCCTGAAAAAGCTCACATCACTAGAACTAGGAATACGTTTTTGGAGGAAAATAGGGAATTATTTATGTAAGGTATTAAAGAATTAGGCAGGGAAAAATCAAAAAAACTGACACTTATGGGATTTTGGCACTAAAAGCCACATGATAACACCTAGTTACATATAGTTACATAGTAGTTGAGGTTGAATAAAGACAATCGTCCATCCAGTTCAAACTGTGTAAGTGTGTGTGGCCATAATCACCTCCCATACCCCTGAATGTTTTGATCCTTGAGATGTACGTCCTAGAGTCTCTTAAACCTAGCCATACTCCCCACAGTTACTACCTTTTGTGGCAGTGAATTCCACAGCCTTGTAGCCCTTACTGTAAAGAACCCCCTGCATAGCCTGAGGTTAAAACGCTCCTCCTCTAATTGCATTGAATGGCCTTGTGTCCTCATTCATTGCTTGCGACTGAATAGTTTTTTTTCTATGCTGAGATCACAGTTGAGGTATTTGTAAATTTCTATCATGTCCCCTCTCAGGCATCTCTTCTCCAGGGAGAATAAATCAAGCCCTTGTAAATGCTCTTCATAATTTAGGTCCTCCAATCCCCTAATTAGTTTAGTTGCCCTTCTCTGGACTCTCTCCAGCTCCATCACATCCCTTCTGAGGACTGGTGACCAGAACTAGACAGAATACTCCAGATGCGGTCGGACCAGTGTTTTATGCAGTTGTAGGATTATAGTTTTATCTCTGGAATACATCCCCTTCCTTATGCATGCTAATATTCTGCCGGCTTTGGCAGCCGCAGCTTGACATTGCATGCTATTGCTAAGTCTATCTAGGAATGAACAAACTGGGCAAAGGTCGGTTTACGGGAGGTTCAGGGAACCCAGCAGGAATTCTGCAAACACCAAATGTTTTTCTGAACCTCAGTAAAATCTTTAGGAGCAAAATCTTTATAATTTTTTTTCTGGCCTTTGTGAGGACTAATATTGAGACTAATACCAATGCAAACAAAAACATGGTAAAAATGGTAAAAAAATACCATTCAGCAGAGGGTCTTCTAATGTGACTTAAAGGGCAACATTTTAAATACACAAAACCTTACAATAGCATGCTTGGGTTTGTGAAGTCAGGGAGTAGTACAATGTGGTCATTCAAATGTAGGTCTTTAAAACTGACAAGTTTTGTATATAAACAGCAACCATTGATCTGCCATATCTGGTCAATGACAATCATCCAAGTCAGTTTGTTGACATACAGCAACTGGCCAGGGATTTGTCATTTGCCATGGCAGTAGTGGCAGCAACGTCGGGATTTGGGCAGCAAGTCAAGGTGAATAATTAAAATCTACATTGCTGGATGACCCAGTTGGCTTTGGATTTATGTTGTACCTTGAAGAACATTGTTTATTTTTATTTTTTTTAAATAAAGAATTTCATAGTGTGGGTATTTTTTTTTACTTTTTACGCTGTTTTGGTGAATGAGTACAAATGGGGTACAACATACTCTGTACTCATTCCCCTAGGGGTAGCTGGATATCTGCCCCCCTATTCTGAAGAGGGTTCCAGAATACAAAAACTTTCCCCTACATGTAGGCAGGTGCACTTTGGCCTCCATCTTGTAGGTGACACTGTGCCACTATACAGATGTAGTTGAATATTTCAAGGAAAATTTTACTTGAAAGATTCTGTGGTTGTTACAGAGGTTGCAGCAATCTGATTGGATGCTGCAACTTCTGATGACCTCTGGCAGCTATCTTGGTGTGAAACTCTATAAATTAGTGTGTCTGCAGAATTTGGATGCATGTGGAGCAAGTGGCTAGTCAAGGGACAGAGATCCTGTTTATCAGGATCCCATACCCAGACCAGTGATTGGGAAATTCCATAGGCAACATTGAGTGCTATTACTTTATATCTATGTCGCCACTGCTCCAGCAGAAGTCATCCTCTGATAAACTGGTTAAGCCTGGAACACTGCCACTCTGCAGTACTGCACATTTTTGAGTGATATACCGCTGCAATACTGTGCCATTGCCAAATAACATACTGCTGCAATACCGCGTCATTGCCGAGTAATAAACATCTGCAATATACTGTGCCTTACTAAATGTATATTGCAAATGTGTGAAAATCATACAGTTTTTTTACTTCAATAATAGTGCCTATTGGATGGAAATACCTCTAACCATATCACAATACACAAGATATATTACAGCTTTCCAGGTTGATCTCTCACAGACTGGGTAGGCTGCCCCTACACACAAACCCCCACATCTGTTTTGAGGGACAAGATGTGGGGGATTGCCACCCCATCTTACAAGATCAGATACCAGTGTTGAAAGCATGTGGCCTGGTCTGGTTCAGAGGGAATGGGGAGTGCAAGCTTGCTGTCCTCCCTTTCCTGGTCACCCAGGTTGCATACCTGGATGAGGTCCTGGTGTGTATTTTAGGCAGAACCCTGCACATTTTTCCATTTTCAAAATTATGTCATTATAATAAAAAAAAAAAAACAAGCAGTTGACCCGGGGATCAGGCATTTTTTGGCAGGAGTGCATCTGGCAATCATTGCAGCAGATGGATCTTCTGGTGGCAGATCATTGTTACCCCTAAAATTTTAAAGATTCTTATCCAGGCATGCAGCCTGGGTGTGTTGGCAGGGCCCAAACATTGCACCCGATTGGGAGGAATCACCACACTGGGTTACATAGTTACATAGTAGTTGAGGTTGAATAAAGACTATAGCCAGGGCCGGTGCTTCCACTAGGCAAACTAGGCAGCCGCCTAGGGCGCATTGCCACCTAGGGGCGCAGCCAGGAGTCAGCACTCACGCTCCATCATGAATGATCCTTGTGAGCTGAGGAAAGGGGCGGCAGTGGGGGGGGGGGGGAGAAGGGACAGAGGAAGATGCCAGGTGTCTGGGGCAGTGGCAGAACTACCAGGCCCTGGCTTTCCACCATTGTTGGGGCAGCCCCAAGGGGCAGGAAAGGAGCCCACCGGAGTGCTAGCTGCATAATGATCCTCTTCGTCTGGAGCTGAGCGGCCTAATCCCTGGGCGGGAAGTGACTCTCTAATCTTAGCTGGTGGGCAGCTGTTCATTTCCCTGGGTCGGTATTAAGCAGGGAGTGGAGGAGAGCTGAACCTAAGCCGGAGCTCGGCACTGGAGGGCGGCACCTTTACTGGAGCAGAAGCGACGAGGCAATGGAATGGTCTGAGGATGTTGGTGATGAAGGAGGTGTGGAGCTCTCTGACTGCTGCTACTCCCTCCACCAGGAGCCGGTTGGAGCTGTGGTGAGCACTGTGGTCCAGGAGAGGAGCGTCCTGGGAGAAGGAATAAGCAGGATCATGGTGAAGGAGGGCAGAGTGCGGGCCACTCTCTTCATACTGCCCAGTTAGTGTCCCCAGAACAGGGAATCAGGGTCCCTGGGTGTGACATGGAGTATCCCTGGTGTGAAAGAGAATTGCGGTCACCAGGTATGCCATGGGGAATCTGAGTCACCAGGTGTGACATGGGGGAGAGGGGTCACAAGTGTAACAGGGTTTGGGGTCACCAGGTTTGCCATGAGGAATTGGGATCCCTGGGTGTGCCATGGGGGATTGAGGTCCCCAGGTGTGACATGGAGGAACATCAGGGTCCCCAGGTGTGACATGGAGGAACATCAAGGTCTCCGGGTATGACATGGAGGAACATCAGGGTCTCCGGGTATGACATGGAGGAACATCAGGGTCTCCGGGTATGACATGGAGGAACATCAGGGTCTCCGGGTATGACATGGAGGAACATCAGGGTCTCCGGGTATGACATGGAGGAACATCAAGGTCTCCGGGTATGACATGGAGGAACATCAGGGTCTCCGGGTATGACATGGAGGAACATCAAGGTCTCCGGGTATGACATGGAGGAACATCAGGGTCTCCGGGTATGACATGGAGGAACATCAGGGACCCCTGATGTGACATAGAGGAACATTGGGATTACTGCGTATGACAGCATTACATGGAGGAACCATCAGATCAGGGTCACTGGATATGACATAGAGCAGTTTTTAACCCCTTCCCTTTTTTTTTTTTGGGGGGCGCAAGTAGCTGATCTTGCCTAGGGCATAAAACAGTCTAGCACCGGCCCTGACTATAGCCCATCCAGTTCAACCTGTGTAGGTGTGTGTGGCCGTAATCATTCCACATACCCCTGAATGTTCTGATCCTTGAGATGTACGTCCAAGAGTCTTTTGAAAGTAGCCATACTTCCCGCAGTAAATACCTTTTGTGGTAGAGAATTCCACAGTCTTAGTAGTTAGTAGCCCTAACAGTAAAGAACCCCCTGCGTTGCCTGAGGTTAAAACGCTTCTCCTCTAATCGCATTGTATGGCCTCCTGTCCTTATGCAATCCTTGCAACTGAATAGTTTTTTTTCTATGCTGAGATCACCGTTGACTAAATGTTGTTTAAAATGTAAAAATAAAATAGACACAAAACTAGGCAGTTATAGCAAAATAACTACATATGCTGCAAAGTAACCATACAGTTCTTCATACATCACAGATTGCCAAAGGAGCATTTCTCTTGGAAGGGTTATGGTACCACTGCAAACACTGCGATACCCAGAAGTCCCTGCCTATAACTGGCTGCCAGTGGGAGACTATTTTGAAAAGCTGATAGAGGAGACACCCTGTAATGGGAAAACATATTGCTTTTGTCCTCAACAGCTACCTCTCTCTAATGCTACTAATGCTACTTTTACTCTCTCCCTAACTAGTGGGGGCAATTTCCCTAACTTATTTCCACACTGTGGGTACACTGAAATTTGGCAGGATTTGGGCATCCAGTAGGATATGTCAGCCTCCCCAAGATGGCTCCCTGGAGCCCATAAAGGGGCAGATTTGTTCCTTATGGTAGTGTTTTTCAACCCCCTTATCAGTCACTGCACTTTCTAAGGGAAGGAAAATCTGGAGGCACCTGAATCTAAATTGTAAAAACCCAAATGTTTCCTGTGAAACCTGAGCCGGGATGATGCACACAATTGCCGTGATTAAATTAGCTTTACATCAGATGTTCCCCCATCATACTGCAGCCCACCACCTATCTACAAATTACCAGAAAATAGAAAGTATGCAACCCCCCCCCCCCCACAGCCAGACCAGGTTGCATGTATTTTTAACATTGAGGAGGTACCTCTTAAGTGGAAGGAGGAAAGCTCCCCACACCCCACCCTTCCTTGCAAGGCACCTTGCCCCATGTTGATATTAAAAATATACTGTTACCTCACCATTTCAGCCTACAATATTTGCAAGGCTGGTATTTGGCTCTTTTGAGGGCCCAAGGCAATTGTCACCCTGGACACACTCTCTAAATAACATTTCCTGTCTTTTTGTAGCAGTGCTTAATATTTACATTGATGCCTATTACAGTGCTTTAAGAGTTAAAATACTAAATGTAATCACCCACATTACACATTCCGAAATTCATGTCCCAATTACTCACTTCTCACAGAATAATTATCACCTTTGCTACTACTGAGTTTCTTTCCCCTCTCCCATTTGTTAATTTTTCCATTACCCGCACTCACCACCTTTTGCCAGTCAGAGAAGCTTCCCAGTTTAATACAATGTTAATCTCTATCACCTTTAAGCAGATTGACTGGCAGATCCTTCATGCTTCATAGTTAAGATGTATCCGAGAAAGCATTGTTAATGCCTGTCTAAAAATAGTATAGAGGATATTTTAGTTTAACACAAAATGAAGATAAAAAGAAACAGAGCTTCACTTTCATTCTGTGGGGCTTATTTTAGACCACAAAGTGTTAGGACTAGGATGTAGCACCATTTGTATTTTGTTAGATGTTTTTGACTTGTGTTAAATTAGTATTAAAGTCTCTTTTTAAAGAAACATTAAAGGTTTTTTTTTTTTTTGTTTGTTTTTTAAATAACAAACACGTCATACTTTTCTGCTCTGTGCAATGTTTTTGCATAGAGCAGCCCCATTCCTCCTCTTCTAGGGTCCCCCCGCCAGTGCTCCAGGCCCCTCCCTCCTGCCTAGTGCCCCCATAGCAAGCAGTCCATTTACACATAGAGCGCAACTCGGCCCCGCCCCTGCTCTCTACTCATTTGCTAACTGACAGTGATTTAAAGTAGCGGGAGCCAATAGCTGCCGCTGCTGTCTCAGCCAATGAGAAAGGAGAGACCCGGGAAAAACGAGGCTCTCATGCAGATCGGTGAATCGAGATGGGAAGAAGGTAAATTTTAGGGGGCTGGCGGGGAGGGGGGGGGGGGGGCTGGGGGTGCTGCTGCACACAGAAGGTTTTTTTTTACCTTCATACATAGAATGCATGAAGGTAAAAAAACCTTCCCCCTTTACAACCACTGTAACTGTACAATGTTTAGTGTATGTATATTTAATAACTTAAACACTCTTCAATAAAGAGTTTTCCTTAACTGTGTATGAAAGCACTGATTATCACAGCCCCTGGATCCCTTTACTGAATATGCACCCCTTACGCATTCACATAGAGTGGCAATGGTATTTGGTTGTACCTTTGAGGATTCTGATAAGCCTCTGCAAACCCCCTCAACCGCCGGCCCAGGGTTGTTAGGAAGAGGCCTTTGATCTCTTCAACATGGAGACAGAGTGCTCTGCTGGGGGGGGAGGGTTCCTCCCTTGTAAAATTATTTTTCCCTGTTGAGGACATGTGGCCTTGGTTCAGCAGATGGGGGGGATACATGCTATTTCCCTCCTTTTCTGGTCAACTGGGCTGAATGCTCACATAAAGGTCTAGTATGGATTTTGAGGAGGCCTCGCAATTTAATTCCTGTTTCTTGCATAGAGGTTCCACCTTAAAATTTAATATTGCCTCAAAGGGTCTGGTATAGAATTTAAGGGAAGACTTCATGCTGGGTTTTTTTTTTTCTCCATTAAGTCTAAGGTTCTGGTATTAGAGGGACATTTTGCAGCTTTCATTTTTCACTTTAGATATTACTAATATTGTTGCTCCCCCCCCCCGCAAACCGATTCATTTTTAAATCTTCTTTGCTTTGGAACATGTTTCCCAGCGCTGAGTCCCCCCCCCCCCCCCATGCCATTTGTTTGGCAACCCCTGCCCTATAGCCTAGAAATGGCCATTGCGGTTTTTCCAATGTGGTCTCTTTACCTTCAATGGTTCAAAGGTATGTTCAGCTCATCCCTACTTGGGGAAATCTTGTGCCAATAATTAAAAAGTCTTCACCAAGTGACTGCAGACCTGTAGGTAATGACGAGTAATCTGGCCTGTGTTTTGTTTATGGAAGGGTTTGCGAACTCAACCTGAAATTCATATGCCATGAACAAAGTACCCAAACTCCACTAAAGTTTATTTTTTCAATGTCATTTCTACTGTGTAAATTATGAGATCTGTTTTGGAGAATTTTAAATTCTTTGACATGTATGTGTAGCACTGCCCCCATAAGGACTGCCAGATTTCACATTTTTGGGTCCCCCTAAGTTACCAGCATACAAAAATGACAGTTTCAAATCCTTACTTTCTCCTGCCTTGGCTCGCTCCAATAATCAGTCCAGGGGTATTTTGGTTGTTTTGTGTTCATTATAAATTATGGATAGGAGAAGGGAACAGTGGGATACTCCAAATTAACTATGCACAAGTGGTTGAGGACTCCTATCTTCAAGTACAGCCAGGCTGTTCATTTACTCTGCCACTATGGGTGCATTTGGGAATTAAGTCTCTTTTCCTAAGATGACTTGGTGGACTAGCAATTATTTTCAAGACACTCTCACAAGCATCCTCTTTCTCTTCACTGCTGATACGCGTCCACTGACAATCCTTCACATGGGGTGGACCCCCGCAGGTAAGGCCCCTTGACACTAGTCCCTGTAATCACGATACTGTGGTCCCAGGGTCTTCAGTGTCTCCCCCTCCATCAGCTCTCCTGGACCTCTGGGTTCAGCTCCTCTCATCTGTTCCTCTGGCCCTCAGGACAACCTCCTGTGACCGCATGCCACTGCTACAGAGGAGGAGGCAGCCGCCCCCCCCTCCTCCCTCTGGGACTCTGCTCTCCAGCCAAAGACCCTGCAGCACATGTGCTCCTGGCTTTTATACAGTATCCCAGAATGCACTGAGGTGACCTGCTCTCTGCCATTCACCTGGGCTGTATCAAAGCCTATGCATCTATTCGTCAGGTTTCCTCCCACTGTCCAACATGCCTCCCTGTTAGACCAGTGTGAAACTCTCTCTAGACAGAATAACACAGCTGAAGAAAGGAGACAAAACAGTGCACAGCCAACCTCGTGTGATAACGTTTATTCAAAACACATGACAAATACCAAGTCAGTTCCACTCACAGGTCCAATAAAAATTACAGGCACTTCAGCAAGGACCTTCTCCCCCTCTCGCTCTCGGATGGCCTACGGTAGGCCCTGCAACCGACGATCTGCCCAGGACACCGCCACTGACGTATGTCTCCGGTCTCCCTTCCAGGTACCTGCATGCGGGTCCACAGTGCGCCTGCGCACAGACCCGTTGACTAATCCCGACTGCACGTGTGCACCACAGTCTCAGCCGAGGCAACACTGGATACCCAACAAGAGTAAGAAGGATCACATATGCTGCTGAAAAGTTGCCAAGACAACATGTTTCGGAGGCAAAGCCTCCTTCTTCAGGTCCCGCCCCTGCTCCTCCCCAGCCTTCTTTTACACATGACCCCACCAATATCATATATCATATATCTTAAAGGGTCAGACCCGGAGGTAATCTATCCCATATGGGAGGGGGGGAAAACAAGGGACTTGCAAGCAACCTGGTACAGATTGTGTAATACAGTTCCATACAGAGCCAATAGACACTTTCATAGGTTAATAAAATGTTAAAACTTTTTATATATATAAAAACCTTATAAAAGTTGTATAAAATAATTAGTGTATATGATGATTGTACTCAGAACCATAGCAACAAGCCACAGAAACAACAACAACCAAAAAAAAAGAAGGATACTAAAAAAGTAATACTTTAACAACACATGGGGTCAAATAAATCAGATGATCGTACTGACCTCTATTTCCTCGTTCAGCCCCCCAGTGGAGAGAACAATATAGATTTACCTGCAGCCCCCCTGGTAAGCAGACAAGGCTCAAAACTTTACTTTCTCACTAGCACCTTCCCAGGTGGGTGCTACATATGTCATTCAGCATATATTTTATGTATTGTCATTATCTATTTACCGATTGGCCTGGAGTTTCACTTTTAAAAATACACATAGCTGACTTGTGAAAACAGCAGAGAAAAGAGAAAGCTGTGGATAATCATACCAATGTTTATTATCCTGGGATTTTTTAGGTACCAATAAATCAAAACTAATTATATCAAATTAGTAAATATATTTGTCTATTTATAAAAATTTTTGCTTAAAAACACAAGTAGAAACTGGCACAACAATTGAACATGCTGTATAGCTACTGTTAATACACCCACATTTACCCTTTTAACCATCTTCTATATTATCATTATACTTGAAATGTATAAAAACATCCAAAGTCTTCCATATGATAAACAAAGGAAATAGGAGATTGATCTCAATACGTTTCATGAGCAAATTCAGTCATTTCCGCAGGAGAATAACATGAAATATGTAATTCACAATATAACATCAAGATAAGGCCAGCTATGGTTAAAACCAAAATATGGATGCGTCTTTCCCAAAGCTGCACATTCCAGATGATCAAGGTGGAAAGAGCATATCAAAAGTTGAATAATAATAATGGCAAGGGAAGCTAAATCTTGAGATGTATGCTAACTGGCCAATCCACTGTTTGCCCACATTTGCTAGCTCAACCCACAAGGACACCAGTAGTTAAGCCTGGAAGCATACTACTTTGTACTGTCAATGGTAGTCAAGTTACTGAGAGTAGGACCTTTTGTAGTATTCTGTAAGCACCCCTCCATTCTGCATCCCATTACTTTCATTGTCTTAGCCCTATCATTACTGCCTATGATTTGAAGCTGTGTTGCATCATCACAATCCCTGGCCCAATTTGCTTCCCATACCACAGACTACATTGCAGTCTTAACTGCATGAGGATCTAAGGACTAGTCTAAGTGTACCAATGCTCATCTAAAGGGCCTCAACGTTTGCTAGCAGAAGTCTAATCTTAGAGATTACCCTTACCATCCATTTTACAAGTTTCCCTCATTCTTTTACACGATTTATGTTGCTAAATTCTGACTGCATTTGCCCATTAGGTCTAGGCCTAGCATAGCAAACATTAGTTCTTATCGGCAGTGTAGCCCTGTCTTTGTTAGTTTCAAGTTGATTGCTGCCGGTTATTGCATTCTGGGTTTGCCTTGCAACTGTTTGTGCTGACCTGGATGTCCAATGCCCTTCATGCCAGTTCTCATTGTTAGCAATTCTGTGTGCTGGACTGGGTTATCACTATTATTACTTTGCTTGTACTACCATGGTTATCAACTTCTTGAAGAATAACACATTAAGTTTAATCTTATCAACTGTTTGGTGCCTGGTTTTCAAGATAACCCTAGCATTGGGTAACATGACCCATTTGTTGTGTTTCATTGGGTTTGATTTACTAAAACTGGAGAGTGCAAAATCGGGTGCAGCTGTGCAGAGAAACAAATTAGCATCCTGGTTTTATTGTCAAAGCTTAATTGAACAAGTTAGAAGCCAATCGGCTACCATACACAGCTGCACAAGATTTTGCACCCTCCAGTCTAAGTAAGTCAATCCCATTGTGTTTTCTTGTATTCTCTCAACCTAGTATGTCAGTGGGGCTGAGGCTCTTGAGGAGTTCGAGGCTAAGAACAGAGGACCCATCTTAACCAGCGGCTCCTTTGGGGGTGGTGCTACACTTAATTGCCCAGCACCCCTACCGCATTTACTAGCAGGATCAACAGGTAATAAAATGGAGGGGAGAGGGCACCAACAAAAATGGCTGTGTTATGACTGACAGTTTGCAGCATACTGTATACTGTATGCCCTTTTTTAATGTGTTTATAGTTGCATTTGATAAAGGGAAGAAAGTAGCTTTGGTATTGTAATTTCTTGGTGTTCTCTGCATGTGATACTCTGGTTGGGTAAAATATTTTCTGTAACTTCTGATTCTAAACTAAAATCTAGATATTATACGAATAATGAAAACAATTTAAATGAGCTAAAGACACTTAGCATAAAGTCATACACGGAAACATAAACTTCAAAGCTCATCTGATCACTGTATAGGAACTTGGCAAGCACTACTATGTCATCCAGCTGTTGCAGAAACATAGGGCTATTACTGAAGCAGACACTGACAGATTCAAGTAATTTATAGGTAATAAAAGTAATGAACATCTGCATCAGCCAGCAAATATGACAAGCCAAATTCTGAACTACTACTGCTTGTTTTTCTTAAGAGACAACTCTATAAATCTTTTCAACATGTTTAAGATATTAGCAAATATATATTTTTTTCTTTTCTCAGCACATGATCAAAACTTCAAAATGTACATCCGCTTAGTGAAAAATGTACTCCTTTAGTAAATCATCCCCACATTTTTTTATTAGTTATTATTATTATTCTAGAAAACAACAAAAAAAAACATATATACAGTGGGTACGGAAAGTATTCAGACCCCCTTAAATTTTTCACTCTTTGTTATATTGCAGCCATTTGCTAAAATCATTTCGGTTCATTCTTCTTCCTCATGAATGTACACATAGCACCCCATACTGACAGAAAAACACAGAATTGTTGACATTGTTGCAGATTTATTAAAAAAGAAAAACTGAAATATCACATGGTCCTAAGTATTCAGACCCTTTGCTCAGTATTTAGTAGAAGCCCCCTTTTGATCTAATACAGCCAGGAGTCTTTTTGGGAAAGATGCAACAAGTCTTTCACACCTGGATTTGGGGATCCTCTGCCATTCCTCCTTGCAGATCCTCTCCAGTTCTGTCAGGTTGGATGGTAAACGTTGGTGGACAGCCATTTTTAGGTCTCTCCAGAGATGCTCAATTGGGTTTAAGTCAGGGCTCTGGCTGGGCCATTCAAGAACAGTCACGGAGTTGTTGTGAAGCCACTCCTTCGTTATTTTAGCTGTGTGCTTAGGGTCATTGTCTTGTTGGAAGGTAAACCTTCGGCCCAGTCTGAGGTCCAGAGCACTCTGGAGAAGGTTTTTGTCCAGGATATCCCTGTACTTGGCCGCATTCATCTTTCCCTCGATTGCAACCAATCGTCCTGTCCCTGCAGCTGAAAAACACCCCCACAGCATGATGCTGCCACCACCATGCTTCACTGTTGGGACTGTATTGGACAGGTGATGAGCAGTGCCTGGTTTTCTCCACACATACCGCTTAGAATTAAGGCCAAAAAGTTCTATTTTGGTCTCATCAGACCAGAGAATCTTATTTCTCACCATCTTGGAGTCCTTCAGGTGTTTTTTAGCAAACTCCATGCGGGCTTTCATGTGTCTTACACTGAGGAGAGGCTTCCGTCGGGCCACTCTGCCATAAAGCCCCGACTGGTGGAGGGCTGCAGTGATGGTTGACTTTCTACAACTTTCTCCCATCTCCTGACTGCATCTCTGGAGCTCAGCCACAGTGATCTTTGGGTTCTTCTTTACCTCTCTCACCAAGGCTCTTCTCCCCCGATAGCTCAGTTTGGCCGGACGGCCAGCTCTAGGAAGAGTTCTGGTCGTCCCAAACGTCTTCCATTTGAGGATTATGGAGGCCACTGTGCTCTTAGGAACCTTAAGTGCAGCAGAAATCTTTTTGTAACCTTGGCCAGATCTGTGCCTTGCCACAATTCTGTCTCTGAGCTCTTCAGGCAGTTCCTTTGACCTCATGATTCTCATTTGCTCTGACATGCATTGTGATCTGGAAGGTCTTATATAGACAGGTGTGTGGCTTTCCTAATCAAGTCCAATCAGTATAATCAAACACAGCTGGACTCAAATGAAGGTGTAGAACCATCTCAAGGATGATCAGAAGAAATGGAAAGCACCTGAGTTAAATATATGAGTGTCACAGCAAAGGGTCTGAATACTTAGGACCATGTGATATTTCAGTTTTTCTTTTTTAATAAATCTGCAACAATGTCAACAATTCTGTGTTTTTCTGTCAGTATGGGGTGCTATGTGTACATTCATGAGGAAGAAGAGTGAACCTAAATGATTTTAGCAAATGGCTGCAATATAACAAAGAGTGAAACAAAGAGTGAAACATTTTTTTTTTTTACATTCATCTCATGGGTAATTTTTTTCTCTTGTGTTTTTCTCTGGCATTGGGATTCCATCTTATCTCACCTCTATAAGACAATCATTTATAGCTATATATTGGCTTTATACCTTACTATTTTACATTATTATTTGGATAATTGGTTGATATATTTGTGATCCCTATATGAGGACTCATATCATTCATGCAGTTTTCACATACCTAATTGATGTGTGCAGGCTTTGCTCCCTCAGCTCCCGTGTCAGACACACCCTCATATGATGTGCAACCTTACACATTCTGGGACAACGATTGGAATCCATTTGTGAATTATATTTTTATAAGGGTTTAGATTTACAGAGTTGTTTTATTGGCTGGATACAGGTTCTTTTTACACACACACACATATATATATATATATATATATATATATATATATATATATATATATATATATATATATACTGTATATATATCCTCTCTAGATACATGAATTGCACCTGCTCCTGATGAAGTGATTACTCACGAAACGCGTTGAGCCCCCTAGGAAGCAATCTCATTTTACTATTCCTTATCTTATCATGTACTTAATTGCATTACTGTTCCAATGATCTTTGTGCATTATGTACACTTATGCCTATACTCATCATGAATATATGTACATTATTATTGATTCATCACTGACTTTGCTCCTATTGTATTATCCATGTATAGTCCATACCCTCTTACCCAACCCTTCCATGTACAATGGTATCCCCATTTATTTATATTAAAAAAGAATAGCGCACACATGCAAAAGAAATGACTATCAAATATGGAGACAATCCATAAATAAAAATGGGGATTTAGTCCCACCATATGGCCATATCGTGCTCAAGCCCACCACTGCGTCAAAGTACCCCATTATCAGTGGGTCCTACACTATCCATAAAAAAGGGGTGAGTCCAGCCTCTCTTACCCTTTGAGACAACACTCCTTGCTGGGATAGATGTGCTAATGCACTACAAAGGACTCCTCCTATATCTACTTGATAGTGGACTTTGATAGAGTACAGGTGTGTGTGGGGGGTGGGATGCTCAACCCCAGAAGTCTGGTCAGACCGAATACATAATAAACAAGCAAAAAATTGGGGGAGCAAACCCTGAACATGTATATCTAAAGCCTTTTTTAATATACATGTTGCTTGGTCCATAGCTGCACCGGCTTTAGATATACATGTTCAGGGTTTGCTCCCCCAATTTTTTGCTTGTTTATCACCATTTATTTGTTTGATGGTCAAATTAAATTATGGTTTTACATTGATCTGGTTCTTTTTTATATTCTGAATGTGTCTATATCCATTTTAGTCACAGAGGGTCACACACCTCACACAAAGTCCCAAACTTTATCTTTTTACGTTATATACAGGGATGGAGGCACATGTCTTTGTGAGCCTCATTTAAAGTCCCTTTCCTTATGTATTGTTTGATATGTATATTCTTTTGTACATACAGTATTGTTTATAGTTTTGTTTACTTTTGTAGAATGTACAATTTACAATATAGACTATACAACTAAGAAGTGAACCATTTGTGAAACGCAATGGTCCCACATGCCTTAATACTGCAAGGCAAACCATATACGTGAATTTATTGCTTTTAATGGTGTTTTGTACTTTACTGTTTTTATCTTTATGGAATAAAAATAGATAATCTTATAAGTTTTGTGTAATTTCTCTGTGGCACACACAAAGTCCCATTCATGGTTTCCCTGCCTATTTTGGCATTTAAAAAGAGGAGTGTTTTTGTTCTATTGATATGTAAAGGGATGGTACTCACTGAGATATAAGGCAATAAAATATATGTGTTGACAAAAACAGAACTTCTCCACATAGCTTTCTACATAATGGGTACAAATATTGATATCACCAGTACCCCATGATCAAACAAAAGATGGGACACTTTTATTGCCACCAAAAGGCCACTAAGGACCTCTTCCTTAGGCTGCATTGACTGTAACTAGATAATTGGATAACAAACACAAAAAGAAACAGTTGTAGGCAACATTTCCCAATCAGTTTCCCACCAACAGAAATGCCCACAGACAACCCACATTCACAAATAATGTACATCCAGTGGAATCAATGCATAATAAACTAGTGCTTTATACCACACAGTAATAAGAACAGTACACCAAAGGTACCTGGAACAAAACCGCCATCCTTGTACTACACAGATCACTATGTGAAGTACATGATAGAAGTGCTATGTATCCATTGTCATGGTAACCTCCCTCCTCTCATTCCAGCGCAATCACAACAGCAAGTGCATCATGCACACCGCTACTGTGGCTATAGGCAAATATCCAGGAACATGTGTATCAAAGTGCAACATTACTAAAGCCAAAAAATACACAAATAGGGGAACCCAACACCTTAGTGCTTAATTTAGAACAGCAGGGCATGTTAAGAGGACGTTCCTACCCAACAAAAAGGAATTTTAGTTGTGCCAGGAAATTAACCTCAAGGTTGGGAAACCAACAACAGCATACAAGGTTAAAGCATACCAAAGAGAAATTGTAATCCATATCTGTTACACAGGGAAGAACACCGATCTCGGAGAGAACTGCACCAATCAAAGGAAGTTGTGAAGAAAGGCAAAAAGGTCATATTCAGATGTATATGCATCCAAAAAGGCCTCCCTTTGCAACAGCAACTTGTTTCTATCTTCCCATCAATGTGGCATTGGGATGTAGGCATACCTTTCAACTCATGCACTAGATGCATAACGGGGCGTGTCCTGGACATGGCGGCGTGAAGACGCTTAGTGTGAGAGCTCCGGACACCTTTCCCTGTCCAAGACGTTTACACTGCCAATTCTTACCTCGGCATGAGCACCGGTCGCAGGCGAGGACCCAGGAAACCCCTCCGCACGTCTCCAGGGGCTGAACTTCACCGTTACTTCTCCGGGACCCGCTTCTCTTCAGCCCACACAGGCCGCCCGCAGCCACGTGGAACTCCTCCGGCACAGATGGCGGCGGCATCGGCACCGGTCTCCCCCACGGCACCACGGCTGTTCGAAGGAGGATCACAGTCTCCGACCTCCTCGATTACTTCGACACCTCCCGCCCCGACGGCTAGCGGGACCGGGGAGGCGGGAGACCTCCGGGCGTTGATCCAGGCCCTGCCCTCAAAGAAGGACTTTGAAGCGCTGGCCTTGCGCTTAGAAGAGGCCCACGCTAGGGACATTCAGGCTGTTCGCACAGAAGTGCACGGCCTACAAGACCGGGTCTCGGCAGGCGAGCAATCGGTCACCTCGCTGGAAGCGTGAGTTTCACGGCTGGAGGCCACCCAGGCAGTTCAGGCGACACACGTGGGGGAGCTACAGTTACGGCTGGAGGAGATGGAGGATCGCAGCCGCAGGAACAACTTGCGGCTCCGGGGGTTGCCGGAGGCCACGGGCCCAGAATCCCTCCCGGACACGGTTCAGGCGATCTGCCAGCGACTGGCCCCGAATCTCCCGCCCGCCTCCCTGGAATTCGACAGGGTCCATAGAGCCCTGGGCCCCCGCTCCTCAGATGCCGCTCGGCCGCGCGATGTCATATGCCGGCTGCACCGCTATGCCCACAAGGAACTCATCCTCCGCCAGGCTTGGGAGGCCGGAGATGTGGACTTCGACAGGGCGTCGGTGAAGATTCTCCTGGACTTGTCAAGGGTGACGCTTCAGAGGAGAGCTCTGATGTGGCCTCTGCTGGAACGCATCCGCCAGTTGGGGTGCACGTACCGGTGGGGGTTCCCCATTTCCCTCACTGTCCGCAAAAGCCCTGCCTCTTACACGGTTCACCACCCGGAAGACCTGCCAGAGCTTTTCGCATTCCTGGAAATGGAGCCGATGGAAGTGCCTAACTGGCTGCAGCATTTGCAGGCCCCCGGCCAACGCTCAACATCCCGCTCCACCGCTGGAAGGAGTTTCCCGCCCCGCACACCGAGACGGGGCCGACGCACACAGCCGGCTCTGGCGCCGTCGGCGAGAGAAGTTTGAGGATCCCGGGCATCTCCTCCTCCTGGGCCTGACCTACAGATGAGTACAGTTTCACAGTTTTTCCTTTAAATGCTGCTGCCTGTGCCCTTGTCCCCGGAAGCACTGTCGGTGCCTTCAGGCCTTCTGTACGGCCAATCCCCCCCCCAGATCTTTCCTCCCCCCCACTGGGTGGCCCGGCCGGTTTTGAGGGGGACTTGACTGGCAATGGACTCTCGGCCGGGCCTCAGTGGCTGATCCCCCCCCTCCCCGTGGCTGATCCACCCCCCCCTTGTGTGACTTTGGGACGTAGACTGTTCCTATAACGGGGCCGGAGCCCTCTCCACGGCGGGGAAACCCCGCGACGGCGCCCCTCTCCCCGTGGATGTCTGGTGCCTGGGACTACGCCTCCCTCCCCGGGAGCTGGCAGAGGCTCCCGCCCCTCGAGCAGGGGGTGATCCTTAGGCCAGATACATCGGTGGCGGGTCAGCTGCCCTTCACCTCCCCCGCTGACTGGATTTTTGATTCCGGGCCCCTGTACACTATCTGCTGGCACATTCCAACCTCCCCCCTCAACTCTGGAGGACCACCCAGACCCTGGGGGGCCCGGCGTTCTCCACCTGCAGACTCCCAGCCGCA
The DNA here is from genome assembly GCF_965119305.1 of Pelophylax lessonae. Lineage (NCBI taxonomy): Eukaryota > Metazoa > Chordata > Amphibia > Anura > Ranidae > Pelophylax > Pelophylax lessonae. The sequence continues at coordinate 236,256,781 of NC_138773.1, forward strand.
AACTTTGTAACCCAATGCCAGCACGTTATTAGCAGTATATGGGGGGATGGGAGGTGGGGGTGATGTGGATGGGTCTCCTCGGCCGATGGCGGGTTGAGATTCTGCAGGGGTGGGGGTGCGGTGAGGGGGGGGCCTGTGCGGTTCTCCCGCCAGGGGTGTGTGGGATGCTGGGCGGGACACTTGAGCCTTTTGGGGGGTCGGGGTGGGGGTTGGGGGGCCATCCCTCTGATATGGTGGTGGGGACGGGGGCAGCTGCTGGCTGGTGGATGTGGTCTCATCTGGTGGGGCTCGGGTGGTCGGGATGTGTTTCTTGATGATGTAGTTGATGCTCCCCCTTGCTCACTCGCCATTCCGCGGTGGGTATATGGGGGCGCTGGGGTTTCTGCAGCTCAGGATGTATGTTCATTTTCAGGTTGATACGATATATAACTTTTGACAGTGTTTTATTGTTTGTTACTGTTTTTTCATGTTTATGGTACAGAAGGACGAGGAGAGCTCTGCCCGTGGAGCTTTCGTACGTTGAGTCGAACTCCACCTTCAGACTCTTTCCCCCCACTAGGCCTACGCCCCTTCCGTGGGCCCTTCCACACTCGTGGTAGGGACCTGGGGGTGTCTCTTTCTTTGTCTTTCCCCCCCCTCCTTCCGCTTGGTTCCGGTAGTTTTTTTTCCCATCTACTCCTGCTCCTCCTTTCCCCCTCGTCTTTTGGTTCCTCCCCTTGCCTCTCCCCCCCTTTTTTTTTTTCTTTCACCCCTCCTCCCTCTCCCCAGTCTCCTCCCCCTTTGTCAGTGTTTGTCCCCGCCCCCTGCCCTTCATGGATCCCGTGCGGGTGACCTCCCTCAACGCCAGGGGCCTTAATGTGCCTGAGAAGAGGCGGGTTCTCCTGGGGGAACTGCGACGCCTCCACACGGATGTGGCCTTCATCCAGGAGTCCCACTTTCGGGATGGTACTCTTCCGCTGCTTCAGAACAGGTTTTACCCGTGCGCATACCACGCCGCCAACTCGGAATCCAAGTCTAAGGAGGTGTCCATTTTGATTTCGAACCGTCTTCCGTGGACCCTCTTAGATCGGAGGGCGGACCCGGGAGGCAGATTTCTGTTTCTTAAAGGCCGTATCGGGGAGGTGAGGGTCACGCTCACTACCCTGTACGCCCCCAATACTGGACAGGAGACGTTCCTCCGAAAGTCTCTGACGGCCCTACTGGAATTCTCGGAGGGTAAGCTCTTATTGGGTGGCGATTTCAACCTCCCGCTCGAGCCCGAATTGGACACCTCCACGGGTACCTCCTAAGTGTCCTGGGGACGCCGCTGACAGGTTTATTCCCTGCTCCATGACCTTCAGCTTGTGGATGCGTGGCGTCTCCTGCACCCGGGGGAACGCGATTACACGTACTTCTCGGTCCCCCATCAAGCTTACTTCCAAATAGACCTGTTTGTACTCCCCCACTGTCTCTTACAGGACATGGTTGGGGTGACGATCGGTCCCATCACATGGTCGGACCATGCCCCGGTGACACTGTCGGTGAGTTTAAGCAGCACCTCGCGGGAATCTGACTGGCACTGGAGGCTAAACGAGAGCCTCTTACAGGACCCAGAGGTCTTGACGGATGTCACCCAACAGCTTCGGACCTTCTTTCATCTCAATACCACCCAGGATAGCGACCCGGCGGTGATCTGGGAGGCGCACAAGGCGGGGGTTAGGGGTGTCTTTATGAAACATGGGGCGAGACTGAAGAAGGCCAGGGAGGCCCAGCTGGAGAGCCTTCTGGCTGCAGTGCGCTCCGTTGAGGGCCAACACAAACGGGACCCGGGACGGGGGGGGCAGGAACTGGTCCGACTCCGTGAGCAGATTGCGGATTTACTGCGCTATAGGGCCAAGGCAGCCCTACAAAAGTGCAAACGATTCACGTATGAATCCGGAGACAAATGCGGGCGCCTGTTGGCGCGCTCCCTCCGGGAGCAGCGAACGGCGTCTTACGTCCCCTGGCTGCTGGAGCCGGATGGCTCTAAAGTACACCTTCCGAAAACGATATCACGCGGCTTTGGCGCTTTCTACTCCCGCCTGTACGGGCTACCCCAACGGCCCTCTCACCTGGCAGCTGTGGCGTCCTACTTGGATTCGGTGGAGCTACCACGTGTGGCCTCCCCGGATCGGAGTGAGATGGACTCCCCCTTTACCTTGGAGGAATTGTCGACGGTTATCGCCTCTGCCAAACGGGGGAAGGCACCGGGTCCGAACGGATTCACGGTGGCCTACTACCAACAGCTACGGGATATCCTTGAACCCTCTTTACTGCTCCACTTTAATGCGGTGGGTGACTCCGTCTCTTTCCGAGAAGAATCCCTGAGGGCACACATCTCGGTGATTCCCAAAGAGGGGAAGGACCCCTCGGTCTGTGGGAGTTACGGGCCGATTTCCCTGCTTAAAGCGGACCTGAAGTTCTTCACTAAACTTTTGGCTCTCCGTATACAAACTCATCTACCCCCCCTGGTGCACTTGGACCAAGTGGGGTTCGTCCCCACGCGCGAAGCTAGGGACAATACGATTAAGGTTGTCAATCTTGTATGTCATGCGTGTCGCTCCCGTGTCCCCACTGTCTTCTTGAGCACGGACGCGGAAAAAGCGTTCGACCATGTAAATTGGTCCTATATGTTTGCAGTCCTACAATGTCTTGGACTGGGTGATCGGATGCTATCCTGGATCCAGGGGGTGTATACTACCCCTAGTGCCCAGGTGAAAGTGAACGGGGTTCTTTCGGAACCGTTCCGCATCTCCAATGGCACGCGACAGGGATGCCCCTGTCGCCGCTACTCTTTGTGCTCTCCTTAGAGCCCTTCCTGGCAAAGATCCGGATGAATTCGGATGTCTCGGGTCTCTCGGTTGGGGCGGCTGTACACAAGGTCTCCGCATACGCGGATGACCTCCTGTTCTCCCTGACCCAACCCCTGATCTCTCTACCGTGCCTTCTGAAGGAATTTGATCTCTTCGGCACAGTCTCCAACCTAAAAATTAATTTCTCGAAATCGGAGGTGATGGGGGTCGCATTGACACAGTCGGTGCGGAGCGTCCTGACTCAGAACTTCCCATTCAAATGGGCGACGGGGGGTCTCTGGTACCTGGGCACTTGGATCTCCCCTAATCCGGCGGATCTGTTCCGCCTCAACTTCCCACCACTCTTGGTGACCATCCGTGTCCTACTTGCAAGGTGGTCCACGGGGCTCCACTCATGGTTCGGGAGGTGTAACATCCTCAAGATGACGATACTCCCCAAACTGTTATTCTTGATGCATGCACTCCCGATATCCATTCCGGCGGATTTTTTCCGGAGGGTCGATTCCGCCTTCACCCACTTTGTGTGGGCAGGGCGGAGACCGCACCTTGCTCGACGGTTGCTGGTGTTACCCAAGCGGCATGGCGGGGTTGCCTTACCCAATGTCAAGCGGTATTATCAGTCGGTGATGTTGACGAGATGGATCGACTGGGCTCGGCACGCTGACCTAAAGCAGTGGGTCTCTTTGGAAACCTCATTGTTTTCTGTGTCCCTGCCCGGGGCACCATTGGTGCCCCGGGATATGCCAGCGGAGGTCAGGCAGCACCCCCTGAATGGGCCTACTATTAAGGTGTGCTCCTCCGTTGTGACCAGTAAGGGCCTCGCAGACGCACGAGGACCATTTTTCCCGATCCTGGGAAACCCGCGCTTCACCCCGGGCTGTGGGAGAGACAGATTCGGTGAATTGGCTTGGGAAGGCATCTTCCAGGCTTACCATTTCATCATAGACAAACAATGGCCTTCCTTGCTACGGCTCACTTTGCCGGGTGACGAGTTTCGCCTGTCCAGGTGGCAAGCCCTACAGTTACTCCACTTCTTCCGGGAACTGGGCCAAGCGTTGCTATTCACAAGAGACATGTTGCCCTTTGAATCACTTCTGGCGGCTCAGGGCCACATGCCCCATGCACTCTCCCAACTCTACTCGCTTATATCTCAACCTCCGGAGGACTTTGTCCTCCCAGGGATCCTCAAGTGGGAGCGGGAGCTAAGTCGGAGTTTTACGGACTCCCAACTGCGCAACATTGTTCGGTTTTCCCTGAAGTCCTCCATATGCACACGGACTCAAGAGTCCAACTATAAAATCCTCTCACACTGGTACTACACCCCTGACAGACTAAGCCGCATCTTTCCGGACACTTCGGATAGGTGTTGGCGATGCCAGCAAGATAAGGGTACAATCTCCCACATCTTTTGGAGTTGCCCGGGGTTACGGGACTTCTGGTCTGAAGTGCGCCGCATCACCCAGCAGATGACGGAAAGGATTATCCCAGATGACCCGGCATTCTTTTTATTACATTGTACGGGCATTGACCCGAAACAACACAAACGGTCGGTGTTGCGCCACCTGCTGGACGCAGCGAAATCATTCATCAGTCTGTGTTGGAAGAGCCCGACCCCCCCCGACGATCTCCCTCTGGCTGCAAAGGGTAAAATGGATTAACAATCTGGAGGATTTGGTATTGACAGCACGTGGTAGGAGGGAGCAATACACTAAAACGTGAGCTTGCTGGAATGAGTTCATTCTCTCAGATGAGGGCCGAACCCTGAGTGCGCCTCCCCGGCTGTAGGGGCTCCATTGGGCCTGGGGTCACCCGTGCGGGAGACATTCCCTTGTCACCCTCCCCTTTGTCTGCCCCCTCTTGCCCCATGCCCTTCCTGATCTCTTCCCCCCTCTTTTCCCCCCCCTCTTTTCTGGTATCTACAGTCCATTCTACCTTCCTAACCCCCCCCCCCCCTGTCCTGGACTTCCTGGTTTCTTTCCCCATTTTACTGGGTTACAATTAGGATTACATGACCCTGGGTAGGAAACGTGGCCCTGCCTTTGTGTGCCTACCCCGGCTTACTGGGCCTTCCTAACCTGTACGATTCCTGATTGCTTTGTTAGCCACGTTGCCTTCGGTCATGCTACTCAATGGAGAAATGAGCCTGCATTATCGATGCTTGTTTGAATCAGATTGTATTTGGGACTTGGTCTCTTATACCTGCTGGGGCTCTTTCAAATGTTTGTGTTTTTGTTTTTTTGTTTTTTTTTAAGCTGTATGTCTACTTGAGTTCACATGCACTTTACCTTTTGTTTGTGTTTTATATGCAAAAAATTTAAATAAAGAATTTGAAAAAGATGCATAACTTTTGAGGAAATAAAATTACAGTTGTGCCAAGTTAATCAAAATATTACTGCATTACTGCATTGGAATTAATCTTGATGAGCAGAAAGCCAATGGCAGAAAAATGCTGCAAGAACTGTAGATTATTGGCTTCGAGAATAAGCGGTATATTACTGTGTAAAAACATATATATATGGTCAATTCAAACTTGTCTGCCAATACTACCAGGAGGGAAGGGTTTACCCCTGTTTGACTGGTTTAACCAGTCACATAAGGTTCAATTGCAGAGAATTCTGAACAAGCACCAAGAACACACAGGATTCAGGGGGACACCAGAGATGAAATTTTAATAAGTATACTACAAATTAATCAGGTGATCATTAGGGATGATCGAACGGTTCGGGTCGACCATCGGTTCGGCCCGAACATTGGATGTTCGAGGTTCGGCCGAATTTAGAACTTTTTGCCCAAAAAGTTCGGAATTCGGCAACCAGAACCGCCCAAAATGCAGTGCTTCAGGAAATGGGCTTTAAAAGCCCGTGATTGGACCAGAACCATTAGCAAAAGCCAATTGAGGGGGCAGGAGAATGCTAGGAATGTGATTGGAGTGACTAGGGGGTCCCTAGACCAATCATTAGTGAATACGCCCCCCAGTATATAAGATCGCCCCCGCCATATTCCTAGCATTGTTCTACTGGACATGGAAGAGAGTGGAAGCAGTTCTGTTAATTTTACTTTAAAAATGTAATTTAGCTATTTTTAGTGTGAGGAAAGGGATATCTAGTGTAGTTAGAGTGCTCCTTTACACTTAAGTTAGCTTCAAAAATTTAGTTTCTGTAGGGAAAGTGTTAAGTGTAAGGGGACCGTAGTGTAGTGTAGGGTTAACTGGCAGTGACTGCTATGGCAGGGTGACAAAACCCTTCCATAGCAGGGTGACCGCTATAGAGAAAAGATAATTTTTCTGAATAGCTTTGGCACACCCATATGGCTTCTCACCAGCCAAGCATTTTTTATGCTGCAGGGGCTGCCACTGCCAGTGCTTTTTTGAGGACATGTTTGATGTCAGACATGACATCTGAACATGTGTATAGGGGGTATATATAGACATATATGTCTGAATATATACCCCTAGACATATATAGGTGTGATAGTAGCAGAAATAAATGCTTGCGCTAATGAAATCATTTACAGTAATATATTTCTGCTACTATCACACCTATATATGTCTAGGGGTATATATTCAGACATATATGTGTATATATACCCCCTATACACATGTTCAGATGTTTTGCCTGCCTCAAAAGAACCCAAAAAAATGCCAAAAAAACGCTAGCGTCAAAAAAAAAAATGCCCAGGTGTGTTTTTGCTGGCATTTTTTGGGGGGTTTTGGAGGCAGGCAAAACATCTGAACTTGTGTATAGTGGTGTATATACACACATCCATATATTTATATACACACCTAGACATATATAGGTGTGATAGTAGCAGAAATATATTACTGTAAATGGTTTCATTAGCGCAAGCATATATTTCTGCTACTATCACACCTATATATGTCTAGGTGTGTATATAAATATATGGATATGTGTATATACACCACTATACACAAGTTCAGATGTTTTGCCTGCCTCAAAAGAACCCCAAAAAATGGCAAAAAAACGCTAGCGTCAAAAAAATGCTCAGGTGTGTTTTTGCTGGCATTTTTTGGGGGTTTTTGGAGGCAGGCAAAACATCAGAACTTGTGCACAGTACCACTATACACAAGTTCAGATGTTTTTCCTGACTGCAAAGAACCCAAAAAAAAATGCCTTCTATTAAACCGGCAAGGTGTTACAGCAGCGGAGCCAACCTCCTGAGCTGAAACTTCACATGTACACTTTTTAGACCCCCCAGATACTAAATCCAAAAAATATATATTACAATATATTCCATCATTATAAAATACATTTTCAATTTATATAAAATGAAATACTAATTGAACTAAATGGGATAGTGACATTGATGCACCCAGCGAAAGTTGTCTGATTTGTGTCGTTTGCAGTATGTAGCACACCTGCCTGTAGTGTGTAGGTGACAGCCATATACACCATATGTCACCCTAGTGTGCCATCCATTATAATAACAGTGCAATATTTCTCTTTACTGGAGTGACTCTGCTGGATTACCAGTCATATTGGAAAATAATCATTTATGTGCCAAGCCCACAGAAGCATACATGCCATCTGTCTACTCTTTGCTTCCAATTTATAGAGGATCAGTGCACGTTATTATTAAATTCTCAGCAAGTGAGGGCTGCAAATTATCTCAGGTGTCACAAGTATTTTTGTTACAGTGAAGGACATAATGTCAGTGGAAAAGTGATTCCATTTGTCAGATCTTGTGTTTCTCTTTTGTTGGAAATGTTGTGCCTATATTGTGTTAGAAATGGTACTACTAAGATATACCGTATTTAAAAAAGCAAACTACGGCTTTTATTTAGCAATCTACTCACAAAAATTAGACCCATTAGACTTCATAAAATACACATTTCCTTTAATGGAACTACATTGGGACATAAAAGCAGGTACTTAAAGCGGAGTTCCGGGCACAAAAAAGATTTTTTTTTTTTGTGCCCCTCCGCTAGGTATGCCTCACCTGAAAAGGAATTGGATAGTTATTTTTTTTTTTTTTTTTGTTTACTCACCTTTTTATTGAAGATCGTAAATACTCACCTATGACAGCTTCCTCCTCCAGCGCCGAGGCTCACCCCGTCACTTCCTGCCTCGCGATGATTCCTGGGAGCTAAACGTCATAGCTCCCAGGAATCAATGCGCCGCACCGGCCCCGCTCGTCATTTCCGGGCGACGCCGCATTCCCCTGCTAAACAGCTTCTGGGCATGCCCAGAAGCTGTTTAGGAATGCGGCGCCGCACCGGAAGTGACGAGAGGGGCCGGTGCAGTGCATTCTGGGACACGAAGACGCGGAAGAAGACAGAGAAGAGGACCGCGCCGGCTTCAGCTGCCCACAACCGAGATGGAAACGCTGTGGAAGAAAATTTCTAAGTAAGTATTTCTTCTTACAGGTAAGTGCGAACCGGGACAGATCAGAGGCTAGCCATTGTGGAATGTGCTAGCCCTGACTGTCCCGGGGGTATGTTCAGAAAAAAATCGTTTCTCTGCCCGGAACTCCGCTTTAAAAGTGGTATTAAACCCAAAAGCAAACATTTATTATATTACAGCTTACCAATGCTTAGATATGATGGTTGCACTCGTTTTAACTTTTTTAACCACTTAAGGACCGGAGGGTTTGGCTGCTCAATGACCAGGCCCTATTTTGCGATTCGGCACTGCGATACTTTAACGGACAATTGCACGGTCGTGCAAAGCTGTACCCAAACAAAATTTATGTCCTTTTTTCCCCACAAATAGAGCTTTCTTTTGGTGGTATTTGATCCCCTGTGCAATTTTTATTTTTTGCGCTACAAACAAAAAATAGCCACAATTTTGAAAAAATTACAATATTTTTCACATTTTTTTATATAAAATTCTCAAAAAAATGTAAAAATCTAAATTTTTTAATATTTTAGGCCATTTTGTTTTCTGCTACATATTTTTGGTAAAAAAATTGCTATAAGCGTATTTTGATTGGTTTGCGCAAAAGTTATTGCGTTTACCAACTACGGGAAAGATGTCATTTTTATTGGTTTTTTTTTACTAATAATGGCGGCGATCTGCAGCGGACAGATTGGACCACTAACTGACATTTTTGACACTTTTGGGGGTACCAGTGATATTACTACAGTAATAAGTGCTAAAAATATGCACTGTTACTGTAAAAATGACACTGGCAAGGAAGGGGTTAACATTACTGGTGATCAGTGGGTTAAATGTATCCCTAGGGGCGTGATTCTAACGGTCAGGGGGCGTGGCTTGTGAAGTAATCACAGAGACATGCGATCCTATATAGCAGGATCACATTGCCTCTGTGATCACTACAGGGAGAATGACAGACCGCTGTGTTTACATCTCTCAGCTGCGGGAGATCGTGAGTGGCCGGCGGCCATAGGAGCCGCCGGCCACACGCACTGGCTCCCCAGCTGACGAGCGGGGGCAGGAGCGCACTTCCAGTGGTGCACGCTCGCCCCCTAGAGTCTCCTGAGTGAGCGACATAACATAACGTCGCTTTGCCCAGGAGTGGCTGCCTGCCGCAGTAAAACTGCGGTGGGCGGTCGTTATGTGGTTAATCTGGTGATTCTACCAGTAAGTCTGTTGTTTTTTTAACAGAACTAGATATCCTGCAGATGTAGCAGTTAGCGGACTGAGACACACCATTTAACTATGACAGGGGTGCTTACAACAATCAAATTGTATTTATTTGTGTAGAGCCTTTATCCCCCAAAAAAAACTGTTGTCTGTAACTGCTTAAAGTATTAGCTGGAGTTTGGCTTTAATTTGTTAGTGTATTTAAAACTGCTAATACTGTACATCTAACATTTCCCTCTCTGCCAGACTGACATTGCTGATGTCCAAATGTGTCTTTGTTGCTCCTTCCTCCAGTGAGGAGGCATTCTAATACAGGAGGTGTGATAGTGGCAAGATCACCAGGAAAAAACAGAGGGAAAGAAAGCCCAAAAAAACCTAATGCAGCCCCCACGTGACTGGTAAGCTGCAATATATTACATTTTTTGGTGATTGGTTTATTACTATTTTAACATAATATGGTTTTATTAAAATACACTTTATTGGGTTGTGATCAACATTGACACTTTTTGCAGGAATTCAGTGCAAGTTTGTAGTACTAAGGTTTATTTTGCTGTTTTTAAAGATTTGTTACTCAATAACTACTTCAATTCCGGGCACTTTCACCTCCTTCCTGCTCAGGTCCTTTCAGCTTTCAGTGCTCTCGCAATTTGAATGACAATTGCGCAGACATGCTACATTGTACCCAAATACATTTTTTATAATTTTCTTCACACAAATAGAACTTTCTTTTGGTGGGATTTAATCACCACCGGGTTTTTATAATCTTTGCTAAAAAAAATGAAAAAAGACCAACAGGTTTGAAAAATAAATTTTTCTTAGTTTCTGTGAACAAATTTTTAAATAAGTAATTTTTCTCCTACACTGGTGTGCGCTGATGATCCTGCACTTATGGGCACTGATAGGTTGCACTGATGGGCACTGATGAGGTGGCACTGATATACAGCACTAATGAGCACTGATAGGCGACACTGATAGGAACTGATGAGCGACATTGATGGGCAGCACTGATGGGCAGGCACTGATGGGAAGTAAAAGGTAGCTGTGATTGGCATAACTGATGGGCACGGATTGTCCTCACTGATGGGCACAGACTGGTGTCACTGATGGGCACAAACTGGTGTCACTGATGGGTACTGATAGGTTGCACTGATGGGGACTGATGGGCAGCACTTATTGGTGGGCACTGGTGGGCACTGAAAGGTAGCACTGATTGGCATATTTGATGGGCACAGATTGGCCCCACTGATAGGCACAGACTAGTGTCACTGATGGGCACAGACCGGTGTCACTGATGGGCACAGAGTGGCATCACTGATGGGCACTGTTGGGGCTGCATTGTAATGTAACTGATCATCAGTTCCCTGATTACCTTTACACTTTTTTCCTGTAAGGAGATGCCGCTCTCCTCACCTCACACTTTGTCAGTGTGAGAGAGGAAAAGCCTACAAATGACCCTTCTTTGTTTACATGTGATCAGCTGTGATTGGACACAGCCGATCACATGGATAAAGAGCTGTGGCCATGGCTCTTTGCCAAGATTGGGGTCATGTCCCAGATCCGCTGTCATTTGACAGCGAGCGGGTGGGAAGTAGTTAAAGTGTAAGTAAGTAAAGCCAAAACCTTTTTTTGTTTTGGACAGAGTAGGGAACAGTTAGGGATCATTGGGGACATTTCCCTTCATTCCCTTTCCCAGCAGAAAGTAATAAAAGATCACACCAAAATGAGGAGATATTTCTCTATAATTGTCATCATACAGACTGTGACTTTCCTAACTGGGACATAGTCAGGAAAAAAAAAAAAAAACAGACAGAGCTGCTAACCCTTCTACATTTTTTTCAAAACTGTACACGTACTGTTAAATTCATTATGATATAGCCTTGTGGAGATAAAAATAATTGAATGTATTTCCAACTTGGTTTTCTGTACGTTTTGATAGCAGTATATAAAGAATCACTGATGTTCTGACACGAATATGTTGGTTTTTTACCACGTAGTTTATGTGAATTGACAGTACATATGCTCTGGAATCTGTTCCAGTTGTGCACATTGTTCAATAAAGTTCTTTGATTTAAAAAAAAAAAAGGAGGAAGGTCAACCCTGCTCGATCTTTATTTGGCAAGACTTGTTATGCTTACTTGTTATGTTTACTTGACACGTTACATGTCACTGGACACTTGTCCCATTTATCACGTTTATCTGTTTTATAACAAAATTGTACTCTTACCATTGAAATGTCTAACATTTCCTTGCAACTATGCTCTACTGGTTCAAATAGACAGCTTTACTTACGTTTTTTAGCTCCTTCGGACGCCCAACCTTTATTTTATTATATACATCTAGTACAATGTCTTTGGTGTAATAGGGCTCCCTAACTAATTCTAATTAATTCTCCATAGTTATTCCCTCCTGTGTTAAAATTAGAGACTAATACTGACCTCCTGTGGCCTAGAGGCATTAGACCTTTACACACCGACACCTCCCACTCCTCCACACAAGGGGAACTTAATTGCTCCTGTTGACCTACATCGGACTGAACCATAACTTTTAGGGTAAAGTAGCTGGTCTACACCTATCCCCATTTCCTTTTCCTATACCCTAATCTCCTGCCCTCCCTACCCTCCCTCCTCCACCTGCCCTACCCTCTCTCTTCATTCTCTCCCCCCCCACCTTCTCTCTCTCCCCCCCTTCACTCCTTTCCTCCCTCCATCCCCATTTACCTATTTTTCTCACCTCCCCAGTCTCCTTCATAACACTCAAGCATCTCTTAAATCTTACTAAATACTAATATCCTCCCAGGCCACACCAACTTGCCTTCTTGTCAGCTTCTCCCTATTAAGTGGACACAATGCCACCCACAAACTCAACTACCGAACACCTCATGATTAAAGTGGTCTCACAAAATGTTAAAGGGCTTAACACCCCTTAAAAATGTAGTCAAATCTTAAACATAATGCATAATCTAAAGGCAGGAAACATACTTTCACAGAGATAAAATCCTCAAACTCACAAACCGTTTCTATCCCCTATTTTACAATGCAACCAACTCACTTGCTAAAACGAAAGGGGTGTCAATACTGATTTCAAAAAACCTATAATGGCATCTTACAGATTCTGCTATAGATCCAGAAGACTGATAATTATTTATAAATAGCATTATCCAAAATCGACCGTTGACTTTAGCTAACATCTACAGTCCCAATTACGCACAAGTCGTTTTTTTCAGGTCTATCTCTCAGCTTCTCACAGGCTTCCAATCAGGGTTAACAATTCTCGGAGGCGACTTTAACCTGGCACTACACCCTTTACTAGATTCATCATCTGGCTCTTCATCGTTGCAATACGAAGCCTTACGACAAATAAAATCACAACTCCAAGAGCTTCTCTTACACAGCACATGGCGCACTTTGCACCCTAGCAACAAAGATTACACCTTCTTCTCAGCTCCACACAATAAATATTCCTGAATCAATTGCCTACTCCTCTCCCAAAAAGATCTCCCCTTTTGCTTCTCTCCGACCACCACCTAATTACTCTCTCATTAACCCTACCAGATAAAAACCCCTTCACAAAAATCTAGAGGCCTTACTCTTCCTTACACATCAGAAGGCGAACTACCGAGAGATTCTGCGCTCCCCCCATCTGCATCACCCCTGTTTTCCCGGTAAAGCAAAAAAATTAATTAGCTGGAGACAACGGAAAGAGGACTCTGGGAACAATTTCTCAAAAAAATGGTTCTATTGGCACAAATTTGTTTATTTTCAGGATTACAAGTCTCTGCTGTGCTAAATTGTCCATGCTGAAGGCTGCACTGCTGGGTCTCTCTTGGTCTGGGAGAGATGGTGGCATGAGGGGTTCTCTCTCCTCTTTGTCCTATTTCTTACCCCCCCTTTTTTTTTCTCCCTCTCCTCCCTTTGATCTTTGTTGGGTTCCTTTTTCTTTTGCCACCATTTTTGGCATTCTTTTATCTATGGTTTCTATTAGATAAAATTAAACACAGGGTACTGTACAGGGAATACTTATTGTCCGGTTGTTAGGGTTACCTCTTTACCTGTGTACCTTCCTCTGTGTCCAGCTAGTATCTCCCTGGTACTGAGTCTCATCTGAATACGTTTGATTTCTGGACATGTATGTCATTTGGAATCTGTACTTTCCGTGTGATTTCTCGCTTGAAAAAAAAATATTGAAAAAAAAGCCACCGGAAAAGAGCTCGACAAGCCACAATCTCATACTTACTTAACAAAATGAAGACCTTAAAACTAGCCCACAAATTGTCCCGTGCCCAGCAAACATACCTTGAACTCATTCAGACTAGGAAATCATTACTAGAGGAATTAGACCGTAAAACCAGATGTAAATTTATACTTAACCAGAAACTTTTCTATGAACAAGGAAGCAAGTGTGGTAGACTACTAGCTAGCGCTATCCAAGCAAAGAAAGTAAACACTAATATTCATACTATGAAAGACTCCCAGGGACGATGTAGTGTAACCACCACCAGCATTGCAACCCAATTTGAACGCTATTATGCGGAATTATATACCCTCCCCAAGCAGCCTATGGAATCCACAGGTCATGGCACAAGAGCCTCACTAATCAGTGACTTCCTCAAAATATAATACTATAAAACTTTCACAGACTCCCTCACAACCTCATTCTTAAAGGTGTTCAATTCTCTATCCTCATCCACACTACCCCTCCATATACTATAAGAGGCACATATTACAGTCATAACGAAAGAAAGGAAAAGACACCATTACTGTTGCTAACTACAGGCCAGTTTCCCTGCTAAATGTAGATCTCAAACTTTTCACAAAGATTCTAGCAAACTGTCTCCTACCACCCACTCCTACTTTCTTTAATAGGAATAAATCAAGTAGGTTTTTCCCAGGAAGGGAAGCCAGGGAAAACATCATCAAGGCACTAAATTTACAACACTGGTTAACCATCCAGAAGCACAAGGGCTTTTCTTTAATTGTTGTTAGATGCAGAGAAAGCGTTTGACAGGTTGGCCTGGGACTATATGGTGGCTGTTCTCTGACACATCAGACTGCAGAACCAAATGTTCAATTTCTTCATGTCCCTGTATACTACACCAACAGTCAAAGTCCGTCTTAACGATGACCTGTCAAACGCCTTCCTCATCCATAATGGAGTGGGACAATGATGCCCACTCTCCCCAATCCTCTTCATATTAACTCTAGAACCCCTTGTGCAACACTTACGATCCAATGGTAACATAAAGGCATACCTGAAAGTACCTATAAACTAGGGGCATTTGCTGATGACATATTTCTATTTCTAACTGACCCACTGGCATCTATCCCAAACCTTTTAAAAGATTTTGAACTATTCCACCGCCTTTCTAATTTAAAATTTAACTTTGCCAAATCTTAAGCACTTAATATATCTCTAACAAAAGTAGTGGTCATACAATGTCAGAATAATTTCCCATTTCTCTGGAAACCTGATGCGATCAAATATTTAGAAATCAAATTAACAACACATATGTCATATCTTTATGCTAAGAATCACTTACCAAAATTCTGCTCTATTTCAGATTATCTGCGCAAATGGGAAAAACCCCAGTTCCTATGGTTTGGCCATGCAACTCTTCTGAAGTTGAATATTTTTCCTCGCATCCTATATATTCTAAAGACGATTCCCATTATGCTCCCCTGAACTTTTTTGCCCAAGAATAAGCTATGATCAATTAATATAACCGAAAACAAAAGGCAGACTAGGCCTCCTGGATCTTAAAAACCACCACCCAGCAAGCCGCCTTTCAAGGACAGTAGACTGGACATCACACGATCAACTCAAAGACTGAGTTAGCCTAGAAGAATCCTTTTCCTCCCTACCGCTAAGGCCCATTCCTCTCCCTCCATATCCCTCAAGCCTTAAAGGAACATCCTCTTAATAATTTGACTCTAAGTTGATCTAAGTCTGTAAAAAATGTAAACTCTCCTCAAACCCAGGGCCCTTACGTCCATACAGTTCAATCCAGCTTTTCCACCTGGGATGTCTTCCCATTTCCTAGCAGATTTCTTCCGAAATACTAGCACACCAATTCTTCCAGGACTGCTCTCTAATGAGCCACAAAATGCTGTCATCAAGCCTAAAAAGCATTTTGTTCCCTTTCTGGGCATACCTCCAGATCTGACACTTCCTTCTAGACTTAAATCGCAATTCCTCAGTCTCTCGCTCTCTTTCTTGATTCAAAACTCACTCTGTGCCAACTTTAGTGGAGACTGAGGAGATGACTCACTCGGATCCCTCTATATCTGTAACGCTCCTGCGTTTTACGTATGATGTGGATTTTCAGCTGCAGAAATATTCCACTTCAGTAGTCATGTAGAGAAAGGCTGAGACACCAATCCCAACTCTCAATGACTCATCATGTGTGGATGATCTCAATTCAGCAAGTAAATACACACACTCAATAAGATGTTTCCTAGAGTGACTTATGTATATAGTAACACAGTGATGATAGGCTGAAGAGACAGGTTGGGTAGAGATGGTAGATGACAGACACTTGAAAGGAAATGTTCTTGAAAGTAAGATAGTAGCAGATGGGATGCAGATAGGTTTAGCAATCATGTATGGTAGCAGATGACAGAGTAGCAGGTGGACATACAAGAGAGATCAACCCAGTGCAAGAACAGGTGGTAGTAGGCTCAAGAGCTAGCAATCTTAGATAATGCAGATGTAGTAATAGTCCTTAGTATGCAGAGCTAGATAGTGTAAGCTTTAGTATAAAGGTTATAGAGGTTTCCCCTGTGGGGTACTTATCACTAATAGCAATGTAGCAGAGGAGAGGTTCGGCAAGAGCGGATGATCCGGTAGCGGGATACAGGGATCAGCGCAGCGTGGTTCCGACAGCGAGGTATGCTTGCAAGCATGAGAGCTTCAAGACAGGTTAGCATCAAGGCACAAAGCAGTTTGAACGAACACATGTGAGTGAGAGCCGGCGATCTAAATAGCCATCCAGTCCGGCGCTCAGTGATGACAGCATCAGTCTTAAAGGTGTATGCGCACCTTACCAAAAGAGAATGGTGGGGCGCATACACTTATGAAAGAGTAATTAGGGTACCCAAAGGTACCAGAACATTACAATAGCCCTACTTTCCCCCCCCCCCCTTACACCCCCTCCCCCCTCTTTTTTTTTCTTTTTCTTTCTCTTCCTTTCTCATTCTCGCTACCCTTTCTTACATATATATAGTATTAGCCACTTTAGCTAAGGTTAGCAGCCATCACCCTGATATCTAGTTTCAACAAACTCTGCGGTGCAAGATGGAGACCAGTGTGGAAGCTAATTGCCCAGCATGACAGGGCCCCCCGCACACACTAAGAGGGTGTCCCAACCACAGGAGAGGAATAGTGTCAATCTACACCACTTCAGAATCCTTAAATGTATACCTATTATTGTGCAATTAAAGGATTCTGCCAAACTTGCCAAACCGGGAAACACCACCTATGTAAAAGCTCTTCGGGTTCAGATGCATGGATATGTGCTTTACATGCATCAGGGATCTTCAGGGATCCCTTCTCTGTCATGGCCTGTGTCCATGCAGGTTGTTGTTCCACCAAGGTTGTAGCAAAAAACTCACGACTTATAAAACCCACAAAGGACACTAGATTTATAAATAAGTTTAATATTCAGAGCTACTTTCAGCTGCATAGTTCACATCAGATAGTTGGTTAAGACACATAACTCTATAGCTGTATTGAACGTCAGTTAGGTAATCAGTTGCTCCACCATGTGCTGTATTAGAGACCCATTTATGCTGTCAGTAGATTATTTCACATAAATTGACTTAATCAGTAATGTAGTACAAAGTGCAGTGATGCAGTGTGAAAGGTGAAATGCCTGTACCATTCAGATTCCAGTTTACTATAGCAACATCAGTCAAAGAGTACTTTTGATTGGCTTATACAAGGGGCAGTGCATGTTCTTCATCACTCTTTCAGGCTGGAATGGTCCATCACTAAGCAGTGGAGGTCATCTTTTGACTAATCACATCCAAATCATTCAGTTATCCTTATGCTTCAAGAACATCTTATAAGTCCTGGAGACCTCCTCATGTTTCATTACAGAGCTTTACCGGCTTTGAAGAATTACATCTCTGTCCTGTAAAAATAATATATATTTCATCATAAAATGCATTTCTCGTAAGAGAAACATTAACGAACAAAACCCATGTATAATGATAGAAGTATGAATAATTGGTTTATCTTATTTCAGTCCACAGAAAAAAACACAATTGTATATGACTCTCAGAAAAGTGATATTTCCTTGTAAATGAGCTGCTATCGATGGTCAATTTATTTTTACATCTTGATATACCATATTAGTTTCCTCACTTAATCTATAAAAAAAAATATTAATGACACAGATGGCATAAAAATAATCAAAGAACATAGGTCAGTAGTGGACATGAATGAAAGGTGGGGTACAGGAGATGATGTGTAGTGACAGTCAGAATCTAGCCATCATGTTTCTGTTGCAAGTTAGGAAATAAAATTAAGCTTCTCTGACTAAAACTCCACATTCCCTCACATTTCTATACATATTAGCTATGGCACTAATTAGAATTCTACCTGTTTTGTGGTTCCCATGCTTTAATGCAATTATCAAGAGTATCTAAACCCAAGAACAAAAATTTAATATAATGCAACTTATCCCCAGATGAGTTGGCTTCATCGGTTTTCTTTATTTCCATTTTTTAAATTTATTTTTCCTGCCAGTAACACATTTCAAGTGCTAAGGTGCAACACCCACTGTATTGCATCTATGGAGGAGTAGCATTGTCTCCCTACAACAGGAAATGTATTAGGATTACAGAACATCTCCCCCTCTCCATTTCTCTATAGTAGGGTGGGAGGTGTCCTGTATTCCACATAGAAAAATGGGAATATTTCTAATAAGAGTGCAGCACAGGCAGGATCAACAAGTGTTTTCTGCCCTTTTGATACAGATACAGCAAAATAGGAGTAACTAAAGGAAATTCATTGTTAGTGTTTACATATACAGTACAGTATATGTATATGCTCCAGATGACGTCGCAGTGACGAAACGCATAGGGCGGAGAGCAGTGTCATACGTCACTTCCGGTTTAGCGGATCTTGGTCGTGGAACGCAGAGGTGATACGGCAAACGTAGTCCCACTGATTAGTGAACTTTCTAACTGTAAGTTTACTGCAATTTCTTTAAATAAATGCTTTGAATACTACACAATGGGGCATTGTTCCATCGTCTTCTGAGGCTTACCAGATCCACTAGCAAGTGGACACCAGAGAGGGGGGAACATCCCAATCCGGAAAAGATGGTACCCCAACAAAGCCTTTGCTATGTTGAAAGGTGGGGGGGCGCTCTGGTGAGTGCAATACCTAGTGGGGGCCACGGGTAGATGCACAAGAGAACACAGTGTAACACCTGCATGGAATTTGGCTATTACAACACCTGGAATTTATTGGATTATTGTATTACTGTCAGTTTTGGACTGCAAGAGACTTTTGTTTATCTTTTGATCACTACTGTCACTTTGTTTGCATTATTTGTATATACTTGGCATATTCTGGTACACCATCAGAAACAGTTTCCCTGGTGGCCAGGGACCACAGGCATTATTTAGAAATTATATATATATATTTTTTTTGCTATGACTTTTAGCTCATTATATGTGCATTTTATTGCTTAGCCATTTTGGTCACATTATTTTATTTCAGATTATTTGTCCAAAAATATTGACATGCCCATTTCCGTGCTGCATCCTATATAAACAGGAATCAAAAAGCAACATTTTTGGATGTCTAAAGCCTGGGTAAACTGGAACAACATCGTAAGCGTTAAACAATGATATAAGATTAGTTAGAAAGGTTTTTAATTGTGATGTAGGCCTATAACCTAATAGGACCCTTGCAGGTTTCCTCTGCTCATGTTTATTTATTGCAGTATATCATCCTTTATATGTTGGTTGAAAACATTGCACTCTCTGTAAGGCTGATATCTTATGTCTACAAGGGCCTATTTATAAAGCATCAGTATGGCCTAAACATCAGCCATACTCCTGCTTTTCAAAAAAATGTCTCTGCACATACATAGAGCACAACTCTGTATTTTGCAAATCTTCTTTCATCTTTGCTTGAGAAGGGAATCTAAAGCAAGCCAAGCTTCATTCATTCTAATGATTGGGCATTAAAAAAAGTGCTCAGAGGTGGAGAAAACCTGTCATATGATTGACAGGTCATGTTCTCCCCACTTCTGGAGCATTATGCAGAGAACACTCTAAGGGACAGACTCCACATCACGATCTGCATCTTATAAATTAATTGTAAAATACAAACGCGGTGTTAAGTAATTACTGTGACATCCAGTGGAGAATGAATATTCTGTCCTTTGTAAATGGAGCCTTTTAGAGGCTAATCTACCAATCTCTATTTTTAACACAATAACAAATGTATGAAAAGCAAGCATGTAAAAATGCCTTTGTTACCTTGTATTGGTTAATCGCTACCATGCTGATTTATAGATCAATATCTGAAAAATAGACATTTTCCAACACTCTGATATATTTGTGAAAGTGAAAACAAAACACTTGGTTAATGATTACCTGTATATTTTTTGATTACTCCAAGCTGCTCATTAAGCAGTACTGGATTTAACTATGGGTACACATCTACCTGGAGGTGTGGAAGATATACTTTCTCCATCAAAAATTATTATGTCACCTATGAATACACATTATTGGTTCAATAATATCAACAAATGACTAAAAAGTGGAGACTCCAGTGGAAAGATTTCACTGCACATGTCTGAGCATCTGCACCCTCTAACAAGGTCGTAATAATTGTCAGTCTCTCTCATCTGAATCTCCCAACAATTTTTATCTTGCATTATTGAGAATCCACTTGGGAGGCACAATATCATTATTTAGCTTTGTAATGGTGGAACTGAGAATTCTATTGGGAATATAAGAAGCTTTACAAATTGATGCTTGTTCACTACCATACAAATCAAAACTATCAGTATTGACTGAAGCTGGCTTTTATTAATCCCTGAGGTCTTGAGCTAAGAAACATTGATAGACTAGAGCAGTGGTTTGAAGCCTTTGTGAAGTTGGGCACCAGAAGCTTGTTGTGGTAACCCAAAAGATGTTTTGGAACCTCATATCATGTGATTCCAAATACTTTTGAATATCTTCAGGTTTGAAGGCATCTTCAGGTTTGAAGTGTGATAAAATGACATGGGTGCTTTTTCTTCTGTACCTATTCAGATTTTATATACAAGAGACCATCATACATGGTAAATATAAGAAAATCTTTTTAGAATAAATACAATATAGTTGAACACACGATGGACCTTCTTAAAACAGTAACACCTGTCTCCCCATTACAAGTCTAAAAAAAATAGGGCTTCATTTCTCATTTATCATCTTAGATAGTGGGTAGAGCCAAGCAAATAATACCTTTCTGCCCCATGGCTAACTGAACATCAACAACTGCTAGTTCTGAACAGATACAACCTAATATTCTAGAGCCATTTATTCCAAACTGGTTACAGATGTTTCAGATTTGTTGGCCATCATCAGCTCAGTGCATAGAAACAATGGCATCTATGGAGTAGGGCTTGGGGTGCAACAAGCAAGCAATTGGATTATACCATAAAGTAAATAGTTAAATGCCAAAAACGAAAGGGCTAACTAAGGTCCTAGCTAGTTTCCAATTTGCCAATACCTGTATAATTTTGAATGATAGAAATCATGGTTGATTTTCTGATTCTTTAGTTTTTGTTGCCCCATTTTTTCTACTTTAATTTTTTAGTTCAGTTTATAATTAAAAGTAGAAAGACTTATTTTTTGAATACCCTTAGCCCCCACCCCAGGAATGCAGACTGATATCCCCAAGTAAAGGAGCAGTCAAGTTATTTTGATACAAAGAGAAAAAAGATGAAAGACCAATATCCATATATCATATCATGAATACATAACAGGAAAGCCAACTGTGGTGCAGCTTTTTAAAGGTTAGCTCAGCTCTAGCACCATGTAAAATTCTATTCTTTAAAATTCTGTTTTTCTTTTATATATTATTAATATGAGATTGAGTATGAGTACTAATTTACATCATGATGCCATTCATAACTTTGAACCAAAATGCTTTGAAGGCTTATGTGAGATGGCATCATTGATATACGTATATCTTGCTGATTCATCTCATGGAAATGTAATAAAACGTTCCTTGTTACTGGCAGACGTCATTGGAGAAGCTGCTTATAGCAGCCTGACAATTTATCCCTTACACTGTAATAATTTGTTGTGCAAAGCTCCTTATGCTTCCCTTATTAACTATCATAGTGCCAGTTTGCAACAGTAGCTAGACATTCTCATTCACACATACAGCAGTCTATACCACATCCACTGAGAATACAATGACCTATTTACAACAAATATTTTCCCCCTATCCCAATTAATAGAAAATTACAAATCAGTGTTATGAACAAAGGACATTACAAAGCATTCACATTATTTGATAAAGTTACTAAATAATTGCCAGTCATAATTGTAAAAAAAACTAAACACTAAAAAAGTCACTAGGAATAAATAATACAGTCATATTTTAAAATGTTGTACACAGACAGTTTTGCAAAAAAGGACTAAAGCCCAATACTATATAGAGACTGTGACATGTCACAAAAAAGTCATAGCTTTCTGTTGAGTTCCATGTCTGCATATAGGTGGTGCAATCACAGGACATCAGGTGTTGTTTGTCAATGGAATGTTAATCAATACATGATTTGACAAAAATAGAACAATTTCTAATGTGGATTTCCAAGGTGGATGGGATAGGAACACTGAATTTAATGAACATACTGAAAATGGATTGTGATAATTGCAAATCAAAAAAAAATTTGGGGGGATTTTTTTATACCACATTATGTGCATGTTTTTTTTTTTAGAGATTATGATTTAGAGTTTATTTTATCACACATGTCACTGATTTAATAAGTTGATACAATTTTTCTTATTAAGGTTTGAATTTATTATGTATTTGTTATATATTTCTTTAACAGTGCACACTCTCACATTGTTTGCATATTTTTTCGTTTTTGTTTTAATACATGTAGCTATAGCTGCACTAGTGATAGGTACATAGAATAACGGGGACTGGATTTGGAAAATGGATAAGTATGTAATGTTTGAAAAACATAACTATGTTCAACGTAACACTTCTTGGAAGTTTGAAAGGGTTTAGAAAAAGGGGATTGATGCATCATGTTCTAATTTTAATTTAAATCCTTGATAAACAGTGAGTGGGACCCCCTTTTTTTTCTATGTGAGGGGAGGGGGCTGTAAAAGATTTATATACTACCTGATCTGCAGTATTTCAGAATACTTCTGAATATTTTTTTGAATATTACTGTATATTTCTAAACATTTCTGAATATTTCTGATTATCTATGAATAGCTTTTCGAGTATCTGTGAATATTATGGGAAAACTAGATGTAGTTGTTATTGATGATGATTTGATCTTGATCTTTTCTTTTTTTTTTTTTTTTTGGTGTAAAATTTGGTATTAAATGCATAAAAATAACATCTGAGTTAAAAAAAGGTTACATTTATGATGTATTTGTTATATATGTATTTAACAGTGCACACTATCACATTGTTTGCATATTTTTTCATGTTTTGTTTAAATACATGTAGCTATAGCTGCACTGGTGGTAGCTCAAATTATATTATTTATGAGTCATGTCAGTGTATTGTTTTTATTTCATTTTATTTGATTTGATTTTATTAGAGGTTCCCAAGCTTTGTAATTAAAACATATTTTTGTACTAAACTACAACCTGCTCCCTTTCAAAAATTCTTTCTAACCTCCTCCGAGTCACATTGTGTAGACACATTACTTTAACAGGAGTAGTTATCTAGGGAAACTGTGAGATTCGTCTACAGGGAAATCATCAATTATATGTAGGGAAGGAAGGGATTTACAACTGTGGATTAGGATACTCAGACATTATCCAGGATGGGAAAGAAAGAGGGAGGAAAAGAGAGGTTGAAAGAAAAAGACATGGGGGTTAAAATGAGAAAGAGAAGTGATATTACTTTCATAGAACACAGCACAGTGGAAGAACGCTCCAAGTTATTTTCAGTATAATAGTATAGGAGCTGTCAATGAACCTTTTTAATAAGCAATCAGATTCTTAGTAAAAAACTAAATGGTCAATCAAAAAATGAAACAAAAGAACTGGTCACTATTTTTACACCCATTAGGATACTGTAGGTAGGATTATAGATTTTTTTTTTCCTGGGGGGGATTCAGTCTTGAGCACCCAGAGGAAAGGATTTCATTTTGCTTCATGCATAAACTCCATCCTGTATTACACAGCTTATTTGATCCATCTGGTGGTATTTGTATATTTTTTTTATGTTAGACAAAAGCATTTCTTTTCCCTTCTTAGCCTGCACTATCTTGGTCTCTAGGCACTGCATTAAGGGAATTCAAGCGCTGTTATAGAGATCATTACCAATAGTAATTGCTACTCATTTGCACGTTCCATGTTTATAAAAGCGCAGGAGCCAGAGAGCCGAGTCACCTTTCCTTCTCTGGGATTTATGGTTTTCCACATTGGTAAATAAAGGGGATCCTGGATAAGGTTTTCCATTTGATATGTTCATTGCTACAGTTCCCCTCTACATGTTGATAAAAAATGTACAGTTTAAATCTATTTTACTATAGTCATAACTCATGGTAAGCTTTTATATTGCTTGGTTTATTGGGGCTTTTATGGCTAATGTATGTGATTAAATGTCAGCTTGGGAGAGAACATCCCATGTGATTATCTTAAAGAAGCTATTATACTGAATATAATTGCTCAGGTTGGTAAAAAAGCTGGTTACCTTGGCACCCCTGGATGACTAGTGATGCAGGGCTATCTATCTATCTATCTATCTATCTATCTATCTATCTATCTATCTATCTATCTATCTATCTATCTATCTATCTATCTATCTATCTATCTATCTATCTATCTATCTATCTATCTATCGTGCTTTGCGAAAGTATTCGGCCCCCTTGAACTTTTCGAACTTTTTCCACATTTCAGGCTTCAAACATAAAGATTTAAACTGTAATTTTTTGTGAAGAATCAACAACAAGTGGGACACAATCATGAAGTGCAACGAAATTTATAGGATATTTCAAACTTTTTTAACAAATAAAAAACTGAAAAATTGGGCATGCAAAATTATTCAGCCCCCTTAAGTTAATACTTTGTAGCGCCACCTTTTGCTGCGATTACAGCTGTAAGTCGCTTGGGGTATGTCTCTATCAGTTTTGCACATCGAGAGACTGAAATTTTTGCCCATTCCTCCTTGCAAAACAGCTCGAGCTCAGTGAGGTTGGATGGAGAGCGTGAACAGCAGTTTTCAGTTCTTTCCACAGATTCTCGATTGGATTCAGGTCTGGACTTTGACTTGGCCATTCTAACACCTGGATATGTTTATTTGTGAACCATTCCATTGTAGATTTTGCTTTATGTTTTGGATCATTGTCTTGTTGGAAGACAAATCTCTGTCCCAGTCTCAGGTCTTTTTCAGACTCCATCAGGTTTTCTTCCAGAATGGTCCTGTATTTGGCTCCATCCATCTTCCCATCAATTTTAACCATCTTCCCTGTCCCTGCTGAAGAAAAGCAGGCCCAAACCATGATGCTGCCACCACTATGCACTCTTCCATAAAGGCCAGATTTGTTCAGTATACAACTGATTGTTGTCCTATGGACAGAGTCTCCCACCTCAGCTGTAGATCTCTGCAGTTCATCCAGAGTGATCATGGGCCTCTTGGCTGCATCTCTGATCAGTCTTATCCTTGTATGAGCTGAAAGTTTAGAGGGACGGCCAGGTCTTCATAGATTTGCAGTGGTCTGATACTCCTTCCATTTCAATATTATCGCTAGCACAGTGCTCCTTGGGATATTTAAACTTGGGAAATCTTTTTGTATCCAAATCCGGCTTTAAACTTCTCCACAACAGTATCTCGGACCTGCCTAGTGTGTTCCTGGCTCGTCATGATGCTCTCTGCACTTTAAACGGACCTCTGAGACTATCACAGTGCAGGTGCGTTTATACGGAGACTTGATTACACACAGGTGGATTCTATTTATCATCATTAGTCATTTAGGTCAACATTGGATCATTCAGAGATCCTCACTTAACTTTTGGAGAGAGTTTGCTGCACTGAAAGTAAAGGGGCTGAATAATTTTGCACGCCCAATTTTTCAGTTTTTTATTTGTTAAAAGAGTTTGAAATATCCAATAAATTTCGTTCCACTTCATGGATGTGCCCCACTTGTTGTTGATTCTTCACAAAAAATTACAGTTATATATCTTTATGTTTGAAGCCTGAAATGTGGCAAAAGGTCGAAAAGTTCAAGGGGGCTGAATACTTTCGCAAGGCACTGTATCTATCTATCTATCTATCTCAGTAGAGTCACCAATGCTTTTTAACCACTTTGGGACCGGAAGGTTTTGCCCCTTAACGACCAGGCCATTTTTTGCAATTTGGCACTACGTGACTTTAACTAGTAATTGCGCAGTCATGCAATGCTGTACACAAATAAAATTTATGTCCCTTTTTTCCCCCCACAAATGGAGCTTTCTTTTGTGATATAAACGAAAAAAGACTGAAAATTTTGAGAAAAAAATCTAATTCTCTAATTTTTTTTTTAAAAAAAATATCCAATAAACTAAATTTTTGTCATACAAAAATACAGGGATACCACATGTGTGAGACTTTTTGGCAGTCTAGCCGTGTACAGGATCCCGAAAACCAATCACTACCGTCAGGCTTTCTAAGATCGTAAATTGTTGATTTCACTCTTCACTACCTATCACAGTTTCAGAGGCCATGAAATACCAAGATAGCACAACCCACCCACCCCCCCCCAATGACCGCTTTTTGGAAAGTAGACACCCTAATCTTTTTGCTGAGAGACATGTTGGGTCCATGGAATACTTTATTTTTTGCCACAAGTTTTGGGAAAATGACAATTTTTATTTTATTTTTTTTTACACAAAGTTGTCACCTAAGTGATATATTGCTCACACATGCCATGGGTATATGTGAAAGGACACCCCAAAATGCATTCTACTGCTTCTCCTGAGTATGGAGATACCCCATGTGTGAGACTTTTTGGCAGTCTATCTGCGTACAGGACCCCGAAAACCAATCATTGCCTTCAGGCTTTCTAAGGGTGTAAATTGTTAATTTCACTCCTCAGAAACTGTGATAGGTTGCACAGTTTTGGAGGCCATGAAATCCCAAGACAGCACAAAACCCCCAAATTACCACTTCTCTGAAAGTAGAAACCCTAAGCTATTTGCTGAGAGGCATGTTGAGTATTTTGCAGATCTTGCTTTTTGTCACAAAGTTTTTAAATTTGAAAAAAAAAAATGTCCTTTCCTTTCTTCATATTCCAAAACAAATGAGAGCTGTAAAATACTCACCATGCCTCTTAGCCAATACCTTGGGGTGTCTACTTTCTGAAAAGGGGTCATTTAGGGAGGGGTTGTGCTATCTTGGCATTTCATGGCCTCCAAAATTGTGATAGGTTGTGAGGAGGGAAATCAACAATTTTAGAAAGCCTGAAGGCGGTTATTGGTTTCCGGCTCCTGTACGTGGCTAGACTGCCAAAAAGTCTCACACATGTGGTATCCCTGTGCTCAGGAGAAGCAGCAGAATGCATTTTGGAGGTGTAATTTGACATATAGCCATGGCATGTGTGAGCAATATATCATTTAGTGACAACTTTGTGTAAAAAAAAAAAAAGAATTGTAATTTTCCCAAAACTTGTGAAAAAATATAAACTATTCCATGGACTCAACATGCCTCTCAGCAAATAGCTTGGGGTGTCTACTTTCCAAAAAGGGATCATTTGGGGGAGTTTTGTGCTATCTTGACATTTCAGGGCCTCCGAAACTGTGATAGGCAGTGAGGAAGTAAAATAAGCAATTTACGACCTTAGAAAACCTGAAGATGGTGATAGGTTTTCGGGGTCCCGTACACAGATAGCCTCCCAAAAAGTCTTACACATGTGGTATCCCTGTACTCAGGAGAAGAAGCAAAATGTATTTTTGGGTGTCATTCCACACAAATCCATGACATGTGTGAGCAATATATCATTTAGTGACAATTTTGTGTTAAAAAAAAAAAAAATGGTCATATTCCCAAAACTTGTGGCAAAATATTAAAAAAATGAACTCAACATGCTACTCAGCAAATAGTTTGGGGTGTTTACTTTCCAAAAAGGGGTCAATTGGAGGGGGGGGGGTGTTTGAACTGTCCTGGCATTTTATGCTCAATATTAGAAGATTATGCCACACATCACTTACTCTTCTAACCACTTGAAGACCAAGTCTTTTCTGACACTTTGTGTTTACATGAAAGAAATGTTTTGGTTTTTTTTACTAGAAAATGACTTTGAATTTTTTTAAAGCAGAGTCCCTACAGAACAAAATGGTGGGTGTTGCAATTTTTTTTTGTCACAGGGTATTTGCGCAGAGATTTTTAAAATGCATTTTTTGTGAAAAAAACACTTTTTTTAAATTGAATGCACAAATACACTATATATTGCCCAATTGTTTGGTAAAATATATAAGATGATCTTATGCCGAGTACATAAATACCAAACATGACATGCTTTAAAGTTGCGCACACCTGTACAGCAGCAACAAACTACATACATTTTTAAAAGCCTTTAAAAGTCTTTACAGTTTACCACTTTAGATTTACAGAGGATGTCTACTGCAAGAATTACTGCCCCTGATCTGACGTTCGCGGTGATACCTCACAGGCATGCTGCAATTGCTGTTTACATATGACACCAGACCGATGCTTGTGTTCACTTTGCGCGCACGGAGGGGACAGGAGTGCTTTTTTTTTCTTATTTATTTAGATTTTTTTATGTTATTTTGACACCTTCCCTTTCATTTTTTTAAATAATTTTTATTGTTATCACAGGGAATTGAATTATCCCCTATGATAGCAATAAGTAATGACAGGTACGCTTTTTAAAAAAAAAAAATGGGGTCTATTAGACTCTAGATCTCTCCTCTGCTCTTAAAGTATCTGACCACACTAAGATTGGTGTGATAAGATGCTTTCCCAATTTCCCAAAGACACTGTTTATATCTGGCAAAACCAAAGTCATGAAATGCTTGTAGCTTCCAGGATCTTAGGCCAAAGAGATAATTGGAACCATTCTGTTCTCCAATCAGCTTTATGGTCAGCTGACGGAACCACCGACTGCAGTCTCGGGTTACCCAGTTTTACAGAGGAGAGTTAGAGAAAACTGTGGAAGGCCGCGGGAGCTCCCACTGCTTGTAAAAGCAGTCTAGCGGCTAATTATCTGCTAGGATTGCTTTTACATGAAAGCCAACCCCTGGCTGTAAAAAACGATACCAAGATGATGCCTAAATCTGCAGTCATCATCCTGTATGACCACTCAAAACAAATCCAGCGACGTAGCAATACATTGCTGGTCCTTGTTGAGCATATATTGTAAGGTTCTTTTTTTTTTTCATGCAGCCTGTGGGCTGAAAGAAAAAAGAGAACCTAACAGATTCCTCCATTCACATCGATCAATGTGGATCAAGAAATCTCTGCCAGAAAGTCTGTAGTATGCCCACCATTTGACCTCCCAGCATTCACCCACTTCTAATGATGGGCATACGTGCAAACTATTATCAGAGGATAAATGCAAGGAAAAATAAGGTGCAGCAGCAGCGTGATCTGACAGTCCTGTTCTGCGTAGGATAGACAAAATGGCCGCTGTAATGGATGATTAGGACAATCAAAGTTGGAGGGCGAGTTGTTCTTACCACACATGATCCGATATTGGGATATACCCAATTAGTGTGCATCCACCTGGGATATCATCGGTAGTCCATCAACTCTAGCACCTCCAGCACATAGGTGATAACTGCACTCCTCTGAGAATAGTTTTGCTATCATCTTATGGCTACAACCATAGTGAGAGAATTTTGATTACCTATACTTCCTATGGACTATTGAGACTGACCCCCCTTGATACTATGCACTGCTGAGTTCACTTTTCAGTATTGTACTAGGAACTCCTATGGTAGGCTCCCGACAGTTAAGTGCAATATGTGGACAGCATAGACAAATTATTTTTGACAATTTTGTACAGCTTTGCCACTGCTTCTCAGCCGCATTGGTTGTCATTACAAGACAGCCGACCGTCAACTATGGACACCGGTACCGGGGTGATGCCTCTAGCTGCAGGCATCACTCCGGTACAATATCGGCAATATTGGTAACCTCAGGGGCCGATTCTGATATATCGAGGAAAGTGCATATCGGCCCTTGATATATATCGGCTTTGCCGATAATCGGTCAATCTCTAATATATATATATATATATATATATATATATAGGTGTGGGAGTGTATGTAAATCACATGCATTCCTGCACCTGCATGCAGTCGCGCACAAAACGCAATGCTGCACAGAAGACGTGGCACCCCCACACACTGAAAAACACAGTGCATTTCCTGCACATGGATATGATGCCATACATTTACTAAGCACTGTTATTTGAATGTATGACACTTTACCCATACCTAATGTATCTAGTGTTTCCTGAAAAAATAAGTATTTAGTGGTAAGACTGTAAAACACAGGTAATGATCCATGACATCTCAAATATCACACAAGTGAAGAAAAACCACAAGAAGTCGCCAGGTTCATTGTTACTTTCCGTTTTCTTCCTGTCTGCTTTCAAAGAAAAGGTTTAGATAACACTGACAGGTTTACATAAATACACTTTGCATGGCTGACAATAGTTCTTGTTGGTTAAAGGAGGCAATTCAATGTTCCTAGATCCACAGGCAGACTGAATAGGCAAAGGAGAATGTCAAGGAGTAAAAAAGACAATCACCTTCTTATTTGTATAAACCCGATTATGTCACTCCCCAGACTGCCTTTATCAAGCAGTGAACACACAGTGAATAGAAGTCATCAAGATCTGTTTGATACCGTACAAATTCAATGGGGCTGATTTACAAAAGGCAAGTACGCTGTTCCCTTTGCAAGGGAATTTTCATCATTCAATCACATGCAAGCAAAAATACAGTTTTTTATTTTATTTTCTTGCACACGGTTGGGTATTAAATGTGAAAATCCCCTTGCAAAGTAAACAGTCTATTTGCCTTTCGGAAATCAACCCCAATGTCACCAAAAAAGCCTTGTTTGTCCTAAAACAATATATACTGAACAAAATTAAAAACGCAACACTTGTTTTTGCCCCCATTGTTCATGACCTGAACTCAAAGATCTAAGAAAACTGTGTTTCATCCATGAAGAGAATACCTCTCCAAAGTGCCAGACGCCATTGAATGTGAACATTTGCCCACTCAAGTTGGTTACAACGACGAACTGTAGTGAGGTCGAGACCTCGATGAGGACGATGAGCATGCAGATGAGCTTCCCTGAGATGGTTTTTGACAGTTTGTGCAGAAATTCTTTGGTTATGCAAACCGATTGTTGCAGCAGCTGTCTGGGTGGCTGGTCTCAGACAATCGTGAAGATGCTGGATGTTGAGGTCCTGGGCTGGTGTGGTTACACATGGTCTGCAATTGTGAGGCCAGTTGGATGTACTGCCAAATTCTCTCAAATGCCCTTGGAGATGGCTTAAGGTAGGGAAATGAACGTTCAATTTACGGGCAACAGCTCTGATGGACATTCCTGCAGTCAGCAAGCCAATTGCACGCTCCCTCAAAACTTGCGACATCTGTGGCATTGTGCTGTGTGATAAAACTGCACATTTTAGAGTGGCCAGCCTAAGATACATCTGTGCAATAATCATGCTGTCTAATCAGCATCTTGATATGCCACACCTATGAGGTGGGTGGATTATCTCGGCAAAGGAGAAGTGCTCACTAACACAGATTTAGACAGATTTGCGAACAATATTTGGGACAAATAGGCCTTTTGTGTACATAGAAAAAGTCTTAGATCTTTGAGTTCAGCTCATGAAAAATGGGAGAAAAAGTGTTGCGTTTATAATTTTGTTCAGTGTATGCATTTCTTTGTTATCTTAAAGTGGAACTAAATTGCATCTAAGCACAACAAACCAAAAACACAATTTAATTCATTTTTAATGTAGCACCCTCCTAGGTAGGTGCTAGAAGAGAGTATAGTTTTGGGGTCTTTCTGCTTACCAGGAAATGAATAGTGCTCTCTGTCTACCAGAGAGCAGGATCTAGTGCTAGGCTCTGCTCATGGTGTTCAGGTGCAGCTAAGCTTGTCTGATTGTGTCACACTGGTCCAACAGGGAGACATATTGTACAGTGGCAGGAAACCTGACAAGTGAGTGCACAGGCATTGTTACAGCCCTGGTGATTGTCAGAGGAAAGGGCCTCGTTGCATGCTGGGTGACTGTATAAATGCCAGGGGCACATGTGCTCAGGGTCTTAGCAGGGTCCAGGAGGGAGGGGGTGGCTGCCCATCCTCTGTAGAAGTTGCCATGTGGCCTTAGGCAGTCGACCTGAGGACATGAAAGTCAGAGAGAAGCTGTACCCAGAGGTCATGCAGAGCTGACTGGAAGGAAGACACCAGGAAGGATCTGATTCTGCCTATTGTGAGTACAGATCTGTGTCATAGGGCCTGTCCTTTGAGGGCCTTCTTTTCAAGTAGTATGTGACGGAATCGGGCCCCCCTACTAAAGTGACTCCTGTCACACAGTGGATGGGTGTCAGTCAAGGGGATGCCAGAGAGTGTCCTGAAGATAAAGTTGTTTGCATCAAGTCTGCTGCTAAAGAGAGCAAAAAGACTTCATTCTTCCATACAAGTGTCAGTATGGTTAAAGCAGTGTGCCTGCTTCCACAAGCAATCTGGTGAGGCCAGGTAGGAGTTGTCCTTATCTACTGTGAATAGTTCAATTGGAGTATCCCACTATTCCCTTCTCCCATCCGAGTTCCACAATAAATACAAAATCAAATACCCTGGACTGTTTATTGAGTAACGAGCAAATAGGAGTAAGGAGAGATATGTGAAAAAACCCCAGCAACTATCTGCAGATAATCAGAGGGAGGCCTAAGAAGTCAACACACAGCAAGCCCTACAGGGACAGTGCTACATTATTATTTAAAACAAACCCCCCATCCATCCAAGTCTCTATGATTTAGTTTGTTGAGAAATCACTTTAAAAAAACATCCTCCAGCATTTTTGGTTGTGGCCACCTTGAGTAAGGACAGATGATTCATGTAGCATTTACCTCCTGGAATCTATCAGTCTTTACCCAAGGCATGCAGGCAGGAGGGTGTGCTTAGCTAAAAATAAAACTCTTCCCCTCCTTAAGACTCCTGGGATGTATGACATAATTTGCCTAGGCAAGGAAAACAAGTAAATATGATATACTTTCCTATCTATTTACCAATGCTAGAAAAATAAGTATTAAAAATAGTCAGTGTTGATTGAGAGAGTGAATTTCCACTTACAATGAAAAGTTCATCTTTTATAACATGTTACATGTTACACTCAAATTCAGGGTGTAAGATGTAATGAATGCACTAACCCAGCATCCCTTACCCCCCCTCCTGATCCCCACTGTGACAGCAGACCAGGCGATCTGCAGGACACCTTCATGAAATCAACGATCTGCTGATCACTGGTGCAATGCTTTCCATGCTTCCAAAACAAAAAATTATAAATGCACATTTTATTTACCTGCAAAAAAATGTGCATTTATTATTTTTTTGTCAAAAGGTGAACTTATCATTTAAAGGAGAAGTATTGACTTTTTTTTTTTTGCAGAGTCATACTTACCTAGCTGGATGCAGCATTGGTCCAATGCTACATCTGTCCGCTGCCAGCTCTAAAAGAGGAAACCGAGAGATCAAATACCGCTGTCTGCTCTACTCTGGAGTGCTGGGATGTGGAGGGGTGTGAGTGTCCGGCTCAGGCTCTCAGTGGCTCTGAGCCTGGGTGCCGGTCCAGGCATGTGGGCAGATCCCGACTTCATTGTCGCGATCTAGCCTGAGCCTGGCCCGGCTCTGTGGCTTCAGCCTGCTGTCTGCAGAAATCGGGTCACAGGAGTGCAGAACAAACTGCACTCCTGTGATCCACTGAGAAAGTACAGCCAAACAAGCTTTGGCTGTACTTCTTTAGGTAACAGCAAAGTTATTGTTGAATACGCAGGCCCATAGAAGAAATGTAGAAATTGCTTTGGTTAATAGGCGGTGTACAGGTGTGGCAGCTGAAGTGGTTAAATGATTCACATACACGTAAAACAACTATTCAAAACACTAAAGATTTCCTTCAATCTGCAATGAATTCCAAGAGTATACCAAGAAGAAGACATCCTAATCCCACAATATATATACACAAAATACAGAGTGTGTCCTACAGCACTGCTGAAATGTTCTACAAATATTTCTAAATGCAGACGAACGTACAGATGACAATGCTGACACAGTGCTGTTCTGCACCATAAATAAGTAATATATAACAATACAGCAAGTACAAAATGTCACATGTGCCCCCCTGATGTAAATGAGCTCAGGGGATAGTTAAAAGTGCTTGTGCATCTCATCTACATATTTAAACAATGCAAATGTATGCCTTGTACCCTTTGAAAGAATTGCTGTGTGCTTCCATCTGAAGGGTGGCAGATGGGCAAAGAACTAAGTAAAGAAGTTACAATGCATTGGAAAAAGTATGAAAAAGTAGAGTTATTGAAGTGAGGCAATAATTTATACACATACAGTATGCATATGCATTACAAATCTTTATTTTAAACAGAGGTACAACAACCATAAAAGCGGTTTCTCAGATGCGACCATATACAGTATATCTATTTATAAACTTTATGTTGTGCTCTCTATATAAAATGAAAACCATGCTATAAATATACTATCAATAGACATACCATATATAGCACCGGTAAAAACATTAAAGGGGCAGTCCGTCCAAAAATATTTCCATTTCAGGTGGAGTCTGGTGGCTTGCCTTTTTATGTCCCAGTGGTTTCTGTGTCTTTCTGTTACAGTTTATGGCTTAGTTCCTTCCTACCTGTTCTGTAATGTTAGTATATGCTATAAACCGGCACTTCTGGATACGTAGTTGGCTCCCGGGACATAAGGATATACACCATTTATGGTTTAAAATGTATTTATTAGTAATATATAAGGAAATGAGGATAACAATAAGGGAAAAGGGGTTGACATATAGCTGTTCAGCATCATTGTTAGAAGCAGTACAACCATTAAAATACTAGTTGTAGAGTTGAGCATTGTACAATAGACATACATAGTAAAATACACATGTAAAAGATAGATGGATAGGCTCCTGAAAATTGTTTGAAATTCTCAGGTATGCCATACTCTAAGGCAGTCATCCTCAACTCTGGTCCTCGGGGGCCCACTAACGGGCCAGATTTTAAGTATTACCTTGGGGAGATGCAGACTAGAATACTGCAATCACTGAGCAGCAAATGAGATCACCTGTGATGTAATTTAGTTATCTTGCAAACCTGGCCCGTTAGTGGGCCCCGAGGACCAGAGTTGAGGACCACTGCTCTAAGGAACAGTATAAAAGTTATGGGGAAAAGGAAGAAAGGGAGTGGATACGGTGGGATGGAAAAACAGGGGAATAGAAGTAAAACACAAGTAACCAAGCATGTACTAGTCAATTTAGATATGAAAACTACATTTCTGAGATATCTTTTTAATACATTATTTTAGTTTTTATATATTTTCATATCGTGTTTTAGTGTCACGTACCTGGTGGAGATTGAGCTGTAGATGGGGCTTCTCTTGCACCTCTCGTCCAACACCCCTGGTAGTGATGACAGGAGGTATGAGGACACAGGATGCACCAGCTGAGGTAGAAACCAGGAACTGGAACACAATGAAGCTTGATCAGCAGGCAGGAGCATGACCGGGACACAAGCCGAAAGGTCTTTAACAGCTGGACAGCAAAGGTACAGGAACATAGGACAGAAGCAGAGTCAGGATACAGGCTGGAATTAGTACATAGTCTGGCAGCAGGGCACAGAAGCACAAGATAGGAGTGGATTCAGAGTACAAGCCAAGGTCACAATAGGCGAGTGGGAATTTAGAGATTGGTCAAGGGCAAGCCGGGTCAAGCACGGGTAGGCAGGTATAGCAGGTCAAGGCACAGGTAAACAGGAACTAGCTGAAGACCACTCAGCAATCTGCTCATGTTTAAATAGGCCATTTGGTGTCTGTATGTGCACATACGTTTGCCTGCCAATGCCCATTCTTTATTGAGCGTTTGCTCCTAGTTATGAGCATGAACATGTAATGGCCTTCTGGTTCCAACTGAGCTTCTCTTACATTTAGTCTTGATGAAGGGGACGATGTGTGATCCCCCAAATGCATTGGCTGGTGTGGTACTTCAATTTTCATACTAAAATACTAGTTACAATATTAAAAAAAAACAATTCTGTAGAGGAATTTAGGACATGCTAACCACTGAGACAATTTTGATATAAAATCAGACTATTTATGTAAAAAAATGGTTTCATTAGAATAGTATGATTTACATGGCTCAATCCATTGTCAATAAATGAGCAGCTACTGTACATCTTTGTATATACTTGTTAAAAGTAGGAAAATCAAGGCCTATTAACTAATCTAATTTTAGGTTAAAATCCTTATTTACAGGACATATTTTTTGGGGTGAATCTGTAAAACAGTAAGTGGGAAGGGTTGTTCCTCCATAGAAATCAATGAATCATTAAAAAAAATCCATCAGCTGTAGAAGTTGCCATATTTATAATAATGTTACCGAGACCCACATTCCTCCAAGAATGGGAAATCCACATGTGTGTGAACAGCTGTAAATACGATCCAGTCTTTCAAACACATGGCCATAGTTTGCAAGTGAATATGTATTATAATTACAGCTGATGATCCAGTTGCAAAAATAGGTAAATGACTGGCAAGTTGTTGAATCACCGCTTTATAAATATGCTGCCAAGTTATTTTTTTTAGAATGGAATGCATCATGTTCTAGAAAGGTAATGCTGTACAAAAGGGATTCATGGAAACTCACAATATTCATTAGGAATTAGTAGACTTGGGAATTTTTTTTTTTTTTTTTTAATTTCAGTGAAAATCAGGAGAATTTGTTAAATTTTTTAATTTAGGGAAAGTACATAGGAGTCAGCGGGGAAGGTTAAATTAGAGGAATTTTTAGTAGCTTTAGGCTGGGTTCATACTTGCTGTAGCCGTAGCTCTCAGCAGGGGGTTTGGTGCATCCCAGTTCACCGTTTCAGGTGTGAATCAGGTCCGAATTGTTGCCTGAATTTGCACCTGAAACGAAGCCAAAGACGCACAGGACCCTTCTGCAATTCGGACTGCAGCTGCCCGGGAAGGGTGTGAACCAGCTCCATTGAGAACCGGTCACACTCTCCTGTCATGCAAATTGGATGTGGGGAAACCCTCATTCAATTCTCGTAAGTTTGAAACCCAACCTTAAGGTTTTAGTGGTCTGTATAGGTCTCCGGAAGATGGTAGAAGCTCCTTTCATCCTTGGCTGTTCTTCTGCCAAAAATAGCCTCTCATTAGCCTCATTATTTTACATTTTTTTCATAAAGAAAAAAAAAAAAAACAGACTCGTAAAATTTAAAGGGGAAAAAAGAACAAAGCTACAGTACACCACAATGATCAATTACACAAAAAACACAAATACATATACAAAAAAAAACTACCCTAAACACACCCTCCACCAAAAAATAATTCTTTAAATAAAATAGAAATGGGTAGATTTTTTTTCTTTTTTAAGCAAATTAAGCAGTTCATTGGATTTAAGAGTTTCCACTTCAGCCAAATTTCACTAATAGTGAAATCGAAAAAATGATTCTACTTTTCGATAGTATTCGTCCATTTTATTTTAGAACCTCTGTTAGAAATATGGAAATAGGAAACTACGCAGGACAAATGTCTACTTGGCTTACAGCATGTAACCGATTTGGTAAGCTCGCTGCTTTGAAGTGTTCATTATTACTAGCCACTGGCTATGTAGATGTGTGACTTCACTTACAACACATAAAGCAGTGTTTACTAAACAGTTCTCTTCTTGGAGATGCTGTAGCCAACAGTGTGGTCAATACATTACTATGTGTCAGCCAACACTAAAAGGTGTTCTTGTGGGAGAGCCCGGCATAGTACAGAGGACAGAGTGCAGTAAGCATTTACTGTGGTGACCCACACTAATCCCAGGTCTTCATTAAAAGCTTTGTGAACAGATGGAGAGGATTGAGAAACATGAATATCTCTCCCCTCTGTTGTGTCATATTCACAAACACTTTTACTTTCTCACACCTATAGAATACCACACACCTTCAGTCTCAATACACAATAACTCAGTATTTTTGGCATTACATATTAACAACATTTAAGTGGTGATGGTGCAAAAGTATATATATATATATATATATATATATATATATATATATATATATATACATATGTATATATATATATATATATATACGTTTAAAATATTTAATATAAAAAACATATCTTATGAAAATATAATAAATATATAAACATGGTGGGCTGTTTATAAAGGTTTTGTGAAACAGACATATTTTTTCAATTTTTCTTCAATTATGAATACTGTATGCAACTTCTTGTCACAAAAATGATCCTGCAAAACTGGAATCAACTGAATTTTTTTGTACTTAACATGACCCTTTTTATTAGTAATTTTTAACACTGTTCACTGCATTTTTTTGGCTTTATACAGTGTATTTTAAGCAATTTTTACAGTTAATGTAAAAATTACAATCTCTTTTTGAGATTATTGGCTATGATTTGAGATAACTAGCTTGATATTCAAATTAACAAAACTTTTTGATCAATATGATCTGAATGATATTGTATTAACCTGAGGCCACTCATGTAACATATATGTGCTTCAACAAAAAGGTGGGCTTTAATGCCCACATGCTGCACATATGTGTCATTGAGCGGCTGAGGTTTCTGTGCTGTTAGTGTGCTCACTGCATGCTCCATGCACAGAGACTAAGCTGTCAAAGATAGTTCTGAGCCCCCACTAGCATTCAGTAGCTGGAAGGGCTGGCTACTGATCATGGGACCCCTGTGACAGCCAATCACACCACCCCTGGGGCAGCCAACCACAGAGAAAGCGATACTTTCTGCATCCCGGGCATACAGACCCTATAAAAGGGATGCCAGGGCTGGGTGGGAAGGGGTTAAAGCAGATCTAATATTAATTACAAAAATCTCATATAAGCCTTAAAGTGCCAATATAAGCTAGGTGAACATAGGTGATTAGGTTTTAGAATGTCCTAATAAAAAAAAAACAAAAAAACATGTTGTTCATTGGATGTTTAAAGTGAACGTAGGTTCATTTCACAGTTAGGGCCCATTCACACTGTTGTAGGTATGCATTAACCTGCATTGTGCCTAGAGTTGATGTGTCCCTTCCCTTACATCGGCTGCCAATGCACACTAAAGCCCCGTACACACGCAATGATTATCGGCCAACCGGTCGTCCGTCTTTTGTCCAGAGTGGTGTTTTGTTGGTTGGAATGTGCCTAGACTGCACACGAATTTTCTCGCCCAACAAAATTCTACTTCAGAAGTGATGTCATGTGTTGGTTTGCTTTCTTTGTGTTCTTTCTTCTCTGAGCATGCCCAGACTTGCTCATTAGATTTTTCCCTGTCGAAATCTGTACTCACTGCAAGAAAATCGGCCGTGTTTTGACGGCAGACAAAAATTTTATAGCCTGCACGCCAGATTTTTTTCGGCCTAAAAGTCGGAGTCGGTTGTCGGAAGCATCATACTAACAAGCCGAAAATCGGCAGATCGGTCGTTGGACGAAAATTCCCTGCCGATTTTTGACGCGTGTGTACGAGGCTTAAGGAACACAAACAAAGGAAGTGTACAATTTTCTGTAACACAGCACACAACAACACACGGTAGTGCATTGGCAAGCTGCGTCACTGCAGATGTTTCCACAATGTGCAATAATGTGCATTCCTGTAGTGCCAAAAAAAAAAAAAACTGTCTGCCAGTGTACATGCATAAGAGAAGACATGACATTGTGGCTGATATTACTTTTGTTAGTCAGAAAACTGCCTTCCATGTGCCTCTCTGATTTAGCTCACATTTATAATAGAGTTTGACTGCTGGCTGTCATTAATCTGTGTAACTGGAGTGCTCTTTTAGCCACCGAATTGCTCCTGCTGGATAGGAGAATGTAGATGATGAGCACTACACAAAATATGCAGCGCTGTAATAAGTGCAAATAAAGTGCAAAACTGCAAATAATTATAATTAGAAATGAAGTTTTCGCAAATAGTTCAAAGTAAAAAGAATCGTTTTATATCTCACTCTAAACTTTCTAAACAAAGGGCCAGTTTACTGACTACAGTTTGACTTTAGGGGGGCCAGACTGTGGCCAGTGGGAGTAGAAAATGCCCAAGCGTCAGTGTAAGTAAACAATGCCCCATCATGGGTTTTACTGGGAGGAATAGTGCCCTATTGTTGATATCAGTGGGGGGACTAGCACCCCATCTTTGGTGACCATTAGTACCAGTTATGGATGGAATAGTGTCCCAAGGGCTGGAAAGAGCCAAGTAAAAGGGCCACATGCTGCCCCAGGGCCACAGTTTGGAGACCACTGCTCTAAACAAATATCTTCTAGGGATCCAAAATCTTTAACATGAAAGATAAGGATATTCATCTAATAGTTAGGATTAAAGGCTTACCAGAAATATTGGGGGCTCAATCAAGTGCAGCAAACACGCATAGGTTACGCCAATCGTAGAGGGTTGATATCTTTTCTCATCAATCCTAGACTATAGAACTCCAGATGTATCCAAAGAAAAAAAACCTCATATAGTGTAATATCGTTGTGCCAAGTAATGATCACACCCAGGTGAGTATAATATCACTACATGCAATCACCAATTACCAGCCTTCACCCCAATGCAATGTGCACTCACCGCCAACTAAGTCTTTTACGGCAACATGGGTGAAGTAGACACCAGCTGCAGGCGTCAGCAGAAAAACTTCCGAAACTCTTTCACTTTTAAGGGTAGTGCTCCATTCATATGTCCCAAAGTACCATGGGCAATAGTGTGGCTGTATGGTTACTGTAGTAGCAAGCGAACGGATCCCCATACTGGAGCCGTGACCATGCTGGAACGCAAGCCAGTGCTGGAACCGGAACAGAAAGGACGTTGAGACATGGCCCACACTCTATCTAACCTACAGTGGGGTAATCAGAGGCTCACACAAGCGCCTTCCTGACCCCCTGCTTCGTGAGGCTGACCAGCGAATTAGGACTGATGACATGCCTGTTTCTTTCTACCTCTGTGAGTGCATTTTAACCTTTTGTTTTACCCATTGTTTTTAATAAATCGATACACTTAGATGGCTGCGCCTTCTGTTTGTCTGTTGTTTTATTGTGCAGAGCAGATCCAATACCCTAGTAAGGAGAGCTGCAGCCATCACTTCAGTGGACTTTGCTATACTTGGATTTTTCCTCCAAGTAGACATTTATGGCTTTTTTTGGGTGATTCTTATCTTCTCTCTATTTGAGCTATTGAGTTTTTATTTTTTTAACCTGTCCCTTTGACAGAAGCTGGATGTTGGGCAGGCTGTCAGACAGGCTGCTGTACACGCGGCTGAATGTCAGCCAGTTTCTATTGAACCAGCGGATACCGGCCAATATTTGGCACGTGCGTACCAGGCTTTAATCTATCCACATTATATCCAAACCTTTTGGCTATGCATACATTTTACCTACGACAAAAAAAAGTAAAGTCACTATCCTGGCTGTGCTAGGTGGCAAGTACTTGTAAATCCTTGCTGTGCCATGCAAACTTTTTGAACTGAGAAACACAGTTGGGAGGATTTGCTAAAATTGGAGAATGCAAAACCTGGTGCAGCTTTGCATAGAAACCAATCAGCTTGCAGGTTTTATTGTCAAAGCTTAACTGAACAAGCTGAAGTTAGAAGCTGATTGGCTACCATGTACAGCTACAGCAGATTCTCAGTGCCTTCATTTTAGTAAATATCCCCAATGTTGTGGAGATCATCTGAAATTGTCAAATAGCTGTGACACCCCGCCTCCAAAAAAAAATAAAATACATGCATCACTTGATCTGAGACAAAGGATATCTTCAGCAATGATACATTATCTATCAAGTTCTAAAAGGCTAAAGTAGAATTTCAGCATATTTCTTTTTTTATTCTAAGAATCTAAGCAGCAATAAGCTGTTACAAGCATCCCATCATTATCATCATCATTAAGGGCAGGTTCCAGTGGCCTGTAATTTAAACATGAACAGATGGATTTTGGCAATTAAACTGCCCATTTATGAAATCCTTAAAGCTGGACTGTCCTTAAAGTTCACAAATTAAAGTAGCTTAGAGATGCACTAGACAAACCTAAACTTGACCCGGTATCAACTTCTGAAAGTCCACTGCACAGCTGAGCTCAGGGAGGAAACGAAGTAGAAACACAATGAGCCAATCAGGAGTGTTGCAATGCAAGCAGCATGCTTATAGAAACAAAAGGCAGAGTTACAGACAGTGCTGTATCCTGGCCTAGGCCAACAAGGCCCAGGCCAAGGGCAGCACTTTGCAGGGGGGCAGCAAAAGAAAAAATATTTAATTATTTGTATAATGACTATGGACTTCCTATTTATTATAAAAATACGTGAAATAATCCTATAATTACAATCAGTGGCAGCAAACACAAGTCCAAATATCTTAAAAGAGTAATCTTACTAATTCCATGACATAAGGCTGTACTAATGGGCACTGATAAGGCTGCACTGATGGCCACTGATGGGGCTGCACTGGTGACCACTGATTAGGCCACACTGATATGCTGCACTGATGGGCAGTAAAGAGGCGGCACTGATAAGGCTGCACTGATGAGGCTGAACTTATGGGAACTGATGAAGCTATGCTGATGGGCACTGACAGACTGTGGTTATGGTCTGTGGTTTACAGATGACAGGGTGGGTCATAAACAGGAAAGGGTGTGGCCTTTACAGGAAGGGGTGAGTCATATTTAAATTAGGGGGTGCAGAAGTTTAGTCAGGCCCAGGGCAGCACAAAACCTAAATACACCACTGGTTACAGAAAGAGAAGTTTGTCAATGTTTTGTTTCCCTTTTCATTATCCATTCACTGGGTGGGGAGTAGGCCTGTAAGGGAAAATGAAACTGCAGACGAGAAAGATCATGTCCACTCCCCAACTAGAGGGGACTGTGCTATGTGGAAATGCTTCTAAAATGTTAGGGCTGGATGGACAGAAATACAAATCCCCTTGACATATGTATTTCATCTGTTTATTTAGCTGTTTCCCTGGAGTTCAGCTTTTAATTGAGGCTTACTGTTACAGTTTAGGTCTAGGAACCAATGCAGAAGCAGCAGTGGATAGGTATACAGATTCTGCTCTATTCTTTATTCTAGTAAATCCATATTATGGATTCTATACAATAAGGAATTCATACTTTTCTGCTGTAATAATTTGTGTTCCTAGATATCTAACTCAAAGTAATATACATTTGACAGTTTAGGTAATAACAGACCTTTGCACAAAATAAAATGTGTATCATATCTCACTACTCAGTGAAGGAAAAATAATCCCAAAAAATAGTTTATCTTGTCCAACGCTTAATATAATATGTAAATTCTATCACTGAGATTAGGCAAAAACAAAATTATGCAGTTATTTCCCATTTGTTTTGGCTGACAGCAGTGCACCATTAATTAGACAGGATGTTCTAAGGAATGTATATTTTTAATAATATAATTAAGTACACAGCTGGTATGTAAAAATTAACAATCTTGAGGGAGTTAGGAAATTCATTTGCACTGCTTCTTAATTAGAAGCTAAAACCATAAAATTAATAACAGAACAAGTCTAGAAAAAAAAAAATATATCACTCTTTCTTACATAAAATAAGAATTATACAGCTACCTTTGCAAGTGGCATAAACTATTATATTAACTAAAATGATAATCACTGGCTAGTACGCATAAAAATTATAT
Source organism: Pelophylax lessonae (assembly GCF_965119305.1). NCBI lineage: Eukaryota > Metazoa > Chordata > Amphibia > Anura > Ranidae > Pelophylax > Pelophylax lessonae. Next base: position 236,300,264 of record NC_138773.1, read on the forward strand.
GTATGAATATGCTTACATTAAAATTCCTTTATTAGAATTATTAATATGCCATTAATGCAGAAAATTGTGTGTTAATAACCTATTACATTTAATATAGGTAATGATAGTGTTTAGTATATGAATTTATTTTTTATTTCATGTGCCTGCTTTTATATTTTTCCACATTGGCAGCCAAGATACCTAGAAAAAAAGTTACTGGGCTTAGGACAAAGTATAATACTGCCAGGGCTGCTTTTACTGGTCTCCTTTCTTTATATTGTTTAAGTTCTTATTTTTAATTTTTTTCCAAAAACATAGTCGTAGTAAGATGGAAGCAAGCCTGACAGTGTTCTAGTCTGACCAGTCACTGTTTCTTTTACCAGACAACTTAATCTGTGTGTACTGTAAATGCAAAGACAGTAATAAAAAAGCATGAAAACATTTTTTGCAATCGTGGCCCTTTAGTAATATTTTTTTTATAATAATGACAATTAAGAGAGACCACCACACAAGTATTAGTTAGGTTTAAATTGTCATTTGGCAATATGGGGCAGACGCAATAGATTACTTGGTGTTTTTTCTGCTGTCCCTTTTCTGTGCTTCTATTTGTTTAGAGATCACCTTGTAAAACAACCCATTAAGTTTAAAATATAAATACATGGCAAAACATTTTTGTATAAATATAAAAATACATTATAAATACCTTTTATCCCTTTTTGTAAATGATCACGTTCCCCCTGTTCTCAGCTGCATAGTAGCTTGTAGGAGGAGAAGCAGCAGTACACCAAGCTTCTCAGTGAATGGCTGTGCAGCGGGGGCGTGTCAGGACAAGACTAATCATTGGAGGAGAGTACACTGAGTTCCCAGCACAGCTAGAGAACTGACCACGGTGTGTTCTTATGCTTAGTGTGGTCAGTTTTTAACCACTTAAGCCCGGAGGATTTGGCTGCTCAAAGACCAGGGCCTATTTTGCGATTCGGCACTGCGTGACTTTAAAGGACAATTGCACGGTCGTGCGAGCTGTACCAAAATGAAATTGATGTCCTTTTTTCCCACAAATAGAGCTTTCTTTTGGTGGTATTTGATCACCTGTGCGATTTTTACTTTTTTGCGCTATAAACAAAAAAAGAGCGACAATTTTGAAAAAAATAATAATATTTTTCACATTTTTTTATATGAAATTCCCCAAAAAAATGTAAAAATCTAAATTTTTTAACATTTTAGGCCAATTTGTTTTCTGCTACATATTTTTGGTGAAAAAATTACAATAAGCGTATTTTGATTGGTTTGCGCAAAGGTTATTGCGTTTACTAACTACGGGAAAGATTTATGTAATTTTTATTGTTTTTTTTTAAACTAGTAATGGCGGCGATCTGCGATTTTTTTTGGCGGGACTGCGACATTGCTGCGGACAGATCGGACACTTGACTGACATTTTTGACACTTTTGGGGGTACCAGTGACATTACTACAGTAATCAGTGCTATACATATGCACTATTACTGTAAAAATGACACTGGCAGGGAAGGGGTTAACTTTATTAGTAAACAGTGGGTTAACTGTATCCCTAGGGGCGTGATTCTAACTGTGGGGGGCGTGGCTTGTGATGTAACCACAGAGACATAGGATCCTATATAGCAGGATCGTACGGTCTCGGCAGTTACACCAGGGAGAATGACAGGCGGCTGTTTACATCAGCCGCCTGCCTTTCTCCCTCTCCAGCGGGAGATTGCGAGTGACCGGCGGACATTGGAGCCGCCGGTCACTTGCGCGGGGATGTTAGTGAACGAGCGGGGGTGGGAGCGCGCATCCGGCAGTGCGCGCTCGCCCCCTAGAGGCTCGTGGGTGAGTGACGTACCCCTACGTCGCTTTGCACAGGAGGGGCTGACCACCGCAGTAAATAGTCGGCAAGTGGTTAATAGGAAAGCAGAGGGACTGGCAGTAATGCCAGGATTTTCACACAAAGGAAGCAATACAAAGTGAACAGGATACTTTCTCATACAAGTACATGGTACAGCAGGCATATATCTGTAATATGAGGCGTTTAGGGGTAAGAAATGCTTTCACTGGCGACTTTCCCAGCTTTGCATATGCACCTTCCTTACAAGGTGCCCGAGTAAGCAGTCAGCAGTCACTGTCACATACCAGGAGAGAGGGAGTCATATGTTCTTAATACCTGAAAGTACCAGATATTTGATACAAGCCACTGTGAGAGAGCATAGAGAGGTTGAACATGAGAGTTGGGAGGGAAACAAGTGAACATGTAGATTTGCCCTCTCTGGAGCATCACAGCACCTCTCCACCCAGTGCACTCTGCTGAATTGTGCTACCAAGGGATGTAGCACAAGGGGGGTTGAAGGTGGGTACAAGTGTTGTAAAGAAGGGATGTGTGAACAAAGGTTTGACCTGGGCCCTTACCTGCAATTGGGGGGAGCATTTAGTGGTGCCACAGCAACAGCCCAATTTGAGGAATACAATGTTAACTCCTGTGTAAAGAGGAGGCAGAGAGCTTAACCTGCAACTCCTCCCGTCTCTCTCCTCCTCTCTGTATAATCGTCAGCAAAACTGAAAGCTGTGTGGGCCACCTGCATAACATCAGTTGCTAAGGATATGTCAGGTAGCCTGCACAGCTTTCTGTTTTTCTGGCAATTGAAACCCTGGCTTTTGGGGAGGGGGGGCACACCGTTCTTTTTATAATTTTGGGGGGGACCCCCGCCGTTTTTTTTTCTCCGGCTTTTTTTTTATTCAGCTGTCAGCGGGGAAGCCCATTGACAGCGGATGACTCATCAGTTGTTAAGTACATCACAGCCGGCTTCCCGTCTCCTTAACAATCAGCTTACACTGAGCCCCAATTGGGTAAAGCTTTGCCTGATCAGGGCGCAGAATGCAAAGTGCAGCGCGTAGTGCATTGCAGGGTGTTTGGCATGGCAAACACCCAGCAATCACTCTGCAAATCCGGTGTGTTAGACGAACAGTCAATTGTTCGGCCCAAACTCATATTTGGGCCGAACCGTTCACCCAACAGTACTGGGTATATGTGAGGGTTTACAACCACTTTTTTCTGAAAAAAATACTAATTTCCTGGCTATTATGCTGAGCCCATAATAAATTTACTCCCATGCCAGGAACAAAAAAAGTAAGCAAAGACTGAATCCTACATACTTGTTGTGGATTAGTGACTCAAATGATAGCCAGGCAACTATCATTTTTACCTCTTGCCAACCTCGTAACACATATGTGTGGCTGTACGGAGAGTGGGCCCTTACACCCACACACTTCCCATATGTGTTACTCTCAGCACAGTGACTGAGCTGTCACTAATGGCTCCCAGTCTCTAGCTATGATCAGAAGCCTGTGGAATGTGAGAGCCACACAGTGGTCACATGATCAGGGAGTCTGTCCCATCCCATGACCGAGTTACAGGCAGTGGTGGATGAAAAAAAAAAGAAGGTCAGAAATTTCAGCTTAGGTTTTTAATAAACTGATGCATTCATAGAAAGGGCTGGGATGGTGATAACAATGAGGGGTTTTAACTACCCAGAGAACAATCCCATCCCAAAACCACCCCTAGGGATAGGTAAATAAAAATGTTGCAATTCAGTACATTGATTAAAGGGGTGCTGGTTAAACCATAGGACGATGCTAAAGGAATTAGTTAACTGGTATGCAAATACCTGCTAGGTGGTGAGTGTTTCCAAATAGTGAAGTCGGAAGTCCTCATCATGTGTGCCCCGCTGGGCTACTCCAATAAAGGTAGTTGCGCACTAAGTCTACTAAAGAAACAGATAAGGAGGATGGGTAATTAGTGGAATCCCATTGCAGAAAGGAGTAAGGTACTGTCCCAAGTATTCTCATGTATTCTAAAGTCTCACCTTGTGATTACTGCTCATGTGGGAATGGATTCCCAGCTTCCCCGCCGCTCAGCTCGGCTGATGGCGGTAGCTCCTAAAATCCCTCCCGCCACTCCTGGTGTGTTGACGCTGAGAAGTGACATGGATGCCAAGGGTACGCTCACAGCCACCCCTAATGGGCGTCACCTCGTTCCATCAAGAGGGTGCATGTGCACCATCTCGGTAGCCCCTGGGGACATGCACACTCGGCACATGCGCACTCAGGAACTAACCTGACAAAGGGATGCTGAAAAACCCGATGCAGGGGACGCGTTCGGGCCCTCTCACTGGTGTTGGTCAGACCATCCCTGCAACACTCAAAAAATAACCCTCCAACCAACCATGCCAATGTTGGCATGCACTCAAAGGCCACCCAGTGGCCAATACACAAAAAACATCAGTGTCAGCTCAACTCAAAATGACCCAAAAAGCCTAGGAAGTACAGAGCCACCAAGGGGCTTAAAAAAAAAAAAGAAAATCAAAGCCAAAGTCACAACAACAATCAGGGGGCCCAAGGACCCCATGCAAACATCAATCGTAGTGAATAATTTTTATTTAAGTAGGATAAAGTTGCTCAAAGGGTCAACTGACACCGATAGTTAAAAATAATATTATAATGTATGTATAGATATTTAAAGGGATTTGAATTGAAGGCATCAGTTATCAAAAAAGGGCCCAAAGGAAAGGGTACCTGATGTTAGTAGGGGAAGGAATAGGGTTCACGATTCAACACCAGATTGACTCCCCCAAATGCCCCTAGGTTTAAATAGGGGGACCCCTGAGCCCAGGGCTCAGATTGCTGCCTGACTCTTTTTTGTGGATGGCTGCAGATGAACCTGACTTCACTGAATGTACTATCATTCCACTAGACATTGCACAATCCCAGCTGTCCCTATTACACAATTCTTCCTATCGTCCTATAACCGCTAGAAATGAGTGGCAAATTTTGACTTGATTTCCCATTCCCCCGAATGCCTTATAATTTCCCCTGTAGCTACCTGCCCACTGTTCTACCCTTTCAATTTCTCTCCTGCATATAAAGTACAGTATTACCTGCTGTCATACACTCTGCACTCCCCTCCTGCTCATTCTGCTTCCCATCTTACCCTCTGCACCCCCCTCTTGCACATACTGCCTGTAATCATACCCTTTGCACTCCTCTTTTGCACATACTGCATGTAATCATACCCTCTGCACTCCTCTCTTGCACATACTGCCTGTCATCATACCCTCTGCACCCCCCTCTTGCACATACTGCCTGTCATCATACCCTCTGCACTCCTCTCTTGAACATACTGCCTGTCATCATACCCTCTGCACTCCTCTCTTGCACATACTGCCTGTCATCATACTCTCTGCACTCCTCTCTTGCACATACTGCCTGTCATCATACCCTCTGCACTCCTCTCTTGCACATACTGCCTGTCATCATACCCTCTGCACTCCTCTCTTGTACATACTGCCTGTCATCATACCCTCTGCACTCCTCTATTGCACATACTGCCTGTCATCATACCCTCTGCACTCCTCTCTTGCACATACTGCCTGTCATCATACCCTCTGCACTCCTCTCTTAAACATACTGCCTGTCATCATACCCTCTGCACTCCTCTCTTGCACATACTGCCTGTCATCATACCCTCTGCACTCCTCTCTTGCACATACTGCATGTCATTGTACTCTCTGCAATCTTCTCCTGCTCATACTGCCTATCATCATTAGTGATGTCGCGAACATAAAATTCGCTGTTCGCGAACGGCGAACGCGAACATCGGCGAATGTTCGCGAACCGGCGAACATTGCGAACCGCCATAGACTTTAATAGGCAGGCGAATTTTAAAACCCACAGGGACTCTTTCTGGCCACAATAGTAATGGAAAAGTTGTTTCAAGGGGACAAACACCTGGACTGTGGCATGCCGGAGAGGGATCACACAAAAAAAAGTTCTTAAAAATTGTAATTTTTTGATAGAGAGACAATTATTGGAAAAATTAAAAAAAAATAAAAATAAAAAATTTCTTTGGATTTAGCATCTGAGGGGTCTAAAAAGTGTACCTGTGAAGTTTCAGCTCTGTAGCATGTCCGGAACCAGAAAAAAATACGAATTAGGGTTAGGGCTAGGGTTAGGGTTAGGGCTAGGGTTAGGGCTAGGGTTAGGGTTAGGGTTAGGGTTAGGTTTAGGGTTAGGGTTATTTTTAGGGCTAGGCTTAGAGGGTTAGGGTTAAGGTTAGAGGGTTAGGGTTATGGTTAGAGGGTTAGGGTTAGGTTTAGTGTTAGGGGCTAGGGTTAGGGTTACGGTGAGATACTTAGGGTTAGAGTTAGTAGCCCTACCCCTACCCCTCTAACTCTAACCCTAAGCACTAAAAATAACCCTAACCTTAGCCCTGACCCTAACCCTAACCCTAACCCAAGCCCTAACCCTGATTCTATTTTTTTTTTTCTGGTTCTGGACATGCTACAGAGCTGAAACTTCACAGGTACACTTTTTAGACCCCCCCCCCCAGACAATAAATCCAAAGAAATTTTTTTTTTGTTAAGTTTTTTTTTTTTTTCCAATAATTGGCTCTCTATCAAAAATGACAATTTTTAATAACTTTTTTTGTGTGATTTAGTGTCTAGGGGGTCTACAAAGTGTACCTGTGAAGTTTTAGCTCTGTAGCATGTCCAGAACCAGAAAAAAAAGATAATTTTTCAGTAGAGCAGGGATGGTGGGAACCCCTTTTACACCTATATGATCTTTTTTTTCTGGTTCTGGACATGCTACAATTGGGGACAATATATATATATATATATCACAGAACAAAAAAAATTACACAAATACCAGCCCTCAAAAGGGCTTTTGGGGACAATAGATATATATATATATATATCCAAAAAAAACCTCAAATACCAGCCCTAGGAAGGGCTTTTTGGGGTGCTGTCCTTACAGCAGGAGTGTACCAAGAACACTGGCTAACAAGACCGGGAACTGTCCCCAGCTATAACAGCAGCAGCAGCACCAGCACTTTCCCTGCTCTCAGTAACACAGAAATGATCTAAAATGGATGCTGCCCTTGCTTATTTATAGGAGGTGGGAGGGTGTGGGAGGGAGGTATGCTGATTGGCCTGGAATGTGTCTGCTGACTGTGATGTTCAGGGTCAAAGTTTGCCTCAATGATGATGTATAGGAGGCGGACCGAACATCGCATATGTTCGCCCGCAGCGGCGAACGCGAACGTTCGAAGTTCGCCGGGAACCGTTCGCCGGCGAATCGCTCGGTACATCTCTAATCATCATACCCTCTGCACTCCTCTCTTGCACATACTGCTTCCCATCATACCCTCTGCACTCCTCTCTTGCCTCTTGCACATACTGCATGTCATTGTACTCTCTGCAATCCTCTCCTGCACATACTGCCTATCATCATACCCTCTGCACTCGTCTGTTGCGCATACTGACTGTCATCATACCCTCTGCACTCCTCTTTTGCACATATTGCTTGCTGTAATTAACCTCAGCCATCCTCTCCTGCACATACTGTCTGCCGTCATGCCCTCTGCACTCTTCTCAGGCACATACTGCTCACTATGATATCCTCCACACTCTTCTCCTATACATAACGCTTGTACTTTATCCTATGAGAATTACCATTCTGGCTCATAGTCCCCACCCTATGTGCATTAACTCTTTGGTCTCCATTCCCTACTACAAACTGTGTGTGAGACCCTTTTGCATCAGTCCTAAGCCCTTATGTACTAACCTTTAATTATTCAGTCTACAGCACATGTGCCCAATCCCCAGAACATGTAGGTTAACCCCTCAGGACCCAAACTCACATATGCCTAGCCTCTCAGCACCAAGTGTTTTGAGCATGTGCAATAATGCCTCATATTTGATACATGAACCACACCAAATACTAGTCTCATCTGCACAATTCCAGCCCAGTACTGACCTCAGCTGCACGCCACGTTTTTCTGCCTAAACATTTCCTGGCAACAAAGCACTACCCCACGTCCTGTGTTCCCAGCACCACCTTTGCTGTTCTTGTTCTCCATGACTCAGTTCTAGCTAATAACCTGCTTCACTTTTAGTGTCTCCTTGTTAACCCTCATTTTCCCTGCATCCACTGACATAATCCTTCTTTTTTAGTGTCCTCCCAATCACATTGCTGTCCATGGTGCTGCTGACTTACACCACCACTGTCCTAGAAAAACTTCTTAAGCAGGCGCAGTACCTGAGCACTGAATTTGAACCTATATTCCTTCCTGGCATACCCATCTGTATGAAGAGCATGCTCCCATGTTCTTGCTTTACAATTAATTGGCTTTGAAAATGAGAGCTAAATGCATTTAAGAGGGTTTCCTCCCTAAACTGTAATTCACCGGTATGGCTATGCCTCCATTTTTATTATTGTTTTTTTGCTAAAGATCAGTAACCACCTTTTGTGAGTCAAAGGGTTGATTGTGCAGCCCAACATAATAACCTCTGCACAACACTTCAACATATACCACCAGCCTTCATACCCACCACACTTTTCTGCACATACTGCCATTTACCATACCATCTGTACGTATGTTCTGCGCATATAGCCTGCCACAATATCCTCTGCAGTCCTCTATTACAACTACTGTCTGTTGTCATACCACACACACACACACACACACACACATACACAGGCCTACTTTTGTTAAGATATATACATACACAGTATCTCACAAAAGTGAGTACACCCCTCACATTTATGTAAATATTTTATCATATCTTTTCATGTGACAACACTGAAGAAATTACACTTTGCTACAATGTAATGTAGTGAGTGTACAGGTGGTACAGGCTCACTCACCATACCTGGACATGTGGAGGGAGGACAGGCAGCAGCGGCAGCTTCTTCTTCTCCCTCAGTCTCCTGCGTCTCCTCCCTTATCCTCCTCCATGGCCAATGGCATGGCTTCTCCTTTCGGCCAATTGGGAAACGGGTCCTGATTGGCTAGGAGGAAAGTCAGTGTGACAATAGCGAATATTCATTTGCTATTCTCACATAACTGGGTGGGCTCGGGGCGCAGAGCACCAACCAAAATACTGCCATATATATATATATATATATTTTTTTTTTTTTTTTTTTTTTTTTTTTCAAAAAAGTTAACTATACCAAAACAATTCTCACAGCAGATGTGTAAATTGAAGGGTGAACTTGGGCCACATATTTACAAGCTAATCTGGCAGAAACACATTTTGGCTAAGGTACATTAGTGAATTTGTATCATACAGATGGCTTACATCTACACTAATATCCCTAAAGGCTCTGATATAAATAGGTTATGAAAGTCAAATAGCAATGTCCTAATCATGATATTCAGCACTGATTTGACGTAACACTATAAACAAATACATTTTTTGCCTAATATACTCTCTCTGTAATTGGCCTCTTTCTTTCCTCATCCATGAAGCAGAGAAAACGTCTTCATCCTACTCTATCCCTCAATTGATAATCCTGCCCTTAATAGCATGATAAAATAGCAATGTATAGGGGGGACAAGGCTGCAGGAATTTCACTGTTGGCTAATCAGTGCTTGTGAAGACAGTGCACTCTGATGAATACTAAATTGTGCAAGGAGAATGAAGGAGTCAAACTGAGATCCATGACACCTTCGTGTTCTCCAAAACCTTTAAATTTAAATCTTGTCTATGCTAGGTAGCCAGGGAAGGTTACATATTTAACAAACTATAGTCCAGTTCGAGGAAAATTTGATAAAAAGCAGACATGTTAGAAGGCATGTGGGGTATCATAAACCTTCACTAGCCCTAGGGTCTTCAAAGGGCTTCTGATGAGGCCCTTTTGTAAATGTCAAGTCTAGTCATAAACAGTCTGGATAGCAGTGTAAATAATAGAGTGAGTCTAGTAAATTGACCTAGAGTTGAACTTTCATACCTCTCACACTCTAAACGCTAATTCTTTATTCCATAATTCCTACAGCAATAGAGTTACTTTCCTAAAAAGTGGCTACACTAATAAAAAGAAGGTATCAATCAGTTATACACCAAACACACCTACAGTGCCTTGAAAAAGTATTCAAACCCCTTGAAATTTTCTGCATTTTGTCACGTTACAACAAAAAATGTAAATGTATTTTATTGGCATTTTATGTGTTAGACCAACACAAAATGGCACATAATTGTGAAGTGGAAGGGAAATGATAATTGGTTGTAAAAAATGTTGACAACCATTTACAATTTTCCTTTCCTATAACATAAAATCCCAATAAAATACATACAGTATACGTTTTTGGTTGTAACATGACATACTTTTTCAAGGCACTGTAATTTACAAGGTCTGGAAGACAAATAAGACATATTTCACCTCCTAGGATAAATATACATCAGATCTACAGAATTTTATTCTGCTGAATAATATTTTGGTTGCAGACTGGGAAACCTTGTCATATGGAAACATCCCAGGATAGTTGGCATTAAGCGTGTGTGTCTTGAGCATAATCAAATATTCTACAACACACTCTTCAGACCCTTTTATTGGGTGGAGTTAGCTCTGCAACACCCTCTCTAGGGGCAAGAAAAAGCTGATGTCTTACCATCACAACTACCAAGGAAAATGAATAGTCATTTATGAGGGCCAGTGACTCTTGCAAACATTAGATTGGACCTACTCTACAATTGATCCTACTTTGTACTACACCAAAGAAAGATGCCTTCTGCCTATTTATTTTAAACCCCCTTATGTTACTGTTGCTTATGTCTGCTTTGTAATTCTGCATATATTTCTTGAACATTTTTTCTCTTCTTTTCATTAAAACAATACATTTTAAAATAGTTAAGCCCCATGTCTGAATGCTCAGACAGAACAGCATTCAGAATCAGATAGAAGGATTTTTTGAGTGTACAGTAACATGTCAGAGTGAGACTTGGTCTGGGTGGACTCTTCTGTGATTCTTTATTTTAGGACTCTTCTTTAATGATCTTGTCTTAACCACTTCCATACCAGGCCTATTTTGGCACACCTCTCCGACATGTAAAAATCATAATTTTTTTGCTAGAAAACTACTCAGAACCCCAAACATTATATCTGTTTTTTTTTTTTTTTTTTAGCAGAGACCCTAGGGAATAAAATGATGGTCACGGCAACTTTTTTGTCACATGGTATTCGCGCAGCAATTTTTCAAACGCGTTTTTTTTTTGGAAAAAAATGGTTTCATGAATAAAAAAATAAAAAACAATAAACTTAGCTCAAAATTTTTGTATAATGTGAAAGAAGATGTTACGCCGAGTAAATAGATACCTAACATGTCACGCTTTAAAATTGTGCACAGTCGTGGAATGATGCCAAACTTCAGTACTAAAAAATCTCTATAGGCGACGCTTTGAAATTTTTTTTTACAGGTTTCCAGTTTAAAGTTACAGAGGAGGTCTTGGGCTAGAATATTTGCTCTTGCTCTAACTTTTGCGACGATACCTCACATGTATGGTTTGAACGTCGTTTACATATGTGGGTGTGACAAATGTATGCTTTCACTTCTGCATGCGAGCACGCGGGGGGCGGGAGTGCCTTAAAACATTTTTTTTATTGTTTCTTTTATTTTATTTTTCATATTTTTACACTTTCCTTTTCATTTTTTTTTTTTTTGGATCACTTTTATTCCTATTACAAGGAATGCAAACATCCCTTGTAAATAAGAATAGGCCATGACAGGTCCTTTTCTATGGAGAGATGTGGGGTCTATAAGTCCCCACATCTCTCCTCTAGGCAGGAAAGACTGAGATAAAAAAAAAAAAAGATATACCTTTCCAGCTGAGATCTTGGCAGTTTTATCACCTGCCAGGCCGGACGTGATGTCATAATGTCTTGCCCGGGCCTCAGAGAGTCATAGAGACTGCCAGGGACTATCTGATTATCGGAAATCTCTTTGGTGAACTTCCGCTGCCAGCAGATTCCTTCTCCGGCTCGCTGGTTGCATGGGCGAGCCGGTAGAAGCACCGGAGGGAGGCAGGAGGGGACGTCCGGTGCTTCAGTAAGAATGATCAAGCGGCCAAACTGCCAATATAATTGTTCTTATGGTAAAGGGAATCGCTGGCTGCAAAAGATGATATCTGCAGGCATCATTCAGATATCCCCACGCACAGTCTAGGATGTCATATGATGTCCTTGGGCTGGAAGTGGTTAAAATAAAAATGCTTTTGAGGGCTGATGTCACTGAAGTGCAGACAACTTGTTTGTTCATGCTATGCTTAGTTACACAGTTACATAGTTACATAGTTAGTGAGGCTAAAAAAAGACACAAGTCCATCCAGTTCAACCTATGATGTGTGTATGTGTTTGCTTTTAACCGTACATTGTATACCCCTGTATGTTGTGGTCTTTAAGGTGTCCATCTAATAGTTTTTTGAAACTATCAATGCTCCCTGCTGATACGACTGCTTGCGGAAGAGAATTCCACATCCTTACCGCTCTTACAGTGAAGAACCCCTTACGCACTTTAAGGTTAAACCGCCTTTCCTCAAGTTTTAGTGAGTGGCCACATGTCTTATTGTATCTCCTTTCTCTGAATAGTTTGTTCCTTATGCTAGGGTCGCCAGTACAGTATTTGTACATTGATATCATATCACCCCTCAATTGTCTCTTCTCCAGAGAGAATAGGTTCAGTGCTTGTAGTCTTTCCTCATAGCTGATGTCCTCCATTCCCCTAATTATTTTTGTTGCTCTTCTCTGGACTTTCTCCAGTTCCAGCACATCCTTCCTGAGGACCGGTGCCCAGAACTGGACAGCATACTCCAGATGTGGCCGGACCAGAGTCTTGTAGAGAGGGAGAATAATCTCTTTATTTCTGGAGTGAATCCCCTTTTTTATACAACCCAGTATTCTGTTGGCTTTGCTTGCAGCGGCTTGGCATTGCATGCCACTTCCAAGCCTGTTGTCTACCAGTACCCCCAGGTCCCTTTCCATCCTAGACTCACCCAGAGGTTCCCCCCCTAGTGAGTAGCTTGCTTTCTGGTTTCTGGCCCCCAAGTGCATTACTTTACATTTGTCTACATTAAATCTCATCTGCCATGTAGTTGCCCACCCCGTTATTTTGTTCAGGTCTGCTTGCAAGATTTCCACATCCTGCATAGAAGATATTGGCATGCCTAGTTTAGTATCATCTGCAAATACTGAGATTGTACTTGATATCCCCTCCTCTAGATAATTTATGAATAAATTAAACAGGAATGGTCCCAGGACAGAACCCTGGGGGACCCCACTTTCCACACCCACCCAATCAGAGTACTCCCCATTAATCACCACCCTCTGGACTCTCCCCTGGAGCCAGTTCTCTATCCAGGTACTCACCTTATGGTCCATACCTACCTTCCTTAGTTTGTGCAGTAAGCGTTTGTGGGGAACGGTGTCAAAGGCCTTTGCAAAGTCCAGATACACCACATCCACAGGCTTTCCTTTATCTAAGTGGCAGCTCACTTCATCGTAGAAGGTTAATAGATTGGTTTGGCATGAACGATTTTTCATGAATCCATGCTGATTACTACTTATAATACCGTTTTCATTACTAAAGTCTTGTATGTGGTCCCTTATCATCCCCTCCAAAATTTTGCAGACTACTGATGTTAGGCTGACCGGTCTATAGTTACCCGGGATATATCTCGGCCCCTTTTTAAATATTGGTACCACGTTGGCTTTTTTCCAATCAGCTGGCACCATACCTGTCTGTAAACTATCCTTAAAGATCAAGAATAATGGTCTGGCAATCACCTGGCTGAGCTCATTAAGAACCCTTGGGTGCAAGCCATCCGGTCCCGGGGATTTATTTATGTTAAGTTTCTCTAGTTTAGCTCTAAGTCTATCCTCTGTTAGCCATGGCGGCACTTCCTGAGGTGTATTATTTAGTTCGGCCTTACAAGCGGGGTTCGTGTAGCCCCCCGATTCCTTTGTGAAGACTGAAGAAAAGAAATTATTTAACACTTCCGCCTTTTCTCTGTCCTCAGTGGCCATTTTTCCTTTATCATCTTTTATGGGGCCAATGTGTTCTGGCCTCGCTTTCTTACTGTTTATATACTTAAAGAACTTCTTGGGGTTCTTTTTACTCTCCTCCGCTATATGTCTCTCGTGTTCTATTTTAGCCGCCCTGATTTCGTCTTTACATTTCTTATTACACTCTTTGTAATGCTTAAATGCTGCCAATGACCCCTCAGTCTTGTATTTTTTGAAGGCCTTTTCTTTAGCTCTAATATACATTTTTATGTTGGAGTTTAGCCACCCAGGGTTTAGTTTTGCTCTTTTAAATTTATTTCCCTGTGGAATGCACTGGCCCACCCCCTTGTTAAGTATGCTCTTGAAGCACTCCCATTTTTCCTCCGTGTTCTTTGTTCCCAGGGTTCTATCCCATTTGATATTTTCTAGCAGCGAGCGCAGTTTAGGGAAATTGGCTCTTTTGAAATTCAGTGTCCTTATATTACCCTTGTGTTTCCTATTACTGTAATTAATACTGAAACCAATTGACCTATGGTCACTGTTCCCTAAGTTGTCCCGTATTTCTATATCCGTGAGCAGGTCTGTATTGTTGGTAATCAGTAGGTCAAGTACCGCATTGTTTCTTGTCGGTGCATTCACCATCTGACCCATGAAATTGTCCTGCAAAACATTTAGGAACTGCCGAGCCTTGGCTGAATGCGCGGTTCCTTCTGCCCAGTCTATATCTGGATAATTAAAGTCCCCCATTATAATGACATTTCCCATCCTTGCTGCCAATCCTATCTGTACCATGAGGTCCACCTCACCCTCCTCCCTCTGGTTTGGGGGCCTATAGCATACGCCCAATATTACCTTCCCCACCGTGCCTTTCCTTTGAAGCTCTACCCATAGGGATTCTGCCTCGTCCATGGCTCCATTATTAATATCATCCCTCATATTTACCTGTATACTGTTCTTAATATACAAACATACCCCTCCCCCTTTTTTACCCTCTCTATCTCTGCGATAAAGGGAATACACCTGAATGGTCGCCATCCAGTCATGAGAGCTGTCAAACCAAGTCTCAGTTATCCCCACAAAATCTAAGTCCTCCTCAAACATCAGCAGCTCCAGCTCTCCCATCTTGTTGGCCAGGCTTCTGGCATTGGTATACAAGCCTCGTAATTTTGATGTTTTTAGGCTGCTCTCTTGATTTTTCCCCGTACCCACCCTGGGTATAGGAGCTCCGAACACCCTACCGCTAATGCCCCCATTTCTGCCCTCTGAAACTTGCTTTCCACTGGCTAATTCTACATCTGTACCCTCCCCCCCATTCCCTAGTTTAAAAGCCCCTCTAACTTTTTGGCCATCCTCGCACCCAGTACGACTGCACCCACCCCATTTAGGTGCAATCCGTCCCTACCAAAGAGCCGGTGACCGACTGAGAAGTCGGCCCAGTTCTCCAGGAACCCGAAACCCTCCTTACTACACCAGCTCCTCAGCCACTCGTTAACTTCCCTAATCTCCCGCTGCCTCTCTGGTGTGGCTCGAGGTACAGGTAGTATTTCGGAAAATACTACCTTGGAGGTCCTAGTCCTCAACTTAGCGCCTAAGTCCCTGAAATCGTTTAGGACTCTCCGTCTTCCTCTGCCTATGTCATTGGTACCCACGTGTACCATGACAGCTGGGTCTTCCCCAGCCCCACCCAATAATCTGTTCACCCGATCCGCGATGTGCCGAACCCGAGCGCCCGGCAAACAACAGACTGTTCGGCGCACACGGTCTTTGTCACAGATTACACTGTCTGTCCTTCTAATAATTGAGTCCCCTACCACCTGTCTTTCCTTTCCCTTTCTCCCGGCCTCACTGGAGGAGTTTTTCCCCTGGCAGCTAGGGGCGTCGCTCTGCTCCAGCAATGCTGGTCCCTGACTGGTTTCCCCAACATCACACAACGGGGCGTATCTATTGGGGTGCTCCAGCCCAGGATCAGCCTCCTTGCCTTGTCCCCTTCTACCCCTCCTAACTGTCACCCCTCTACCCTGCTCTGATGCCTGCACCTCCAATACTCCGCCCACCTCTGTGCAGGCCCCTGCCTGCACCTGACTGGTACAATCCTGGCTCTCCTCCGGTATGGACATTCGTCTCAGTGTTGCCAGCTGCTTCCCTAGATTCAGGACCTGAGCTTCCAGGGAAGCAACGTGCTTACATTTTGCGCATTTGTATTCGCCCTCGATCGCATGACCGAGGAACGCATACATATCACAAGATGTACACCGAGTCGCATCTCCACATCCGCCGGGCATTGTACCTACTATCTAATCTAATGGGGATTCAGCGATTTAAGTCTATCCTATTTTGCTATTTCCTGGCTTCCTAACGCTACCTTCTCACCCTCTGGTATTCCGCTCCACTCACTTGACACCGGTCAGTCACCCAACACTCACAATCTCACAGCCCGGTCAGACGCACAACGCTGAGTCGCACAGCCCGGTCAGACGCACAACGCTGAGTCGCACAGCCCGGTCAGACGCACAACACTAAGTCGCACAGCCCGGTCAGACGCACAACACTAAGTCGCACAGCGCGGTCAGACGCACAACATTCAGTCGCACAGCCCGGTCAGACGCACAACACTGAGTCGCACAGCCCGGTCAGACGCACAACACCGAGTCGCACAGCCCGGTCAGACGCACAACACCGAGTCGCACAGCCCGGTCAGACGCACAACACCGAGTCGCACAGCCGGTCAGACGCACAACACCGAGTCGCACAGCCCGGTCAGACGCACAACACCGAGTCGCACAGCCCGGTCAGACGCACAACACCGAGTCGCACAGCCCGGTCAGACGCACAACACTCAGTCGCACAGCCCGGTCAGATGCACAACGCTCAGTCGCACAGCCCGGTCAGACGCACAACACTCAGTCGCACAGCCCGGTCAGACTCACAACGCTCAGTCGCACAGCCCGGTCAGACGCACAACACTGAGTCGCACAGCCCGGTCAGACGCACAACACTGAGTCGCACAGCCCGGTCAGACGCACAACACTGAGTCGCACAGCCCGGTCAGACGCACAACACTGAGTCGCACAGCCCGGTCAGACACACAACACTGAGTCGCACAGCCCGGTCAGACGCACAACACTGAGTCGCACCGCCCAGTCAGACGCACAACACTGAGTCGCACAGCCCGGTCAGACGCACAACACTGATTCGCACAGCCCGGTCAGACACACAACACTGAGTCGCACAGCCCGGTCAGACGCACAACACTGAGTCGCACAGCCCGGTCAGACGCACAACACTCAGTCGCACAGCCCGGTCAGACGCACAACACTCAGTCGCACAGCCCGGTCAGACGCACAACACTCAGTCGCACCGCCCGGTCAGACGCACAACACTCAGTCGCACCGCCCGGTCAGACGCACAACACTCAGTCGCACAGCCCGGTCAGACGCACAACACTCAGTCGCACAGCCCGGTCAGACGCACAACGCTCAGTCGCACAGCCCGGTCAGACGCACAACGCTCAGTCGCACAGCCCGGTCAGACGCACAACGCTCAGTCACACAGCCTGGTCAAACGCAAAACACTCGGGTAGTGATAGGTACTCCCAGACACTCAGGTAGCAACAGGTACTCCCAGATACTCACGTACTCCCAGATACTCAGGTACTCACAGATACTCAGGTACTCACAGATACTCAGGTACTCACAGATACTCCCAGATACTCAGGTACTCACAGATACTCACAGATACTCAGGTATTCACAGATACTCACAGATACTCAGGTACTCACAGATACTCAGGTACTCACAGATACTCAGGTGCTTGGTATAATATGTTTTTAAAAAGCCATACTAGATACAATTTATGGTATTTTTGGTATTTACCTATAATTTTAAAATAAGGAAGAATTCTGATCTTTAAAAGTTTTTTTTTTAGTTTTATGATGGCACATTTTATAATGTTTACATCCCTAAAGATAAGCCAATATACATTTTGTATTAGTTTCAGATTTGGCATAGTAGCTAATACTAATATACAGATTAGCAACATTTTTTTCAGAAATCAGAGGGATTGCCCACCCTCAACACTTAGACCTACAGCATGCTAAGGAGGAGAAATAGCCCTTAACCTTTAAAATGTTTAACATGTATATGGCTGTTAGAGGCTGCTACACCCATTCCTGTCAAAGGGGTAATGATGACATCATAGCTGGCCCAGAACATCAAATACTTTAAACATGCACATGCACTGTATTTACTCAGTCTTATAGTATTATTTTCCCCCACTCTAGTTCTTGTTGGTAACCTGGTGAAAGAAGTCTGCCTTCTAACTGAAGACTGACAAATGTCAGCTGAGGTAGCTGTTACCTTGTAAAGGAAATAATACAGAGACTGTTTTTCAGCCACCGCTTTATCTGCTAAGAATAAGTTGTCAAGCTGATTATCTGTTGAGCTCAGGACACCAGGTCAACCAAAATATAGAGGCTTCCACTGACCACATTCCAAAAATGTCCTGTGCAAGTTTGGGTCCAGTTCAGGTGCAAATTCAATCATAAATTCGAACCTGTTTCGCACCTGAACCAGTAAACAAGTACACACCGGACCCCATGCTGGGAACCGTGGCCGCACATATGTGAATCCTGCCTAAGTCTTTGCAACTGACTATGGCCTACAACCCTGACCTTGTTCTTGGCTAGCCCTGTCTCTGGCTACTAGACTGGTAACCTAAACCAGTCCCAATATTAGGTGTCCAACATATCCAACCAACCCCAATACCAGTCCTTTAATCCAACTACCTCTCCATTATATACTTTCTTAGGCCCTAATAAAAGAGGGCTGCCTTAATGCCAAAAACATGTTGGCTATTACATATTGTAATGTTCAAAAATTTAACTGGACTGTTCATCTCAGCTTGTTACTTTCTTATTTTTATTATACACACCCTACTTCTCTAAGGACATAACATTTTAGTGTGTTTCCTTTGACCTTATTACTGCTACACTCTAGTTGGAATACCTAACCAAACCACGGTCCAGCATTCAATTAGCAATCTTTCTTTTAAACTTGGATCAGAATGCTAGCAGACTACCTTCTTTGACAATCCTCCTGCATAGAGGAATCCACTGGCACGGGCATTCTCTTGTGTTATTTCTTTGCCCGTCATCACTTGTGTATCAAAAAACCTCTGTGTCACTTAATGACGTTGCTTTATCACCACTGTGCTCACAAGCCTCTCACCTCCTTTATACTTGTGTTTTAGCATATATCCATAGTCCTCCCAGTGTATGGATCCTTCTAAATTCTCTGTTCACTAGGGACTCTCTTAAAAAATCACCCACTGCTCCAATCTCTAAGGTGGGTGGTTTGTCCTTTGAGGTAGGGCATAAGCAGAAGTACAGGAGGGAACCGAAAGTGACGTAAGAGGAAGTGTTTGTTGGGTACTCATGTGGTACTCATGGTTTTAATGCAATTTTACAAGTATATTTATTGCAAGTGCTGTTTCTAGTTTTAATAAATTGGTTGTATTAAACAATATCCGGGAATATTCACAAATGAGTGCTTAAAAGAGGAACCACCAACCTTAGAGATGGGAGCAGTGGGAGATTTTATCGTAAGGGTCCCTAGTCGAGTCTGACTCCCATTCGTATGTGTGTTCACCGGACCCGGACGCCCAACTTGGAAGATGTCATTTGCCTGGCGCTGCTGTACCTATAAATATAGCCTTATCGATAATTTGCATTTTTTTTTTTTCGTGGGTGATTGTGTAGGCAGGGCCCCAGTGCACTGCTTTACCCAGGGCCCTTTAATGCTCTTAAGATGGCACTGAATAAAGGAGGTAAGAGGCTTGTGAGTGGTGATAAAGCTATGTCATTAAGTGGCATAGAAGCTTATTTTATACACAAGTGGTGACGGGGAAAGAAATAACACAAAAGAACAACTTTGATTCTATGAACTTTTTTATTATAAGATTTTTCAATAATTAATTCACTTTTAATATATACATTCAGGGCAGCCAAAAATCAGAGCAGGATATACATCCCCCAGCAGCCAACATCAATAGACCCTACAGCACACCTTGCCATAAAATACATTCAGCGTTGGAGGTGCCAGAACTGCGTTCCCCAACCTTCCCGCTCAAAATAAGCCCTGTACACATTAATCAACTTGTTTCACTGATTGTCAGAATTGGTTTATATTTTTATTTTGAGCATTTACATACTGATGATCTCATTAGCACATTGTAATATAGATGCACTCTATGTACAGTATATCTATACTACATTTTTGCACATTTGTTTATTGTATACATGCACATTTAATAGCAGCCCAGCACCATTCACTTAATTTATTATATGTACTGTATAAATGTGGAAATACCAACCGGTGTTTGCAGCAGCCTAGTAGTATACACAATTGGAGTGATAGTGCAGGAGTAATTTGTATTCTATTCTATATAGAATAGATCACAGTACCGCTTTGAGATTTCTGGTTCTGACCTACCTCTGATTCCACATACTGTAAATTAAACGGTAGCCAAATTCATGCAACTATTTAACTATAATATCCCTTACTTATTAGGAATAAACCCGCCAAGCAACACTAGAGAGAGTTGTACTCCAGGTGAGCGCGCACTGCACTGAGGAGGAAGTGTGTGGCACAATAGCACTGTGTTAATATTCAATGAAGAGGCACCTTTGATAAAAGTTTTTTATTGATCACAATGAAGAAGCACTGCAGATATAATCACGGACTTTAATACATATCACTATCAATTTTGTTTTATTAGAAAATGTTCTAAGATTTTATTATTGTTTGTAAATTGGAGTTTCCTTATGTTTAAAATGAATACATATGAATAGCGCATCACCACATATTCACATTTTCTACTGATTCTTTCAAGCTTTCTGAGTACTTGAACACAGTGGGAGCAGCAATTCACATCACCTTTATCATTTGTATGTGTATATTATACCACACCAGCGCACCTTTTTTATCTATTCCCTATTTAAACTAGTGATCGACCGATATCTTTTTTTTAATGCCAATACCGATATTTTGGTCCTCGGATATCGGTATCGGTTGATATCGCCCTATATTTTCGGACATGTAAAAAACATTTTTTTTTATTTTTTATTTTTCTAAAGGTACTCCTTGCAGAGGGATCTGGGGGTCTAAAAGACCCCAAACCCCTCCTCGGCACTGAAAAGCATTCAAAATGCCAAGTTTGGCTGTTTTGAATGCTGTCAGTTTTTTTAATTCGGCGCTGAGTACCCGGAAGTGATGTCATGACATCACTTCTGTGTTTTTTACATGGAGACCGGCGCATGCACATTTGCGGCGGGGATACCAGCTTTCACAGGGAGACATGCTACACCGGATCTTCTCTTCAGCGGCGGCGGTGGCGGTGGAGGTAGGATGCCCGGGTCTCCCGTCCCACCGGGTGAGCCGTGGAAAGCGGCGGGAGGGGGGGGACAACCCCTCCCACTCCTTGTAATGACAGCCGAGCGGCTTCTCAGCCGCATCGGTTGTCATTACAAGTCAGCTGACCGTCAGCTATGGACACCGGTACCGGGGTGATGCCTGCAGTTAGAGGTAGTTAGGCAGTTAGCTGGTACATGCCCTTTCCCTAAATATCGGCAATATCGGTGACCTCAGGGGTCGATTCCGATATATCGGGTAAAGTTCATATCAGCCCCCGATATATCAGTTTTGCAGATAATCGGTCGATCTCTAATTTAAACACTAGAGAGCCCCTTTGTCTGCTCACATAGTCCTAAACACATATATTTGGCTTGACCAAGTATTGGTGTTCAATCAGAGGGACAAAAAGACAAACACTTTTGGAGTCAGTCTATTAAGGGAAAAGAGTAGGGATCAGACAAAGTTTTCTAACTTACCCTCTTGCCATTTCCTCTGATAACTGAATGCCAGCAGTCCTATCCAGGCCAGATTGGACAACTGTTATCTCATGTCTTTGGATACCTCCTCGAAGGGATCACTGAGTGGTAATAATACCAGGGAACAAGTGCAATGTCAAATAGATTCACACACAGCAGTCTTTATTAATTTTATAATGTGAGTGCCTCTCAAAGCAAGTTCATCACTTGTCCCCATTAAGCTTTTTTATTCAGTGCAGTTTTTTTGTTCATAACATAGAGGACAATGTGTAACTCACAAATATGACTGCAGTACAAGTCTGCCAAGTTATTCTGAGCCTTATGGTTTCCCTTCTGAAAAGCCACACATTTATTTTGCTCTAAAATGTCTATAAAAGTACATTTTGCATTTGCAACCCTGAGCGTGTATGCTTTGTCGAAATGCTTTTACAGTGAGCGACATCAAAGAATCTAAATCCTCATTTTAAAACATTTAAAGAAGACACCATTACCAGAGATGTATTGTTGCCGTGTTGTCAAAGAGAGAAATAGAAAATAAATAAATAAAACAATAATCCCCTTCAAGCAAATTTCCACTGGATTAAGTACGGTTTAACCCTGGCTATGTTCCTGTAGATTCTGGTTATGGAGGCTGGCTGTCTACCCAGACAAAGCCTGGATTAACTGCAGTGTGGAACCACAAATCACCAGCTGGGTCCCTGTTTAATACTAGCAAAAGCAAGCCTGCTCTTCTAATGCCTGACATTTCCAATTACACATAGTATATTTCTTGTTCCTTGCACAGGTACATAAAATAATTAAGTGCACGGTGTATTCAGGGGGTTTATAAATCTACAAAGAATTTTTTTTTTTTTTTTAAGTAGGATAGTGTAGACTAAACGGAAGAGAAAACAACAAATTGTTTTTCTTCTACTTCTGTTTTGTTCCTAAAACAAACTTACAATGCTGTTTAGCATCCCTTTTTTCTCAGAGGAAATCTCTTGCAAGTCAGTTTTTTATTTAATTCTTATTGGTGGTTTCCCACCCCACCTCCTCCTGCCTTTTCTACACTCCCTCCCCAAGGGACCATCAGTTCAAGTCTTAGTACTATCCCATGCCCCTGACTTATTCTGTGCATTGTGGATTCTTGTTCAGTATGCAGCAACGTCCCTTTTACTTCATGACTTTGATGTTCGGCCCTCTCTTTACCTTTTTGATATCAGAGAAATCGTGCTACACACTTTGTAACGTGGCAGCAGCACTCTGGCTGATTCTCACTACGGCCTTTCTTTTCTGCTCAGGTTTCCTCTGGATGGCAGCAGAAGAGATTTAAAAAAAAAACCCATAGAAACATAGAGAGTTAAGGCAGAAAAAAAAAGACAAGAAGTCTATCGATTCTGCTCTTTTTTTTGTTGTTGTTTTAGTCCATGTCAAGCATGTTTAACCACTTAAGCCCCGGAAGATTTTACCCCCTTCCTGACCAGGGACTATTTTGCGATTCGGCACTGCGTGACTTTAACGGACAATTGCGCGGTCATGTGACGCTGTACCCAAACTAATTTGACGTCCTTTTTTTCACACAAAACAGAGCTTTCTTTTGGTGGTATTTGATCACCTGTGCGATTTTTACTTTTTGCGCTATAAACAAAAAAAGAGCGTAAATTTTGCAAAAATAACAATATTTTTATCATTTTTTTATATGAAATTCCCAAAAAAAAAAAGTAAAAATCAAAATTTTTTAACATTTTAGGCCAATTTGTTTTCTGCTACATATGTCTGGTAAAAAAAAAAGCAAAAAGCGTATTTTGATTGGTTTGCGCAAAAGTTATTGCGTTTACTAACTAAGGGAAAGATTTTTGTCATTTTTGTTGTTTTTTTTTTTAACACGTAATGGCGGCGATCTGAGATTTTTTTTGCGGTACTGCGACATTGCGGCGGACAGATCGGACCCTTGACTGACATTTTTTGACACTTTTGGGGTTACCAGTGACATTACTACAGTAATCAGTGCTATACATATGCACTGCTACTGTAAAAATGACACTGGCAGTGAAGGGGTTAACTTTTTTGAGAGGGAGGGGTTATGTGTGTCCCTAGGGGCGTAATTCTAACTGTGATTGGCTGTGGCTTGAGGTGTATGAACAGTGATCAACAGTCCTACATAGTAGAACCATATTATCACTATTCCTACACAGGGGAGAATGACAGGCGGCTTGTTTACATCAGCCGCCTGCCTTTCTCCCTCTCCACCCGACGATCGCGATTCACACACGCGGGGGGTCCGTGACTGCGTGGGAGCGGGAGCGCGCCTCCGGCGTCGCGCGCTCGCTCCCTAGTCCCTCACAGGCTAGCGACGTATCCCTACGTCGCTCTGCCTGTGAGGGGCTGACTGCCGACGTAAATAGTCGTGCGGCAGTCGGCAAGTGGTTAAAGTGACACTAAACTCACACTTTTTATAAAATAAAATAAATAGCATATGTTTAAATATAAATAGAATGTTCCTTCTATCTCTTAGTTTCATCTCTCAAATGCAAGCTTTTCTGCTACTCTTAGACTTCCTGTTCTAGGGTGGTTACCCTAGTTCCCCATGCCCCCCTTGTTTTTTTGAACGTAACCACCTTCTGTTGCTATCCCCCAAGATGGACCACACATCTACAGTACATTCAGACACATCCAGCTATATGGGATTTGTAGTACACATAGTGTGGAGCAGTCCTGGGACAAGGTCATCCAACGACCAGGGAAAAAATGCCAAACTGTCCCCCACCCCCCATTCATGATGTGAAAGCTTAGGGGATCCTACACCCAACAGTCATTCGTTTGTCAAAATCACTGCCACTGTCACTACTCTCATAAGCCTTGTAACAGAAGGAAGGTACCCCCATACCTACAATAAACCATTGCGCCCAGGGCAGCCTCACCCTCCTGCCCACCCCTTGTCCTGGCCCTGGTGTGAAGCATGTGACCAGAAATAGGAGCATTGTCCCCTCTACACTAGTAGCAGTCAATTGCATTAGTGGAGGATAGGGAGTATGCACAGGACAGAAAAGAAGCCTGGAAAAAATGGTAAGACACTTAAAAAAAATCAACAGGGCCATGGTTTACTTGATATTTCAGAACAATTGATATAAAAAATTAGAGTTTTGAGTGACTTTAAATTCATATAGAGCCCATTCATCATTTAGGGGCACTTATGTCCCATTAACCCACTGGATGCAATGTGGTGCCATTCATATTGAATGTCACCCCAACACACTTTGCCAGTGCACCTGCATTCCAGAGCACCACAAAGCACTACCAAGTGTTGCACTGTTGAAAATGCAGCATTTACAAATTTTTGCCCCATTGTGGCGTGTAACACAAAAGATAAAAACCAAGGAGTGCTACTCCTTTAAGACAAATTAATACAAATAGTAACTTACAGAAGGTAAGACAATGGAGCACATTTCAGACCCTCCAGGGGTCAGTACGGCTGTGTGACAGGGAAGGCCTGTAGAGCCAGAAGTATCAAAGCGAGTGTGAACCGAGGCAGGGGGCTTCCAGCTTACTCTTGCTTGGATACTTCTGGCTCTGCACACTCTCCCTGTCACACAGCCGTACTGACCCCTGGAGGGTCTGACATACGCTCCATTGTCTTACCTTCTGTAAGTTACCATTTGTCTTAATAAATCTACTAACTTTTATACATGTTGCACTTGTTTTTGTGTTTTATGTTGCTTAGAGATTCCTTCATCTCCCGTGAGCTGCCTTCTACCCATGCTTGCCAGTGTTGCTGTAGTCAGTCCGCTGTCCATGTTATATATTCATCACCCAGGCTGTTGCTTTGGATTCTGTGTCTCATCCACCTGTGCGCCATCTAACATTTATCTATTTCTTTTTTGGCTCTGGCGTGTAACACAGCTCATTCAAATGAATGGGCTTCCTTAAACCAATGCATGTTAATGCATCTGCATTATTAGATATTTTTAATCCTGAAAATGTAATATAAAATTAATTAGCCTTTGAGCATTACCTAACCCCAAAAGCAAAAATTGTATATACTGCAGCTTACCAGTCTTTTAGGCTGGGTTCACACCTGAGTATAGTGGAATCCTGCATTCCTGCTTGCATTTTCTTTTTGCGCGCGTTTTGGGGTGTTTCCGCTTTTCACACATAGGACAGCCCATTGATTTGAATGGGCTGCCCGACGCATGACAAATGCAGCAAAGAAGCTCCAAAACCTTTTTTTGAGCGGATCATGGCACGTTTTTTCACCATGAATTTTGGTGCATTTGTGGAGCTTTGCAAAACGCCTTCCTGCTAACCACGCATGGGGTGCCATTAACAAACAATGGCACAGCAAGTACAACACTTGTTTGCAGAGCATTTCCAAAACACATGGCAAGGCATGGGTTTTCTGTGTGGTTGGCATGCATTCCCTAAACACCAAGTGTGAATGGAGCCTTAATCTGGTTGCTGCATTATTTTATTTATTTATTTTTTTAAGCCATATTGCCTTTTATTTTTATTCTGTGCATCAACAAGTAAGTCTGTTTTATTTGCAACTTCCTATAGGCGAAGTAGGCACCGACCTAGAGCGTACATCAATTGGAGGCAGCACCGCAACTGCGTGCTGCTGGCAACGGGGGACCATGCAGGAACAGTTCATGGAGGAGTTCAGGCGTGGGTTGGAGAGGTAACTAAAGGACATGCTGTGCCTTGCGGGGCCCCTCTCCCAGCATGTCACCGACCTGCAGTGTGAGAACTGGAGGATGCAGAAACAGATGGGCAAACTCAGCTGCCAGATGTAACCTTGGAAGTACTAAGCCGAGAGGCAGGACTGGGCAGGAATGGACAGACCAGGTACTCCAGCCATGCACTGCTCACTGTGTCCTGCAAGGTGATTCGGGTCAGTTCAATGAGGGGGCAACACACATCACAGGGGTGTATAGATCAGACTGGTGCTAGACTATTTTGCGCCCTTTCTATACCGTATAGAAAGTATATTTTAGAGGTATGGAATTTTTTTTTGGTGGGGGAGGTGCAAGTAGCTGGTCTTGCCTAGGTCACAAAATAGTCTAGCATAAACCTTTATCAATATAGGAAAAAAATTAAAACCGTTGTTGCAACTGCATAAAACAGGACTTAAAATGGTAGTAAACTGATGCATTCTAGTACACTATGACAGACTTACCTGCAAATGGAGCCTTTCAGTGGAGCCCTGTCATAGCTCCCCTGCACTTCCATCTTCACATGGTTTTCCTTCAGGGTTCACAGGATTCGGCCGTTTGAATGGCTGGGGCTGCGATGACGTCACTTGGAAGCAGGAGCCCCACTCTGCATTCCACAGCATACTGTGTGCTCTGAATGCAGTGCATCATTGCACATGTGCAGGTGACGTCACCCAATATTGCCGATGTGAATATCTCCTAAACGGTGCACATTTAGGAGATATTCATTGTACCCACAGGTAAGCCTGATTGTAAGCTTACCTGTAGGTAGAAGTTAAGAAAGGGACTTTACCACCACTTTAGCTGCATCTAAGCACCACAAACCAAAAACACTCTTTTATTTATTTTTAGTATTCACCCATTCATCAATGTCCTAGTGCTTTATTTTGTTGAGAAATTACGTTGAAAAACACCCATCTAGCTATTCTGGCCATGACCATCTTGAGCAAAGATAGATGATTCATGTAGCATTTACCATACTTCATGGAATTAATCTTCCCTTTGCTCAGGCATGCAAGTAGGAGACTGTGAAAAAGCCCCTCCTCCCCTCCTTCGGATGAAAAAAAATGATAAAAAAAGACTACTGGGATGTATGATATCAGTTTAGCCTAAGACCAGGAAGCCACTGAAGAAATGTAAAAAACAAAACATAAAAACAAGTAACTATAACCTATAACAATTATATTGTACTTCCCTATATATTAACTAAGACTAACAGCATAAGGATTAAAATTAGTCAATATTTACTGAGAAAGTAAAGTTCTGCTTTAACCGGTTTACGACCGCTCGCCGCAGATGTACTGCGGCAGGCAGCCGCTCCCAGGCAAATTGCCGTACATGCACTCGCTCTCTGGAGTCTAGGGGTGAGAGCGCACTGACGGCGGCGCGCTTTCGCCCCCGCTCATCAGCGGGGAAGCCGATACAGCGGGCAGGCGCCCTCGTTAAGGAGATCCTTCCTCCAGGGGCTGACTGGTAAGAGGCTTCCTATTGGGGGCACTCGGCAGGGGGGAGGAGCCAGCACCGCCAGTGGGGGACCCAAAAAGAAGAGGATTGGGGCTGCTCTGTGCAAAACCATTGCACAGAGCAGGTAAGTATAACATGTTTTTTTGTTTGTTTTATTCTTTCCTTGAGAATCAGTTAAACTAAAAGGGAACTACTACGATGCTTTTTTAAAATATGTTGCAGCATGTTTTTTTATTACCCTTATCCCTTTCTTTATACATAATTACAGTATTTTTTCCTGCAATGCAGTGTTTTAAGACATGTTGCATGAGCTGTTTTATTTTCAGTGCACATTAATGCATTAGGGCAGTGATGGCGAACCTTGGCACTCCAGATGTTTTGGAACTACATTTCCCATGATGCTCAACTACACTGCAGAGTGCATGAGGATCATGGGAAATGTAGTTCCAAAACATCTGGGGTGCCAAGGTTCGCCATCACTGCATTAGGGTTTATTTACTAAAGGCAAACCCACTGTGTACTGTAAGTGCCCTGCAAGCACACTTGGAAGTGCAGTCGCTGTAGATCCGAGGGGGACATACAAGGAATATAATAAACAGCATTTTTACTTGCACATGATTGGATGAAAGAAATCAGCAGAGCTTCCCCTCATTTCGATCTTCCCCAAGATCTACAGTGACTGCACTTCCAAGTGCACTTGTAGTGCACAGTGGATTTGCCTTTACTAAATCCACCTCATTGTGTCTATGTGAACTATAGCTTTAGGGCATAAAGTGATAAAGGAAAATATAAAAACCTGTTCACTCCCCAACATATATGTGCCACTGAGAAATCACACAGAGATAAAGATTTCAAAAAGTATAAATTGTGATACAAAAACGAAGAACATGGTTAAAAATACATGTTCATGTATTCATTGTTCATGTATATAACCAATATAATGGTATTTGGCATCCAGGACCGATGCGTTTCAAGAAAGACTTGCTTTTATCAGGGTCCACGCCAACCATGAAAAAAATTCTTGAAATGGTGATGTGTGGTTTCTGCAAATTCTGACTAGCTAAACTTGTAAAATGTTTTGGGAGATCCTATATGGCAAATATCCAAGACTGAGGTTTAAAAAAGCTCCCCTTGATGAAAGTGAATCCTAGCTCCTCTTGTTAGGATCTCAGCTTGTTAATTTCTCCAGTTCCTAAATTTTACTTTTAAAGATAGAGTAAGCAGCCAGTTTGCTATACCAGCCTCCAGATTTCTTTAAAACAACGATTTTCACTAAACTGAAAATTTATATTACAGTTTTTGCTGTAAAGGAGATAATGGATACTCACCCTGCCATTGTATGCCACTATGATGAAGTGAAATCATCCTCTGAAGTCTTCTTCAAAAAAAAAAACAGAATGGAGCTGTTGATCTGCTGTTCTCCGGCAGTACTTGTGGTACCTCTCAGTCATTCATACATCACTAGTGTGTAGTGAGTAACACTCATAGAACTGTTGGTTTCCAAAGTCTTTGGTGGATAATCTCTCTTCAACAGTAGCATTCTGCAGTGAGGATAGCAGAAGTGGTAAGTGTCCACTATCAACTTTAAAGGAAAAGTTTTTAATTATTGATTTTTTTGCGATAGAGCCACTTTAGAATCACAACAACCCCATAACTCTGAACTTAAAGTGTTACTAAACTTACAACAGTAAAATCAGTCTGTATATGCAGTAAAACATGCTTGTTATACACCCTGTGGAACCTAAGGGGCTAATCTTCTGCATCTGTAAAAAGGCTGTTTGATCCTGTCTGATACTCCCCTTCTACCACTGTTCCCAATCAATCTCCTGATAAGACAGAGCCTTTGGAGTCACTCTGCATATGTTTAGTTTGGAGTGTATTGCTAGAGAGTTTTTTTTCTTGGTAGGCTTCATGTGATCAGCACAGGGCCAATCAGGACTGTCCAGACAGAGGGTCAGTGGTCCTGCAACCTCACAGGACAATCAGAGGAGAATGATAACTCCTCCTATAAGCTTTAATCAGGCACTGATAGAAGGCAGAATACTGTGGATAACAAAAGGTATTTGGCAGTTTATATTTACTAAAATAATTGCATTTCCATGTTTAGTGTACTGTGGGAGACCAGATATAGTGAATGCAGGCTCCTGGGTTTAGTAACACTTTAAGTTGAAACTGCAGCCAAAACATTTTTTTCTAGATTTGGGGAGTGGGGAAAAGCTAGGACCTTTGTCATGTCTTCTTTTTTATTAAATTACATGAGATTGAATTGAAAATGGGGTAAACATGCATTAGACAATTGCTACTGAAACTTGTTTTCCCATTGGGCGATTTTCCTTCAGTTCTTGTTCTGCTGACAACTACAACATTTTTTATTTCCCCATCACTTTCTGTCCTTGTGACAGCAATTATTTGAACAGAACTTGAGATTGAATCTTCCTAGCATGATGTATCTTCCATGACCGAGGTTCTAACCCTCCTCCTCTCTATCAAAAACTAGAAGTTAAGCATCTTTAAAAAAAACAATTTGTGCACCAAACATTGTACATGTCGATATATACTCCATATATTAGGGCTGCTGTGTGTGTGTATGATACATCACATTTCTTTTCTTCCCTTTTATTGAAGCAGGAACCAAGTACAAGATTTAGGTACTTTACCTTGTGAAGTGATGCCATCTGTTCAGATATTACAACTCAAGGTATGCACTGATCAGAGGCTGATTTTTTGGAACACATCCACTAAAATCTTAAATAATCCCCTAAACTGCTTCTATCCTGTCATCGTCTAAAATCATAATTTCCCCTGGCCTGCACAAAATGTGGCATCTCTCCTAACTCATTTTAATATACGAACATGGATATGTTTCTTATAGGGATTATACAAATGTTTCATTTCTCTTGGGTTTTTAGAAAAAAAAAATTCTTCACAGTTTAGATGATTACATTTGCAAGATAAAATATATATAGACCATCCAATAAGACTGTGCGAAGAGCAAAAATGATTTTCAACTGTACTTTGACTTAGATAGCTACATTTCAGGTGATTGCTGATGAATCTCTGGGCTTTCCATATCAATGCAGCTTTAATCTCTGTTTTGCAGAAGAATATTATATATATATATATAGCGCAATAGCCATATCGTTTCTTTTTACTAATATACTTTTTGTTTGTCATGAGAAATGTGGAAATGTAATACTATGGCAAAGTCAACAAATAATTAGTTTGCAAACCAGGTGCAAAGGGAACGTAAGGGATCCACTGGTTCTGCCTAAGAATAACCCACACCCAGAAGATATTGATTACCTTTCTCTGGGAGCAGTTCCACTTGCTTCAAGTGATATAAAGTTGTGCTGGTTGATGGAAATTTTGATTCAAAACAAACAGTTAAAAGTCAAGCCATCTGCCTGCCTTACCTCCAGGGATCCTATCCACCTAATATCTATGCTTTCATTGGTTTACTGGTGTCATGCATGACACAACTTTAATACCAGCTTGGGGGGGGCTTCCCTTTTGCTGGTCTGTAACCAGTCAAAATGTT
The DNA here is from genome assembly GCF_965119305.1 of Pelophylax lessonae. Classification (NCBI taxonomy): domain Eukaryota; kingdom Metazoa; phylum Chordata; class Amphibia; order Anura; family Ranidae; genus Pelophylax; species Pelophylax lessonae. Next base: position 236,331,659 of record NC_138773.1, read on the forward strand.
CATCAAGGGCACTTGTGGTTCAGCTGATCTGGATCCAAAACCGGCAAAAGGGTAGGTTGCCTCAGGGTTGGTCATCAAGCATCAAGGTTCCTCTCCAACTTTACAGTTCTGCATTAAGGTCAATGGGTTGGGTGGCCACCTACCCCATCTCAGGTAAGAGACGCTGCATTTCAGGCTCAGTGTTGTGCTTGAGTTTAAACAGCAATCGCATCTACTAAATGCATAGTTACATAGTTAGTCAGGTTTAAAAAAGACACAAGTCCATCTGGCTCAACCAAAACAATAATGAAGACCCAACCATACAATCCCATATATACAATCCTATACCTGCAGTTGATCCAGAGGAAGGCGAAAAAACCCCAGCAAAGCATGATCCAATTTGCTACAGCAGGGGAAAAAATTCCCTTCTGATCCCCCGAGAGGCAATCAGATATTCCCTGGGTCAACTTTACCCATAAATAAATACTATTGCTATACACTTTGCAACTCTGCTGCACATCTCTAGCTGCTTCTCATGGTGGGTTTTCTTTTATACTCGGGTTTCCTCTGATTGACAGCATAGGAGATTTGTTTTTCTCTTTTTACCTTTTCTACTATTTAAATACATTTTGTAATAATAATAGGCAAGGCTATGATGTTGATGCTGTCTATTTGTAAGAATATTTCAGCACTTGCAAAAATGCTGAATGAAGACAAAGCAGGCAATTATGTCAACTAGAACTGATGTTAAAATTCTAGAATTATTAAAACTTTAAACAATGCTATTTTTTGGAGCTTATTTTAGGGCATAATTATAACAATTTCTCAGCTACTATGAGTAGTAAATTTAGCATGGCAATGTCTATGGTTTACAGTAGGGATGCACCAATACCACTTTTCTAGCAACAAGTACGAGTACCGATACTTTTTTTAAGTACTAGCGATACCAATTACCGATACCTATTTTGAGGAGGAGAAACGGAGGGGGGAGGGGAGTCTTTATCATCTATCAACTTTCTGTGTAATATTACCACCTGGATGAGGCCAAGTGATGAGGAAACATAGCACTCCCAACCAGTGTTGGGGTAGTTACTCAAAAAATGTAACTAGTTACTAGTTACTTCTGTAAATTGTAACGAGATTACTTTACTAGTTACTGCATTTGAAAAGTAACTTCACTACTTATTACTTTACCTTCCTCTTTCTTAATTGACCGTGTAGAAGAAGATACATGACACTCTTTCTGCATAGAGTTTATTGTATAAACACAGGCTTTGGGAAACATGAGAACAAAACCTGAAAAAAAACAGAATAAAACAAAGTGCAACAAAAAGTCATAAACTTCATCTCTCTCTATTCTTCGAAATAACGATTGTATCGCACGGCTTGGGTAACGCAGGAAGGCGCGTTCCTATAGCCTAGTAAAGTAGTGTAGTTACTTCCTATAGCCTAGTAAAGTAGTGTAGTTACCAATATTAGTATTGTAACTAGTTACGTTACTTCGTTACCAAAAAAAGTAATGTAGTTACTGTAATCAGTTACTTTGTAACTATCAGAGTTGTATAAAGTACTCAAAACCCATACTTGAGTAAAAGTACAAGTGCTCGATCAAAAAGTGACTTGAGTAAAAGTGGAAGTGCACGATCAAAAAGTGACTTGAGTAGAAGTACTAAAGTATTCAACATTTTTTGTACTTAAGTATTGCAAGTAGTTTTTTTTTTTAATTTTGCTACTCAAGTACTGAAAGTAAAAGTACCAGTAGTTTTGAAAAAAATTGCTACTCAAGTACTGAAAGTAAAAGTACAAGTACTGTGTTATGTAGTTATTAAAGAAAGAAGTCAAAAGTTTGAACATCATATTGTTTTTTATTATTTCAAATGCAGCTTTTATTTATACATTCAGTAGCATTTATTTTTGTATGAGCTGATAATACACATGTTTTGAGCTTCATGAAACCTGCCATCTACTGTTCTGGCAGTGGTAATTTTTATAATTGTAACGAGTAACTATGCAGTACAAAAAAAAAATATCGGAGTAGAAGTATTGAAACCATTGAAAAAATTTAGTGAAGTAAAAGTGGAAGTAGGAGAAAAAAATTCTACTCCAGGAAAGTACAGATACCGCCTTTTGGTACTTAAGTACAGTAGTGAAGTAGTTCTACTTAGTTACTATACATCTCTGGAACTAGTTACCCCCAACACTGCTCCTAACACTCAGCACTGCTGGCCCCACATCTAGGAGGTCCCATGCTGTCATCCTACATCCTCCTCTTCCTCCAGTCTCATCTCCCCCATCCCATTTTCCCCTCCTCCTGCAGTCCATACATCACTGGCTGCTGTTTCCCAACTCATAAGACCAATGAGAAGGGACTAAAACACAAAAAGGGGAGCGCTGTTCCAAAGTAGTAGAAACAAGGATAAATTCATGAAATCCAAAGCAGATATACAATTTTTTGTTAAAAAAAAAAATAATCATCACAGTCAGATAATTGTGTGCATGGTAACAATGCGTACTTGGAGAAAATAAAGGTGGAGATGTACAGGAGCGTTTAATAACTCACATAGATGGTAAGATGCACTTCACTGCCAGGTTGAATGGATGGATGGCTCAGCCCCTGGGACCAGCTCTGTCCCTTGTCAAGACCCCTCAGGAGATCCAGGTGCTGAGCCATCCATCCATTCAACCTGGCAGTGAAGTGCACCTTACCATCTATGTGAGTTATTGATTGCTCCTGTACCACTGATGGCTAGCAGCAGCTGTCCCTGGTTTTGTTTACATTCATCTGTCAGAGGGCAACTCCGTTGACAGATGAATGAGTCACCAGGTGTTAGAGATGGGGTGGCCCCGCTATTACCAACCGATATTTGCTGCATTTTTTTGTGTATATTTTAGTTGTCAGCGGGAGAATCCAGCTGAAAGCTGAAACAACCGAGCCAGCAGGTATTGTTTTTAAGTATCGGTGCATTTGCATGAGTACCGATACTCGTGCAAATGCTTAGTATCGGCACCGATACTGGTGCAACCCTAGTTTACAGTGAACAGAGCTATCTTTTATATACAAAGAGCAAATACAGTGGGTACGGAAAGTATTCAGACCCCCTTAAATTTTTCACTCTTTGTTATATTGCAGCCATTTGCTAAAATCATTTAGGTTCATTCTTCTTCCTCATGAATGTACACATAGCACCCCATACTGACAGAAAAACACAGAATTGTTGACATTGTTGCAGATTTATTAAAAAAGAAAAACTGAAATATCACATGGTCCTAAGTATTGGCTCCTAGGACCCTTTGCTCAGTATTTAGTAGAAGCCCCCTTTTGATCTAATACAGCCAGGAGTCTTTTTGGGAAAGATGCAACAAGTCTTTCACACCTGGATTTGGGGATCCTCTGCCATTCCTCCTTGCAGATCCTCTCCCGTTCTGTCAGGTGGATGGTAAACGTTGGTGGACAGCCATTTTTAGGTCTCTCCAGAGATGCTCAATTGGGTTTAAGTCAGGGCTCTGGCTGGGCCATTCAAGAACAGTCACGAAGTTGTTGTGAAGCCACTCCTTCGTTATTTTAGCTGTGTGCTTAGGGTCATTGTCTTGTTGGAAGGTAAACCTTCGGCCCAGTCTGAGGTCCAGAGCACTCTGGAGAAGGTTTTTGTCCAGGATATCCCTGTACTTGGCCGCATTCATCTTTCCCTCGATTGCAACCAGTCGTCCTGTCCCTGCAGCTGAAAAACACCCCCACAGCATGATGCTGCCACCACCATGCTTCACTGTTCGGACTGTATTGGACAGGTGATGAGCAGTGCCTGGTTTTCTCCACACATACCGCTTAGAATTAAGGCCAAAGAGTTCTATTTTGGTCTCCTCAGACCAGAGAATCTTATTTCTCACCCTCTTGGAGTCCTTCGGGTGTTTTTTAGCAAACTCCATGCGGGCTTTCATGTGTCTTACACTGAGGAGAGGCTTCCGTCGGGCCACTCTGCCATAAAGCCCCGACTGGTGGAGGGCTGCAGTGATGGTTGACTTTCTACAACTTTCTCCCATCTTCTGACTGCATCTCTGGAGCTCAGCCACAGTGATCTTTGGGTTCTTCTTTACCTCTCTCACCAAGGCTCTTCTCCCCCGATAGCTCAGTTTGGCCGGACGGCCAGCTCTAGGAAGGGTTCTGGTCATCCCAAACTTCTTCCATTTGAGGATTATGGAGGCCACTGTGCTCTTAGGAACCTTAAGTGCAGCAGAAATCTTTTTGTAACCTTGGCCAGATCTGTGCCTTGCCACAATTCTGTCTCTGAGCTCTTCAGGCAGTTCCTTTGACCTCATGATTCTCATTTGCTCTGACATGCATTGTGATCTGGAAGGTCTTATATAGACAGGTGTGTGGCTTTCCTAATCAAGTCCAATCAGTATAATCAAACACAGCTGGACTCAAATGAAGGTGTAGAACCCTCTCAAGGATGATCAGAAGAAATGGAAAGCACCCGAGTTAAATATATGAGTGTCACAGCAAAGGGTCTGAATACTTAGGACCATGTGATATTTCAGTTTTTCTTTTTTAATAAATCTGCAACAATGTCAACAATTCTGTGTTTTTCTGTCAGTATGGGGTGCTATGTGTACATTCATGAGGAAGAAGAATGAACTTAAATGATTTTAGCAAATGGCTGCAATATAACAAAGAGTGAAAAATTTAAGGGGGTCTGAATACTTTCCGTACCCACTGTAGATTACATTTTTGTCAGCCATCACGTGAGATTTACTTGGGATAAAAGCAGGAATCTTTTGAGCTTTTTCGATACCACTAACAACAATAAAATAAACTGGTGGGGAAAGCGGAGAGAGAAGGTAAAAAAAATGTTTATGTTTCAGAAAAAACGAGTGCACACAGTTCTCAGTCTTCGCTGAGCTTTCAGTGAACACCGTTAATGGAAAACAATTGCACTACTGTGGAGTGACAGCAGTGTGAAAAAACTTGGGGGAGAGTACACTAACAGGCCGACTTTAAAGTAGGGACTGTCTGTAGCTCAAAGAGCTGCCCGTGGGACTTTATGTCTGAAGTTGGCATCATATCAGGCCAGAACAACCACTTGGTAGTTGGAAACCCAGACAGAACGTGTGAAAAGAAGACCAGGTAGCAGCTGTGTAAATCTGGCAATCTGGCTGCTGAAATGCTCAAAAAGTACTTACAGATCTAGTAGAGTGTGGCCTGTCAGGAAAGGGTGACATGGCACTCAATCCTTAGGACCATAAGCAAAAGCATATGAAACGGTGGAATGAGAAGTTGGTTCCCCTTTGCAGGGGATGGCAAAGAAAGAGTCAGTATTTCTAATTAATGCAATGGCTATGATGTAGACATACACAGCTCAAACTACAACCAGACAGGGAAAGGAAATCTTAAGCCAATACTAAACCATCAGGCCAGAGAAAACCTGGCCCTTGGTGAAGGGCAAATTGGTTTATCCAGAGACTGAACCAAACTGGGCAAATGGGATTGGTTTGAAAAAGGCCACCATGAGCCCCAGGACTCACTTGCAAGAAACAAAAAGTCAGTTGACTCCTGTACTGAAGCAGAGAGTTTGCAGTCTATTTATGGAATACAAATTCTGGCTTGGATCTAGGATCAGACAACTATACTTTAAACATGGAGGGAGATTATGGCAGATCTGGTGATTTCTATGTGGAATATTTATGACAGAATGAAGGCACTCTTTTAGTTGGAAAAGGTTCTGATAAAATCCCTGCAACCTTTCTGCCACAGAAACTGGGGCAAAGACGCTTGCTCCGGAAAACCTACAAGGACTACATGGAGGTCTGCTAATCTGTGCCTTAACACACAAAGGTTGAAAAACGTGAACCGTGGAGGAAATTGGGAACAGAACAGAGTTTGTAGACCCTGGAACCACCTTCTGTACCCAGGCATCTGAGATGCTGTCTACCAAGGTGAATATAAAAGCTAACAGATGTTCCCTATTATAGAAAGGCCTTAGAAATTCTGAATGACTGAAGTAAAATCCTTCCAGGTTAAAACTGACGGGTTCATACTCAATAAAGCTAAGGAAGACTCTGAGGAATGTAAGGACTCCAAGTTCTTGGTGTCAGTGCCAGAGGGAATACTACAGGCCATTCCAGAACTGTTAGTGGATTGTGGGCCGGAGGGAACCAATACAGCAGGACTGTTCCTAGTGTGTTTGGGATTTGACATGTTGCACCTCAACCAGAGACAACTTAGCTAAAATGAAAGGTAAAACCTTGAGTACTCAGAACCTGACTGCTGGAAGCAGGAGTAAGAAACCAAAATTCCCTCTAATGGGACCTTAAAGGGCAGATATGTAGAAGATGTAAATGTCAATAATATAAGAAAAAATATATAAATAAACAAAAATATAAATTTTATTTTAGCAAGAACATTAAAAATCAGACACGAGACACTGATAAGTGCCACAATCAATTAAAAACAATATAGAGGTTTGACATGGTAGTGTAGACAGTGGCATTCATGGAAAACAGCTCACACAACAGATAGCTGAGACCCAACGCGTTTCAAGATATGGGATCTTTCTCTTCATCAGGGATCAACAGAATGCACTTAATACATACAGATGTTACAACCTTGTCCATGAAAAATCAATGGAAAAATAGGTATAATAATGGCACCCAGCAGTTCTAATAAATATAGCAGCCCCTGCTGTTTGGCCTATACAGCCAACAAATAAAATGCGACTTCAGAATTTGAGTCACACCAGAGGCTGTGTCATGGCTCTGGAACTGGAAAGAGGGCCACAAATAGCTACAGAGAGGTCTGAAAAGCACCACAATGCATAGCCCAGGGTCCAAGGGTCCCCTTAATTAACCAGTCCAGTTGGGTACAAATATGGCTTCCAAAGCTATTACTGAGGATACATTGATCCAGATAGCTGTAAAAAGTGACCAGATTTAAGAGCTTTCAGGGGTCTCATCCTGTGTTTTTAAATAGAAGAGGGGTCTGGGTCCCCAGGGCAGAGAGCACACTAAAGGTACAAGCAAAAAGAAGAGGGTTGCTGGGTCTTGTCTGCTTCAAGGAGCACTGACTTGTCAGGAGACTGTCATTATGGATACTGCTCTCTGGACCCTCCAGTTATGGATCTTACCCGTAAAAATTCTTCCTGCGCATGCATACTGGGGCAGCCACAAATAGATTTAGTTAGGGAAAAGGATGATTTTCTCTGTTGTAACTGTCATGCAAAGCTTACATTAAAGCTGTTTCAACTGCTTTGAGCCAGATCTGAAGTTAATCCAAGGGGTGCATGTTGAGTTCTGGAGTATACCAAAGACCCTGGGTCTGTAAAAGCACTATGAGGTATGAGTAACATCTCTACAAAAGGTTAACAAGGCAAGACAAGGGAGTAGAGGTACAGTAGTTGCCACCGGTAATCAAAAGGAAGAGCAGCTACAGCAGCGAGTTATTTGGCATGGTAACTGGTTAGGTGACAGGTCCTCCGTTAGCGAGGTGGGGGGGGGGAGTCTATGTTCTGACTTCCTCCCTAGCAGTTTGTTTCCTCTGGTCACCAGGAGCAGACTAGTGTTATGGATATTCAAGGCCTGATAACAAGGTACAGGAAGCAAAGAATTAATGAGCACCCATGGGGCTCGTTATATGCTTGGCAGGACCTCATTCTGTTACTGGGAGTGAGGTAACAGAGGGTTCTGGACTGGTGGAGTGGGTGCAGGCTCTTCCCTCCTAATGCAGAAACTACAAGAACAGTGTGTGGCAACAAAGGACAAACCACCTGTCAAAGAATCTCTTCAAGTCAACGCTACACACAGTATAGCTAATCCCTAGGTTGGGATGTTAATGTTAGATTAGTAACTTTGAGCTCCATATAGTATTAAGGAATACTAAAAGTCAAATACAAGGGCCAGTGATTCAGCCATATCAGATGAGACTTATTCAACACTGGACCAAAGACCAGGTGAACTTTTCTATAGCATTTGTGACTTTTAAAACCCTTCTTTTTCACTTTGCCTAGGTTTGTTTTTGTAATATCTTTTCTTTAAATATCTTCTGCGGGTTTTTTCTTTTCCTTTCATTAAAATGTTACTAAACCCACAACAGTAAAATCAGTCTGTATATGCAGTTAAGTATGCCTGTTATATTCGCTGTGGAACTAAGGGGTTTATTCCTGCACACTGTGTAGAAAGGGTGTTTGATCCTGACTTCTCTGATCCTCTCCTTCTTCCAGTGTCCCCAATCCATCTCCTGATAGTACAGAGCCTTGGGGGCATTTTGCACATACTCAGTTTGGTGTGTATTGACAGAGAGGTTTTTTTTTTTTTTGGGAGGATGCATGTGATTAGCACAGGGCCAATGAGCACTGTCCAGACAGAGGGTCATGCACCATCATAGGACAGTCCTAAGAGAATGAAAAATTCTTCGAGCTTTAACCAGTGCTTGGCCTGACACTGATAGAAGTCACAAGACTGCTATATACCGTTGATGAGAAAAGGTATTTAGCAGTTTATCTTTACTAAAATAATTGCCATGTAAAAAGATATTTCTCTGCACTGTGGTGAAGTGGCCGCTGGAATAGATAAGCAATATACCTGACTTATAAACAATATTCACAAAATGTGTAGCACCAAAATTGCATAAGTAACAAACAATGAAATAAAGTGACAAGTAATGAAGTCCAAAAACACATAAACAAAAACTAAATAAAAATAGCAGAACAAAAAAACAGGCTCATGCAAAGAGTCCCATGAAAGGAAAAAGCTTGCGAAAAAAAGTCCAGTGAAATGGTGTGCCACCACACCCCAATAAAATGGACACTCACCAGAAAAGATGGCTGTCATTGCAGCAGCAAACACGCATTCAGTAAGTATCTGTCATTCGGCTAAAACAGGCTGTCCAGCGACACTCAGATGCAGCCAAGATAAATGAAGCTCACCAAGAGCCAGATAAAGTTCCCTTGATAACGTCCTATTGGACGAAACGCGTCAGAAAGACACTAGTACTGACGATTCCGAGTCGGCAGTGGCATTGAATGTAAGGATTTTATGCTACACTCTGGCTTTTAATGTTACTGCAACCATAATAAAGCCAATTTAACCGGATGACAGACACTTACTGAACACGTGTTTGCTGCTGTAACGGCAGCCATCTTTTCTGGTGAGTGTCCATTTCCCTGGGGATGTGGTGGCTGATTTTGGAGCACTTCATTGGATCACTTTTCTTCACCTCAAGATATATTAGTTGGCGTTCCTGCACACCATTTCACTGGACTTTTTTCACAAGTTTTATCCTTTCTTGGGATTCTGTGCATGAGCCTGTTTCTTGGTTCTGCTGAGAGGACTCTATTTTTATTTAGTTTCTGTTTTTGTGTTTTTGGACTTTACTACTTATTACTTTTTTTCACTGTCTTTCACTCATGCAAATTTTGGGGCTACACATTTTGTGAAAATTGCTTTTCCATGTTCTGTGTACTGTAGGAGACCAGATATAGTGAATGCAGTGTCCTGGGTTTAGTAACACTTTAAAGCAACATTTACGGTGCTGTGCTGAGATGCAATAAACCAATAAATACTTATTAAAATAATACCTGGTGTCTTGTGTTGTTTTTAAGAATACACACTATTTATCAAATGCCATACATTCCATTTAAACACAATCAGTATCAAAAGTGCCCAATGACAATCAGTAAAATGTGCCACTTGTTAAAAGTAAAACATTCTTATAAAGTGCATAAGTCTATTCAAAAAGTGCATTTGGTGAACTGCAACAAATCTTCAAGCCAAAGTGACTTTGCTGTATGAAAAGGAGGCAGGTGGATTTCACAGTATATCTCCCCCTAGCTTTCTTCCAATACCATTAGTGCTCTCACCTGGATGCACACTCACAGGAGACCTCCCTAAGCTTACACTCAGGGAGGTCTCAAGCACATTATACAGTCCGGATTGTTATAAGAGAGAGAGAACCATCATCGTGTAGTATGTTTATTGAACTCCACTAAAAAGCATAGAAAGGTATTGCACTTTGTGCCAGACCTGCTTTTTCTGGTGTCTCCCTGGTGCCTGGAACTATCAGTGTATACATTTGCGGAACCAACACCGCTCCAAACCATCCACGGAGCCGGTGTGTGTTCCAAACAGCAGAAACTATGTGGTAACCAGAAGTCCCCGTCCCTGATGCTCCTGGAAGCGATGAAATGCGTAGGGATGGGAACTTCTGTTTACTGCATCACTTCTATTGTTTGGAACACTCGCTGACTCTGTAGACATCGTCTCTACTTTTCCAATAATGTCCCCTACACTAATGGTAAATTATATTGGTGGTCAGTATAGTGCCCCCATTACATTGGAAGTTAGTGGAACAGCGCCCCCTACCATTGGTGGTCAGTTGAGAAGGCCCCCTTATATTGGTGGTCTGTGAAAGAAGAATCAATTTACATTGGTGGTCACATGGGGAAGGGCCCTTTACATTGGAGGTCAGTGGAAAAGGGGCCCCTTCATCGTTGGCCAGAAGAAAGAATGCCCACTTACATTGGTGATCAATGAAAGAAGGGTCCAGTTACATTGGTGGTTAGTAAAAAGAATTCCCCCTTACAGAAAACTACGAAGATCATTGAGGTCACTAGCCTGAAAAGACAAGAGGATAAACACCACTAGCCTCATTCTTTGAGCTCTGCTGCGGTACATTACAGCCATAACTATACAGGCACCATTTAGTGGGAAATCAATCTGCCACTAAAACCCCTACCATCCTCTGAAGGAAGTTCGTTTTTAGAATTTGTTTCGTATATTCAGATTTGTTTTGCATGTTTGTAGTTCCAAATCGATTCGTACTGCATTGTCAGAAGTTATTTCGTAAGATTTTTTTTTCATATTTTATCCTGAGTTTGGTGAATAGGTTAGTGGCAGCACAGGAGTTTTTGGGCTTAATCTTGTTATTTTGGAAGATTCGGATTAATTTATGTTATGTTATGATTCGGAGATTCTAATGGATCCACGCCCATTAAACTGAAACAAAATAAGTAGGACTCATCTTTTTTCACTTTTATAACTTACTGTAAATATTTATTGCAATATGTTTCCATTTCATGTGTTATGTAGCACATTTTTTCTAAATCATGCTATGCACACTAGAATAAAAACAAATGGATTCAAATCAATTTGGATCATTCATTATGTCGTTATGTTATTTCAGATGCTTCAAACATTAACAAAAGGTCCAAACTATTGATCCTGTCATCCAAATGAAATGAATGAATATGAATTAATTTGTTGTTTTCATTATAATTTATTTTGGATTCAATAAAATTTAGTCTAGTTATCTGTAAGGATTGCATTTTTCCAACTGACCATCAATGTAAAGGGCCATTTGTCCCACTGGCGTTCAAAGAATCGGTTGTAGGAGGGGTTCCCAAGAACAGGAAATAATTTTAAAGGTTTCTCTTTGGTAAAAAGGTTGAGAAAGGCTGGTATAGGCTGACAGGACACTGCGTTTTGTTCTGCACTGCCTTGCAGTGGATGTGTGTTCTGAAGGAGCATTGAATGGCACCGAAGCACACCAATGCACCGCATGTGGTGTAATGTGAATGGGCCCTAAGGCCGGCCATAGACAGTTCGAATCCTGGCCAGTTCAGCAGGAACCGGCTGTGATTTGAACCTTGTATGGGCAGACTGAATGTACCAAGTTGAGTAATCGATCAACTTGGGTACAACCAGCCTGCCAGATTTTACACGTGATTATTGCTAGTGGCTGCTATTGCCTCTAGCAATAATCACTATCTTCTCCTGGCAGGGACGGATTCGCTGGAAGAAAACCATGTCTCAGCAGGAAGGATTCCCCTGTCAGCACTCTCTGTGTGGATGGGGGAATCGTGCGAATTTGTTCCCTGCAACAAAAGAAATTTGCACCATCGATGGCTTTTTGCTGTGCTTTCTGCTTTTTAACAGCAGTTTTGCTTTTTTTTGGGCACATTTGTTAGGCAGAATAAAAAATGTTAAACGCGAATCGTAGCAAAATTGCGGTAAAAACGTGGCAAAAACGCACTACGTGCTTTTCTGCAGCTTCTCCATTAAAGTCTAGTGAACTAAAAACGAAAAAAAAAAATACAGTTTTGCATTTAACCACTTGCCTACAGGGCACTTTCTCCCCCTTCCTGCCCAGGCCAATTTTCAGCTTTCAGCGCTCACACGCTTTGAATGACAATTGCGCGGTCATGCTACACTGTACCCATATGAAATTTTTATCATTTTTTTCACACAAATAGAGCTTTCTTTTGGTGGTATTCCCCACTGAGTTTTTTTTATTTCTTACAAAATGAAAAAGAAAAAAGACAGAAAATTTTGAAAACTTTCTCCTTCACTGATGTGCGTTGATGAGGTGGCACTGATGGGCACTGATCAGGTGGCATTTATGGGCACTGATGAGGAGGAATTAATATGCCGCACTGATAGGTGGCACTGATAGGTGACACACGCTTTGAATGACAATTGCGCGGTCATGCTACACTGTACCCATATGAAATTTTTATCATTTTTTTCACACAAATAGAGCTTTCTTTTGGTCGTATTTAATCACCTCTGGGTTTTTTATTTCTTACAAAAAAAAAAAAAGGAAAAAGACGGAAAATTTTGAAAAAAAAAAGTTTTTCTTATTTTCTGTGAGTAAATTTTGAAAATAAATACATTTTTCTCCTTCACTGATGTGCGCTGATGAGGCTGCACTGATGAGCACTGATAGGCTGCACTGATGGGTACTGATGAGGTGGCACTTATGGGCACTGATAAGGAGGTACTAATATGCCGCACTGATGAGCACTGATAGGTGGCACTGATGAGCACTGATAGGCGGCACTGATTAGCACTGATTGGTGGCACTGCTGGGCACTGAGAGGTGGCACTGCTGGGCACTGAGAGGTGGCACTGCTGGGCACTGAGAGGCGGAACTGAGAGGCGGCACTGATGGACACTGATTGGTGGCACTGATGAGCACTGATGGGTGGCACTGATGAGCAGCACCATCAGTGCCCACACTCAGTGCCCATAGTGCTGCTAGTCAGTGCCCATCAGTGCCTAGATGAGCAGGCACTGATGGGCACTAACTGGCAGCACTATGGGCACTGATTGTGGGCACTGATGGGGGCACTGATGGCGGGCACTGTGGGCAGTTATGGCATTTTATTTTCCTCTTGTGTAATCAGGGCACTGGTGAATAGTGCCCTGATTACATTTCTCTGTGTCCCCGCTGATCGGCTCTCCTCTTCCTCACACGCAGTCTCTGTGTGAGCCGGAAGGAGAGCTGGCAATGAGAGATGATCGCATATGTTTACATTTGAGATCATCTCTCATTGGATGTTCCGATCGCGTGGCAAATGGCCGCTGTGATTGGCCATTCACCACGATCTGTGATTGGCTGTGTCCAAGGGACACGGCCAACACAGATTTTCCCTGATGCGCGCGCGCGGGAGCGCGCGGGGAGCCTGTTACTGGGAGGCCGTTTAAAGACGGTCTCCCGGAAATTAGAGCATGCGCTGTAGCCGTCTTTCGGCTATAGCGCGGGCGGGAACTAGTTAAAAAAAGTCCCTGACCCTTTCCAAAAACACAGAGGCACAAAAATGTATTGATGTGATCATGTTCCATAGGAACCTATGTTAAAAAATGTAATGCAACTCTGCAAAAAAAAGAACAAATCAGTATGAATGAAGCCTTAGGCTCCATTCACACCTATGCATGTTGCTTTTGAGCATTTCTGCAGTGCTTTTTGCGTTTTTTTACGATTTTGCTGCAATTTGCATTTTTTATGGGTTTTTTTTTGGGGGGGGGGGGGTGAGGGAATGGATTCTAAGCCTGCGGGTACAATTTATAGTCGTGCGATTTGAGGCCCAAATTCAACCACTACTTTAGCACTACTTCTGTGAGATTTGTAATGATTTGATACGACTTCAGTGCTATTTTATGAGAGGGGCTGTCCATGTCACAGGGAGAAACAGTGATATTATGAACAAAAGTTTACCTAGCAAAGGGTTAATATTTAACTTCTTTCAGGCTCAAGTAGTGCTGATATAGACACAGGTACCATTTTCAGGATGATTTACATTATAGTCTATGGCAATGAAATTGTGCTGAAGTCCTGAAAAAGTAATACATGAACTACTTCTTAAGCCTAGGTTCACACTAAGGGGGGTTTGGAAATGGTGCAAGTTCGGCATTTTCAGTGTGACTTCCGGGCCGATTTGAAAGACATCTGTGCGGGTTCCTGCACAGATATATATTGAAATCACCCCCTGAAAAAGTAGAGCAGAAACTACTTTTGGGAATCGATGTGTCGCAGAGATTTGGACGGTGCCATTGCTGCCAATAGGCTCAGATTTGACAAATCGTGAAAGTGGGCTTACTTGTACTACTTGAAATTGTATCTATTAAGACACTGCCATAGAAATACATTAGATGCTATTTCAGTTATGATTTGTAAAGCGTATGTCCTACCTGAAGTCGTATAGCTGTGACCCAGCGCTAACACTCTGATAGGGACCCTGATGTAAAAGGAACTTTGATGTAAAAGGAACTTTGATGAGTTGTATGTTGTTTATTTATTTGTATATTTTTGCTTTGTTTAATCCCCGTTCACACTGGGGCGACCTGTGAGGCGACCTGGTCGCCTCACAGGTCGCCGTAGGTCGCCTTCCATAGGGAAGCTGCGGACCCGTTCTAATAGGAGCAACACAAGTCGCTCCGACTTAGAAAAAGGGTCCGGAGCTTCTTTGGGGCGACCCGGAGCGACTGTCATAGACTTCAATGTTATGAAGTCCGTGCCGGCCGCTCCGAGGTCGCGGCGCGCTGCTCGCACCGCGACCTCGGAGGTCGCCCCGGGAAGTCGGATCGCCCCAGTGTGAACGGGGCCTTACTATCATGTTGATTCCAAAAAGAGCTCCAAGTAAGCCTAGGTTCACATCAGCGTGGAACAGGAACATGCTCATAATGGCATGCGTTCTTGACTCACAGGCAAAATATACTGGTCTTTAGCAGATGCTCAGGGATGTCCATTAACCACTTCAATACAGGGCCCTTTCACCCCCTTCCTGCCCAGGCCAATTTTCAGCTTTCAGCGCTGTCACACTTTGAATGACAATTGCGCAGTCATGCTACACTGTACCCATATGGAATTTTTATCATTTTTTCACACAAATAGAGCTTTCTTTTGGTGGTATTCCCCACTGAGTTTTTTTTATTTCTTACAAAATGAAAAAGAAAAAAGACAGAAAATTTTGAAAAATTTTTTTTTCTTATTTTCTGTGAGTAAATTTTGAAAATAAGTAATTTTTCTCCTTCACTGATGTGCGTTGATGAGGTGGCACTGATCAGGTGGCATTTATGGGCACTGATGAGGAGGAATTAATATGCGCACTGATAGGTGGCACTGATGAGCACTGATAGGCGGCACTGATAGGTGGCACTGAGAGGTGGCACTGGTGGGCACTGATGGGCGGCACTGATGGGCAGCACAGATAAGCAAGCACTGACTGGCAACACTATGGGCACTGATTGTGGGCACTGATGGGCATTGGTTGGGAGGACTTATGGGCACTGTTTTTTTACTTTACAAAAATCAGGGCACTGATGATTAGTGCCCTGATCACCTGTCCTAGGCTCTCCTATGAGGAGGAGCCGCTAATCGGCTCTCCTCGCCACACACTCTGACAGTGTGAGGCAAGGAGAGCCGATAAACGGCACTTCCTCATTTACATGTGACTGGCTGTGATTGGACACAGCCGATCACATGGGTAAAAAGCCATGTCATTGACTCTTTACCAAGATCGGGGTCGCGCCGTGTCCTAGCAATACGGTGCAGCCACGATTGCCGTACACGATTGCCCGCGAGAGAGGCTATTCTGGGGTGCCGTCATATGACCTCGTCCCAGAACGAGAGCCGCACCGTTCCGCCGTCATTGGAAGTAGTTACAGTAGAACTATGGGCAAAACTTTATTTTTAATTTTGAATAGAGTTATGCTGGCCATACAGTATATGAAAAATCGGCCAAAATTCGGTCATTGCGACAGTTCTTTAATTTTTCAGCCAGTTAATTGGCACGAATCGGTAATCGGCTGTGATGTTTTTGAGCCGCATAAACGAAGGACAAGTTTGGAAATTTCCTGCTGAACAAACTGTTTGAACTAGGTATATGTGAAAAAAACCAACAAAAAACTGATTCATTTTTGTCCATTGAACAATATATCGGTCATTACATGATGGCACAATCATTTGCTCTCACGGCCGAGTGTTCATTTTTTAAAAATTAGTTTGAACAATTTTTCGTATTGTGTATGGCCAGCATAAGGGAGGGTTATAACCCCTATCAGATTTTTTTTTTCACCATCTGTGTCCCATTGCAGAGATTTCCCTTCATGTTCATAACCATTGGGATGTCCCAAAGCAGTGTTGAACATGAGGGGTGGAAAAAACGAAAAAATTCCCAAGGCCAAACATTAGCCAAGCAGGCAACAGGAGCTCAACCAAACAACCGGAGCCCATATGAAAAAAACAATACACCCTCAAAGAGGATCAGGTCCTCTTAAACAGCTCCCTGCAAATCCTTGCTGCCAAAAGAAGCATCCGCAGATGCCAACACATCCACTTTATAAAACTTTGTAAAAGTGTGCGTCGATGACCAGGTGGCATTGCAAACCTCACTGACACCTGATGACGGAAAGCCCAGGAGGCACTAAGCACGTGGAGTAGAATGCGCCTTAACAGGGAAAGGAGGAACCTAACTCTGATGGCATAGGCCTGAACCACCATCTGTCTGCTCCTCCTGGAAATGCTCGCAGAGAAAGTGGACAACCCTTTTCGAGGTCCATCCGTGAGCATAAAGAGAGTCTGACTTCCTGAAAGACTCCGTAGCTGCCAGGTACACCTTAATTGCTTGGACCACATCCAAGGCATGCAAGGCAATTTCCTTTGGATGTTTAGGCCTAGGACACAGGTAAGGCAACACAATGTCTTCATTCAAAAAAAAATCAGAGACAACCTTTGGAAGGAACGACAGACATGGGCAAAGAACCACATTTTCCCTGTATATCACCAGGACAGGTGAATGACAGGATAACGCCGCCAGTTCTGACACTCTGCGTAGCCACTAAAAAGGCTACCTTCTGGCACAGTGTAAGCAAGGGAATCTTCCGTATATTTTCAAAGGAAGGCTTCTGTAGAGGTGAACACAACAAATTAAGATCCCGAGGTGGCAACGAAGCCTGCATTGGAGGAACCAAATGTCAGACACCCTGTATGTTTTCCCTGTATGTATTCCCTGTATGTATTCCCTGTATGTATTCCCCTGTATGTATTCCCTGTATGTATTCCCCTGTATGCATTCCCTGTATGCATTCCCTGTATGTATTCCCTGTATGTATTCCCTGTATGTATTCCCTGTATGTATTCCCCTGTATGTATTCCCTGTATGTATTCCCCTGTATGCATTCCCTGTATGCATTCCCTGTATGTATTCCCTGTATGCATTCACTGTATGTATTCCCTGTATGTATTCCCTGTATGCATTCCCTGTATGTATTCCCCTGTATGCATTCCCTGTATGTATTCCCCTGTATGCATTCCCTGTATGTATTCCCTGTATGTATTCCCTGTATATATTCATGTATGTATTCTCTGTATGTATTCCCTGTATGTATTCTCTGTATATATATCCCTGTATGTATTCCCTGTATATATATCCATGTATGCATTCCCTGTATGTATTCCCTGTATGTATTTTCTGTATATATATCCCTGTATGTATTCCCTGTATATATATCCATGTATGTATTCCCTGTATGCATTCCCTGTATGTATTCCCTGTATATATATATATATATATATATATATATATATCCATGTATGTATTCCCTGTATATATATCCCTGTATGTATTCCCTGTATATATATCCCTGTATATGTATTCCCTGTGTGTATTCCCTGTATGTATTCCCTGTATATATTCATGTATGTATTCCCTGTATGTATTCCCTGTATATATATCCATGTATGTATTCTCTGTATGTATTCTCTGTATATATATCCCTGTATGTATTCCCTGTGTATATATCCATGTATGTATTCCCTGTGTGTATTCCCTGTATGTATATCCCTGTATGCATTCCCTGTGTGTATTCCCTGTATATATTCATGTATGTATTCTATGTATGTATTCCCTCTATATATATCCCTGTATGCATTCCCTGTATGTATTCCCTGTATATATTCATGTATGTATTTCCCTGTATATATGCCTGTATGTATTCTCTGTATGTATTGCCTGTGTGTATTCCCTGTATATATTCATGTATGTATTCCCTGTATGTATTCCCTGTATGTATTCCCTGTATATATTCATGTATGTATTCCCTGTATGTATTCCCTGTATGTATTCATGTATGTATTCCCTGTATGTATTCCCTGTATGTATTCCCTGTATATATTCATGTATGTATTCCCTGTATGTATTCCCTGTATATATTCATGTATGTATTCCCTGTATGTATTCCCTGTATGCATTCCCTGTATGTATTCTCTGTATATATATATCCATGTATGCATTCCCTGTATGCATTCCTTGTATGTATTCCCTGTATATATTCATATATGTATTCTCTGTGTGCTCAGTGTGACCTCCGGACCCTCACTGGGATTATCACTGCGCGTTCCTCTCCCATAGCACGGCGCGCGCCCCCGTCTCTCAGACAACCGGAGATGGCGTCGCGCGTGCCCGCTGGTTACCCTGGCAGCCCAAGTCTCAGCAGCCACCTGTCCCCCCAACTCCGGAGCTCCGCCAGTGACAGTATGGGGGAGACTCTGCGCCTGCCCGGTGTATACCGGCGTGTGAGCGCCTGGAGTGAGAGCGGGGAGGAGAACATGGAGCCCGGGAGTCCCCGGCACTGGAGGAGACCCGCCTCGGTGCCCCAGCAGCTGAACGAGCGCTGTGAGGAGTGGAGTTCGGGAAGTGAGCGCTCCGGAGCCCGGGGGTACAGTGACCCGGAGGAGAGATCCCTGGGGGAGTACAGTGCCCGCCTATCCCGGGACTACGGGCGCCAGAACAGCCTGCTCCGGGGGATATTCCAGATCCACAAGAAGAGCTGTGACGTCTCCCTCACCTCCAGCCAATTACTGTGGACGCCCATTTATCCGGAGAGCCCAGGTGAGACAGGTGTGAGACAGGTGTGTCCCCATTCACCCAAAACAGGTCTGTGCCCTTCACATCCCAAACAGGTGTAAAACAGGTGTGCGCCCCTCAACTCTAGACATGTTTGTGTCTATCAGCCCCCCCCCCCCACAGGTGAAACAGGTTTGTGTCCCCCTCCCCTGGACAGCTGTGCCCCCCCGACAGGTGTGTGCCCTTCACCCCCTCCCCCCGGACAAGTGTGTGCGCTTTACTCCCCCAGACAGGTGTGTGCCTTTAACCCCCCCCCCCCGGACAGGTGTGGTGTGCGCCTTTCACCCCCCAGATAGGTGTGTGCCTTTCACCCACCTCCTGACAGGTGTGTGCCCTTCACCCCTTGGACAGGTGTGTGCCCTTCACCCCCTGGACAGGACAGGTGTGTGCCCTTCACCCCCTCCCCCCGGACAAGTGTGTGTGCTTTACTCCCCCCCCTCCCCCAGACAGGTGTGTGCCTTTAACCGACAGGTGTGGTGTGCGCCTTTAACCCCCCAGATAGGTGTGTGCCTTTCACCCACCTCCTGACAGGTGTGTGCCCTTTACCCCTTGGACAGGTGTGTGCCCTTCACCCCCTGGACAGGACAGGTGTGTGCCCTTCACCCCCTGGACAGGACAGGTGTGTGCCCTTCACCCCCTGGACAGGACAGGTGTGTGCCCTTCACCCCCCCTCCCGCACAAGTATGTGCCCTTAACCCCCCCCCATCCCCCCGAACAAGTGTGTGCTTTTCAACCCCCCCTGGACAGGTGTGTGCCCTTCACCCCCGACAGGTGAGTGCCCCTTCGACCCCCCCGGAGAGGTGTGTGCCTTTCACCCCCCCCGGACAGGTGTGTGCCTTTCACCCCCCCCGACAGGTGTGTGCCTTCTCCCCCTCCGGACAGGTGTGTGCCTTTCACCCCCCTCCAGACAGGTGTGTGCCTTTCACCCCCCCCATACAGGTGTGTGTCCTTCACCCCCCTCCGGACAGGCGTGTCCCATTCACTCCCAGAGCCCATTTGAGACAGGTGTGTGCCAGTCACTCCCCCTCGCAAGACAGGTGTGTCTTTATGCATCCTTAGAGCCAGGTTAAACTCCTCTGTGCCCTTCACTCCCCAAAAAGGTATGTCCCAACCATCATTCAACCCCAAGAGGTGTGTTCCCATTCATCATGAGAGTCCAGGTGAGACAGGTGTTTGCCCCTCACCCCCGGAAAGGGGATGTCTCCTTTTTCACCATGAGAGCCCAGGCAAGAGTTGTGTGCCCTTCACCCCCAGACATTTGTGTGCCCTTCACCCCCAGACAGGTGTGTGCCCTTCACCCCCAGACAGGTGTGTGCCCTTCACCCCCAGACAGGTGTGTGCCCTTCACCCCCAGACAGGTGTGTGCCCTTCACCCGCAGATAGGTGTGTCCCCATTCAAGCCCAAACAGGTGTGTATCCATTCCCCAACAAACAGGTGTGGACCCATTCACTCCCAGACAGGTGTGTGCCATTCACCCCTAGAAAAGAGTGTTCCCCATTCAACCCCAGACAGGTGTGTTCCGCTTCACCCTCAGACAAGTGTGTCCCCCATTTACCCCCAGACATGTATCTCCCCTATCTCCCAGAGACAGGTGTGTCACCATTCACCACCAGAGCTCAGATGAGACAGATGTGTGCCAATCACCCCCAGAGCCCAGGTAAGACAGGTATGTCCTCATTTACCTTGAGACCCGCTGGGTTGAAAGAAATAAAAAATGGATAGTGTGTACCAGAGTTTGGCACCGGGACCTCTAAAGATTGACAGTTTGCCATAACAATAGGGTGGGAACTTCCGCTGATGCCTACTTTGCTATTGCAACCTTTTATCAACAAGGTGCGCCAGCGTAATTACTGCGCAGGCGCAAGCCAGCTGCATCGAATCGTGGAAGTACACAGGAGTGCAGGAGTGGGCTTGCCCACGTCCTCGATGACTCCTGCCTGGTTCAGAGATTGGGTAAGAGATTACTGATTTATAAGTAATAATAAATAAATATATATATGACAGTATATATATACATACAGTATATAGACACACACACACACACTATATAGGCTATTTTTGACCTGTCCTCTAAAAATCATTTCCTAGGTCAGTGCTCTAAAGGTAAGGGTGTGTGTGGCCAAACATAGCTGGGATATATAGTTTGCATGCCACTAATTTACGTTGATATTACAGATTATTTTTATCAATATTTTCAACAGGCTTTTAGTCTTATTTTCTTTTTTAGATGTTAAAATAAAGTAAGGTTAATAAACATGAGTGCTTTACTATTGACAGTCATAAGGTGTTGCTTTACAAGAAGTTGTTTTTACAGATTTCTGTGTCCTGGCTGAAGAAGGTTACCAATTTCTACATCCTGTTAAACTTTGTAATGGCCTAAAGGCAGCGTGCAGCCAAGCATATCTTTCAGGACCTGATTGTGCTCTCAGTCCTTTCAGTCCTTGCATAGAATATGTTAATTGGGTGCATTGTGTAAACTTATAGCAGGAGTTCCTGTTACCTATTAGAGTAGCGTCCAAACATTAGGTAACTAACTTATAATACTACCACCTAGAAACAGTCCAGGATATCTAAGAAGAAAAGAAAGGATCCTAACATTATTTCTCTCGAACAAGGAAGTTATCAATTTGATCTTTATTGTTTTCTAAGAGCTGCCAACTGACAGAAAACTTTGCAAAAAAAAACCCCACTGTAATTATGGCATACACAGTTTGTAATTTCCTTCCTGCATACCTTATAAGCTATGTTAAAGGCATAGTCCACCGATTGAAAAAAAAAAAAAAAATTCACCAACATTGATAAAATAAAAAATGTGCATTTAATTCTTAATTTCCTTTGGGCCTGCAGAGCATTGCAATTGCGATCAGGTGCAATGCACAGGCTCATGCATTGTTTACCACCAGCCTCATGTCCAAACAGAGGTATGGATCTTCTGTTACGGGGCTTCAGGAAGCTCTGACTGAACTTTTTTTTTTTTTTTTCTAAATCTTTTTATTGGGTGAATGAACTTTAAATCCCTCAGCAATAATGTTAAAAAATGTTCTAAATGTTCTCACAGAGCACCTTCTCCTGGTGTGCTCTGTGAGTCCGATGGGAATTGTAGTATCTGCCATTGATGGAAACCCAGTGAGTGGATGAAGGTTAAGGCTGGGTAGCTAAACTTTAGAGTTAAAAGGCATTAAAAAAGAGGTAAAAATGGACACTTAAAAAATATAAGGCAGAGGGGTCATTGTGGGCATTCCATCACCACAAGGAATGCAATAAGAAATGTAAAAGTGCAATCAGGGCAGCTAAAATAGACCATGATAGATACACTGAGGGGAGTAAAAAAATTCCCCAAAAATGCTGAAACATATTCATAGTAAGAAAATGAAGTCAGAGCATATTATCCTAATAGAGAAGAATCATAGGAAGTTTCTTACAAGGATGAGGGACAAGGAGAAGGCAACTGTATTAAATGCATTCTTCTCCTAGGTTTTTACATAGGAAAAGGAGGGGTATAATAATCCGACTGTATTGTCAGTAACACAACACAGAATGTAACCTTGTGGCTAACAGAGGCCATTGTAAAAAAAAAAAACCTTGAAAAACTTAAATAAATCACCAAAACCAGATGCCTAACAGTCAAGAGTATTCAAAGAACTTTGCCAGGTTTTAGTCAGACCTATATTCCTAATTTTTATGGACACCTTAGTGACTGGAGTGGTACAAGCTGATTGGCGAAATGTCAACACAGACTAGTCAGCCCAACATCAATAGTATGTAAACTATTGGAAGGGGTGATAAAGGACTATATCCAAGAATTTGTTTATAAAAACAATATCAGTAGTAGTAGTAACCAGCATGGATTTTTGAAAGACCAGCCTTTTAACATTTACTTGAAGTGAGCTGTCATCTAGATAGAGGAAGGCCTGTGGATGTGGTGTATCTGTATTTTGCCAAAGCATTCCATACAGTTCTCCAAACATGTTGGCATGGGAAAAAGTGTATGTACCTGGATAGAAAACTGGTTAAAAGAGCACGTCCAGAGAATGGTGATAAAGTGTACTCAGAATGGTCTGGAGTTGTACGTGAGGGACTCCAAGGCTCTGTCCTGGGACTCATTTTTTAAAAATGAATTTATAAATGATAGAGTGGTTGGTATAAATAGTTTAATCTCAGTGTTTGTGTCAGGTCACCTGTGGCCAGGTGACAACTGCACCCTGTTGGAGGCAGGGGCGCAGCGCAAGGTAGTGAACCCTACAGCAGACTGCTGCAGATGGACCGGAACGTGAACCCAAGATTCCCCAGGGTGCGGAGTCTAAGACCCAGCAGGTGTTCACCAGTGCCTCTAGTGGTGAGGATGGACTTCGCTGCAACTGGGCCCAGGTCGCGGCCCCTGGGGTCCCCCAGGTCACGCTCCGTAGGGAGTGAAGGGAAACAGCCACTCAGGACACACAGAATGGTGATGGGTAAGCCGAGGTCGGGGTAACAGGCAGACAAGGGTAGTCAAGGTACAGGCCAAAGGTCAGGGTAACAGGCAAGCAGGAATAGTCAGAGGCAAGCCAAAGTCGGTACACAGAGGAGTAGTTACAAGCACACGGCAAACAGGAAACTAATACTGTTGAACAGCAAGGCAGGCCTGCAGTGCGCTGGTTAATATAGGCTTCCTGTGATGACCTGGGCGGGGCAGGAACAGGAAGTAGAGATGATAAAAGCAGCCAGAAGGAAGAGTCTGGCCCTTAATGCAGACATGAGGAACAGGTAAGCCACCAGACATTATTGCATATCCATGACAGTACCCTCCCTCTTACGAGGCCTCCCCCTTCCCCGCCCGGACCCGGGTTTAGAGGGAAACTTCAGATGAAATCTTTTTAACAGACGAGGTGCAAAGACCTCCGATGCAGGGACCCAAGATCTCTCCTCAGGACCAAAGCCTTTCCAATGAACAAGGTACTGAAGAATGCCTCTACAGAGTCGGGAATCCAGAACTTGACTGACCTCGTATTCCTGATTATCCTCAGAGACCGGTGCCATGGTAGGGAAAGGACGAGAAAACTTATTGAGGACTAAAGGCTTCAGAAGGGAAACATGGAAGGAATTAGCAATTCTGAGGCTTTTGGGGATCTGAAGTTTGAAACAAACCGGATTCAGTTTAGAAATTATGGTATATGGACCAATAAATCTTGGAGCAAACTTCAGGGAAGGCACTCGAAGCTTGATGTTCCTAGTGGAGAGCCAAACTTTGTCCCCTGGCTGAAGAGAAGGTGGTTTACGCCTGCGGCGGTCAGCAAAGCCTTTGAATTTGTCGGCAGCTGCCTGGAGGGAATCATGAACTTCACTCCAGATAGAATTGAAGGACTCCTGAGCTGAAGCCAATGCTGGGATATCCGAAGAACAGGCCATGGGAAGCGGAAGTTGAGGATGTCTTCCATAAACTGCGAAGAAGGGTGTTTTCTGCGAACTGGTATTTACATGATTGTTATGGGAAAATTCCGCCCACGGAAGTAGAGAGGACCAATCGTCATGATGAGCGGAGACTAAGGTGCGAAGAAAAATCTCTAACTCCTGATTAACCCTCTCCGTCTGCCCATTAGATTGAGGATGGTAAGAAGAGGAAAAATCCAAGGCAATATTGAGGGATTTGCAAAAGGCTCTCCAGAAATGAGACGTAAATTGAACGCCCCTGTCGGAAACAATGTGAGAAGGAACCCCATGGAGGCGCAAAAATTTCTCTCCCTAACCAAAGCAGGAGCAGAAGGAAGACCAGGAAGGGGAACAAAATGAGCCATCTTGGAAAACCGATCGACTATCACCCAAATGACTGTATTACCGTCCGACAGTGGGAGATCGGTGATAAAATCCATGGCATTATGAGCCCAGGGTTCCTTAGGAATGGGCAAAGGCATGAGGAGACCAGCAGGAGCTTGTGTGGAGGATTTAGACTGAGCACAGACATGACAAGCCTTGACATAGTCTTTGACCTCTGAGCGGAGGTTAGGCCACCAGTAGTGACGGCTGATGAGCAAGAAGGAGCGGAGAACCCCTGCGTGGCCTGCCACCTTGGAATCATGCCCCCAACAAAGAATCTTAGTTCTTAGCTCAGTGGGGACAAAGGTCTTACCAGGAGGAATCTTCGAGTCCAGGGTGGTAGAATGGGCAATAATGCATGACGTGGGGATGATCGGCTCAGGTTCAGGAGTGGACTCCTCGTCCAAAGTGTCAAAGGACCTAGAAAGTGCATCAGCCCGACCGTTACAGGAACCAGGTTTGTACGTAATCGGGAAATTAAAACGGGAAAAGAAAAGACTCCACCTGGCCTGCCTGGGATTCAAACGTTTAGCATTCTGTAGGTACTGTAAATTCTTGTGATCTGTGAAGATCGTTATGGGGTGAGGAGAACCTTCCAAAAGATGACGCCACTCCTCCAGCGCCAATTTGATTGCGAGAAGTTCCGGTCACCGATAGCATAATTTCTCTCTGCCTGAGAAAATTTTTTGGAAAAGAACGCACATGGTTGACGTTTCTTCTCAAAGAGTTGAAGAAGAACAGCTCCCACCCCCACTGAAGAAGCGTCCACTTCAATAAAGAAAGCATCCCCAGGATTAGGTCTCCTCAAGAGAGGCCCGGAGACAAAGGCCTGTTTCAGATCATGAAAAGCAGCGACAGCTTCGGGGGGCCAGACTTTGGCATTAGCACCCTTCTTGGTCAAGGCGATAATAGGTGCAGCAATGGAAGAGTAATTCCTTATGAACTGCCTATAGTAATTGGTGAAACCAAGAAAGCGCTGTGTGGCCTTAAGACTAGCAGGAAGGGGCCAGTTGGTAATGGCTAAGACCTTCCCAGGATCCATACGAAGGCCTAAACTTAATACAAAGCATCCTAGAAATAGGACCTCAGAACATTCAAAGGAACATTTCTCCAGCTTGGCATAGAGATTATTCTCTCGAAGGCGCTGGAGTACAGTGCGGACATGGTTTCTATGGACATGCAGATTTTCCGAAAAGATCAGAATGTCATCCAGATAGATGACAACAAACTGGTACAGCAGGTCCCTGAAGATCTCATTGACAAAGTTTTGAAACACAGCTGGGGCATTACACAGCCCAAAAGGCATGACCAGGTATTCGTAGTGACCGTCCCGAGTGTTAAACGCAGTCTTCCATTCATCACCCTCTCGAATTCGAATTAGGTTGTACGCCCCTCTGAGATCCAACTTGGTGAAAATGGAGGCACCCTTCAACCTATCGAATAGTTCAGATATTAAGGGTAAGGGGTATCGGTTCTTAATAGTAACAGCGTTTAAGCCTCGATAATCGATGCAGGGTCTCAAGGTACCATCCTTCTTGGCGACAAAAAAGAACCCTGCTCCTGCAGGTGATGAGGATTTCCGGATGAAACCTTTCTCAAGATTCTCTGCGACATACTCAGACATGGCCTGGGTCTCTGGGATGGACAATGGGTAGGTACGACCCCTGGGCAGCGTTGCCCCGGGAACAAGGTCAATGGCACAGTCAAAAGACCTGTGGGGAGGAAGCACGTCAGCTGATTTCTTACAGAACACATCTCGGTAATCGCTGTATGCAGCGGGAAGGTCAGAAGATACAGATGTGGTGGCAACGGAAATTCTCTCCTTTGGGGTCACCTTGGAAAGACATGATGAGAAACATGAGGGGCCCCAAGCCAGGATCCGCCCAGAGGCCCAGTCCACATGGGGAGAGTGGAGCCGTAGCCAAGGAAGGCCCAACACAATGGGGTTAGAGATTTTGGGTAGGATAAGAAAGGATATCCACTCCTGGTGAAGAATCCCTACTGACATCCTAATGGGTAGCATCTGGAAGCGAATAGGGCCCCCTGGGAGAACAGTGCCATCAATTGCCGAGACCACCAGCGGCGTAGAGAGGGGTGAAAGGGTGAGCTTCATAGAACAAGCAGTTCTCCAATCCATGAAGTTGCCGGCAGCCCCGGAATCCAGATATGCAAGGGTCGACTGAGGAGAAGTGCTTACGTGGAGGCACACTGGAAGAAGAATACGGGAAGGTGATGTTTCTGGGTCCAACATTCCACCTTCTAAATGTATTACCCGAGCGTCTCCCGGGCGAAGCGAACAGGAGACACGAAGGTGGCCCTTGCCTCCACAATAGAGGCATAAGCCCAAAGTTCTGCGTCTAGAACGTTCTTCGGGGGTAAGTCTGGTCCAGCCCAGCTGCATAGGTTCCTCAACAGGCAGAGGATGCTCCACGGGACGGAGTGAGGGGAGCTCAGACTGGCTAAGACCTAGGGAGTGTTGGCGTCTTTTTTCTATGGACCTCTCCTGCAAACGAATATCGATCTGGTTGCATAAAGAGATGACATCGTCCAGACCGACGGGGATGGTTCTTCCCGCTAATTCGTCCTTCACTCGGTCAGAGAGGCCATGCAAAAAGGTAGCGACCAGGGCCTCATTGTTCCAGCTCAATTCAGCTGAGAGGATACGGAACTGGAGAGCATATTGTCCCAGTGAACGGGATTCTTGGCGGAGACGTAAAAGAGCACTAGCCGCTGAAGAGGCCTGAGCCGGCTCCTCAAAGATGTTACGAAAGAGCTTCAAGAAGTCGGGCAGGTTGGAAACTACCGGATCATCCTTCTCCCATAGGGGGGCAGCCCAGGCTAGAGCTTCGCCGGAAAGGAGGGAAATAACATAGGCTACCTTTGCCCGATCTGACAGGAAGTTTTGCGGCTGAAGCTCAAAATGGATGGTACATTGGCTAAGAAATCCCCTGCAGGCCTTGGAGTCTCCAGAAAAACGGATTGGAGGAGGTAGTTGCAGTGGATGCGAATCTGTGACTGGCGTGACAGGCCCAGCTACTGGTTGTTCTTGGGGTTTCAGATTCGGGGTCCCCAACAAGGTCTGAAGCTGTTCATAGCGGGAAGCCAGATCCCGTAGGAATCGCATCACCTGAGTCTGATTAGTTTCATGCGTCTCGAGTGTGTGAACTAAGCTCTGTAATGGATCATCTGGGGGGAGCGGCACGTCAGCCGGGTTCATGGCTGTTCAAACTGTCAGGTCACCTGTGGCCAGGTGACAACTGCACCCTGTTGGAGGCAGGGGCGCAGCGCAAGGTAGTGAACCCTACAGCAGACTGCTGCGGATGGACCGGAACGTGAACCCAAGATTCCCCAGGGTGCGGAGTCTAAGACCCAGCAGGTGTTCACCAGTGCCTCTAGTGGTGAGGATGGACTTCGCTGCAACTGGGCCCAGGTCGCGGCCCCTGGGGTCCCCCAGGTCACGCTCCGTAGGGAGTGAAGGGAAACAGCCACTCAGGACACACAGAATGGTGATGGGTAAGCCGTGGTCGGGGTAACAGGCAGACAAGGGTAGTCAAGGTACAGGCCAAAGGTCAGGGTAACAGGCAAGCAGGAATAGTCAGAGGCAAGCCAAAGTCGGTACACAGAGGAGTAGTTACAAGCACACGGCAAACAGGAAACTAATACTGTTGAACAGCAAGGCAGGCCTGCAGTGCGCTGGTTAATATAGGCTTCCTGTGATGACCTGGGCGGGGCAGGAACAGGAAGTAGAGATGATAAAAGCAGCCAGAAGGAAGAGTCTGGCCCTTAATGCAGACATGAGGAACAGGTAAGCCACCAGACATTATTGCATATCCATGACAGTTTGCTGATGATACAAAGCTAAGCATGGCAATAACTGTAGGATATAGAAACTTTGCAAGAAGACCACAATAAAATATAAAGGGATGGACAAATACTTGGTAAATGAGGTTTATTGTTGAAAAATATAACACAAGTTTCTTGCTAAGGGGTGAATTTTTGGGGGAATCCTGGATGGAAAAAAATCTGGGGGTCCTAGTAGATCACAGGCTCGGCAATCACATGCAATGCCAAGCTAAAAATTGGAAAGCTAGCAGAATATTAGCATGCGTTAAAACGGGTATTTACACTACCTAAGTGATAAGACTTTTGTGATGGACCCCGTACGCAAGAAGAGTATGTCCGCCATATAAGCTTCCCTTGCATGGTATCAGCATGATCCAAGATCCCTTAGCCCACCCAGTCACTTGTCGAGACATCAGTGTACAGTGGTAAGAAGCATAAGACTGTTTATTCAAACACAGGCACAAAGAGATATACACTCTGGTACAATTCCCCCTCCCCTTTGGCAGCTTATCCACATACACATATACATTCCATAATAGTTTGATCCCAAGGCAGACAGAAACAATAGAACAATGCGATACAGGCACTTAACAATAACAAAGTTCACAAATTAAAAATGAAAAAATAATAAGTATTGTCCAAATCCGAGATAAAATTTGAATCCAGGAGAAATATTTTGTGTTCCAACGTAAAAGGAAATCACCACTAGTATATCAATCACCAAAAGTAAATTGATAGAGTGGGCGACGGGCTGGATATTTTTTACAAAATCCAGCAGGTCCCCCCAGTTTGGCCAGCGAGTGGGCGCAGGCCTCAGCTCCGTGCTAGGTCGGCCATGACATAGCCCCACTGGGGGGCTGGCCTGTGAGTTAAATGTCTCACGAGGGCGCATACGACCTGGCCTTGGCCTGAGTCGCAGCGTTCCTCCTGGCTGACAGCCCCCTCATTTCAATAGAGAGGTGGTCTTCCCAGGGCGGTGCCCACCCTGTTTCCATTGTATGGTAAGTAGCTGTCCCCCCTTTTCTCCTGGAGGGTGGGACCCCTCCTCTCCCCACTGGGTGAGGTTATGAGCTGGCTTTTGCCACATGCTCTTAAGGGGGGCTTGTTGGGGTTGCTGCTGGCCGGGTTTTTTATCCTGGTGCGCAATGGGAGGTTAGCAGGGTTCCCCACCACCTTGGGGTGACTAGGGCAGGGGTGTCCTCTGGGCTCTCTGCTGCAGTTGTTGGGCTGGGGGAGTGGATGGTTTTGCATCCATGGGTCCGCACCTCATGTGCCGGATCCGGCTGAAAATTTTGGCCGCGATTTTGCGGCCTACTGTTTGGGAGCTATGTGGGGTGGCCTCAGTGAGGGTGGCTAAAGTCACTACCCTCCATTTGGGCATCTGCCCTCCCCTCCACTGCCCCTGTGTGGTCGGCTCTGCTGGGGTTAGTGCCCAAGCGGCTGGGCATCCACAAAAGTTTAGGCAGCGGCTTGCAGCCTACTAGGCCATGCGGCCGAGTCGGGCGCCTCTGTTGGGGGGGGCGGCGGCCTCAGCAAGGTTAGCTGAAGCCCTCGCTCTTCCTTTGGGCATCTGCTTTTTCCTCCACTGGCCCTATTGGCTGGGATCCATGCACTTGCATCTGGGCCTCCGCAGAAATGTAGGCCTCGGCTTGCGGCCTACTGGGCCAGGCGGCCAGCTTGGCGCCTTTCTTTGAAGGGGAAGCGCTGTGGGGGTGGTCTATTTTTTTATGGTCGCCATACCAAAGTAGCTGGCGACTGGGTGGAGCTGCCAGCGCGGTGAGGGTGTCCCTTGGCAGTGTTTTTACACTTCTCTGCGGGTTCCCCTGGTGGCTAATGGAGAATACTCAGATAGTGAGGATCATTTCTCTTCAATGATTCTGATTGAAGAGTCTTCGGCCTTTGAGGACCCAGCTGACAAAGGCATTGAGCCCGGTGTTAAACCATTGCTCTGGTGTCGCAAACTTTGACTGAGTGGGCTAAGCTTTTATGCCGTGACCTGGAGGGACAACAGCTTCCACCTGCCTTTGCTGAGCCGGCGGACCAACTTGTCTAGGGGCTGCAGTTTATCTGTGCAGCATCTTTGGATTTGACTTCCCTAGTGGCTCGGCTCTCTGTTTCCGCAGTGATCCTTCGGCATGTCCTTTGGCTAAAATGCTGGTCTGCGGACCAGACTTCTAAAAAAGCCCTGGCTGGTCTTCCTTTTCAAGGAGATCGTCTGTTTAGAGATACCCTGGATGACATCATTAAGGGTCTCACAGGGGGGAAGAGTACCTTTCTTCCACAGGCTACTAAGGGCGAGGACCCTCAGGGCAGACATGGGCCCTCTTTTTCGGCTCATAAGAAGTTTTTCGTCCCTCAGGATCGACTGAGAAGGAATCAAACCTTTTCAGGGCCTCCTCTGATGGATCTAAGCGAACATAGTCTGGCAAGTCAAGGCGGGCTCCTTCAGCATGAAGGTGTGCCCCCACCCGTATCTGGGGTGGGGGGACGTCTTCGCTGGTTCCCGGACCCGTGGACTTCCCTGGTACAAGACAAGTGGGTCCACAAAGTCAAACAGTCTGGATACAAGATCGAGTTTCATGCTCGCCCTCTGGAAAGGTTTTTTCCTTCCAATGTGCGACTATCCCCAGTCTGCTTGCTCTGCTTCTTTGGGGCAGTGCAAGATCTCTTGTTTCAGGTGGTGATTGTCTCAGTTCCGATTGCAGAACTTTTTCAGGGGTTTTCTCAGCCTGTTTACAGTCCTGGACCTCAAGGAGCTGAACTGCTTTGTGCGGGTGCAGAAGTTCAGGATGGAGTCCATTCGCACAGTGGTGCCTTCCACTGTATCAGGTGGATTTTCTTGCCTCCATAGAAATCAAATGTGCCTACCTTCACATTCCAATATGTGTCGGTCACCAAAGCTTCCCCCACTTTGCAGTGGGAGTGGACCATTGTCAGTTTGGGGTGTTACCATTTGCCCTCACCTCCGCTCCCTGGGTCTTCACTAAAGTGTTGGCCCCGGTACTGACATTGTTATGCCAACAGGGGATCGTGGTCCTGGGCTATTTTTTACAATCTCCTCTGCGAGCAGAGTCTTCTGCTGTGCTGGCAGAAAACCTGGAGATCATCATACGAACTCTGAAGAAGTTTGGCTGGATTCTGAATCTTCAGAAGTCAGCCTTGGTCCCTTCTACGAACCTAGACTATCTGGGGCTGACTCTGGACTCAGCCTTAGCCAAAGTATTTTTTCCCCTGGACAAACTTCAGACACTGCAGGTTGCAGTTCATCTCCTGCTGACCAGCAGATGGTTGTCCTTCCGGACTTGTAAGCGGGTGCTGGGCCAGATGGTGTCAACCTTTTTGAGGCAATCCAGTTTGCACAGTTCCATACAAAGTCCCTGCAATCGGAGATCTCACCACATGGGACAAAAATGCGCAGTCTCTGGACAACCAAATCCAGCTGAGCCGGGGTACGAGAGAATCCCTAATTTGGAGGCTTCGTTCTTCTGTGCTCCTGCAGGGCAAAATCCTCCCTACCCTTGTATTGGACAGTGGTCACCATGGATGCCAGTCTGTCCGGGTCAGGGGGCCTCCTCAGCGAAAGTTCTGCTCAGGGGGTCTGTACCCTGGAAGAATCCAGACTACCGATCAATGTTCTGAGTTACAAGCGATCAGGCTGTACCTGGAACATTGGATGGATCATCTACAAGGCTGTCATGTGCACATTTAATCTGACAGTGCCACAGCCGTGGCTTATGTCAATCCCCAAGGGGGCACAAGAAGTGCCCTGGCGGCAGTGGAGGTAGCCCGGCATTCCCAGGTGGGCAGAACATATTGTTCCAGCCCTCTCTGCCATTCCCTTTCCCGGAGTGGAAATTTGGCAGGCGGATTACCTCAGTTGGCAGGCATTAGTCCAGGGGGACTCTTCATCCAGAAGTGTTTCTTCAGTTGTGTCTCAGGTGGGGCACCCCAGAGGTGGATCTGTTGGGATCTCGGCTCAACAGAAAGGTACATGGGTTCGTGTCTCAGTCACGGGATCCTTTGGCAGGTGCCACAGGCATGCTGGTGGCCCAGTGGAGTCAGTATTCTCTGATTTGCGCCTTCGCTCCACTCAAGCTTCTGCCAAGACTTCTACAGGATCGAGGCAGGTTGCCGATGTTTCCTTGGAGGCTTCCCCTCAGGGAGGATCAAGGGCCAAAGACTCTTGGCTACAACTCAGGGTTGGCTACCCTCTCTTCAGGGTGTTTAACACTTGGTCCCTCCAGTGTGGTCTCCTTTACCTCAATTTGGTACTTTTGGTTCTCCAGCTTCCCTTTGAGAATCTGCAGGAGTTTCCCCTGCTTACCCTGTCCCAGAAGGTGGCC
This sequence comes from Pelophylax lessonae, assembly GCF_965119305.1. Lineage (NCBI taxonomy): Eukaryota > Metazoa > Chordata > Amphibia > Anura > Ranidae > Pelophylax > Pelophylax lessonae. The sequence continues at coordinate 236,364,787 of NC_138773.1, forward strand.
CTTTTGGTGGCTATCTCCTCTGTGCGCAGGGTGTCGGACCCGGCGGCGTTATCCTGTTGTTCATCTTATCTGGTGATTTACAGGGATCTGTTGGTGCTTCGCCCCTGTCCATCATTCTTTCCTATGTTGGTCTCTGATTTTGATTTGAATTAAGATATTGTGTTGCCTTCCCTGTGTCCCAGGCTTAAACATCACCCCACATCAGGGTGCCAGCCAGACACCCACCCACAGCAGGGTGCCAGCCAGCCACCCACCTACAGCAGGGTTCCAGCCACCCACCCACAGCCCTTGTGCCAGCCACCCACAGCCCTTGTGCCAGCCAGCCACCCACATCCCTTGTGCCAGCCAGCCACCCACAGCAGGGTGCCAGCCACCCACCCACAGCAGGGTGCCAGCCACCCACAGCAGGGTTCCAGCCAGCCAGCCACCCACAGTAGGGTGCCAGCCACCCACCCACCCACAGCAGGGTTCCAGCCAGCCACCCACAACAGGGTGCCAGCCAGCTACCCACCCACAGCAGGGTGCCACCCACCTATAGCCCCTCTGCCAGCCAGTCAGCTACCCACAGCTCCTGTGCCAGCCAGGCAGAGAGGACATGCCAGCCAGCAGCGTGCCACCCACAGCAGGTTGCCAGCCAGCCACCCACAGCCCCTGTGCCAGCCAGTCACCCACACACAGCAGGGTGCCAGACACTCACCCACAGCCCCTGTGCCAGCCAGCCATCCACAGCCCCTGTGCCAGCCAGACACCCACAGCATGGGCATGGGATTAGCAACTGGAAAGACCAAAAATAAGTCAAATCTTTGGGCCTATCTAAGAGTTCATCGTGTTGAATTATATAAGGCAGCACAGAAAAAACGAATTGAATCACAAAGTGAAATAACTATCCCAGACAACAATAACAGATATGTTTCAGAAAAAAACAGGTGGGCTAAATTCCAAAGGAAAATCCCAGCTGCTGGACAGGGTAATCGCAGAGATGATGGTCACTGATAACCAGCCATTTACAATGGTGTCTTACTCTGGATTTAGGCGGTTGATGTCCATAGCAGAGCCAAGTTACATACTGAAGAGTGAAAAGTATTACTGGGAAAGATTCACCAAAAAGTAGAAAATGCTGGCAACTCACTCTCATTCACAACTGACTGCTGGTCAGGATAAACAGAGTCACTAATGAGTCTTACATGCCACTTTATTGACAGTGGATGGACAAAAATGCAATTGGTGTTGAATACAAAAGTGATGCAAGGATCCCACACTGGGGAGTACATTAGAGAAATGTTTCTAGGCATGCTTGAAGACTGGGGAATAAACAAAGACACTCAGTCTTGTGCTTCAAGACAGCAGAGCAAACATGGTAAAAGAAATGAGGCTTGCTGAAGTGTCAGACCTCAGTTGCATGGCACACACCCTGAAACCTGTGGTAAATAATGGAGAGGAAACACAAGCGCCATCTGAGTGTAGCACATCAAGTAATTTATTAACAAAGGTATACAGGTACTCACAATTAAATATGAGTTGAAGCAAGTGTAGCACTGTGAAGCATATCCCCCTGTGGGAAGGGATGGATCAGGATGGCGGCTGCCGCTGGCAAGGATGTATCTGGTGGCTGTCAGTACCTCCAATTGTCAGCGGTGAGTCCGCGTGGCTGTCCGTGATGTGTACTTCTGGGTGCAGAGGGATTGCCAAGGCGACGCGTTTGCAGAGCATGAAATGAGGCCTTAAGAAGGAGCACATGCTCCGCAAACGTGTCCCCTTGGCAACCCCCCTGCACCCGGAAGTACATGTCACGGAAAGCTGCGCGGACTCACTGCTGACAATTGGAGGTACTGACAGCCATAGGGTACATCCTTGCCAGCCGCAGCCGCCATCTTGATCCATCCCTTCCCACAGGGGAATATGCTTCACAGTGCTACACTTTCTTCAACTCATATTTAATTGAGTGCCTGTATACCTTTGTTGATAAATTACTTGATGTGCTACACCCAGATTGGTGCTTGTGTTTCCTCTCCAGTAACCCACAAGGCCTCTCTTGCTTGAACACTGAGCAGCCGTTTAAAGGAGCCAACACAGGAACATCATCAAGGACTTCTTTTAACATTTTTATATAACCCTCATTGTAACTTCCATTTCCCCAATTACACCACAACATCCCTGGGATGCAGCCTATTCCATGTTCTTTGCGCCAGTATGATTTCTCATGTTTTTGTGGTAAATAATGGTCTGTTAAGCCAGAGAGGTTTGATTGATATAATTGGCATGCTGAAGAGGTGTGCAGGCCATTTCCATTTGCCAAGCAGCATTCAGGTGAGGTGCATTCAGGAAGACCTTGGCCTTCCCAAAAACAACTTGATTCAGGCTGTTCCAACATGATGGAACTCAACACTTCACATGCTGCAAAGAATACTGGAACAGAAGCGAGTTCTTCGCATCTATTCAGGTGAACATGGCGGATTTTCTTGTCCTACTGCTGATCAGTGGGACATTGTAGCCAATATCATTGAGACCCTCCTTCCCATAGAGGAAGTGACACTAGAGGTGAGTCATTACGACTCATCTGTGTCATCTGTCATCCCATCTGTGAGAGTGCTGAAGATGCTTCTTCAAGAGAATGAAGGACCCAACACACGTGGCACTAAAACATGTGAGCAGGTCATGAGAGACAGCCTCACCAAACGTTTTCAGAAGCATGAAGAGAATAAAAATGTTATGGCATGTCTTTTGGATCCTCGATATAAGAATCATGCTTTCTCTTCTGATGATGTATTGGCCAAAGCAAAATAGTGGCTGACAGAAGTTATTCAACAGGAGGTGCGGGAGGTTCCTGCCGAAATGTCAAGTTAGGAATAGCAGGATGCTGCAAAAATAGACAAACGTCCAAAAAGACAATGGACAGAAGGGAATCTTAATCGAGCTCGAATTGATGCCATGTTCAGTGTTTTATTGGGGCCTAATGTGAAGGATTCTTCTGAATCTGCAATAATCAGCCTGCATAATGAACTTCATCTCTATTTGAAGGAACTAGTAATTCAGAAGAAGTGGTGATCCTCTTCAGTGGTGGAAAGAAAATGAGGCACGCTACAAAAGGCTTGCTCTCATGCTTGAAGATACCTCTCTGCTCCTCCTTCCTCTGTACCACGTGAATGTGTTTTTAGTGAAGTGGCAGCAATATATGAAAAAAACAGAAGCCATTTAACAGGAGAACATGCTAAAAAAATCAAGGGTGGGGGATACTGCGCTTCTGGGACGTTGATAATTAATCTACTATAAATATAATCAGGTTTGTCCCATTCACAGTTTTTATACACTTTAACCTGATTATATTTATAGTAGATGATTAACAACGTCCCAGAAGCGCAGTATCCCCCACCCTTGATTTTAGTCTGACACTGCATGGTTACTACCAGTCTCGGTACTTGCAGCATCTGGGATAGGCCCCTATAGTCTTTGAACCTAATCTTCCCCAGACAGCACAGGACTCATCACACACATCTCTTCATGCTAAAAAAATGTTGAAATGTTATGCTTTATGCACTATAATATTGTTCTACTTAACTGGGAGTATTGAAGTAAGTGTAGTGTCCACTGTCTAGGTTTTGCACTGCAGTAGTGATTTAAATGTAATCATTGCAGTGATAGCACTGCAGCAGCTCATGCCTTGTTTCTATGTTATGGGAAGCCTTCAAAATGTTATTATTTTTCAAGCACTTTATTTTTCACAGTTGTCTATATCTAGGCCTCATTCGGTCACACCATGGTGTAGAGAGAGATGTCAGTTTTGCTGCACATGTTCTGCAAGTGCACAAAAAACAATGATTCTTCAATCTAATCTCCTTCGCTATGTGCCCTGTTCACACCACAATGTGGAGATTTTTTTCTGCGTCACCGTGTCGTATATGCAGTTTTCTGCACAGGATAAAAAAATGATATGATATCAACATCGGTGTGAATATAGGGCAGTTAACTTATGCGCATTGAAAAACTGATGTGTCATGTCAACATGCATGAAAACGGATTGAATCATGCATGAAAACTGATTTGAAATTGATGTCTCTGCAAGCAAAATCTGTGCGGTTTTCCCATCAGTTTTCATGCAGGTATGGTGTGAAGAACGAGCCCTTAATGTTAAAAATTTTAATAAACATTATCATGTTCAGTACCAGTGACTTTAACGGACGATTGCGCGGTCGTGCGACGCTGTACCTAAACGAATTTGACGTCCTTTTTTCCCCACAAACAGAGCTTACTTTTGGTGGTATTTGATCACCTGTGCGATTTTATGATCATGTGATATAAACAAAAAAAAGTGCGTCAATTTTGCGAAAATAACAATATTTTTCACATTTTTTTATATGAAATTCCCCCTAAAAAAAATGTCAAAATCAAAATTTTTTAACATTTTCGGCCAATTTGTTTTATGCTACATATGTTTGGTAAAAAAAATCACAAAAAGCGTATTTTGATTGGTTTGCGCAAAAGTTATCGCATTTACTAACAAAGGGAAAGATTTTTGTCATTTTTGTTGTTTTTTTTTTAACGCGTAATGGCAGTGATCTGCGATTATTTTGCTGTATTGCGGCGGACAGATCGGACCCTTGACTGACATTTTTGACACTTTTGGGGTTACCAGTGACATTACTACAGTAATCAGTGCTATAAATATGCACTGTTACTGTAAAATTGCACTGGCAGTGAAGGGGTTAACTTTTTTGAGAGGGAGGGGTTATGTGTGTCCCTAGAGGCGTGATTCTAACTGTGATTGGCTGTGGCTTGAAGTGTAGGAACAGTGATCAACGGTCCTACATAGTAGAACCGTATGATCACTATTCCTACACAGGGGAGAATGACAGGCGGCTTGTTTACATTAGCCTCCTGCCTTTCTCCCTCTCCACCGACAAACGGGAGTGACCGGCGGACGATCGGGTCCGCCGGCCACACGCGCGGGGGGGTCCGCGCGGGAGCGCACCTCCGGCGGCGCACGCTCGCTCCTGAGACCCTCACAGGCTAGCGACGTAGTACTACGTCGCTTTGCCTGTGAGGGGCTGACCGCCGCAGTAAATAGTTGTGCGGCGGTCGGCAAGCGGTTAAATGTACAGAATATTGGCATCTAATATCAGCTATTGGCCTGAAGGGTGACAATCGGCCAATGAAAAAACGATATCCGTCAATCACTAGTGAGAACCTGTCAGGTTTTATGTTATCTGTCCTTTTTGGGGAGGTTTTTTTTTTTCATTTTCAGTCCCGGTGGCCACACAGAAAATGCGGGGGGCGGGAGAATCCGTACAAAAGGTAGCAGCAAAACCTCAGAAAATTCTAGGTAATTTTGTAGGTATGAGGTGGTGAGAGGTATAGCGTCAATAATATTCACCTTTTTAGACTGTTTGTTTTGAGCTGTGTTTTAAAAGTCAACCCACAAGTTACATTTTAGTTTGGCTAAATAGTAATGAGTACTGAACAAAATGGCTGTTATAAGGTACAAAATTCTCTTAAGCAGGCAAGTAATTTTACTAAAAGGACAAGAAATGGGGATGCGCATACCAACGCACCAGTGGCCAATAAGAGAGAATCAACTTTTGTTGGTTATAAAGTATAAAATGGAAAGGAAGTAGAAGAAAATGAGTGCATGTGTATACTTATAGGATGGGAAGTATATTGATTCTGTAGGAGAGCAGAATATAGAAAAATACCCCAATGATATTAATCAGCTATTCTTTTTAAGCTTATCCCTATGATATAGAAATATACAGTAAATAATCACTATCTATAGGGAGGCCTCCTCAGACAGTTTGACTGGCCAATTACCATGTCATACATCCAAGCCACTCATTGGTCTCAGTCAAAAAAGGGGTCTCATATCTTCATTATACCTACCAGGCAATTTGACTGGCCAATTACCGTGGGATGGTGACTTGCATCCAAGCCACTCGTTTGTCTCAGTCAAAAAGAGCCCTCATAACTACATAGAAAAAACAGTTTGTTCACCATCAGAATAGACCATGTGATACCCTAAGATATAAAAAAAATACCTTATCTCTACATGTTTCGCTCACTAAATGAGCTTCGTCAGGAGTACCGTAAAAAACACCAAAATCAAAATGATGGGACAAGCAAACATAAGGTCCATGGGGATGAAAGGAAAATGGCAACCTAATATTTGGTCACCCTGTGTTTATACAATTATAAGCAAAATGGCCGCTTTGCGTCCACGTGTCATGACGTGCGTAACGTCACTGCGAAATAAAGTCATCACGCAATCACAAATTGAAGATTGAAGGGTGGGAACCTCTGTCAGGTTTTAAGTTATCTGTCCTTTTTGAGGAGTTTTTTTTCCCATTTTTAGCCCTGGTGACCACACAGGAAATGCAGGGGGGGGGGGGATCTTCTCAAAAGGTAGTTGCAAAACCTCAGCAAATTCTAGGTAATTTTGTAGATATGCGGTGGTGAAAGGTATAGCGTCAATAATATTCAAGTTTTTAAGCTGTGTTTTAAAAGTCAACCCACAAGTTATATTTTAGTTTGGCTAAATTTTAATGAGTAATAGCAATGAGTAGGGTAATTGACATACCTTCTTTTATTTCTCAGGAGATATAGCAGCAGGCGTTGCAATTGAGTTTCCTGTTAACCTGCTGCAACCATTAACAGGGGGCCTTTCTCTTGCCACTCTAGTCTTCCTTTTTGCATATTAGACAATATGCAGTGGTATGGCGATGCCAAAGGAGAAGAATAGAAGAAACCACATAGGCAGCAGTTAAGTGTAGAGGTAATGAGGGAACTTTAGTTTTACCTTTAGGCTGATTCCAGGCGAAATTTAGATGCTTGCACCATTTGCATTTAAAAAAATAGAAATTAAAGCTGTACTCCAGTTATGGATTTTGAATAGTTCTGTTGGCCCAGCCTGGATCAATGTAAGCATGCATACATCCTACCTGCATGACCACTGTGGAAGCAGAGAATTACTGTAGTAGTTGTCAATACTACAGTGATCACTGCTGTGCTTCAGATCAATTCCGAGCGGCTGCCCTGCTGTAGAGTAACCACAGGAGGTTGCTCATCAGCATTGACACTATTCCCAAAATGCTTTGCATTTTGTTTTTGATGACTGCATGCCATTCTCTGATTGGAGAAGATGGAGATTGTGATGTCACTGCCATGCCTACTTCCCCCCAAGGAACAGGACCCAGAAAACAGTGGCATCCACAACAGTGGCGGTAAGGATGCTCTGCTTCCACAGAAGTCACACAAGTATGGCATGTGCATGCCTACATTGGTTTAAGCTAGACCAATATAGCTATTCAATAATGTCCAAACCTGGAGTTCAGATTTAATGATTACAGAGCTGCATTAAAGCGTAACTCCACTTTTGTTGAGAAAAAAACATGCCCCTCTAGGGTGATCTCTGTACATTTAAAACGATTTTTAACAAACTTTGTTGAATATTCCTACCTTTTGTTATTCTGAAGAAATCCCTGTGTGTTTGTCTGTGTCCATGTGGGACAGTAAGTCGAATGGAAGTGGTTTCAAAATTATCAATCAGCTGTGCACCTGCAGGGCTCTAATGAAGAAAGCTGCTGGGTCTGCCCTTTAGATGTGATTTCCTATTGGAGGTATCTCACCAAAAATGAACTTTTTGTTGCATGGGGATCTTGAAATCTGACTTGTTTCTTCGTGCGGACTTCTGGGAAAATCAGTGAGCCAATCTTATAAGCAGGAAATTATATTCTGTGTACAGAACACCTCCAGGTAGCCATATTGCAATTAATTTTCAGAAAATTACAGAGCTGTAGATTGCAAAGGAAAGGTAATTTTTAATAACATTTGATTATATTAATACAGTACAATTGTAAATGTTATCTTATTATTATTATTTTTTTTTATTTGCTATTTTTTTCACCACAAAACAGGAGTTACCCTTTAATGTATTTTTTTCTAAAACTAGGGTTTGGCTTTTTAACATTTTCTGAAGTGAAAATCATAGTGCAGAGATTACAGAGCTTTCCTGAAGCAAGTGCCATCCTAGGAGCATTAAAGGGCCCTGGGCAAGGCAGGGCACTGGGGCCCTGCCTACACAATCACCCACGAGAATAAAAATGCAAATTATCAATAAGGCGATATTTATTGGTACAGCAGTGCCAGGCTAATGACCGCTTCCAAGTTCGGTGGCTGGGTCCAGTGAAAACGCACACTGACGGGAGTCAGACTCGACTGTCCTGTGTGTGCCTGTTCCCGTGGAGGCAGATATGCATTCCAGCAGTTGTGGGCTCCCCAAGTGGCCTGACAGCAGAGCAGGGCCGACAGCTGCTTGCCACCTGCTAAGTTCGGCAGCGGGATGCACACAGAAATCGGGACTAATGCTTGACTGGGGCTGAGTCGCTGGGCAGGTGAGGCCCCCCGGGCAACTTCCCAGCTTGCCTATTCGGTAAAATGGCCCTGCCCAAAGCTCCCATTCTGAAAGAGGTCTGCACAGTAGACAGTGGCTCTACTGTTGACTTCTAGCCCAATATACATAGAAGCACAAGACCAGGAGGCAAATGTTCCCCAGGATTCATTCTGGTCTGGTGATCTGATGATCATTGCAATATTTATTTCCAGAAGTCCAAAGGCAGTAATTCCTCACTTTGGGAGCTGCTGGGTTATAGCAAGAGCTATGACTGCAGATTTTACCTGCAGTGCCATCTCTTTTATAATCCTATAGCATTTTATAGCCATAAAATGCAGTGTTATCCTATTTAAAACATTGTATCATGGTCAGAATTCTGTCTACCTACCAATGTAAACAATGGCTGGACTTGTGTCTGGAACCTGTGACGATGGAAATATGGATATTGCCATTGAAAACTTTTTTTCAAGGGTGTAGGTTTCTGAACTGTCTTAAGATCTTGGTTTTGCAAGCTAGTGAGCCACTGACAAGCATGCAGCCAGTGAATCCTAAAAGCTCTAAATATATAACTTGCCTGCCTGGTTTGGGTTAGAGACCCACCAGTTAGAAAAACCAAGGAACAACCATGGAGCAGCTCCCAAATTTCTATTCTGACAGGTTCTCTTTAAGAGTCCCAGTGTTTATTCACAAAAGGGCCCCATCTACTCTGGAAAACCTATTTCATCAAAAGATCATCTGTCAACCAGAATCAAGAATTCTAAGGTCTGCGGTACATGATGCCTCATGCCTAACATCCATTAAAACTCAGGTCTGATGCATATGATGACATACATTTACGACACTCTGACATTCCGGTAATCCATTCCTTATTAGTAGGTTTATGAACTATACCACTATTATTGGTTGTATGCAGAAATTGACTCCCTTACTAGCTAGCTGGCATTGTGTACAGCAAGTGCTCTATACAATGCCGTTTAACTAGTAAGGGTCCTTTCACACAGGCTTTCAGCCCGGCGGACTCAGTTTTGCTCAGCAGGGATCGATCAACCGATCCCCGCTGAGCAGGTGGATGACAGCTCCGTCTCTGCTCTGTGTGCAGAGATGGATCTGTCAGATCCCCGCTCTCCTCTATGGGAGAGCCTGCTCCTTTTCATCCAATCATATCCGATCTGATCCTCGGATGAAAAATAGGGTTTCCATCTGTCTGGATTTTTACGGACAGGATCGGATTGGATAGCAGTGGGTGTCAGCGAACATGTCACCGCCGACATCCACCACTCCATAGGGGTGCATATGGAGCGTCCGATCAGGTTCTGCCTGAAAAACTGACAGTCAGGCCTGATCGGAAAGCCCGTGTGAAAGGGCCCTAAGGGAGTCAATTTCTGCATACAGCCAGCATATGAATCATTGGGGTAGATTTACTAAAACTGGTGCACTCAGAATCTGGTGCAGCATGGCAGCCAATCAGCTTCTAAGTTAAGCTTTGGCAATAAAACCTGGAAGCTGTTGGGGTCCTATGTAGAGTTGCGCCAGAGTTTTAGAAAATCAACCCCACTTTTTTCATACTGAAATGAAGTTATTGAAGTAAAACGCCCTAGCCTTCTTTTTGTGTATTGCAAAACACCACTTTCTATGATTTAATTTAAGACCCAAATTTGCCAGTCATGCAGATCATGGTAGCATGCTTTAAAACACCATAACAAAGACAGAAAGATCATGAAACATAATTCATTCTGAGTGTATATCCTCTTCTGCCCGGGCTCTCTGGGAACAGATGTGATTGAAATGGATACTCTTAGTCTGTTTTGGATACCTAAACTAAGACATCTGTCATTTTCTTCAGCAGGGGCTTATAATGGAATTGTATGGAGGAAGCTGAAAGTAATGGCAGTATATTATTCTGCATTAAGGAACATATACATATGATGCACAAATATGTGATTTTTGGCTTCTGACTTCCATCACTTAATCATGTGCAAGCACAAATGATATTTCATTTATTTTCCTTGCATGTGATTGGGTATTTTTTACAAAGTGATGCTTTACCTCATTTACTAACCACTTCTGGACCGGAAGGATTTGCCCCCTTAATGATCAGGTCATTTTTTGCGATTTGGCACTGCATTAGTATAACAGACAATTGCGCAGTCGTGCAATGCTGTACCCAAATAAAATTGATGTCCTTTTTCCCAAAAATAGAACTTTCTTTTGGTGGTATTTGCTCACCTCTGTGATTTTTATTTTTTGCGCTATAAACAAACAAACAAAAAAAAAAGAAGAGCAGCAATTCTGAAAAAAAAAACATTTTTTACTTTTTGCTACATAACATTCCCAATAAAAAAAAATCAAAATCAAATTGTTTCATCATTTTGGGACAATTTGTATTCTGCTACACATTTTTGGTAAATCCCAATAAGCGTATTTTGATTTCTTTGGTTTGTGCATCATGTCTAAAAACTAGGGGAAAGATTTGTGTCATTTTTATTTTTTTACTAGTAATGGCGGCGATCTGTGATTTTAAGCCAGATTGCAAAATTGCTGCAGACAGATCGGACACCTAACTGACATTTTTGACACTTTTGGGGGGGACCAGTGACATTACTACAGTAATCAGTGCTATAAATATGCACTGTTACTGTACTAATGACACTGGCAGAAAACAGGGGCAATCAAAGGGTTAAATATATGCCTAGGGGTGTTTTCTAACTGTGGGGGGGATGGGCTTATGGAATCAACACAGAGACCTGTGTTCCTAAATAGGAGGAACACAGGAGCCCTATGATGATTGCTGAGAGAACAACGGTCTGCTGTGTTTACAACAGCAGACTGCCGTTCTCTCTCACAATGGGGAGCAATCACGGGTGCCCAGCAGCAATCATGGCTGCCGGCCCCATTGATCAGCTTCCCCACTGGCGAATGGGCACACGCGCCTATGCCCCCAGGATCGCTCACGCGAAGCGCCGTATAGGTACGGCGATTCGCAGGAACCTGCCGCAATATATCTGCGGTGGCTGGTCGGCAAGTGATTAAGCTCTGGAGTGATTGCCTTTGCAGAGTGTAACTGCACTTACAAAGTGCACAGTCTATGTGCCTTTAGCAAATTAGCCCCAGTGTCTGCATTCGGATCCATGCTCCTGCTTCAGCTGCATGTCAAATTTTGACATGCGATTGTGTCTGTACAGCTGCTGCTTCTGCATCCACTTCTTCTACTACAGCCTGAACACAGCTACATGGTGGAGTCGCACGTAGCAGACAGTGACTCAGCAGAGAGGATGGCTCTCAACGCCCGTCTGAACGAGGCTTTATGTGTTAGCGCATGTATGCATACATGCATTAACCATTAGAACTGTATGCGACTAAACAATGTATGCATCTAAATGTGTCCAAGCATGGGTTCTTTAGGGATGTATTTTTATTTTTGCTAGCTCTGCCAGCAAGAACCTGCATTCTGTTGAAAAATATGCTTATGCCCGTGTGATTGAAGCCTTAAACCGGCCATAGGTGGAGCGATTTTCTTTCCTGCTTCCACGGGTTTCAGCAAAAAAAATCGCAAGATTCCCCCATCAACATAGGCAGTGCTGATGGGGGGAATCCCTCCCCCAGAGCCATTGTGTTCACTGGACAGGGGGATCCATCCCCACCGGGAGAACACAGTGATTACTGCTAATGGATATAATAGCTGCTAGCAATAATCGCATGTAAAATACGACAGGCTGGTTGTACCCAAGTTGATCGATCACCTTAGGTAGATTCAGCTTGCCCATACATGATTCGAATCTCGGCCAGTTCAGGAGGGACTGACCGAGATTTGAACTGTCTAAAGCTGGGTTCACATATATGCGGGTCCAGTTTTGGTGCAGAGTCCGATGCGGTTTACATTCAGCGGTTTAGGAGCGATTCAGGTGTGAGTTTGACACTGAAATCACAACTGAACCATACTGTAAAATGCACAGGATCCTTTCAAAATTTGCATCGCAACCGGCCCACAGATATGTTCACATGTTGTGCTAATTGGATGCGGTTAAAAACGCATAAATTTCACATATGTGAACTGAGCCTTAGGCCTGGTTTTAGGCTAAGTTTTCTTGTGCCTCTGAAAAGTGGTATTTGATAAGCGGTGACAAGGCAATGTAATTCCTCCTCACTGCCTGTTTTAACCCTATAAATGCCACACCAACTTGCTGCATCTGCATGCCTTGCATGCATTTGCGGGGCAATTGAGGTGCATTTTCATTTTCCAATGGGTTGCATTCGACAGTACTCTCTGCTGAATGTGACAGGGAGGATACATTTTGCTGCTGGCAGGAAGAAAAGTGTTGCAAACAACACATACAAAAAATGCCCCTCCGGTGGCATTGCTTACTTTCTCTTCAACCTCATCAGTACCTCATGTCTCTGTTCCGCCCTGTATGAAAACCTGTGGGTATAGCGGCATACATGACAGAATGTAAATATATAAATCAGTGCAATCACAATATAAATTCATACTGTAAATAATATTTAAGTGGCTGCCGACAGCAAAAATGCTTTCACGTCATATAACTGTCATAAAACTTAAAGTGCTGCGCCACTTAAAACAATGAATATGAATGGTAAATACAAATTATAATATATTCAACCGTGCACATCAATAATGCAAACGATTGATAAATGATTAATAGCGTTTTAAACCTATTATGTGAACAACAACATTAGTCCATTGTAATTAATCCAAAAAAAATGTGCAAAATAGCAAATAATGTGCAAAATCAGAAAAGTGCAAGTGCTCTCGTGAACAATCCAGTGCTTGTGCTCCACCAGAAACGGATGGCCGCTCACCTCATGTTCTGACCCTGTTTCTCCAGCGGGTCAGAACTAGCAGTTCCCCTCTTGGGATAAAAGGCAGTCCTGGTAACAATGGGTTAATCGTTAGATCTGAGTAGAGGAGGTGATAGGCTGGATAGATGTTGGAGGACACAGGTCTTTCTGCGGTGACAACTCTGAATAAGGTGCGGAGGGATCCAGGGTGCACAGAAGGAGTGCAAGGATCATGGATACCTTGACTTATATTAACCCATCGTTACCAGGATTGCCTTTTATCCCCAGAGGGGAACTGCTAGTTCTGACCCGCTGGTGAAACCGGTGTCAGAACACGAGGTGAGCGGCCATTAGTTTCTGGTGAAGGAGAGTACAAGCACTGCACTTGCACCTTTCTGATTTTGCTAATTTTTTGCTATTTTGCACATTTTTTTGGGATAGTTGCAATGGACTCATGTTGTTATTCACATAATATGTTTAACACACTATGTATTAATCATTTATCAATGGATTGCATTATTGATGTGCACGGTTGAATATATTATATATGGTTTGAATTTACCATTCACATTGTATTAAGTGGCGCAGCACTGTTATTGAAGTTTTATAGTGCCATACATGCTTCCTGTGCCAGGGGCAGCTTGTGTTCACACCTCACTTCTACTATGCTTCCCGCACAGCTCCTATTCCTCCCCTCCTGGCAGCCAGTGAATGCCGTGTGCAGTGTGCTAGACTCAGAGAAATGATGTCACACACACACTGTGCTACATTGTTTATACTTATAAACAATTCCACCAATGACCAAGCAACCAGAACAAAATTACGGCATTGCCCAAGCACTTCTGGCAGTAGGCTGTCCCTGTTTATACTACAGAGGGATGAGATATTAAAGTGGCTATCAGTCACTTAATTTCACAAGCCTGTAGCATGTCAATCAGCACCTGACAACACTTAGGGCTCATTTACACTGGTGGTAAGAACTGCCACACCTCCGAAAGGCAATCCATGCTCAGATTGCTTTTCAGAGGCGTTTGACAGAGGGTGAGGAGGTAATATTGGCACTTTTCCACTCCAAGTACCGGCTCGGCTTTACTTGGCCCTGCTTGGTCCTGTTTGGTTTTCCACTTCATGGTACCGCATGGTACGGTGTTGGAACGGTACGGTACGGTTTGGTATGGTTTGCTTTTCCACTAAAGTAGTACTAAAGTAAGTGGGTGGGATAGTGGGTGGGATAACAACGATTCTCTGACCAATCAGTGGCTAGTAGTGACAAACAGTCAGTTGCATGCAAAGGATTGTGGGATATGGTACCGGTATGGTACCTCTTGGAACCACAATTGAGGTGGTACTGTTTTAGAGAGCCGTACCGTTCGGTTCCATATAGTGGAAAAGCGCCGCCGTACCGTACCGAACCGTTCCTACACCGTATCATGCGGTACCATGCAGTGGAAAAGCACAAAAGCGAGCCGAACCTGTTCGGTTCCATGCAGTGGAAAAGCACCAATATGTCACCTCCATACTGTCCATTTTAACCCCTTAAGCCTGGGTTCACACTATTGCGATGTGGGAACCAATACGATTCCAGTGCGGGAATAAAAGGTTCCTGCAGCATTTTTGTGCGAATGCAATGTGAGTTCAGCCATACAAACTGTATGACTGACTGAGTTCGCATCGCACAGACATCGCATGTAATTTGCACCGCATTGCTGATGTCTGTATTCGCAATAGTGTGAACCCAGGCTAAATGCCGCACTGTAAGTACACTCCTATGACCCACATGGAAAGAATGACCAAGCAAGCATTGACCATACTTCTCTTTGAAAGGAGAACTTCAGGAGTGATGTGCTTAAAGTGTTCAGAAATATGACTTTTAAAGGGCAGCGTAGAGCAGTGGTCAGGAGTGCTTTACATTCAGAGCTTCGGGGTCTAAAGTGCATAATGTGCACAAAGTGCAGGGCTCAGGAGTGTATAACTGAATACTTTATTATTCCCACAGAAAAATTTGTGCAGAGCTTAGGAAGCATAACATATTGAGCGTAGGGGTCGGAAGTGTATAACACACAGAGTGCAGACATCAGGAGCAGGTATCGTACAGAGTGCAGGGGTCAGGGGTGGTTATCTCACAGAGTGCAGGGGTCAGAAGTGGTTATCGTACAGAGTGCAGGGGTCAGGAGTGGTTATCACACAGAGTGCACGGGTCAGGAGTGGTTATCTCACAGAGTGCAGGGGTCAGGAGTGGTTATCGCACAGAGTGCAGGGGTCAGGAGTGGTTATCGCACAGAGTGCAGGAGTCAGGGGTGGTTATCACACAGATTTCAGGGGTCAGGGGTGGTTATCGCACAGAGTGCAGGGGTCAGGAGGGGTTTTCACACAGAGTGCAGGGGTCAGGAGTGGTTATCGCACAGAGTGCAGGAGTCAGGAGTGCGTAAAGCAAAGTCTTGTGTTTTAAGCACAGCAGGCAGCATAACTGTAGACAACCCTTCAGGTTGAAGATTGAAGGTGACAAAAGGGTTAGAGTGTTAGGAGACTGGTGGGGGGTAGCACAGGCAAGTTACTAGTAGTGAGAAAATAGGGAGGGATTTTGGGTCAGTTTGTTCTGCGTGAACTCGTGGCCCTCTCAGCCTGCATGTTTTCTGACAAGTCCCTGCCCTCCCGCCCTATTTGTAAAAATTTGGTGTTCTTACTCAGATTTAAAAAACAACCAAAAGAGCAAGACATTGTTTTGTATTTGCTAACTATTTTTAACTATTTTTTGTAAGGGAAAGCACTGTTTTATTATTATTATTTATATTGATGTCTATAGGAACTCATGTATTTCATTTTCTGAATACAAGAGGTGTCATTGGTTAATTTTAAATATATTTGTTATGGCATGTTTTTTCTTGTCACAGCTGGTAGTTATCCCTATTGTGGGCTGAGGTGGCAGGCCGCTGATGGAGTAAGTATAAACTTTATTACAAGAGTTGGTGCAACCTTACAGTTGGCCGTTTACTTGGTTAGATACTGAGTCATCCATAGAATTAGTGGCAGAAAGCCCGAATAAAGCCTAGTACACACTACTAGTTTTTTTTTTTTAGTTCAAAAACTGACAGCTCAGGTCTGAGCCGCTGTACTAACAATCCGATGTTAGTACCGCTATATCCCTGCTGTTCTATTGTGTTCTGACAGTGGGACGCCCCCTCCCCCCACTACAACACGCGGGTCAGCATTCTCAGCCATTGGCTAAGAGCGCTGACCAGGAGCCGGTCGGCAGACCTTTTTAAGTCACAAGCTTTCGACAGAAGCTGGCCTCTGTTGGACTGGCTGCCATACACATGGCCCGAATGTCGGCCGGTTTCTATTTAACCGGCCGACATTCAGCCCGCGTGTACTAGGCTTTAGTTCCTGAGCCTAACCTGAGCAACTGGAAGCTGTTTTTTTCCTGATAAAATTTGCTACAAAGGAAAGTTTGAGGTATGCACCGTAAAAGGGATTCTGGATTTAGTCATATGTTCTTGGTTTAATTGTTTATTATTTACATGGTATACAGAACTGTGCTAAGTACCAATACCTAACAAAAGTATCAACCCAATGGAAAAAAAATTAGATTGTCATTTTGGGTATTTATTCTTATGCATAAGTAAGGGGAGATGTGAACACTGGATCCATCATGAACAGTATGCGGGGGTCAGGAGTATTAATACAAGTGTCAGGAGTGTGTATCCCAAAGAGTGCAGGTGTCAGAAGTACATAGGACAGGGTGTACAACCAAAAATCACCTTCTCCTCCCAGTGCAAGTCCCCCCCCCCACCAAGGCCAAATCTTACCCAATCCTTTAGCAGTACGGATCTCTCTCCACAACCCTAAACCCTCCTCAGCACAGTTCCACTCCCAGCACCATCTCAACACAGACCCCCTTAGGACCGATTCCACCCCTTCCCACAGCACATACACCCTTTTCATCCCTTTTGTCAGTACTGATCACCCCTCCAGTATAGACCCCCACCCCCAACCCTAGCAGTGTAGACCTGCCCCTCCAGTACAGTGCTTCAGTTCAGGTCCCAACCCCCACCTCAAGTAAAGACCTGCTCCCTCCAGTATAGACCCCCTCCATCCCCACCATAACAGACCAACCTCCCTCTAGTACAGACTCTCTCCCACCAGTACAGATTCCCCTTCCTCCCTACCAATACAGACCCACTTCCCTGTACAGCTCTTCCCCAATTACAGACCTCCTCCCTCCAGTACAGATCCCTTTCCCTCCTAGTTAGTACAGGCCCCCACCTCTAATACAGACCTCCTCCACCCCCATCAATATAGATCGTTTCCCCCCCCTAATCTCACTAACTAGGGGCAATGGAGAGATGCAGTGGCAGCAGAAAGTTACCCCCTAGTCTTTGCATGGTTACTGGAGCCCGAGGAGCTTATCATGACTTTGCTTTTGAATGAGCTTCAGGGGTATTTACATATAAATGAGCAGATGGAGCACATTCATATGCAAAACAGGGACTGATTCATTCATATGTAAGTCATGCAATTAATAATTTGTATGCAAATCCAGTGACAATTTGCATAAGCTGTTGGGTACAGTGTGCAAGGCACAGCCTTAGTGGGACACTAAGCCCCTGTACATGGGACAGTGATAGTAGGGTGAAAATACCGTACAGTCCCACACAACATGGGACTAATGGGAGGTATAGGAAAAGCACAAGCAGGACCCTATTAGTGTTGCTATATCCTTGTCCGGTTAGGCTGGAGGTTTAACTTGTATCGATTCTGCATTACTGTACTACATCTAAAAGTTTGGAGTGTATTCAGTATTCCAGAGAATGCATTTACAATCCACATATACTGGCAACTGGGCTGCAGATAGTTAATTTGTATATTTAGTTGACCTGAACTGATAGAATAGGTTGGCACATACGTTTTTATCATGCACCTGCTACCTTTATAAAGCACTTATACTGCCTCTCCCTCGGCGTGCAGCTATCTTAAGTACATGAAGTTCTCTACACATCTGTTACTGTTATTCTTTTATGTAGAAAAAAAGTCAAACTTTTTGACATTATCTCTTTCCAGCTTAATAAGCCGATCTTATCTTAAAATGTAGCTCATTTTTTCTGACCAATAAGAGGTCATAAAGAAGGCCAGTAAAGTAGACTTTTGAAATAGTATACATTATTCATCTTGTTCTGTTTGGCATTTGCCAACTTTTTATGTATCTGTGATGTCTAGGGAGAAAGTATTAAATGTGTGTTCCTATGGGAATCCACTGCATACTGTAGTTTGTGACAAACTCACTCAGGACAGAGGCTTTTGCAGGGGACTGCACACTAGCCTCTTGCCTACTGTCTATGGACCCTGGCATTTATAGGAGCACTACTCTTTATGAGGTATTCTGGGGGGGGCGGGCTTGGTGTAATGTTACTTTGGATTCAAGTCCATGTCTACCCAAGACACACAGACCAAGGGACTTTAGGCCAGGGATCCTTGTTAAAGGCCTAGATGGCACATTACTGCTCCACACAGTCAGACTCATAGCAGATGGTAATCTCATCAACTCAAGTCACCTGTCTTTCACCCATTGTTAATTGTTATAATTAACGCACCTATTGTTAGAGTAATATGTTCTCATATGGGGTATATATTCTGTGTGACTTTGTTCAAAAAAGAGTTCCAGATTTGCAGCTAAAACAAGTTCTGACTAGTTCTTGGTTGCAATATGCGGCTATAATATCTGCTATCTATGTTCAAGACTTGAGGAAGCAGGATACTGACGGAAGCACTCAAGCACAGTGTGGGTTGGTTCCGTCACATTGTTGTCTCCAGAATGTTTGTATGAGCACAGAACTTCATCCCTTTATCCACTTGCCTACTGGGCTATTTCCCCCCTTGCTGCCCAGGCCAATTTTCAGCTTTCAGCGCTGTCACACTTTGAATGAAAATTGCGCAGTCATGCAACACTGTACCTATATCATATACCATTTTTAGCATTTTTTTTTCACACAAATAGAGCTTTCTTTTGGTGGTATATAATCACCACTGGGTTTTTTATTTTTTGATAAACAAATACAAAAAGACTGAGGCCCCGTTCACATACGAGCAACGCTACTTCCAGGGTCGACCTCCGAGGTCGCGGTGCGAGCAGCGTGCCGCAACCTCGGAGCGGCCGCCACGGACTTCATAACATTGAAGTCTATGGGGGTCGCCCCAAAGAAGCTCCGGACCCTTTTTCTAAGTCGGAACGACTTGTGTCGCTCCTATTAGAACGGGTCCGCAGCTTCCCTATGGAAGGCGACCTACGGCGACCTGTGAGGCGACCAGGTCGCCTCACAGGTCGCCTTAGTGTGAACGGGGGCTTAAGATTTTGAAAAATAAACGAAATGTTTTTTATAGTTTGTTAAAAAAGTTTGCAAACAGGTAATTTTTTTCTCCTTCACTGATAGTGCACAGATGAGCACCGATAGGTGGCAGTGATTGACAAAAAAGGATACACAGCGCAATTTGGGATATATAAAATAAAGTGACTAGTGCCAAAGTAATTATATAGGTGGGTAATAAAAATGTGCAATGTTGCAAATAAATAAATAACTTCACCCAAATGTGAATCTTACAAAACTATAATAATAGTGTAAAATCAAGTGCAAATATTAGAAACAAATATATTTACATTATTTAGTATAGCATAAAAATCAATCTTCACATCAATATATCTTGCAATGGTGCATAAACACATAAATAAATAAATCAATAAATAAAGTCGCCAGTGAAAGTGTGGTGTGCTTAAGTGCTCTTTAATATACAAATTGGTGACAATCCGTGCCAAAAGATAAGGTGCAATGGAGAGAGGGTCCTCTCCCCATGGATACTTCCACTTACTAGACTGCCAGGACCCCTTAGCAGTATTGCATGTGGGTCAAACTCACATAGTCCGGTGTGGAGTAGGATCTTCTCTTTTAAGGCTAGTCTTGTGGACTCCGATACCCAATCTTTCCTCTGTGGGTCAATAAGTGTGGGACCATATAAAGGAAAACTCACAATAGTGTAATCCCGTTTTGTAAACTTTATTGAATAATGCAGAAAATAAACTCACATTTCAGGAGTAATAACAAGCCTTGTAATGATACAATCTCCTAGGCAGAGAGGCCTTCCGGACTTGCGGTGACTGCACGGGCTGTGCTGGTCCCGGCTTGCGTTCCATCGAGAGCGGAAGTGACGTATGCTTCAAGCGTAAACCGGAAATTGCGTCAGTGATTGGCACTGAGGCTGCACTGGAGGGCATTGATCAGGAGGCACTGATGAGGCTGCGCCGATGGGTGGCACTGAGAAGTGGCACTAATGGGTGGCACTGATAGGCAGCACTTATAAGTGACACTGATGATGAAGCACTGATTGACAGCACTAATGGGCACTGATAGGGGCCACTGATAGGCAGCACTGATAAGTGACACTGATGATGAGGCACTGATGGGCACTGAAAGGTGGCACTGGTGGGCACTGATTAGCAGTACAGATGGGCACTGATGCCACTGGTGGGCACTGATTAGCAGCACTGGTGGGCACTGATTAGCAGTACTGGTGGGCACTGAGGGGACCAATGTCCCTGTAACAGAAGCTGATTAACGGCTTTCTTCCTTTTTCCTCACACTGTCAGCGTGAGGAGAAGAAAAAAAGCTGATAACCGGCTTTTGTTTACTTCCATGATCAGCTGTCTTTGGCGGACAGCTGATCATGTGATAAGGGCCACTGTGATTGGCCCTTTACCTCGATCTGTGATGAGCCAAGTCCCAAGGACTCGGCGATCACAGAGCACGCCGCCCGCAGCGTGCGGGCAACGCGAGAATGGGAAGACGTCCATGGATGCCCTCCTGGCTTTATAAGCTTGCGCTAGTCTTTCGGCTATAGTGCGAGTGGGAAATGGTTCATTATTAAAGCAGATGTAAACCCTAAATGAATGATTTTACTTGATAAAGGATTGTATATAGATATTTATATTTGAATTTTGTTGTCATCTTTTGTTTCATAATGTGTTGCTTATCAACCCTGCTAATCTCATACATATGTTTTATGTCTTCATGCACTCTAGCAATGCATGGTATTTCTTAAGACAGGTTTCCTGATGGTGAGAACAGTAGATCATGTCTGCATATAGTGTGGTAAAATGGCCCCTTGCAGTCTTCATCAGAATCTTCTGTGACAAAATGACAATGCAGGAGCACAATTGGAGGACAGGGAGGGAAATATCAGAAACGTAGATTTGCTTGATATTGCTGTAAATCACTTTTTTTCAACAAATTATCTTGGACTCTTGGATGTTTGCTCAGCGCTCTAATTGGGTTATAAGTACTGTATTTGGATTCTCAACTCTTGGTGCTTTCCCTGTTCTTGAGGATGGTCCCAGTTTTGTGGAGTGCTGCTGAGCTGGAGTCAGTGTGCCCAATGACAATTTCAGTGACTCTTAAGTTGGCCAAACATGATTTAATTTCTTTTGTTTGGAATGAATGAAAATGAATCAATTCCTCCACCCACACATTCAAGATGGATGGAGTAATCCCTCCCACTGAGCTATAGTATTCTGACAGCGGGGAGGCTTGCCTGCCGTCAAAATACACTCATCAGCACCACCGGCTATATGGCTATAGCTGGCAGCACCGATAGAGTGAACATTTCCCAACAGACTGGCTGTACAGAAGTCAATCAGGGGATAAGTCAAAATTTGGCTGGTCCCTGCCGAGCTGGCTGAATTTTGAACCATCTATGAATATCTGAATCCATTGCCCCTTTATTCTTGTGTTTAGAAATCCATGGCTGTCCTGTGCACATTTCCTGTGTTGTCTCAAAGAGTCTTATTAGCTCTACCAGTTCTTTTCTTTGGTTACAGACTAATGTCTAAGTTGGAGAAATGAAGGGGTGGGAAGGTTTTAGTAGTTTAGCAAAATACAAGTGGTGTCAGCCAGGGCTGACACCACTCCGACCTTAAAAATGCTGTATGTTGATCTTGAAGTTGGGTGCATTTCTATAAAATGTCTGAATTTTTGCAGATAGTTCAAAAATGTAATGCATGTATCTTTTGTTTTGTCCTGACATACCATTTAAATTATTAGATGTTAGTAATTAAAGAAATTCGTTAAAAACATCACAGGCAAAACATGTACATTTCCCATTTTAATAAAAACAAACAAAAATTCCCAGCTCACTTACCAATCAGCCTGCAATAAACTATATTGTCCTGTCTAACAGTGCACATTAAAACCAAGGGGTTTAGTCTGCACACATTTACAAATACATATGTAAGCGGCAGCATCGATGTCACGGTATCCCAGTGTACTGTAGTCCTATCTGTATAATTTTGACAGTCTCCTGAGTTGGAGGACATATATAATAATAATAATGCATAGATTGAGGGCAGGTATGCCTGGAGGAAGCCCACCCCTGCTTAATGGTATAGGGAGGCACTAGACACCCAGAAATAGCACAATGGCAGCAAATGTATTTCACTGTGTCCCCTCACCAATTACCAACAGTACAAACAAATCTAAAACTGGCCTTTGCAGCAATGAGCACATGGAAGGGCAATGCATGCCAAAAAACAACAAACATAAATTTCCAGCTCTCTTACCAGCCAGCCTGCAACAAATCGAATTGACCTTGTCTTACAGTTCATGTTAAAACCATCTTATGCATGTATTTGCAAATGTGTGTGCGTGTGTGCAAACTAAACCCCTTGATTGGGTTGGTAATGAGTTAAAGGGAATTTATGGTAGTTTTATATATACTGTGTGTATTTGTGTGTGTGTGTATATGTGTGTGTATATATATATATATATATATATATATATATATATATATATATTTTATGACCAGTACTAAAATAAATAGGTAAATATAAAATATTGCATATGAATATTTTGTATTCTCTGTCTCAGCCAGTAAGTGGGGTTCTTGACTACTTTAGAGCAGTGGTAGGAAAGTGGTAGTGGAGATCTACCTGAACATCATGGATTAAATGCTGGGGGAGATCTCCCGAAAGCGAAACCCACAACTGGAACCTGAGGTGTGCAGGTAAGTGCTGGGGTTGGAAGAAAAAGAAAAAGAAAGAAAAAGACAAAAGAGAAAAGGGAAGAAGACGGGGAGGAGCAAAAATAGGGGGGGAGGACCAAAATGGACAGGGGGGAATGGGACAAGAGAGAGGAAAACAGGTAAGGGGGGAGAAAGAAGGGGGTAGGAAAAAAGGAAAAAAAGGGGGGATAGAGAGGAAAAAAGGAACAGAAACAGCGTACCCGAAGGGTAAAAAATAGGACAAGAGGGCTAGTGGGACTTTCAAGGTACCAGGTATTCAAAATGATAAAGACATAGTTAAAAACATGAAATATTTATTGACATTGAACATCATGGAAAAGATGAAAGATCACCAGGGTACAGCAGACCTTTTTTTTTTTTTTTTTTAAAAAGATAACTTGGCAAGGTCCTACTGAAAAACCTCACTCCACTCAAGCCACACTAGGTCTTCCCCTCCTAATACACCCAGCTAATCACAGCCCTAAAACATCTCCCTTTCTGCCATCTAGTTCACCTTACAATTTATTCTGATTACCCAAAAAGCCATTGCCATAACAACACAATAGCCAATAAGGTGTAGGGCTTTCTTATGCCCTCCCTCTGATCTCAACATTCTTCCTAGAGAAAGAGAGAGCAAGCCAGCAACTCCACCAGGCCCTCTTCTCATTCCCAGCTTTGGCTCATTAGTAGATGCGATGGTGATCTACCTGTCTAATGTCTGCAATTAAAGTGGAGTTCCGGCCTATTTTGCAACTTTAGTGATTCCTGGAGTGCTCGCTATGCTGATCAACAATTGGGCATTTTCAATTTTTTTTGGGGGTCCCTTACCTTATTTTCAGGGCATTTTTGATTGTACTTCCTCCTTCTCCCCCCTCTGTGGCCACGGCCACCGACATCACTTCCGCCTTTGCATTGCATCCTGGGAGCTGTTTGTCATCACTCCCAGGAGGCTGGAATCAGGAAGAACTCCCAGAACACTCCCTGGAATCAGGAAGAAGGACACAGCAGATTACACTGCGGCTTCAGATGCCCACATCCAAGATGGCCACGCTCAGACAGCGTTTTTAAAAGTAAGATTTTGACTAAAATCCAATACTGTACACCTTGTAAGTATGAGAATAGCGATTCTGTAAAGGGCGATGGATTAGTATTATAGGGGTATATTTAGTTAAAATAGGTATTTGAGGCCGGAACTCCGCTTTGACCAGAGCTGGCTCCACTTTTAGGGGCTCTCCCTTGCTTTGAAAAGTAAGATTTTGACTAAAATCCAATACTGTACACCTTGTAAGTATGAGAATAGCGATTCCACTTTTAGGGGCTCTCCCTTGCTGCTTTTTCTGGATAAGCATGTTGTTTAAAGAGCTCAGTAACTCAAGAATTTACACACTCAAGCAAATAAGCCAGAGCGGTGACTCTTCCGTCATCCTAATGCCATGAGAGAGGCATGCGGGGTACAATATTTCTTAAAGACCGTATTTGTTCTGTACTGTCTTTTAAGATTATCCAAGGTGCTCTGGACATCCATTGTCCTTGTATAAAATGTTTATTACTAAAGCAAAAAATTGTATATGTGTAATAAAAAAAAAAAAAGTTCAAAGACTTACTATAAAATAAACCCGTGCCTTGGCCAATTCCAAGTTCTCTGAAAGCGACTGTAAACTGCAGATTTTCAGAAAAAAAAAACCTGCAAGGCAATGGCATAATGTGCTAGTATGCACATTATTAAATACTCGCCATGGAACAAAACCCTCCAGCGCTGTAAATTCCCCGCTGAGAGAGCTGACATGTTCCCCCTGTCTGCCTTTCGGGTTCACAAGCTCCGGCTATGTGATTGGCCAGAGCCGCAATGACATCACTCCCCGCGCATGCTCTGAAGGTCCGGCACTGTATGTCATCGGCTGTATGCTCTCTAAATATCTCCTAAACGGTGCAAAGTTAGGAGATTTTCACATTACCTACGGGTAAGCCTTATTATAGGCTTACCTGTAGGTACAAATGGTAGTACAGAGTTTACTCTTTATCTGTGCCTGTGGTGTTCTCTTACACACAGAGTTGTATAAAGTACTCGAAACCCATACTTGAGTAAAAGTACAAGTGCTCGATCAAAAAGTGACTTGAGTAGAAGTGGAAGTGCTCGATCAAAAAGTGACTTGCGTAGAAGTACTAAAGTATTCAACATTTTTTCTACTTAAGTATTGCAAGTAGTTTTTTTTTAAATTTTGCTACTCAAGTACTGAAAGTAAAAGTACAGGTACTGTGTTAGGTAGTTCATAAAGAAAGAAGTCAAAAGTTTGAACATCATATTGTTTTTTATTATTTCAAATGCAGCTTTTATTTGTACATACAGTAGCTTTTATTTTCGTATGCGCTGATAATACACATGTTTTGAGCTTCATGAAACCTGCCATCAACTGTTCTGGCAGTGGTAATTTTTATAATTGTAATGAGTAACTATAAAGGGGAGAAAAAATTCCTGCGCTAAATTAAATAAATGACAGTGAATTCAATATGAATTATATAAGCAGCTAGCACCAAAATCAACTAACAGTGATCAATAACCAAAATCTTTACAAAAAGTGCAGCGCTAAAGTAATTAAAATAATAATGTGACAAGTGAAAAAACACAAAAAATTATATACAAAAAATGATATACAATATAAGCAAAATAGTGAAATACAATATAACTTTTGCTTATATTGTATATCATTTTTTGTATATAATTTTTTGTGTTTTTTCACTTGTCACATTATTATTTTAATTACTTTAGCGCTGCACTTTTTGTAAAGCTAACAAGTAACTATGCAGCACAAAAAAAAAATATCGGAGTAGAAGTATTGAAATCATTGAAAAAATGTAGTGAAGTAAAAGTGGAAGTAGGAGAAAAAAATTCTACTCTAGGAAAGTACAGATACCGCCTATTGGTACTTAAGTACAGTAGTGAAGTAGTTCTACTTAGTTACTATACATCTCTGCTTACACGTAATCAATTGGCTGTAATGAGATCTAAATGAGAGCAAGATGGGACAGCCTCAAAGCCAGGGATCCATGATCCATCTCCTGTAAATCCTTCCAACCATTTTCGTCTTTAGTCGAGTGCTATGTATATGATACTTTAATCAGCATAAGAGAAAAAAGATGACCTGTTTTCTTGAATTACTTTCACAAACCTGTCATTTTGCAATGGAGATTTTGTCTAAACCTCCTCTTTTTCACCTTTTTTCCTGCACACAGAGATAGAATGTGTTGTGTATTTGATACATATATTGCCACACAGCCAGAAGGAAGTGCCATTATTTTAGACACCAACTGATTCCATGATAGTGTCACGTTTCCTGCACATATGCTTGTGTTTTTGCACAGATGACCCCTGAAACATCTGTTAGATTTGTGGTGGTATCTGTAGTTTCATGTGACTTGTCTTCTTCCATTGACTGCCTGAAAGGCTAGCTATTTCCCAGTTCATCATTGCTTATTGCTGGTAAATATTGTCAATATGTGGATTCAGCCGTTTGTCACCAGAAACCTGATCAGCTGGGATTCAGAGCACTGCTGTTAAACGTTAATCACTGCTGAATCAATAACAAGGAAGTGCGTACATAAAATGAACACCAGATAAGTGTATTAAACATATTCATTGCGGTGTCATCATTTACATTTATTTACCAATCTAGCATTGTACAGAAGATTAGTAAGTGCAGCAGGTCAAACAAAAATTATATTTGAAAGTGATATTTTATATTTATAAAATTCTGGATTTATCCAATTTTTAATTGTCTAAGAAGCCCTTCAAAATACATATGTACGTAGTAGTGCACTTTTTTTTAAATCTGTGTACATAAATATATTGTTTTTTTTTTTTGCACATTTTATATACTGTACATGTCTTGTTTTTTTCATGCAGTAAAATAGATACATTTTACTATTGGAAAGCAGACGTGGGTGAATTGGCTTTTGAGGTACTTGTAGATATCAGTAAAACAGTTCAGAATAATGGAAATTCATTAGTAAGACCTCATCTGGAATATGCAGTTCTGTTTTGGGTACCAGTTCACAAAAAGGATATTTGGGAACTGGAGAAAGTGCAGAGAAGGGCAACCAAACTGATAAGAGGTGGGCAACCACACTGATAAGAGACATGGAGGAGCTCAGCTATAAGGAAAGATTAGCTGAACTGAAGTTATTCTTTCTTGAGAAGAGGAGATTAACCACTTCTGGACCAGAAGGATTTGCCCCTTTAATGACCAGGCCATTTTTTGCGATTCAGCACTGCGTTACTTTAACTGAAAATTCATGCGACACCGAAATCAAATTAATGTCCTTTTTTTTCCCACAAATAGAGTTTTCTTTTGGTGGTATTTGATTACCTGTGCGATTTTAATTTTTTTGCACTCTAAATAAATAAAGAGCGACAGTTCTGAAAAAAAAAACAATATTTTTCACTTTATGCTATATAACATCCCCCCCCCCCCCCAAAAAAAAAATGTAAAAATCAAAATTTTTCATCATTTTAGGCCAATTTGTTTTCTGATACATATTTTGGTTAAAAAAAAAATCGCAATAAGCGTATTTTGATTGGTTCGCACAAAAGTTATCACGTCTACAAACTAGGGGAAAGATTTATGTCATTTTTATTTATTTATTTATTTTTTTACTAGTAATAGCGGCAATCTGCGATTTTTAGAGGGGCTGCCACATTGCGGCTGACAGATCGGACTCCTAACTGACATTTTTGACACTTTTGGGGGTACCAGTGACATTACTACAGTAATCAGTGCTAAGAATATGCACTGTTTACTGTAATAATGACATTGGAAGGGAAGGGGTTAACCTAGTGGGTGATCAAAGGGTTAAATATGAGCCTTGGGGGTGTTTACTAGAGTGGCGATTTTGGCCCTGAGGAAGAGGGTTATTCCTCAAAATGCGTAAGACAAACCAGGTCTTTGTGGATGCCATCACGTCATCCATCAGTAGAGAAGTGTTCTGGAGGCGAGTGGTTCCCATTTCCTATATGCATGTACACATCCTATGTTTGTGAATATAATGTACGCTACCCATTTTGAGTTTAGTAAACTTTTTAGTGGTAATGCACAAGGTCGGTGCGCCCTTCTCTTGTTGTTGTCTTAGGGCTCTTTCACACGGGCGGTCCGATCAGATCCGCCTGTCAGTTTTTTAGGTGGATCTGATCGGATCCTCCATGCAGCTCTATGGGGCAGCGGGTGTCAGCGGATACACCTCCGCTGACACCCGCTGCCATTTGCATCCGTACCTGTGCTGAAATCTGGACGGATGGAAACCCTATTTTTCCATCCGTTCAGTAATCGGAGCGGAGCGGATCTGATGAGAGCGGACAAGTGGTCCGCTCTCATCCGATCCCCCATAGAGGGCAGCGGGTGCTGAGACACCTCCCTCTCCGCTCTGCAAGCGGAGACGGAGCTGTCATCCGCCGGCTCAGCGGGGATCGCGGATCGATCCCCGCTGAGCAACACGGATCCGCCTACGGAGGCGGACCGTGTGAAAGAGCCCTTACGGTGTTTACTAACTGTGGGGGTAGGGGCTTGTGAAATGAACATAGAGACCTGTGATCCTATTTAGAAGGATCACAGGGGTTCTGTAAATACTTCAGAGAGAAGAATTGTCAGCTGTGTTTAAAACAGCTGACCGTTCTTCTCTCTCAGCGGGGAGCATTGGAGCCACTGGCCCTGTGCATCAGCATCCCCGCTGCCTAGTGGGGGCGGGAGCGCGCTCACCCCCCAGCACCAAGTGCACGACTGACGTAGGGCTACGTCGGTTTGCGCAGGAGGGCCAGCCTGCCGCAGTAAATGTGTGGCCGACGATCCGGAACCAGTTAAAGGGGGATATGATTAACATGTATAAATACATAAGTGCTCCATATAGTGAACTTGGTGTTGAGTTATTCACATTAGGGTCATCATAGAGGACAAGGGGGCACGCTTTATGTCTGGAAGAAAAGAGATTTAATCTCCAAATATGGAAAGGTTTCTTCACAGGAAGAGCTGTGAAAATGTGGAATAGAAGTCTCCCTCATCAGCTGGTTCTAAGAAATTGCTTTAATAAATGCCTGGCTTCTTTCCTAAATGTACATAATATAACTGGATACCAAAATATTTAGGTAAAGTTGATCCAGGGATCATCCAATTGCCTCTTAGGGGATCAGGAAGGATTTTTTTCCCCTGCCAGAGAAAATTTGTTAATGCTTTGCTGGGGTTTTTTGCCTTCCAATGGATCAACTGTGAGTATAGTAGGGCTGCAACTAACGATTAATTTGTCTGTCGAGTAATCTATCGATTATTTTTACGATTAGTCGACTAATCTAACAATTATTTTTATTGCACTGGGAGGGGGGGCTTACTAAGTGGTCTGTACTTGGTGGGAGGGCTTACTGAGGGGTCTGTACTGGGAGGGGGGGCTTACTAAGTGGTCTATACTGTACAGACCACTTAGTAAGCCCCCCTCCCAGTATAGACCCCCCAGAAAGCCCTCCCACCTAGTACAGACCATTACAAGCCGCCACAGTACAGTACAAGCCGGTGTAGCGGCGCACATGTGACATCTCTAAGTACCTGGGTGATCAGGGAGGATGGCGAATGTGTTGCGGCAGAAGCTGTGGTGGAGTACGGGGGTGCTGGAGACGGTCAGCGCTCACCTCTTGTCTCCGCAATCGCTGTGGACGGAGCCGGGGGGGGGGGATTTCACCCGGCCGGCAATGCTTCAAGCTGCGCTGCGGCCGGCCAGGGGGCGTGTGACGTAACGCGTTGACGTGTCGACGCCTTTCACGCACGTCGACGATATTTTGTAGTCGACTACGTCGACGCGTCGTGGCAGCCCTAGAGTATAGGATTGTTGATATAGGATTGTATGATTTTTTTCCCCATTTATTTGCTGAACTGGATGGATTTGTGTCTTTTTTCAACCAGACTAACAACGTAACTATGGAAATGGCAATCTACAGAGGGGATATCTGGCTATAAAGCTATTACTTCATCATAACACCTTTTACAATTCACTCTCAAAAGCTAAAAGAAAGAAATGGTGCATGCCAAACAGTTGCAACTTGTTTTTGTATAATGCTTTGATTGAAGAACACTGTAGATAAAGGATCATGTACAGTACTTCATTAAAATTATTATACCTTAACAACACTAAAAAAGGATATCTGGGAAAAGTATATATTAAATTTTTTTTTATTTTAAAGCGGTGTTCAGTCTAAGGCTGACAATTCTGCCACTGACAACTCCTTGCCCATGGCATAACCACCAAAGTGCAGCTTGCTTTACCCAATGGATTTCTCCCCTGTGCTGGCCAAAATGCTTCAGAATCGGAATCACTAGTAAGGGAGAAGAGACAGATCAACCCCAGCTGGTCTTGTCAATGAGGGAGCATAGGACAAGGTGATGGGATTATTGGTGATTTGACACTGGCGATTTCTTGCCAGTGACAGATTTTCTGGTGTCACACAAACCCTAAAAGACCTAGAAATATCTATCTACAAGCTTACCATAATCATTTGTGCAAACAGCATCCAGTCTCCATGGTCTCTAATAATAGCCTGCCCCATCCCAACACCTAAGCCTTGTTATTGAGTCGTCATTGTGATGTGTGGCCTCATTTCAAAATAATGAGGTGCAGAAGATAGGAGGACACCGGAGAAGTTTACATGCAACGTGCTGGCACCTAAAGCTGCAAACATTACAATATGGTGGCACTATTTTTTTTTTAAGACACAGGTTTGAGTTCAAGATGTCATGACTGGCCTTGTGGAGGACTGTGTATATTTTATATAATCAATAATATTATATTTGTGCAGGCTTACTAATCTGGTGCCTTATTTAGCTTTACTTCATCTGAGGCTGGCTTTCCAACTTGTATGACAAGAGTCACCTCAGATATGACAGTTGGTAATTTATCAACTGCCTTCCAACTTCTAAAAGTGCGAAAAAGTGATGAAACTAGAGAGCCTATATTTCTTCCCAATACTGGGCTCTGCTATTTGTCATTATATTCAGCTTCAGGAGTTGGGAGACAGATTGATTTACTGAAAGAATAGAAGGCTGAATAGAGGATATTCAGCTAGTAATGTGAATGTTCACTTTGCAAAGTGTGCGTTCACATACTGTAATTTAGTAAAAAACTTGAAGCTGTATTCACTTTAACTATCTGCCAACTGCTCACAGTAAATATACTGCAGACGAGCAGCAGGTACAGGCACAATCACCTGCATGTACGTGACGACATTCTTCTGGGTGATTGGACAAAGCACCAGTTTGGCAGCTGATTTCAGCCAATTATTTCAGCTGATCGACTGCGTCCAATCACACACAAAGTTCTGTATTTACTGAAACACAGAACTCTGTGGACTGTGAACAGCGATCTGGCTGCTTCTTCTCCCAGATACTGTCTTTTAGCGGCAGATTTCCTGCCACCCTGTCACAGTCCTGCTATAAGTCGCGATCACTGCCATTACCAGTATAGCGTCATCGCTGCGTATGTTCTAGTATATACCATAGTTTGTAGACGATATAACTTTCGCACAAACCAATTAATTTACACTTAATGGGATTTTTTTAAATTTTTTTTTACAAGAGACATGTAGCAGAAAATGTATATGTTCATTGATGCCCGCATATTGCACATATTTATTTTAGTTTAACCTCTTCAGGATTATTATTTGTTTCAGCGCATTTGCACTTTATTATATTTATTGTGATCACTGTGGATTCATTTATTGTGGTTTAACTACTAATGCACGTTTATGAGTTTGCCATTGATTAATTTATGTGAACGCGGTCTACATTTCACTGCATATCCAGAAAACATTTCTACCTACATTTCTGAAGAAATTAGATTTTTTTATTTTTTTTTTATTTATTTTTTTTTATTGGATATATTTTATACCAGTGCAAAACATTGTCTTTTTTCACTTATAAAAAGAAAAAATCCAGTGGTGATCAAATTCCAACCAAAAAATCTCTATTTGTGTGAAAAAAAATGATATAAATTTTTCATTTGTTAACAGTGTTGCCTGACTGTACAATTGCCAATTAACCCCTTGGCACCAGCCTTTTGCAAATATTCGGCCCCTTGGCACCTGGTCCTTAGGGCTGGGGGGCTGCATACTTGCGTGAATTGTTGCCTATTCACCTGTGCTGAGAGCTCGTGCGCTGTGTGCTCCGAGCACAGTTACGGTCGCCTAACCAAAAGTTCCTGAGCGCAACGAGTTTCTGGACCACGTGACTGCCGTGACAGCCAGTCACAGTGGTCATGTGATCTTAAGCTTCACCCGCCTTCAGGCCTCATAAACCTTTAAAAGGGCCAGGAGGCACCGTCGCTAAGAGCTTAAAGTAGCACAGTACTGAATAGCAAAAAATGCCCTGGTCTTGAAGAGGTTAAAACCTTCAATGGGTCAAGAGGTTAAATGCCAAGTAATTTACAAAGCAAATAAGAAAAAATATTTTGCTTTTACATAAGTGTTAGACCTCTGACCCCTGATACTTGGGCTGAAGACTCAAAGTACATGAAGCTAAAATCTTTGATATAGAAGGCTGCACAATTATTATAGATTTTCATAGGTGTAGTGAAGGAAGATCAGATGACTGTATTAGTGCTACTGTGTGTCTTTTGTAATAATTTTAGAGTTTTATCATTAGTATAGATTTCTCACAAATGTCTACATGTAATAGGGTGCATGTGAAAGTAAAGTCTGACAAGGAACACCCTGCAGGCGAGGAAAATGGGGATTTTAATGTGCCCAAGGCATCAAAAGAAAAAAGTAAAAAATATATACATTTTATTGAAAACAGGATGATAAAATCGACAAATAGAAATACAGTATATAAAAGGTGTAACATATAACAAGGCACATCCTAAAGTATGATAGATTGACGCGTTTCGCCCACAGTTTGGGCTTCTTCAGGATCCTGATATATAGCAAACTTGTCAATGAATATATATATATATATACACCTTATAATAAATAAATAGAGTTTCATAAATAATCAATCCATAAATGTACATATAACTTTATCTATACAATGTAATAATTTACAAATCACATATTCAAATCCATTAGCATAGAGGGAAGTAAACCAGGAGCAAAGGGAAACAATAGGAAGAGAAATTATTTTTTTTAAATATAAATGAAAAAATTGAAAATTAAAATTTAAATGTGCTAAGAAGTGTGTAATGACTAAGAGATCGGTAATGACCATCGGGGGGGGGGGGGGGGATTGTGATGAAATTAAGAATCAATCAAGGCCAGAAAAAAAAATTTAAAATTAAATTCTTACCCTGAATAAAAACAAAATTTAAATCTCCAAACCACGAACTCTAGAATATTAGAAAAAACAAAATATTTACTGCCACTGGAGAAGTCTAGTTGCCTCCATCCCTAAATGCATGCAGAAACAAAGACCAAGGTGTGGGACTTTAAATGAGGTCAACTAGACATATGAATTTTATTAAATGCATATGTCTAGTTGACCTAATTTAAAGTCCCACACCTTGGTCTTTGTTTCTCTAGAATGATAGACAATAATCGATTGGTCTATGCAGTGAAAAGGAACATGTAATATTGAAATATTAACCTGTAATATAAAAAAAAATAGACACTTATAAAACCAACAAAGATAAAATTGTAATAGGGGGCTATATGTCCACTTGCTGACCAGCCGCCACAGTTCTACCCGTACCTGTACGGCGGTTCAGGGGAGCGATCCTAGGGGCGTACGCACGCCCACTCGCCAGCAGGGACGCCAATCCATGGGGCCGGTGGCTACGATTGCCCCTGGGCACCCACGATCGCTCCCTGTGAAGTGAGAAAACAGCAGACCGTTGTTCTCTCAGGAATCAATACAGAGCTCCTGTGTTTCTCCTATTTAGGAACACAGGTGTTCCTAAATAGGAGAAACTGTGTGTGTTGATTTCACAAGCCCCCCCCACAGTTAGAAAACACCGCCTAGGCTCACGTTTAACCCTTTGATCGCCCCTGGGTTAACCCCTTCCCTGCCAGTGTCATTATTACAGTAACAGTGCATATTTGTAGCACTGATTAGTGTAGTAATGTCACTGGTCCCCCCCAAAAGCGAAAAAATGTCAGTTAGGGGTCCGATCTGTCCGCCACAATGTTGCAGTCCTGCTAAAAATCGCTGATTGCCGCCATTACTAGTAAAAAAATAAATAAATAAAAAAATGACATAAAATCTTTCCCTTTGTTTGAAGATGCGATAACTTTTGCGCAAAACAATCAAAATAAGCTTATTGGGATTTTTTTTTTTACCAAAAGTATGTAGCAGAATACATATTGGCCTAAATAGATGAAAAAATTTGATTTTTTATTTTTTTTTTTATTATTGTGAATGCTATATAGCAGCGCCGTTTTGGCACTCATAGCTGTTGAAGTCCTTTGTGGCTATCAACTGCCTTCACTTCTGGGTACAGCGTGCTGTTTGCGCTTCATGCTGAAGCGCTTAGGTCATTTCCTGTGCGGGGGGGGGTCATGCCAGGAGTCCCAGCTGCGCTCTATTGGCTTGATTGTTTACAACTATTTATATTTGGTGTGACGCTGACGCTTGTTCACGCCCCCTTGAGAACGTCCTATCGACGAAAACCTTCGGGGAGGAGCTGAACTTGCGTCATCCGTCACACCCGGAAATCGGAAGTGTCCGCTTCGCTTCGGTGCCCACACAGTGGCTACAGTCTATACTTGTTTTACTACTCGGTGAGTTTGATGTGGTATTTGTGAATAAATTGCATACTGAAACAGTATCACGCTATGGGCCTGTCTTGCCTTCTTTTCCCATCCATATCTACATCTACCTCCTGAGAGTGTTTCCAGTTCAAGTGGCGGTATATCTTTCTATGTTGGTGTATTCTCTGTGGCCGGACCACACTGGAGCTGATATGCTGGGAACAGGCGAAGTAGTCCTATAACTACTTAGTGTGCATCTCCTATTCCTCTCTGGTAAGAGGCTATATGTGGTGGAGGGATTCACAAGCAGTCTGTTTTACCATGCACGAGGGTGGAAATTTGCTACCTATTCTTCCTTCATGAACTGTATATGAACCGAGGCTGAATTACAACTGAGAGGGACTTACAGTTTTAATTATTGTTGCTCTATTATGTGACATTATTGGCCTTTGTTTTTCAATTTACCTTGTAGTGCAAACAGCGCGCCGCGACCTCGGAGCGGCCGCCACGGACTTCATATCATTGAAGTCTATGGCGGTCGCCTCCTGGTCGCCCCAAAGAAGCTCCGGACCCTTTTTCTAAGTCGGAGCGACTTGTGTCGCTCCTATTAGAACGGGTCCGCAGCTTCCCTATGGAAGGCGACCTACGGCGACCTGTGAGGCGACCAGGTCGCCTCACAGGTCGCCTTAGTGTGAACGGGGGCTTAGCGCGACTCTATTTTATTTCATACTTATCCTACATTCCAGGTGTATGAGTTCGCTGCTCATAAGGGCGCGGGTTTTATATATTTTTTATCATATAGCAGAAAGTGAAAATTTATTTATTTTTTTTTTCAGAATTGTCACTCTTTTTTTGTTTATAGCGCAAAAAAA
Source organism: Pelophylax lessonae (assembly GCF_965119305.1). Lineage (NCBI taxonomy): Eukaryota > Metazoa > Chordata > Amphibia > Anura > Ranidae > Pelophylax > Pelophylax lessonae. The sequence goes on from NC_138773.1 coordinate 236,400,575, forward strand.
AAAAAAAAAAATCACACAGGTGATCAAATACCACCAAAAGAAAGCTCTATTTGTGGGAAAAAAAGACCTCAATTATTTTTAGGTACAGCATCACACGATCGCACAATTATCCGTTATAGTAACGTAGTGCCGAATCGCAAAAAATGGCCTGGTCATTATGGGGGAAAATTTTCCGGTCAAGAAGTGGTTAATACATTTCAATAAAAATACACCTGTACAAAAAAAAAGGTTTAATGCACTGTGTTGGCGCCATATAATTCTCATATAATAATGTTTAAAGAAAATTGGTTGTATTTCATATTGGTTAATCTCCATATTATTATGGGGGCAATGCCCAGCCCCCTGTCACTTATGATCGGCTCAATTACAGATAAGAAATATTGTTACAATATTTCCTACTTGTAGGTGACCAAATCATCAGTGATATGATAGGGAGTCTCTCCCCATGATTCACTGTTAAGATATACAGCCCATTCACTTTAATTACTCCCCAGTCAGGCATAACCCATAACAATTAAAATCAACTGTCCTGATTCACCTAGTCTTTAGTCATAAACTTCTGATGGCTTGCCCAATGCCATTTCTAATGGGATGATAAAATGCGATCTTATTGATTAAGACACTACAAAATTGCATATTTACCATCAGATGCCATATACTGCCAGAATAACCATTTCGCTTGCCTAGATATCGGAATGTATAAGCCTAGAACATACATAGTAGCAGATGTTTCTCTCCCCACAATTTTGCGTCTCCTAGAAACTAATCTTTGCAGAGTAGAGTCTGTTTCTTAGAAAAACAAACATTTGGCAAACAAATTGCATAAAAATCCCTGACATCAGCATTAAATAACTGTAATTGAATGTGGTGTTCTTTTGTAGAAACCTGAGCACTTTGTTTTGGTACAAAGGGGTATTAAATACACTGCGCTTTAGCTGACTGTGCTAATGGTTGAAAAACATGTTGTTCTAATTACTTGGATGTAATAGACACTAAATACATTTTTGAGATTAAAGGTGCAGCAAGTGCCACATATATTGTATATTCCATCTAACATACTGTATGTCATTAAATACAGTTTATGGGCATTCATTAGAAGATTGAGAATAGGGGTTATTGAAAGCTTGGAAACAGATTGGCTTTGCAGTTTTTCCATTGGCACTAGTATTCACAAAGCATATTTCACTTATTTTTTTAAAGAGGAGCGAAACTTTATCTGAGCACCACAAACAAATGTAATTCATTTTTAATATTCAAAGCAAACCCATCCATCCATACATGTCTCTTTGCTTTATTTAGCTGAAACGCACCCCCTAGTTTTTCTGGCCATCTTGAGTGAGGGCAGATGATTCATGTAGCATTTACTTCCTGGAATCCATCTGACCTAGCTCAGGCATGTAGACAGGGGTGTGCTTAGCTGAGAAAGCCCTTCTTCCAGATTAAATAAAAATATGCTCATGAAGATTCCTAGGATGTATGACATCATTTTGGCCAAGCCATAAACTAGGAAGTGACTGAAAAAATGGAGAAAAAATAAAAGAAACAAAAGTAAACATAGTACAGTGGGGATCGAAAGTTTGGGCACCCCAGGTAAAAATTTGTATTAATGTGCATAAAGAAGCCAAGGAAAGATGGAAAAATCTCCAAATGTCATCAAATTACAGATTAGACATTCTTATAATATGTCAACAAAAGTTAGATTGTATTTCCATCATTGACACTTTCAAAATTACAGAAAACAAAAAAATGGCGCCTACAAAAGTTTGGGCACCCTGCAGAATTTATAGCATGCACTGCCCCCTTTGCAAGGCTGAGACCTGCCAGTGTCATGGATTGTTCTCAATCATTGTCTGGGAAGACCAGGTGATGTCAATCTCAAAGGTTTTCAATGCCCAGACTCATCTGACCTTGCCCCAACAATCAGCACCATGGGATCTTCTAAGCAGTTGTCTAGAAAACTGAAACTGAAAATAGTTGACGCCCACAAAGCTGGAGAAGGCTATAAGAAGATAGCAAAGCATTTTCAGATGTCAATATCCTCTGTTCGGAATGTAATTAAGAAATGGCAGTCATCAGGAACAGTGGAAGTTAAAGCAAGATCTGGAAGACCAAGAAAAAGCAAGATCTGGAAGACCAAGAAAAATATCAGACAGAACAGCTCGCAGGATTGTGAGAAAAACAATTCAAAACCCACGTTTGACTGCACGATCCCTCCAGAAAGATCTGGCAGACACTGGAGTTGTGGTACACTATTCCACTATAAAGAGATACTTTTACAAATATGGTCTTCATGGAAGAGTCATCAGAAGAAAACCTCTTCTACGTCCTCACCACAAAAATCAGCGTTTGAACTTTGCAAATGAACATATAGACAAGCCTGATGCATTTTGGGAACAAGTTCTGTGGACCGATGAGGTTAAAATTGAACTTTTTGGCTGGAATGAGCAAATGTACGTTTGGAGAAGAAGGGGCACAGAATTTAATGAAAAGAACCTCTGTCCAACTGTTAAGCATGGGGGTGGATCAATCATGCTTTAGGGTTGTATTGCAGCCAGTGGCACAGGGAACATCTCATGAGTAGAAGAAAAATGGATTCAATAAAATTCCAGCAAATTTTGGATGGTAACTTGATGCCATCTGTGAAAAAGCTGAAGTTAAAGAGAGGATGGCTTCTACAACTGGATAATGATCCTAAACACACCTTGAAATCCAAGGGGGATTACATCAAGAGGCGTAAACTGAAGGTTTTGCCATGGCCTTCACAATCTCCTGACCTCAACATAATTGAAAATCTATGGATAGACCTTAAAAGAGCAGTGCGTGACAGACAGCCCAGAAATCTCTAAGGAAGAATGGGCAAAGATACCTCAAACAAGAATTGAAAGACTCTTGGCTGGCTACAAAAAGCGTTTACAAGCTGTGATACTTGCCAAAGAGGGCAGTACAAGATATTAACTCTTCAGGGTGCCCAAACTTTTGCAGACGCCAATTTTTTTGTTTTCTGTTATTTTAAAAGTGTGAATGATGGAAATACAATCTAACTTTTGTTGACACATTATAAGAATGTCTAATCTGTAATTTGATGCCTTTTGGAGATTTTGCCATCTTTCCTTGGCTTCTTTATGCACATTAATACAAATTTTTACCTGGGGTGCCCAAACTTTCGAGCCCCACTGTATATCTTCTTGTCTATTTACTAAGGCTAACCACAAAAGGATTAATAATAGTTAATGTTGATTGAGACAGTTTAGTTCCTTTTTAAAGATATAGAGATGCTTTCCAATATAATCTAGACTGGGCCCCTGTTAAACCCCTTGTTTAAGCACAAATCCAACTATTTGAGTTATTGGAAAAGGAATGGGGAATACATTTTCCAATATGGTCATATTGTGGTGACAACAATGGGAACATGTTGCAATGAAAACTGTCCCAAGAAAGGATTTGCCTCTGTTTGCAGAAAGTGCCTCACGCTTCCTGTTTACAAAGCAGGAAGTGAGGGGAAATCTCCTAAATAGGAAATAGCAAAAAAAAAAAAAAATCAATCCAACCGCAATTTCTTTTTCCACTCTGTCAAAAGTGGAAAAACTAAAATCACAAAAAAAAAAAAAACATGTTTTGGCATCAGCAATACTGATGTATTTGTCATTTAGGCTTAAATTGAAGAGTCTGATTTAGAATTTGTCAAAGGGGCATCAGTTGCATATGAAACTTAGTTTAGGAAGGGATTCTTTACAGCTAGTGGTGTTTAACAAAGGAACTGATGAATTTCATATATTGTTATCTGATACTGCAGAATAACTACCAGAGGATAGTATGGGAATACTTTTCCTAAGTGATTGATAAAGTTGCTTTTGTACAGTTAGAAAGTCATATTTTATCCTAGTATCAAAGTTGGCAGAATGTCTTTTGATCGGCTTTCTTCAGCAAAAAAAGGACGTGTTTGTACTTAATAGACATGTAATATGTCAATGTATGACATACAGTATTACAATTGTTTTTAGATGTTCCATTTCATTCCTTTTTCTTGAGCTCTAACGTGAATTCATTAAAATGTCATTCATTATAAGTTATATTTACAGAAAAGTCAACCTATTCCGTCTATGCAAATATGTTTTCACAGTAAGAACTCAGATGCCACAGATGCAAATCTTTCCTAAGTGTCTTAAGTGGGATACACACTATAAGAAAATTGGGTGAATGACCCTCTGATTTTCCTCAATGGTTCACAGCAAATCGGAACCAATGAACGAAAGATCGTATGAAAATTCTCGTACAACAAAGGCTTTTTTTCATGAATTACGGCATCTATGCGGCGTGGTATGGAGGTGATCAGCCTGTGGCACTGCTGAGGAGTTATGCAAGCCCAGGTTTCTTTGATAGCAGCCTTCAGCTCCTCTGCATTGTTGGGTCTGGTATCTTACATAAGACCAATTAAAAAAAAAAAAAAAAAAAAGATTTTTAATACAGAAATGTTGACTTACTGAATATTATGTCCCTGTACAGTATAGCATGCACTCAATACTTAGTCGTGTTTATTGTTTCTGATCTTGCACAGTTTTTCTTTTCTGATTTTTCTTGTACAAAAATTGTATGAAAACGATACACGTTAAACGAAAATTGTTAGTTTTTTCCCCGTACGAGAAAAATTTTGGAGTTTGTCCCTTCGAGAATTTTCGTACGAAATCAGCTGTAGAAAGTTGTGTACACACTATACGGAAATCGTCCGAAAATTCATGGACGAAAATGTTTGCCCGATTTTCTTATAGTGTGTACTAGCCTTTACTCTGGAGTTCTGGTATGTGTAGACGTCATGCTTATTGTAAATTCATCATAAAAATTTAAAGGGATCAGCAGAGAATAACTTTTTTTCTGACAACATCAAGCATTTAGCCACTTCAAAGCATAATACATAATAGATTTTCTTATCTTTTTCTTAATTTTCTGAGAGTAAAAATTATAAAAATAATACAAGAGAATCTTGGCAGTCTACATCACATTTGTAAATATTAAGGATTCATAGCAAGTTATAAAAAATTTTGATTATGGCTAATAGCCCAGAAAAAAAGTATGTGAAGTACAATTAAAAATGTGTGACATGCTTCACACTAATTAAGCATAACTAAAGGCAAAACTTTTTTTTTTTTTTTTTTTAGTTTTGGATAGGGGGGAAAAGGCATTAGAACACCTTTCATTTTTTATTGCTGTTTGTGTCCCTATTAAGGAGATTCGTCCACTCTATTTGTCCTGTTTACCACTATCATTGAAAGTGAAAGTAAAATAAAATTCCAAATTTTAGGTTGTCACCATAAAAGTATTAGAAGGAAAATTTACCCATGGGGACACTAGTTCTGGTGACCTGGGGGTCTCTAAGGGATTCCCTTAATTTGCAGGGATTTCCTCTCACTTCCTGTTTTGGCTATAGGACATGAAGTGAAAGGATATTTCCCCAATGGGACACAGATGGCAAAAAATAACCCTCCCTTATTACTTTAAGTAGAACTAAAGGCAAAACTTTTTTCTCTTACGTCCTCCGACAGTCGCCGCCTCCTCTAAGTCATCACAATGGGGTATTGTCCACCTGTCCGTAGGACCAGCTAGGCATATAGACTTAGTCAAAAGACAAAAAGCATTAGCATATACACACCCACGGGGGCTGTCCCATCTGGCCAATACCCCCCCTGCATCACCACTCCCAACTCAGTTTTAATCTGCCTAGCATCAGGACTAGTTAGGCTCTCCTTGTGCTGGGGCTTTAGTCTCAGCCTTTCTGATCTTTTATTTGATTTTCTTTGAAAATGTCAGTTTTTTTCTCTCACTTTACTAGCTGTTTATTTTGTCAGCTTTAGTGTTAGTTTAGTCTTCGGATGAAGATGGATCATGCGGTGCTGGGATTCGGACTGGCCGCCCTGGTTCTCCAGGGCACTGAGGGTCAGATGGACCCCCAGCCCGCCATCGAGCGTTCAGCTATGGTTCGCCCTGGCACTAAGAACGACCCATCCCTGTTCGATGCAGGGATGCAGCCGTGAGGTGGCTACCTCACAGGACTCGTCTGCAGTACTGCAGCGTCATGTCCCTGGCTCACGGCACTCCCTGTCAGATGAGGACAGAGGTTTATCCGTGCATAGAGGCTTCCCCACGCGATCGGGTACAGGTAAGTACTTTTCTGTGTGGGGCCTCTGTCTGGGGTGGCAGTCTGTGTTGCTGTGTGTCCCCATGTCTGTGCCTGTGTGACTCCCTGTGCGATCCCAGCGGGGATCGTTTTTGTACAGATATGTCTGATTGCTGGGGGTCCCTTTCCCTGTGTCACCTTAGGTGCATGTTTGGGGGTACAGCCGTGTGTCTGGTGCGGCGACCGCTGCGGGCGAAAATTTGCGCGGTCCACCATGTTTTTTGGCTATGCACACTGTGTGGCCCCTCTGGGGCGAGTATACCGCTCGTTTTTGGCGCCATCCGCCGCCATTTTAGGGGCGGGAGAATGATCGGTTCGGCCGCATGTCGGCGGCCATTTTAGTGAAGCCTCCTATGCTTCCCTATGGGGCAGCCATTTTCCCTGAGGTCTGGCTTATAGCCAGCCCCTCCCAACAGCATTTCCTTTTTTCTCTGCGACAGCACAGGCACAGGTAGCAACGATCTGCGGGCTCTGCAGTGTATCCCTCTCAGTCTTCTTCTGCATACTGCTTCTGGCTCAGTTTTTCTTTCTCCCTTGGGGGTCTTCATTGCTGTGACAGTAGCGGTGGGCTGCGCACTCCGCAGCGCTATTTAAGGGGACAGTACACTGATTTTTTGCACTGTAATTTTTTACTGTATTGAGCCATGGATTCTCAGGAAAACAAGTTTCCTCCAGCTTTGGTGGGGGGCTCCAGTTCTCCTGTGGCCCCGCTGCGACCTGATCTTGCTGCTGTAGTTGCGACTTTAGTGGCAAATGTGGAAATGCTGATGTCTGAACGGGCTGCGAGAAAACGGCCCAGGCTGTCTCTCTCTTCTGATTCAGATTGGGATATGGCTGATGCTGCTGCTGCGAGCGTGCCCTTTTCAGGGTCCCGCTCATCCCTGGACCCCCCGGGATCTGAGGGGGAGGCTGACATTGAGGGTGTTGACACATCCTCCCCAGGGTCCCCTGATAAACGGGCGACCGTGGATGGGTTAATTGTTTTTTGTAAAGGAAACTTTGCATTTAGAGGCTGAGCCCGATCCTCCGGGCATTGTGTCATTTTTTGCGACGCGCAGAACCCGCAAGTCTGCGCAGGTTTTTCCCTGCCCAGCTGCTTTTCATTACACTGTTAATGAAATGTGGCGCACGTTAAAACGTCCGTTTCGTGGTGCCTAGTCGGTTCAAATTGCTTTATCCTTTTGCGGACTCGCGTTGGTGTGTGCCTCCACAGGTAGATCACACTGTGGCCGTGCTGAACAAGGCTACCTTAGTTCCTATTGAGGATACTCCGGTTTTCCGGGATCTCCGGACCGGCGGTTGGAGTCTCTAGCCCGCCATTCCTATACGGTGGGGGGTTCGTTGCTCAAACCCGTTTTCGCGTCTGTTATGGTGGCTCAGGCGGTAGCTGATTGGATCTAGGTGCGTCGTAGCTACCTGGTGTCTGATGACGTGCTGCATGTCCGACTGGAAATGGTGGATCAGGTCCACCAAGGAGTCATGTGTCTGTGTGATGCAGCCTTAAATGAGGCCCCCTTGGTGGCTCGCCTCTCGAGTGTCGCGGTGCTTCACCGGCGACTGATATGGCTGAAGAGCTGGTCGGCCGACCAGTCCTCACGGTGAACCGTTGCTGATTTTCCCTATGTTGGCTCTCGTCTTTTTGCTGAGGCGTTGGATACCCTGGTAAAAGGCGCCACGGGGGGCAAGAGCACTATACTGCCCCAGAACCCAAAGAACAAGTCCTTCCGAGGCAAGCGGGGTTCTGCGCCTAGGTCTAATCAGGGGTCCTTTCGTGCCTTTCGGAACCAATCCATGGGCAAGCCTTTCAAGACCCAGGGCAACCAGGGGAAGCCCTGGGCGGGTAAGCTGAAAGCCGGCAATGCCGGCTCGGCGGGACACTCCGCCTCTGCCTGAATGGGCGCCCTCACCCGTTTCTGGGGTGGGGGGACGTTTGCGCGGTTTCCTCCAAACCTTGGCTGCTCCGGATATCAGACAGGTGGGTCCAAGAAATTGTTCGATCAGGATGCAAGATCGAATTCCTTTCAAGGCCGGCAGACGGATTCTTTCCCTCCAATCTCCATCTGCTTCCAGGGCGTCTGCAGGATTTGCATCGGGCGGTGCAGGACCTGCTGGCTCAGGGAGTGGTTGTCCCGGTGCCTCATCGGAACAGGTTTCGGGGTTTTTATTCGAATCTGTTCACTGTGCCCAGGAAAGTGGGCAAAGTGCGTCCTATTCTGGACCTGAAAGCACTGAACCACTTTGTGCGAGTTCGAAGGTTTCGAATGGAGTCTCTCCGTTCGGTTGTGGCCTCCTTGAGGCCAGGAGAATTCCTGGCTTCGATAGATCTGAAGGATGCGTACCTGCACGTCCCCATTTTCGAGGGTCATCAGCGGTACCTTTGGTTTGCTATTGCAAAGGACCACTACCAGTTTGTGGCGTTACCTTTCGGTCTCGCTTCGGCACAAAGGGTGTTTACCAAGGTGTTGGTCCGGTCCTGGGCCTGCTACGGGCCCAGGGCATTGTGGTCCTGGGGTACCTGGACGATCTGCTTCTGAGATCAAGAGCCAGCCAGGACCTTGTGCGCGATCTGTCCATCACGGTACAGACGCTCCAGGAGTTCGGATGGACCATCAACGTTCAGGAATCAGCATTGTCTCCGTTGCTTCGCCTTCCCTATCTGGGAATGGTTCTGGACTTTGCTCAGGCAAAGGTATTCTTGCCGGAGGACAGCTCCGGACTTTGCGGGACGTACTCAGGTCCCTCGGGGACAATCCGTCCTCGTCACTCAGGACCTGCATGCAGGGCCTGGGGTTGATGGTGTCGACCTTCGAGGCGATTTCCTTTGCCCAGTTCCACACGCGGGCTCTCCAGACGGAGGTCCTGGCCAGGTGGGACAGACTTCCTCAGTCCTTGGATCTGGATGTCTCCTTGAGTCGCCGGACCAGATTGACTCTTCTGTGGTGGATCCAGTTCCCGTCGGTGGTGGAAGGCAAGTCCTTCCGCCCTGTGGTGTTGACAGTGGTTACCACGGACGCCAGCCTGTCGGGCTGGGGTGGAGTCCTGGGCATCCTATCTGCCCAGGGCACTTGGTCGGAGGAGGAATCCTCCCTCCCGATAAATGTACTTGAACTAAGAGCGATACATTCCGGGTGTGAAAAATTGGCAGGCCGACTATCTGAGCCGCCAGACCCTGGACCGGGGGAATGGTCCCTTCACCCGGAGGTCTTTCAGATGCTGTGTGCGAATTGGGGATCCCCAGCTGTGGATCTGTTCGCATCCCGGCTACACCGAAAGGTGGAAAGCTTCGTGGCAAGACCACGCGATCCGTTGGCGGACGCCTCGGATGCGTTGGTGGCCCCTTGGCATCAGTATTGTCTGCTGTGCGCCTTTCCTCCGATTCAGTTGCTATCCCAGTTCCTTCGCAGATTGGCCTCGGAACCGCACATGGTGATTCTGGTGGCACCGGACTGGCCTCGCCGGTCCTGGTACGCCGACATTGTTCGCCTGGCAGTGGCACCTTCGTGGCGCCTGCCTCTGCGGGAAGATCTCCTGTCTCAAGGTCCGATCTTCCATCCTGCTTTACAGTCGCTGGCTTTAACGGCCTGGCTGTTGAGACCCAGGTCTTGCAGGACAAGGGTCTATCCTCTGAGGTTATTCCTACCTTGATCAAGGCTAGGGAATCTTCCTCTGGTAAGATCTATTACCGTACCTGGAAGGCCTACTTCACCTGGTGTGAGTCCAGGGGGTTTTCCCCTCGTTCTTACTCGGGGTCGAGAATCTTGGCTTTCCTCCAGTCTGGGGTGGATCAGCGCCTGGCGCTGGCCACAATAAAGGGCCAGGTGTCAGCACTGGCGGTCCTTTTCCAACGCCCTGTGGCGTCTCGTTCCTTGGTGCGCACATTCATTCAAGGTGTGCGACATTTGGCTCCTCCCAGGAAGGAGCCTTTACCTCCATGGGACCTGAACTTGGTCCTGTCCGCGTTGCAGCGGGCTCCCTTTGAATATATCAGGGAGATGTCGTTGCCTCTTCTGTCGAAGAAAGTTGCTTTTCTTGTGGCGATCACTTCGGCTCTCAGAGTGTCGGAGCTGGCGGCGTTGTCTTGCCGCTCCCCTTACTTGATAATTCACAGGGATAAGGTGGTTTTGCGACCACTCCCATCCTTCCTTCTCAAGGTAATCTCGGATTATCACCTTAATGAGGACACTGTCCTGCCTTTGCTTTGTTCAAAGACAATACATCCAAAGGAGATTGCCTTGCATTCCTTGGATGTTGTCAGGGCGGTCAGGGTTTACCTGTCGTCTACGGAGTCTTTTCGGAAGACAGATTCCCTCTTTGTCCTTCCTGAGGGACCACGGAAGGGCATGGCTGCGTCCGCAGCGACTATTGCCAAGTGGATCAGACAGACCATTGAACAGGCTTACGCCTTGACGGAACGGGTTCCGCCCTTCCCTGTTAGGGCGCCCTCTACCAGGTTTTTGAGTACTTCCTGGACCTATTGGCATCGGGCCTCGGTGGCCCAGGTGTGCAAGACGGCGACTTGGCCGTCGGTGCACATGTTTTTCCGAGTTCTACAAAGTAGACGTTCTGGCATCAGATGATGCTTCTTTTGGCCGCACAGTTCTCAGTGCGGCTGTGCCATGATGGACCCTTGAGTTTTTTTCTCTGGGTCCCTGGCTGTTGGCATTGGCTTTCCTGGGTTGTTGCTCCTGTTGAGCTTGTTTTTTTCTCTGTTGCCCAGTTGGTTCTTACAGTGCATGTAAGATTCCTTTCTCTGATGTGGGTACTGCGTTGCCTTTTCTACGGTTGCGTCTCCCACCCCTCATGTCTATACTGCTTTGGGACATCCCCATTGTGATGACTTAGAGGAGGCGGCGACTGTCGGAGGACGTAAGAGAAAACGGAATTTTTGTAAAATCTTACCGTAAAATTCCTTTCTCTGAATCCTCCGACAGTCGCCGCCCCGCCCCTCTTTTGTGGGGTTCTTATTAGCTACTGCTATGCTACCAAACTGAGTTGGGAGTGGTGATGCAGGGGGGGTATTGGCCAGATAGGACAGCCCCCATGGGTGTGTATATGCTAATGCTTTTTGTCTTTTGACTAAGTCTATATGCCTAGCTGGTCCTACGGACAGGTGGACAATACCCCATTGTGATGACTTAGAGGAGGCGGCGACTGTCAGAGGACTCAGAGAAAGGAATTTTACGGGAAGATTTTACAAAAATTCAGTTTTTTTTTATAGAGTAGAGAGTGATTAGAACACCTGCTTGTTTTTTTCCTGTCTTTGCCCCTGTGAGGGAGATTCATCCTCTCTATTTGTCCTGTTTATCGTCACCACAGAACTCGCAATTTTTTGGGTTATCGCTTGGGTTATCGCTGCAACAGTAACACAGTGGTATTCTCCCAAAGGGGACAATAGTGCTGGTAACCCTGGTGACTAGTAGGAATTTCCCCTAATTTGGAGGGATTTCTTTTAAATTTTTGTTTTGGCTGGGGACAGGAAATTAGGGGAAATCTGCTCAAAGGGACACAAATGGCAAAAAAGCAAAAAAAAAAAAAAAAAATTGACAGGGGTTGAAATCTTCCTTTACTTTATCCAAATTAAAAAAAGCCTTTACTGCTACTTTAACCACTTGCTGCCGAATCACCCACCTGGTACGCCATTTGACTTCAAGTGGTTGTACCAGAGTGATGCCTACAGCTGCCTGTACCAATTTTTATAGCAGACAGTTGGTTCTCTTGTATTAAAAACCAGAGTGGCTAAGCAGCCCCTCGGTTGTTATTACTAGCAGCGGGAGGGGACACCTGTCGCCCTTCCCACTGCCTTCTGTGGCTCAGCCGGGTTCGACCAGCTAACATGTCCGTCGGCTGGCCGGAAAGCCGGGATCAGGTCTCATCATCTGTCTCATTTAAGGAGATTCACCCTCTCTATTTGTCCTGTTTACCATTAACATTGAAAGTGAAAGTAAAAGAAAATGCCAAATTTTAGGTTGTCCCCATAAAAGTAATATAAGGAAAATTTACCGGTTTACTGGAGTCTTAAAGCGTACATTTTTGAAAATTATAAGTATTCAAAAACCTCAATCTTGGCGTTTTGTATGCTTTCAAATGTAAAGGAGGGATTTGGGGTCTTATAGACCCCAGATTCCTCCATAAAGAGTACCTGTCACATGCCTATTGCTGTCACATGGATGTTTGCATTCCTTGTGATAGCAAAAAAAGTGATTAAAAAAATGAAAGCAACAGCGTAAAGATAAAAAATAAATAGTAACAATGAAAAATTTAAAAAGTAATAATTTAAAGTTCCCCTGCCCCCCCCCCCCCGTGCTAGCGCGCAACGGCGAACGTGTCCCACAAATGTGCGGTATCACTGCAAACTTCAGATCATGCACAGTAATTCTAGCACTAGACCCCCTCCGTACATCTAAAGTGGTAACCTGTAAAGGCTTTTAAATTGTCTCCTATGGATAGTAAAATTTACGTCATTTGTCACCTTTTTGCAGGTGTGCAGTTTTAAAACTTGACATGTTGGGTATCTATTTACTCGGTGTGACATCCTTATATTTTACAAAAATAGTGGGTTATGTACTGTTTTTTTTTTTTTTTCATTAAAATATAAAAAAGTGTATTTGTTCCCAAAAACCTGCATTTGAAAAGCTGCTGCATGCAATGCATAAACATAAAGTGCTTCTTAAAAGTACCTTGCAAGTTTTATGTTTTATTGTCATGGAACATTGAATCACAGTGAATTTAAATACATTCTTTAATGGCAAAGTGAAAACAGGTCTTGGGCAAAGTGAATTAAAATAATTATGATGGAAAAATGCAAAATAACTGTCTGCATAATTATACACTCCCTCCAAATTAGTATTTGGTAAATGCACATTTGCCAGAAATTTCATCTTACTGTGTGTGTGTGTGTGTGTGTGTGTGTGTGTGTCTTGAGCACTCTCAACTTTGCACCTATGTATACGAGACCTTTTCCCAATTTCTTTTTGCAAAACTGCTCAGTCTGGTTGCACGTGGACTTTGAGGGAACAGCCTTCTTCAAATCTAACCAGTTGTCTTGCTGTAGGACACATATCAGGTTTCTTGCAGACTGCATCTGATTTTCCTGTAGGATTTACCTGTATTTGCTACATAACATTCATTCTACTGTTTACTTTTAAAAGACTTCCAGGTCCTGTTGTAGCTAGACCACTCCTCAGCATGATGCTGTCGCCACCATGATTCTTGTGGTAATGCTTCATTTATAATAATATGCAATGTTTTGCTTGTGCCAAGCAAGGCATTTGGTCTGATGGCAAAAAATGTTGGTTTCCTCAGACCATATAACCTTTTTCTGACCACCTTCTAATTTTCCCCTCTAGGCTAGATGTTATGTGAGTTTTGGTTAACAGCATTTTTTTTTTTTTTTTGCTATTCTTCTTTAAATCTGCCACATTTAATGCTCCCAGGCAACAGTTGTAAATGTTGTCTTTTCAAACTTAGCCACCACGGCTTGCAGTTTCTTCAGGGTTGTCATAGGTCTCTTGCTGGCTAATCTTAATAGTCTACTTTTTTGGGAATGGCATGTTCTACACAGATTTAAAACCATGGAAAACAGTTTTCATTTCCTATTGAATGATTTCATTTTACTCCAAGGCAGGGCTTGACAAATCCCAGGTGCCAGGTCGCCATTGCGATTAGCAACTGCACCCTGGCGCCTGGGTTTTTGTCAGTGACAGTTGCTTCTGCTACAGAGTGAGCTGCGGTGTTGTGGCCGGGAAGGTGGAGGCGGCCTGGGCCTCATAGATCCTCTGGTCACAGAGCACTGCTTGGAGGAGGCAGCGGGGATGGAGCAGAAAGAGAGCGGTGCAGCAGCCGCTGACTGCTGAAGCTGGGGATCCCCGGCAGCCTATCATCCCCACTGCTGCTACCCCCCTCCTCCAGGGTATTGCAGGTGGCAGTGGCTTGGTTCAGGAAGGCGGCGATCCGGCTCAGGAACATGGGGGATCTGGAGTCTGTGGTTTCCTGGCACTAGAGAGCCCTGCTCCTCTGGCTAGAGAAGAGGCTGAGCCTGGGAGAAGAGGTGCTGAGCCAGGAGCAGTTCAAAGAAATGCTGGAGAGCCTGGAAGAGTGTGAGGAGGTAATCCCCTGCCTTCTAGCATGTCCAGCCCAGGCACACACTGCACACAGCAAATTTTTTTTTTTTTTTAATCGAGTGAATGCAGAAAATAATCTGTTTTAGATTTTCTTTTTTTTTTTCCTGCTTTATCATATTCTATTTTTTCCCATAGCAGGCTTGCTGAGTCTAGTAGTCCTCCAGACTTCTTTTTTTTTTTGCATAGTTCATTTGTTATTTTCCCTTCGCGGCAAGAAAGAGGATACAGTCAATTTAATGTTAGCCCCATAATGAAAAAAGGGGGGGGGGGTGGGGGGAGGGAGAGCACTAATCTCATGTGCAAACCTACAAAAATATACAGTATATGTATATAACGCTTATACCCTGTGCAATATATCAAATATTAATTCATGTGCAAATAAAAAAAACAATATATCATTCTCTAATAAAGTGCAAAGTGGTAAAAAAACAAAGTGCAAGCTGCTAATAGATGGGATTAGCGATTCCCCCCTTTTTTCATCATAAGAATTTTTGATGTGATTTTTTTTTTGTATTATTTTCACGGGGCTGTTGACATTCAGTATAGTCCAGTAGCGCAGATTTTCCTCTCTTTTAACACAATGTTAGCCCCATATATGACGGCGTGGCATACAGCCCTTTACATAAATTCTCGAATACTGATTCTGGGCAGACTGGAGAAAGAAGGCATCCCCCCCCGCCCCAAAAAAAAAATGTTCTACCACCTACCCATTGTCCCCGCCCCGCAGCCTTCTTCACAAAAACATTATATGACCGCAGAAGTTAAATCTGACAGTTCCCCCTGAGCGGACTCGTCATGGAGTCATACTAAGAAAAAAAACCTGGCTCCTAACTTTTTTTTACCTGGCTCCTAGATTCAAAGCAAATTTGTCAAGCCCTGCTCTAAGGGATATTTAGTGACATAGAAATTTTTTTGTATTCATTCCCTGGCTGGTACTTTTCAAACACAATTTCGTAGAGTTGCATGTAGTGTTTTTTCATCTTCATAGTGCATAGTTATGCAGCGATACTGAATCTCCAGACATTAGTCTTTCCAGATACATTAGTATTTTTACAGCAAACATTTGAAACCCCTTCACTGCACAGGTGAAGGTAATCTTCATTTAACCACTTGCCGACTATGTCTAGTCATGTGGTTTCGGGAGCCGCACTCCCGCTGTGTTTAGACACAGCGGGAGGCGGGCCATGGGAGGAGCAGCGGCGATTGCCGCTGCCCCCCCATGATCCCCTGGGAGACCGAAAGAAGACCCACCTGCTTATGCAAACAAAGCAGGCAGATCTTCTCTCAGACAGGCAGGGACAGATCAGCAGTTTCAGCTAAGCTGAAACTGCGATCTGTCTGTGCCTGTCACAGAATCCCCCCCCCCCCCCCCACACACAGTCAGTAAGCATACAGGCATACATTTAACCCCTTTACTCACCCCCAGTATTAACCCCTTCCCTGCCAGTGTCATTTATACAGTAACAGTGCATATTATTTAGCACTGATTACTGTATTGGTGTCACTGGTCCCCAAAAAGTGTCAAAAATGTCAGTTAGGGGTCCGATCTGTCCACCGCAATGACGCAGTCCCACTAAAAATCGCAGATCGCCGCCATTACTAATAAAAAAATAAATAAAAAGTCCAAAAATCTATTCCGTAGTTTGTAAATGCTATAACTTTTGCGCAAACCAATTAAAATACGCTTTTTGGGATTTTTTTTACCAAAAATATGTAGCAGAATACAAATTGGCCTAAACTGATAAAAAAAAATTACATTTTTTTTTTATTGGGAAAGTTTTTTTGCAGAAAGTAAAAAATATGGCATTTTTTTTCAAAATTGTCGCTCTTTTTTTGTTTATAGCGCACAATCTAAAAACCGCAGAGGTGATCAAATACCACCAAAAGAAAGCTCTATTTGTGGGGAAAAAAGGACATCAATTGTATTTGGGTACAACGTTGCACGACTGCGCAATTTTCCGTTAAAGTAAAGCAGTGCCGAATGGCAAAAAATGGCCTGGTCATTAAGAGGGTAAAACCTTCTGGGGCTGAAGTGATTAATCAATCGTGTAAGAAGAATTGGCTGCACCAGTGATAATTTAGGTGTGTCATTAAGCCTAGGTTCACACTGAGGGCATTTTAGTCTAACTTTGGGGGCAATTTTACAGACATCTTGTGGGTTCCTGCACAGATGTCTATTGAAATCGCCCCCCCAAAGTTGCTAAAAGTAGTGCAAAAACTACTTTTTAGAATCGGTGCGGTGTCGCACCAATTTGGACAGTGTCATTGCCGGCAATAGGCTACAATTTGACATGGGATTTGACATGTTAAATCACATGTCAAATCGCCCCAATGTGAAGGTGGGCTAAAGGGGGTCTTTGCTTATGCAGTCAGTTATTTTGTGTTTATATCCTATTGTAATTTAAGATTTATTTTTCACTTTAAAGCATGGGCGTCCAACCTTTTGGCTTCTCTGGGCCACATTGAGTGTAGAGAAATTTTCTCGGGCCACATATAAAATATATACTATAGTTAAGGTATATAAGTAGTGTTGAGCGAACACGGACTGTATTATTCGTGTTCGTACCGAATAATTGGATTTTTTGTACCCGAACACGGACACGGACACTTTACTGTATGTTCGGGTAAAAATCCGTGTTCGGTCGTTTTATTTCCGGGTTTTGCATGCTTTGGCGCTCTTTTCATGGCGGGCTTTCAACAGCCAATCAACAATCGTTTAACTGGTGTGCCTTAAGCCATCCCAGCCATGCCTGCAAATGTCTCAGTAGCTGTGATTGGCCGTCTGAAGCATGTGACCAAGTCTTTATAAGTTCGAGGCAGCCGCAGCGGCGTCATTATGCTGCTTAGATTCAGGGACAGAGCACACATCAACGTGCTGGCTGCTGATTAGGGAAAGATAGGCAGGAAAAAACCATTTGTGTCCGGATAGAATTGAGGGACAGGTCGGAGTGTTTAGGCAGGGCGAGTTGTAGGCATTTTAGGGATAGAGTCTGCTGAATTATATAGGGTCAGTGTCTTCTACAAACTACAATCGATATTGCTGTGTGGGGGGTGGGGTCTGCACTCAATCCTGATCTACGATCTCTTCTCAATCCTGTTAGGGACAGAGTCTGCTGAATTTTAGGGAAACTGTGTTCTACAAACTACAATCGATATTGCTGTGTGGTGTGGGATTGGAGATAGGCAGGTGTCAGTGATCCACATCCATTTTTCTGTGTGTGAGCTGCAGTGAACACAATCTTTTTGGGCTGCAGTGAACACAATCTTTTTGGGCTGCAGTGAACACAATCTTTTTGGGCTGCAGTGAACACAATCTTTTTGGGCTGCAGTGAACACAATCTTTTTGGGGTGCAGTGAACAAAATCTTTTTGGGGTGCAGTGAACACAATCCTTTTTGGTGTGCAGTGAACACAATCTTTGTGGGGTGCAGTGAACAAAATCCTTTGTGGGGTGCAGTGAACACAATCTTTTTGGGGTGCAGTGAACAAAATCCTTTTTGGGGTGCAGTGAACAACATCCTTTTTGGGGTGCAGTGAACACAATCTTTTTGGGGTGCAGTGAACAAAATCCTTTGTGGGGTGCAGTGAACACAATCTTTTTGGGGTGCAGTGAACACAATCTTTTTGGGGTGGAGTGAACAACATCCTTTTTGGGGTGCAGTGAACAAAATCCTTTTTGGGGTGCAGTGAACAAAATCATTTTTGGGGTGCAGTGAACACAATCTTTTTGGGGTGCAGTGAACACAATCTTTGTGGGGTGCAGTGAACACAATCTTTTTGGGGTGGAGTGAACAACATCCTTTTTGGGGTGCAGTGAACAACATCCTTTTTGGGGTGCAGTGAACACAATCTTTTTGGGGTGCAGTGAACACAATCTTTGTGGGGTACAGTGAACAGAATCTTTGTGGGGTGCAGTGAACACAATCTTTGGGGGGTACAGTGAACACAATCTTTGTGAGGTGCAGTGAACACAATCTTTGTGGGGTGCAGTGAACACAATCATTGTGGGGTGCAGTGAACTCAATCTTTGTGGGGTACAGTGAACACAATCTCATACTGAAGGTTTGAGGGTGCTGCCTGTTCCATACTCCCCCTACTCCTCATCTAGCCTTTTAGGGGTACAAACAATAGTAATTGGGGCCTAGTGTGGTTGTGTACGTGTGATATACATACACTTTTTTGGGATCATATTTTCTATTCCGCTATTTAATCAAAAACCTTTGGGGATCAGTTAAATTGGGGGCTAGTCTGTGTTGGTACGTGTGAGAGAGATCCACCTTTCCAAGTTGTTGGGGTTCATCTCATACTTCTGAAGGTTTGAGGGTGCTGCCTGTTCCATACTCCCCCTACTCCTAGCCTTTTAGGGGTACAAACAATAGTAATTGGGGCCTAGTGTGGTTGTGTACGTGTGATATACATACACTTTTTTGGGATCATATTTTCTATTCCGCTATTTAATCAAAAACCTTTGGGGATCAGTTAAATTGGGGGATAGTCTGTGTTGGTACGTGTGAGAGAGATCCACCTTTCCAAGTTGTTGGGGTTCATCTCATACTTCTGAAGGTTTGAGGGTGCTGCCTGTTCCATACTCCCCCTACTCCTAGCCTTTTAGGGGTACAAACAATAGTAATTGGGGCCTAGTGTGGTTGTGTACGTGTGATATACATACACTTTTTTGGGATCATATTTTCTATTCCGCTATTTAATCAAAAACCTTTGGGGATCAGTTAAATTGGGGGATAGTCTGTGTTGGTACGTGTGAGAGAGATCCGCCTTTCCAAGTTGTTGGGGTTCATCTCATACTTCTGAAGGTTTGAGGGTGCTGCCTGTTCATTACCCCCCCTACTCCTCATCTAGCCTTTTAGGGGTACAAACAATAGTAATTGGGGCCTAGTGTGGTTGTGTACGTGTGATATACATACACTTTTTTTGGATCATATTTTCTATTCCGCTATTTATTCAAAAACCTTTGGGGATCAGTTAAATTGGGGGATAGTCTGTGTCGGTACGTGTGAGAGAGATCCACCTTTCCAAGTTGTTGGGGTTCATCTCATACTTCTGAAGGTTTGAGGGTGCTGCCTGTTCCATACCCCCCCTACTCCTCATCTAGCCTTTTAGGGGTACAAACAATAGTAATTGGGGCCTAGTGTGGTTGTGTACGTGCGAGATACATACACTTTTTTTGATCATATTTCCTATTCCGCTATTCAATAAAAACCTTTGAGGATCAATTGAATTGCGGGATAGTCTGTGTCGGTACGTGTGAGAGAGATCCACCTTTCCAAGTTGTTGGGGTTCATCTCATACTTCTGAAGGTTTGAGGGTGCTGCCTGTTCCATACTCCCCCTACTCCTCATCTAGCCTTTTAGGGGTACAAACAATAGTAATTGGGGCCCAGTGTGGTTGTGTACGTGTGATATACATACACTTTTTTGGGATCATATTTTCTATTCCGCTATTTAATCAAAAACCTTTGGGGATCAGTTAAATTGGGGGATAGTCTGTGTTGGTACGTGTGAGAGAGATCCACCTTTCCAAGTTGTTGGGGTTCATCTCATACTTCTGAAGGTTTGAGGGTGCTGCCTGTTCCATACTCCCCCTACTCCTAGCCTTTTAGGGGTACAAACAATAGTAATTGGGGCCTAGTGTGGTTGTGTACGTGTGATATACATACACTTTTTTGGGATCATATTTTCTATTCCGCTATTTAATCAAAAACCTTTGGGGATCAGTTAAATTGGGGGATAGTCTGTGTTGGTACGTGTGAGAGAGATCCACCTTTCCAAGTTGTTGGGGTTCATCTCATACTTCTGAAGGTTTGAGGGTGCTGCCTGTTCCATACTCCCCCTACTCCTAGCCTTTTAGGGGTACAAACAATAGTAATTGGGGCCTAGTGTGGTTGTGTACGTGTGATATACATACACTTTTTTGGGATCATATTTTCTATTCCGCTATTTAATCAAAAACCTTTGGGGATCAGTTAAATTGGGGGATAGTCTGTGTTGGTACGTGTGAGAGAGATCCACCTTTCCAAGTTGTTGGGGTTCATCTCATACTTCTGAAGGTTTGAGGGTGCTGCCTGTTCCATACTCCCCCTACTCCTAGCCTTTTAGGGGTACAAACAATAGTAATTGGGGCCTAGTGTGGTTGTGTACGTGTGATATACATACACTTTTTTGGGATCATATTTTCTATTCCGCTATTTAATCAAAAACCTTTGGGGATCAGTTAAATTGGGGGATAGTCTGTGTTGGTACGTGTGAGAGAGATCCACCTTTCCAAGTTGTTGGGGTTCATCTCATACTTCTGAAGGTTTGAGGGTGCTGCCTGTTCCATACTCCCCCTACTCCTAGCCTTTTAGGGGTACAAACAATAGTAATTGGGGCCTAGTGTGGTTGTGTACGTGTGATATACATACACTTTTTTGGGATCATATTTTCTATTCCGCTATTTAATCAAAAACCTTTGGGGATCAGTTAAATTGGGGGATAGTCTGTGTTGGTACGTGTGAGAGAGATCCACCTTTCCAAGTTGTTGGGGTTCATCTCATACTTCTGAAGGTTTGAGGGTGCTGCCTGTTCCATACTCCCCCTACTCCTAGCCTTTTAGGGGTACAAACAATAGTAATTGGGGCCTAGTGTGGTTGTGTACGTGTGATATACATACACTTTTTTGGGATCATATTTTCTATTCCGCTATTTAATCAAAAACCTTTGGGGATCAGTTAAATTGGGTGATAGTCTGTGTTGGTACGTGTGAGAGAGATCCACCTTTCCAAGTTGTTGGGGTTCATCTCATACTTCTGAAGGTTTGAGGGTGCTGCCTGTTCCATACTCCCCCTACTCCTAGCCTTTTAGGGGTACAAACAATAGTAATTGGGGCCTAGTGTGGTTGTGTACGTGTGATATACATACACTTTTTTGGGATCATATTTTCTATTCCGCTATTTAATCAAAAACCTTTGGGGATCAGTTAAATTGGGGGATAGTCTGTGTTGGTACGTGTGAGAGAGATCCACCTTTCCAAGTTGTTGAGGTTCATCTCATACTTCTGAAGGTTTGAGGGTGCTGCCTGTTCCATACTCCCCCTACTCCTAGCCTTTTAGGGGTACAAACAATAGTAATTGGGGCCTAGTGTGGTTGTGTACGTGTGATATACATACACTTTTTTGGGATCATATTTTCTATTCCGCTATTTAATCAAAAACCTTTGGGGATCAGTTAAATTGGGGGATAGTCTGTGTTGGTACGTGTGAGAGAGATCCACCTTTCCAAGTTGTTGAGGTTCATCTCATACTTCTGAAGGTTTGAGGGTGCTGCCTGTTCCATACTCCCCCTACTCCTAGCCTTTTAGGGGTACAAACAATAGTAATTGGGGCCTAGTGTGGTTGTGTACGTGTGATATACATACACTTTTTTGGGATCATATTTTCTATTCCGCTATTTAATCAAAAACCTTTGGGGATCAGTTAAATTGGGGGATAGTCTGTGTCGGTACGTGTGAGAGAGATCCACCTTTCCAAGTTGTTGGGGTTCATCTCATACTTCTGAAGGTTTGAGGGTGCTGCCTGTTCCATACCCCCCCCTACTCCTCATCTAGCCTTTTAGGGGTACAAACAATAGTAATTGGGGCCTAGTGTGGTTGTGTACGTGCGAGATACATACACTTTTTTTGATCATATTTCCTATTCCGCTATTCAATAAAAACCTTTGAGGATCAATTGAATTGCGGGATAGTCTGTGTCGGTACGTGTGAGAGAGATCCACCTTTCCAAGTTGTTGGGGTTCATCTCATACTTCTGAAGGTTTGAGGGTGCTGCCTGTTCCATACCCCCCCTACTCCTCATCTAGCCTTTTAGGGGTACAAACAATAGTAATTGGGGCCTAGTGTGGTTGTGTACGTGCGAGATACATACACTTTTTTTGATCATATTTCCTATTCCGCTATTCAATAAAAACCTTTGAGGATCAATTGAATTGCGGGATAGTCTGTGTCGGTACGTGTGAGAGAGATCCACCTTTCCAAGTTGTTGGGGTTCATCTCATACTTCTGAAGGTTTGAGGGTGCTGCCTGTTCCATACCCCCCCTACTCCTCATCTAGCCTTTTAGGGGTACAAACAATAGTAATTGGGGCCTAGTGTGGTTGTGTACGTGCGAGATACATACACTTTTTTTGATCATATTTCCTATTCCGCTATTCAATAAAAACCTTTGAGGATCAATTGAATTGCGGGATAGTCTGTGTCGGTACGTGTGAGAGAGATCCACCTTTCCAAGTTGTTGGGGTTCATCTCATACTTCTGAAGGTTTGAGGGTGCTGCCTGTTCCATACCCCCCCTACTCCTCATCTAGCCTTTTAGGGGTACAAACAATAGTAATTGGGGCCTAGTGTGGTTGTGTACGTGCGAGATACATACACTTTTTTTGATCATATTTCCTATTCCGCTATTCAATAAAAACCTTTGAGGATCAATTGAATTGCGGGATAGTCTGTGTCGGTACGTGTGAGAGAGATCCACCTTTCCAAGTTGTTGGGGTTCATCTCATACTTCTGAAGGTTTGAGGGTGCTGCCTGTTCCATACCCCCCCTACTCCTCATCTAGCCTTTTAGGGGTACAAACAATAGTAATTGGGGCCTAGTGTGGTTGTGTACGTGCGAGATACATACACTTTTTTTGATCATATTTCCTATTCCGCTATTCAATAAAAACCTTTGAGGATCAATTGAATTGCGGGATAGTCTGTGTCGGTACGTGTGAGAGAGATCCACCTTTCCAAGTTGTTGGGGTTCATCTCATACTTCTGAAGGTTTGAGGGTGCTGCCTGTTCCATACCCCCCCTACTCCTCATCTAGCCTTTTAGGGGTACAAACAATAGTAATTGGGGCCTAGTGTGGTTGTGTACGTGCGAGATACATACACTTTTTTTGATCATATTTCCTATTCCGCTATTCAATAAAAACCTTTGAGGATCAATTGAATTGCGGGATAGTCTGTGTCGGTACGTGTGAGAGAGATCCACCTTTCCAAGTTGTTGGGGTTCATCTCATACTTCTGAAGGTTTGAGGGTGCTGCCTGTTCCATACCCCCCCTACTCCTCATCTAGCCTTTTAGGGGTACAAACAATAGTAATTGGGGCCTAGTGTGGTTGTGTACGTGCGAGATACATACACTTTTTTTGATCATATTTCCTATTCCGCTATTCAATAAAAACCTTTGAGGATCAATTGAATTGCGGGATAGTCTGTGTCGGTACGTGTGAGAGAGATCCACCTTTCCAAGTTGTTGGGGTTCATCTCATACTTCTGAAGGTTTGAGGGTGCTGCCTGTTCCATACCCCCCCTACTCCTCATCTAGCCTTTTAGGGGTACAAACAATAGTAATTGGGGCCTAGTGTGGTTGTGTACGTGCGAGATACATACACTTTTTTTGATCATATTTCCTATTCCGCTATTCAATAAAAACCTTTGAGGATCAATTGAATTGCGGGATAGTCTGTGTCGGTACGTGTGAGAGAGATCCACCTTTCCAAGTTGTTGGGGTTCATCTCATACTTCTGAAGGTTTGAGGGTGCTGCCTGTTCCATACTCCCCCTACTCCTCATCTAGCCTTTTAGGGGTACAAACAATAGTAATTGGGGCCTAGTGTGGTTGTGTACGTGTGATATACATACACTTTTTTTGGATCATATTTTCTATTCCGCTATTCAATAAAAACCTTTCTAGGGCAAGATCTTAAATTACAGAAATATGAGGAGACCGTCAAATAAGGGCCGTGGCCTGGGTCGTGGTGCTGCTGGTAGAGCTCCTGTTGCAAGGAGAGGACATGGTCGATCTGTGCCAGCTACACGCACAAGTGAAACACCTTCCTCAAGTGTGAGTAGGCGACAGAACCTGCATCAGTATTTGGTAGGGCATCAAACGCCCCTAGAAGTGATGAGGCCAGAACAAGTTGAGGCGATAGTAGATTGGTTTGCTGCTGACAGTGCCTCCAGTTCCTTCACATTGTCTCCCACCCAGTCTACTGCAGAAAGGTCAGAGTTGGCACCTGCAGCCAATGTCCAACCGTCTTTCACCTCACCCCCTTGCAAATCAGGCCAGCAGTCTGAGCCCCAAGCCATACAGCAGTCTCTTATTCTTTTTGAGGACTCTGTCAGCAGGGTTTCCCAGGGCCATCCACCTAGCCCTGCCCCAGAAGTGGAAGAGATTGAGTGCAGCGATGCCCAACCACTTATTTCTCAAGATGAGTACATGCAAGGATCATCGCAGCACGTCTCCGATGATGACGAAACGCAGGTGCCAACTGCTGCGGCGTTCAGCATTGTGGAGACCGACAAGGAGGGCAGGGGTGAAGACTGGGTGGAAGATGATGTGGAGGACGATGAGGTCCTCGACCCCACATGGAATGAACGTCATGCAGGTGAACTGAGTAGTTTGGAGGAAGAGGCGGTGGTCGCACAGAGCCACCAGCACAGCAGAAGAGGGAGCAGGGTGCAGAAGCGGAGCGGCCGTGCCCTAGACACTACGCCCGCTACTGCCCAACGCAGCAAGGGAACGAGCGCACCAAAGTCAGCTCAAAGGAGTTCTCTAGCGTGGAAGTTCTTTAGAAAATGTGCTGATGACAGGACACGAGTGGTTTGCACCCTGTGCAATCAGAGCTTGAAGCGAGGCATGAACCTTCTCAACCTGAGCACAACCTGCATGATCAGGCATCTAAGTGCAAAGCACGAGCTGCAGTGGAGTACACACCTTCAAAACCAAGAAACGTCTCTGGCTCATCCTGCTTCCTCTTCTGCTGCAGTCTCGGCCGCTCCAGCCACATCTGTAGTGATACCGGCACCTGCCACCCCGCAAACAGACGATCTGTCAGCAACACCACCACCTGGGTCACCAACAACCATCTCCACAATGTCCCGTGGAAGCGTTCAGCTTTCCATCTCCCAAACACTTGAGAGGAAGAGGAAGTACCCCCCTACCCACCCGCGATCCCTGGCCCTGAATGCCAGCATTTCAAAATTATTGGCCTTTGAAATGCTGTCATTCCGTCTGGTGGAGACGCACAGTTTTAAAAACCTTATGTCGGTGGCTGTCCCACAGTACGTCGTGCCCAGCCGCCACTACTTTTCCAGGCAAGCCATCCCTTCCCTGCACAACCAAGTGGGGGAAAAAATCAGGTGTGCACTGCGCAACGCCATCTGTGCCAAGGTCCACCTAACTACGGATACGTGGACCAGTAAGCACGGTCAGGGGCGTTATATCTCCCTAACGGCACACTGGGTAAATGCAGTGGCGGATGGGCCTGAGGCGGATAGCAATTTGGCGCATGTCCTTCCACCACCGAGGATTGCAGGGCGCTTCAGTTTGCCTCCTGTTCCTAACTCCTCCTACTCCGCTTCCTCATCCTCTACCGCCTCCTCATCCGGACAGCGTAACACCTTCACCACCAACTTCAGCACGGCCAGGGGTAAACGACAGCAGGCAGTTTTACAACTTGCCTGTTTGGGGGACAAACCACACACCGCGCAGGAGTTGTGGAGGAGCATGGAACAGCAGACAAATGAGTGGTTGCTGCCAGCGAGCCTCAAGCCCGGCCTGGTGGTGTGCGATAACGGGCGAAATCTCATAGCAGCTCTGGG
The DNA here is from genome assembly GCF_965119305.1 of Pelophylax lessonae. Classification (NCBI taxonomy): domain Eukaryota; kingdom Metazoa; phylum Chordata; class Amphibia; order Anura; family Ranidae; genus Pelophylax; species Pelophylax lessonae. The sequence goes on from NC_138773.1 coordinate 236,426,497, forward strand.
CCTAGCCGGTTTGACGCACATCCCTTGCCTGGCGCATGTGCTGAATTTGGTGGTGCAGAGGTTCCTTAAAAACTACCCCGATATGTCAGAGCTGCTGCAGAAAGTGCGGGCCGTTTGTGCGCACTTTCGGCGTTCTCACCCTGCTGCTGCTCGCCTGGCAGCGCTGCAGCGTAACTTCGGCCTTCCCGCTCACCGCCTCATATGTGACGTGCCCACAAGGTGGAACTCCACCTTGCACATGCTGGAAAGACTGTGCGAGCAGCAGCAGGCCATAGTGGAGTTTCAGCTGCAGCACGCACGCGTGAGTCGCTCTGCGGAACAGCACCACTTCACCACCAATAACTGGGCCTCCATGCGAGACCTGTGTGCCTTGTTGCGCTGTTTTGAGTACTCCACCAACATGGCCAGTGGCAATGACGCCGTTCTCAGCTTAACTATCCCACTTCTATGCCTCCTTGAAAAAACAATTCGGGCGATGATGGAAGAGGATGTGGCACAGGATGAGGAGGAGGAGGAGGATGAAGAGGTAACATTTCCAAGGCTTTCAGGGCAGTCATTCGCAAGGGGCTCCGAGGGTGGGTTCCTGCACACGCAAACGCCAGGGACGCAATTGTCCAGCAGGGGCACAGTTCTGGAGGATGAGGAGGATGAGGAGGAGGAGGAGCTGGAGGAGGAGATGGAACCATGTTCACAGCAGGGTGGCACCCAGGCCAGCTCATGGCCATCACTGGTGCGTGGCTGGGGGGATACAGAGGACACGGACCATACACCTCCCACAGAGGACAGCCTTTCGTTGCCTCTGGGCAGCCTGGCACACATGAGCGATTACATGCTGCAGTGTCTCCACAACGACCGCCGAGTTGCCCACATTCTAACTTGTGCTGATTACTGGGTGGCCACGCTGCTTGATCCCCGTTACAAGGACAACGTACCGTCCTTAATTCACTCACTGGAGCGCGATCGCAAGATGCGCGAGTACAAGCGCACGCTGGTAGACGCCATGCTGCTGGCATTCCCATCTGACAGCGGGGCCACAGTGGAAGCACAAGGCAGAGGAGGAGGAGGAGGAGGTCGCCAACGCAACCAGGGCACCGCCAGCACCTCAGAAGGCAGGGTTAGCATGGCCGAAATGTGGAAAAGCTTTGTCAGCACGCCACAACAAACAGCAGCACCAGCAGCTCAGATGGAATGTCTTAGCAGGAGGCAGCATTTTACCAACATGGTGGAGCAGTATGTGTGCACACGCCTACATGTAGTGAATGACGGGTCTGCCCCCTTCAACTTCTGGGTCTCCAAATTGGGCACATGGCCTGAGCTTGCCCTTTACGCCTTGGAGGTGCTGGCGTGCCCTGCAGCCAGTGTATTATCTGAACGGGTATTTAGCACGGCTGGGGGCGTTATAACAGACAAGCGCAGCCGCCTGTCCAGAGACAATGTGGACAAGCTCACGTTCATTAAAATGAACCAGGCATGGATCCCACGGGACTTTTCCGTACCTTATGCAGAATAGCAATGGATACCGACCTTACCCACCCATTGTTCCATTTTTGCTCTTTCTCACTCTTTTGGGGTGTACCCTCATTTAAAATTTGTGAAAAGAAGCAGTGTTGGCTACCTCGTCCTCCTCCTCAGGGCCAGATTAATGTAGGGGCTATTGGAGCTGCAGCTCCAGGCCCCTACCTTTTATATAGGCCCCGGGTTGGCCATATTCACTGTTACCGCTCTTCTGTCACTTGTAAACACAGAAGTCTGGCTTCTATGCTCGCTTCCCCAGGCAGCACCCTCAGAACCTCCCCACACAGCGTGAAGGCCGGACAAGGAGGGACAGTTGGCGATGCATGGATGTGTTTATGGGCTTCAGAGACAGCATCCCATGTTGAATTAGGCATGCATGGCTGCACCCTTCCTCCTCTGGGTGCATGGCAAGGCACGGCCCTAAGGCCCTTCAAAATCCTCAGCACCAAGCCCATGATGCTGTTAATCCGGCCCTGGTCCTCCTCCACCGCCGCTTCCACCTACACCGCCCATAGGTGTGCGCAGCCTATTGCATTAAGGTGTGCACCCCAAAGTTGAAATACACATGCATGTGTTTGCCAGCAGGGAGAGTAATGTATCGGGGCCATGTACCTGTAGGCAAGGAGAAATAGAGCAGAGCAGGTCCCAGGGAGATCTTTCCCATCTCCTCACTGGCAATGCTATGTGCCCTAGGTGATTAGGGTGTGCCCAGGCACACCCAGCACACCCTGTGCGCACGCCTATGTCACCGCCACATCCACCACCACCTTAACCTCCCTCCTACTCCATATGGGCCTCGTCATTCAGAGATGAAGAAGAACATTGTTTTATTTTTCTGTTTTTTTTTGTTGTTTTAAGTTATTTCCCTATCCACATTTGTTTGCAGAGCACTTGCCATGCTCTTAATTACGTTTTGCTGCCATTTGCAGCACTCTAGCCCTTTCCTTTGGTGTTTTAGAGCCATTTTAGTGCCTTAAAGTTCGGGTCCCCATTGACTTCAATGGGGTTCGGTGTCCGGGAAAAGTTCGGTAAAAGTCCGGGACACGGACCCGGACTTTTTTTTAAAGTTCGGCCGAACCCGTCGAACACGGACATCTAGGTGTCCGCTCAACCCTATATATAAGTAATAAAACGCCACTGCGCCCTTCCCATGCTGCCGCCCCCCCAGCACTAATTTATCACAACTAGAGGATGATCCTTTCCGAGGCAGCCTCTGCCTACACTTAGTTGGAAGCCACTGTGGCCATGACCCAACCTGAATTCCTTCTTCCCCATCAAAAAAAAAAAATTGTCAGGGGGCAGTGGGCCGCATTGCCTGGGGCTCTGGGCCGCATGCAGCCCCCGGGCTGCATGTTGGACATGACTGCTTTAAAGAGTATATTTCTATTGATAATTGTACAAAAGAAATGAACTCCATTCTACTAAAGTTTAATGCTCAAGGACAACAAACATGAAAACTTCAATGGAGGTGAATATTTTTTGTAGAGATTATCTGTATGCTATGTAGCAAAGGTAAATGTTATGTTGTTTTTGCCCTACAGATAACATTTACTCTCATGTATTGCATAGTAAAGGTGCCTACCTGGTAAAGGTACAAAAACACTGTCTTGTCTGTCTTTGAAGCCAGTTGTGTCAGCTGCCAAGGAATAGAAAATGTAGATAACGCAATCTTCCTATGTATGGGCATATTCCTTTGATGTATATATGGATCAGTGGGTGGCTATTACATATGCATGCATGTAAGACAGCAGTGGCAATATCTTGTTATTCCAAATAACGATTCTCAGCACTTAGTATAGTGCTAGGTGCCATCTGCTATTCTGATCTAGGTATTCTGTTAAATGTAATGCTATTTAATTCTTCACACCAATAGCAAATCTTCTTTGGGGGTAGAGGAGGGGTATTTAATTGCTAGATACATACATGGTCCCCATTTGCAGCTTGCCATTGCAACTATACTAGGTGAAAACCAAAATTGCAGCTGCCCATCAAAGTTGGAAAGCCAGTTAGTACCACAACTCAGAGGTCTTACTAGAATAGAATAGTGTTCAGCACTTAAAAAGAAATATTACTGTAAGCCGAGGTGCTGTCTGAATCAATCTTGGCACATCTGTCTGATGTAGACCGTAAACAGGATTAGAGTAGGATTTATCTGCTTGACGCTAATTGTGCTTGCAGTTTTTAAACATGCCAGTTTTATTTTTTTTTCTAATGCTGCATGAAAATTAAGCCTCCCTGATAAATCTCCACCAACCTATATTATTTGGAGATTTATACTGCCCTCTGTTTTAAAGCAGTGGGGGGATCTGAGCACATTTTAGTGTAGCATGACTTATCTAATCTCTTAATAATTAAGAATATTAAATTCAGTTTGAATGTGCCACACACTGAGTGAAGCCTACAGGGGCATGAACGCCAATAAATTTGAATACACACATGTGTAAATAGAAATCCGCTGGTTTATTGTTAATAGGTTAAAGCATACTCCACGTTTTTACATAATTTGGAGTTTCATAGAACAAAAAAAAATCTTCAGAAGGTCCTATCGGTATTAACAAACTGGCAATGAGCCACAAGGCAAAAAGGATTTTTAAATCAATTTTTAAAGTATTTTTTTTGCTTTATTGTATTATTTAACATAATGTTTTTTTTGTATTTCAGTTTTTTTTTTAATTCATGCTTAAATTAATCCTTGTTATTATAATTTAAATAATCAATATATTGTTTTGAATTTAAAAATAGGGAAAATGAGCCAGCAAAATGCAGGCATTGGGAGAACCTAATACATAAATAAATGAATAGCTCATTCTCAGGTAGTGTATATGTATATAATACATATTTTTCTTTTCCTGGTACATAAAGCAAAATACAGAATACAGTATAATGGAATAGGGACTAGTGTTGAGCGAACACGGACTGTATTATTCGTGTTCGTACCGAATAATTGGATTTTTTTTACCCGAACACGGACACGGACACTTTACTGTATGTTCGGGTAAAAATCCGTGTTCGGTCGTTTTATTTCCGGGTTTTGCATGCTTTGGCGCTCTTTTCATGGCGGGCTTTCAACAGCCAATCAACAATCGTTTAACTGGTGTGCCTTAAGCCATCCCAGCCATGCCTGCAAATGTCTTAGTAGCTGTGATTGGCCGTCTGAAGCATGTGACCAAGTCTTTATAAGTTCGAGGCAGCCGCCGCAGCAGCGTCATTCTGCTGCTTAGCTAAGGGACAGAGCACACATCAATGTGCTGGCTGCTGATTAGGGAAAGATAGGCAGGAAAAAAACATTTGTGTCCGGATAGAATTGAGGGACAGGTCGGAGTGTTTAGGCAGGGCGAGTTGTAGGCATTTTAGGGATAGAGTCTGCTGAATTATAGGGTCAGTGTCTTCTACAAACTACAATCGATATTGCTGTGTGGGGGGTGGGGTGAATCTGCACTCAATCCTGATCTACGATCTCTTCTCAATCCTGTTAGGGACAGAGTCTGCTGAATTTTAGGGAAACTGTGTTCTACAAACTACAATCGATATTGCTGTGTGGTGTGGGATTGGAGATAGGCAGGTGTCAGTGATCCACATCCATTTTTCTGTGTGTGAGCTGCAGTGAACACAATCTTTTTGGGCTGCAGTGAACACAATCTTTTTGGGCTGCAGTGAACACAATCTTTTTGGGCTGCAGTGAACACAATCTTTTTGGGCTGCAGTGAACACAATCTTTTTGGGGTGCAGTGAACAAAATCTTTTTGGGGTGCAGTGAACACAATCCTTTTTGGTGTGCAGTGAACACAATCTTTGTGGGGTGCAGTGAACAAAATCCTTTGTGGGGTGCAGTGAACACAATCTTTTTGGGGTGCAGTGAACAAAATCCTTTTTGGGGTGCAGTGAACAACATCCTTTTTGGGGTGCAGTGAACACAATCTTTTTGGGGTGCAGTGAACAAAATCCTTTGTGGGGTGCAGTGAACACAATCTTTTTGGGGTGCAGTGAACACAATCTTTTTGGGGTGGAGTGAACAACATCCTTTTTGGGGTGCAGTGAACAAAATCCTTTTTGGGGTGCAGTGAACAAAATCATTTTTGGGGTGCAGTGAACACAATCTTTTTGGGGTGCAGTGAACACAATCTTTGTGGGGTGCAGTGAACACAATCTTTTTGGGGTGGAGTGAACAACATCCTTTTTGGGGTGCAGTGAACAACATCCTTTTTGGGGTGCAGTGAACACAATCTTTTTGGGGTGCAGTGAACACAATCTTTGTGGGGTACAGTGAACAGAATCTTTGTGGGGTGCAGTGAACACAATCTTTGGGGGGTACAGTGAACACAATCTTTTTGGGGTGCAGTGAACACAATCTTTGTGGGGTGCAGTGAACACAATCTTTTTGGGGTGGAGTGAACAAAATCATTTTTGGGGTGCAGTGAACAACATCCTTTTTGGGGTGCAGTGATCAAAATCCTTTTTGGGGTGCAGTGAACACAATCTTTTTGGGGTGCAGTGAACAAAATCCTTTGTGGGGTGCAGTGAACAGAATCTTTGTGGGGTGCAGTGAACACAATCTTTGGGGGGGTACAGTGAACACAATCTTTTTGGGGTGCAGTGAACACAATCTTTGTGGGGTACAGTGAACAGAATCTTTGTGGGGTGCAGTGAACACAATCTTTGGGGGGTACAGTGAACACAATCTTTTTGGGGTGCAGTGAACACAATCTTTGGGGGGTACAGTGAACACAATCTTTTTGGGGTGCAGTGAACACAATCTTTGTGGGGTGCAGTGAACACAATCTTTGGGGGGGTACAGTGAACACAATCTTTTTGGGGTGCAGTGAACAACATCCTTTTAGGGTGCAGTGAACACAATCTTTGTGGGGTGCAGTGAACAACATCCTTTTAGGGTGCAGTGAACACAATCTTTGTGGGGTACAGTGAACAGAATCTTTGTGGGGTGCAGTGAACACAATCTTTGGGGGGTACAGTGAACACAATCTTTGTGAGGTGCAGTGAACACAATCTTTGTGGGGTGCAGTGAACACAATCATTGTGGGGTGCAGTGAACTCAATCTTTGTGGGGTACAGTGAACACAATCTCATACTTCTGAAGATTTGAGGGTGCTGCCTGTTCCATACTCCCCCTACTCCTCATCTAGCCTTTTAGGGGTACAAACAATAGTAATTGGGGCCTAGTGTGGTTGTGTACGTGTGATATACATACACTTTTTTTGGATCATATTTTCTATTCCGCTATTTAATCAAAAACCTTTGGGGATCAGTTAAATTGGGGGATAGTCTGTGTTGGTACGTGTGAGAGAGATCCACCTTTCCAAGTTGTTGGGGTTCATCTCATACTTCTGAAGGTTTGAGGGTGCTGCCTGTTCCATACTCCCCCTACTCCTAGCCTTTTAGGGGTACAAACAATAGTAATTGGGGCCTAGTGTGGTTGTGTACGTGTGATATACATACACTTTTTTTGGATCATATTTTCTATTCCGCTATTTAATCAAAAACCTTTGGGGATCAGTTAAATTGGGGGATAGTCTGTGTTGGTACGTGTGAGAGAGATCCACCTTTCCAAGTTGTTGGGGTTCATCTCATACTTCTGAAGGTTTGAGGGTGCTGCCTGTTCCATACCCCCCCTACTCCTCATCTAGCCTTTTAGGGGTACAAACAATAGTAATTGGGGCCTAGTGTGGTTGTGTACGTGTGATATACATACACTTTTTTTGGATCATATTTTCTATTCCGCTATTTAATCAAAAACCTTTGGGGATCAGTTAAATTGGGGGATAGTCTGTGTTGGTACGTGTGAGAGAGATCCACCTTTCCAAGTTGTTGGGGTTCATCTCATACTTCTGAAGGTTTGAGGGTGCTGCCTGTTCCATACCCCCCCTACTCCTCATCTAGCCTTTTAGGGGTACAAACAATAGTAATTGGGGCCTAGTGTGGTTGTGTACGTGTGATATACATACACTTTTTTTGGATCATATTTTCTATTCCGCTATTTAATCAAAAACCTTTGGGGATCAGTTAAATTGGGGGATAGTCTGTGTTGGTACGTGTGAGAGAGATCCACCTTTCCAAGTTGTTGGGGTTCATCTCATACTTCTGAAGGTTTGAGGGTGCTGCCTGTTCCATACCCCCCCTACTCCTCATCTAGCCTTTTAGGGGTACAAACAATAGTAATTGGGGCCTAGTGTGGTTGTGTACGTGTGATATACATACACTTTTTTTGGATCATATTTTCTATTCCGCTATTTAATCGAAAACCTTTGGGGATCAGTTAAATTGGGGGATAGTCTGTGTTGGTACGTGTGAGAGAGATCCACCTTTCCAAGTTTTTGGGGTTCATCTCATACTTCTGAAGATTTGAGGGTGCTGCCTGTTCCATACCCCCCCTACTCCTCATCTAGCCTTTTAGGGGTACAAACAATAGTAATTGGGGCCTAGTGTGGTTGTGTACGTGTGATATACATACACTTTTTTTGGATCATATTTTCTATTCCGCTATTTAATCAAAAACCTTTGGGGATCAGTTAAATTGGGGGATAGTCTGTGTTGGTACGTGTGAGAGAGATCCACCTTTCCAAGTTGTTGGGGTTCATCTCATACTTCTGAAGGTTTGAGGGTGCTGCCTGTTCCATACTCCCCCTACTCCTAGCCTTTTAGGGGTACAAACAATAGTAATTGGGGCCTAGTGTGGTTGTGTACGTGTGATATACATACACTTTTTTTGGATCATATTTTCTATTCCGCTATTTAATCAAAAACCTTTGGGGATCAGTTAAATTGGGGGATAGTCTGTGTTGGTACGTGTGAGAGAGATCCACCTTTCCAAGTTGTTGGGGTTCATCTCATACTTCTGAAGGTTTGAGGGTGCTGCCTGTTCCATACCCCCCCTACTCCTCATCTAGCCTTTTAGGGGTACAAACAATAGTAATTGGGGCCTAGTGTGGTTGTGTACGTGTGATATACATACACTTTTTTTGGATCATATTTTCTATTCCGCTATTTAATCAAAAACCTTTGGGGATCAGTTAAATTGGGGGATAGTCTGTGTTGGTACGTGTGAGAGAGATCCACCTTTCCAAGTTGTTGGGGTTCATCTCATACTTCTGAAGGTTTGAGGGTGCTGCCTGTTCCATACCCCCCCTACTCCTCATCTAGCCTTTTAGGGGTACAAACAATAGTAATTGGGGCCTAGTGTGGTTGTGTACGTGTGATATACATACACTTTTTTTGGATCATATTTTCTATTCCGCTATTTAATCAAAAACCTTTGGGGATCAGTTAAATTGGGGGATAGTCTGTGTTGGTACGTGTGAGAGAGATCCACCTTTCCAAGTTGTTGGGGTTCATCTCATACTTCTGAAGGTTTGAGGGTGCTGCCTGTTCCATACCCCCCCTACTCCTCATCTAGCCTTTTAGGGGTACAAACAATAGTAATTGGGGCCTAGTGTGGTTGTGTACGTGTGATATACATACACTTTTTTTGGATCATATTTTCTATTCCGCTATTTAATCAAAAACCTTTGGGGATCAGTTAAATTGGGGGATAGTCTGTGTTGGTACGTGTGAGAGAGATCCACCTTTCCAAGTTTTTGGGGTTCATCTCATACTTCTGAAGATTTGAGGGTGCTGCCTGTTCCATACCCCCCCTACTCCTCATCTAGCCTTTTAGGGGTACAAACAATAGTAATTGGGGCCTAGTGTGGTTGTGTACGTGTGATATACATACACTTTTTTTGGATCATATTTTCTATTCCGCTATTTAATCAAAAACCTTTGGGGATCAGTTAAATTGGGGGATAGTCTGTGTTGGTACGTGTGAGAGAGATCCACCTTTCCAAGTTGTTGGGGTTCATCTCATACTTCTGAAGGTTTGAGGGTGCTGCCTGTTCCATACTCCCCCTACTCCTAGCCTTTTAGGGGTACAAACAATAGTAATTGGGGCCTAGTGTGGTTGTGTACGTGTGATATACATACACTTTTTTTGGATCATATTTTCTATTCCGCTATTTAATCAAAAACCTTTGGGGATCAGTTAAATTGGGGGATAGTCTGTGTTGGTACGTGTGAGAGAGATCCACCTTTCCAAGTTTTTGGGGTTCATCTCATACTTCTGAAGATTTGAGGGTGCTGCCTGTTCCATACCCCCCCTACTCCTCATCTAGCCTTTTAGGGGTACAAACAATAGTAATTGGGGCCTAGTGTGGTTGTGTACGTGTGATATACATACACTTTTTTTGGATCATATTTTCTATTCCGCTATTTAATCAAAAACCTTTGGGGATCAGTTAAATTGGGGGATAGTCTGTGTTGGTACGTGTGAGAGAGATCCACCTTTCCAAGTTTTTGGGGTTCATCTCATACTTCTGAAGATTTGAGGGTGCTGCCTGTTCCATACCCCCCCTACTCCTCATCTAGCCTTTTAGGGGTACAAACAATAGTAATTGGGGCCTAGTGTGGTTGTGTACGTGTGATATACATACACTTTTTTTGGATCATATTTTCTATTCCGCTATTTAATCAAAAACCTTTGGGGATCAGTTAAATTGGGGGATAGTCTGTGTTGGTACGTGTGAGAGAGATCCACCTTTCCAAGTTGTTGGGGTTCATCTCATACTTCTGAAGGTTTGAGGGTGCTGCCTGTTCCATACTCCCCCTACTCCTAGCCTTTTAGGGGTACAAACAATAGTAATTGGGGCCTAGTGTGGTTGTGTACGTGTGATATACATACACTTTTTTTGGATCATATTTTCTATTCCGCTATTTAATCAAAAACCTTTGGGGATCAGTTAAATTGGGGGATAGTCTGTGTTGGTACGTGTGAGAGAGATCCACCTTTCCAAGTTGTTGGGGTTCATCTCATACTTCTGAAGGTTTGAGGGTGCTGCCTGTTCCATACTCCCCCTACTCCTCATCTAGCCTTTTAGGGGTACAAACAATAGTAATTGGGGCCCAGTGTGGTTGTGTACGTGTGATATACATACACTTTTTTTGGATCATATTTTCTATTCCGCTATTTAATTTAACTGGGCCTCCATGCGAGACCTGTGTGCCTTGTTGCGCTGTTTTGAGTACTCCACCAACATGGCCAGTGGCAATGACGCCGTTCTCAGCTTAACTATCCCACTTCTATGCCTCCTTGAAAAAACAATTCGGGCGATGATGGAAGAGGATGTGGCACAGGATGAGGAGGAGGAGGAGGATGAAGAGGTAACATTTCCAAGGCTTTCAGGGCAGTCATTCGCAAGGGGCTCCGAGGGTGGGTTCCTGCACACGCAAACGCCAGGGACGCAATTGTCCAGCAGGGGCACAGTTCTGGAGGATGAGGAGGATGAGGAGGAGGAGGAGCTGGAGGAGGAGATGGAACCATGTTCACAGCAGGGTGGCACCCAGGCCAGCTCATGGCCATCACTGGTGCGTGGCTGGGGGGATACAGAGGACACGGACCATACACCTCCCACAGAGGACAGCCTTTCGTTGCCTCTGGGCAGCCTGGCACACATGAGCGATTACATGCTGCAGTGTCTCCACAACGACCGCCGAGTTGCCCACATTCTAACTTGTGCTGATTACTGGGTGGCCACGCTGCTGGATCCCCGTTACAAGGACAACGTACCGTCCTTAATTCACTCACTGGAGCGCGATCGCAAGATGCGCGAGTACAAGCGCACGCTGGTAGACGCCATGCTGCTGGCATTCCCATCTGACAGCGGGGCCACAGTGGAAGCACAAGGCAGAGGAGGAGGAGGAGGAGGTCGCCAACGCAACCAGGGCACCGCCAGCACCTCAGAAGGCAGGGTTAGCATGGCCGAAATGTGGAAAAGCTTTGTCAGCACGCCACAACAAACAGCAGCACCAGCAGCTCAGA